>NC_134021.1:14465000-15665000 GCF_040712315.1 Castanea sativa | reverse complement strand
AAACGTTTTTGGCTATAAGATTACTCTCAAAAGAATTAATGGCATTATTAAGGGGGGCAAAGTGTAATTTTATTGAACAAAATTGTTAAACTTAGTACCTATTAGTATAATAATATTTTTATAAAAAAAATTAGGGGGGGCCATTGCCCCCCCTAGTCCAATAACAGCTCCGCCCATGGAAACAATCCCTCTCCATTTTAAGTGTGACAAATTTTATTAGGCTTTTATAAATAATAGTGTACCTATTAATATTATCATATCATTTAAAATTTTATGTATTACTTGATATATCTTCAAAAATCGAAATTATGGTATTTAATAATTAATACGAACAGTTAAATAGATTCTTTTAAAATAGAGCTTATAGAGCATAAAGTCTTAAATAGTTTTTTCTTAGCTAGAGAAATTCTATGCAACTAATTTGGAAAATGTGTGAGTAGATTCTAATTAATTTAATTGATAAAATCTCTTATTCTCGAATAAAAAAAAAATTAGAATTCAAACCCGTTTACATAAAAAAAATCGATCAGTATTTTGATTTGAGAATAAAAAATAATCCTCATAAAACTAACATTAAAATTATATTGTATTTTTTATTTAGAATAAGAAGAAGAAGAAGAAGAAAATATGTGTTTTATGAACCGTTAGGCTTGTTGTATTTGTTTTTCTTTCTCTCATATAACTTGCAATTTGTCACATTTCTGCCGAAGCAAGCATGTATGAAGTTCCATGGGACTGATGTGTAGGTTGTTAGCGGCATAAGGAATGATCGAATGGGAGACCACAAAGGACACGTGGAAGACAGTAAAACTAGCATAGGCATAGCCAACCGAATGGCTGGGAACAAAGCTAGGATAGGACTCGTGTCAATTTGATTGCTGTAAATAGATACTGTTTTCACCGACTCAGGTTGCTACTTGTCATTCACCTATAGTTCCTCTGCTACTGTTTTGACGCGTCTACCCCCTTACGTGTCTTCTACCCCTCCTTTCTCAGCTTCACAATTGGATTCTCTATATAAAGGAGTAGTGTGTTTACTTGGATCTTCATTGTACTTGTTCGTATAATAGCTAGCAACAATCAGTGCAATATTGGCAACTAAGCTTTGATTATAGCAGTTTGTGGTGTGAGGGTAGAGTCTTAAGAAAAAGAAATGGCATCAGGACAGGAAAGATCAGAACTTGACTTCAGGGCAAGGCAAGGAGAGACTGTTATTCCTGGTGGAACTGGTGGAAAGAGCCTTGAAGCCCAGGAGCACCTAGCTGAAGGTAAAACCTGTTTGTTTTTTTTGCTTTTAGGGTACTATAAATTTTCTATGTGAAAAGTGAATACTTTAAATAGAATTGAAAAAGGTAAAGAAATATGTGACATTAACAATACTCATCTAAGATTTATTATTATGTTTGTGGGACAAGGACTCCAGCCAACTAAAAACAAATTGGTTAGTTCGTCTGCTTAATCAAAATAAGCTGAAAGCATTTTTTCTTAACAAATAAAATTAGCAGCAAATAAGCACTAAGAAACTAAGTTATAGCATAAACCTAAACTTGTGAGCATGATCATATTGTGCTAATTTGGCATTGTTGGTGGTGATGAAAAGGACGTAGCCGTGGAGGGCAGACTAGAAAGGAGCAGCTTGGACATGAAGGGTACCAGCAGTTAGGCAGCAGAGGAGGACAGACTAGGAGAGAGCAGCTGGGACATGAGGGTTACCAAGAGATTGGATCCAAAGGAGGACAGACTAGGAAACAGCAGCTTGGACATGAAGGGTATCAGGAGATGGGTCGCAAAGGCGGATTGAGCACCATGGACAAGTCTGGAGGAGAGCGTGCAGCAGAGGAAGGGATTGAGATTGATGAGTCCAAGTTCAAGACTAAGAACCGTTGAGTATGACTACTAAATAGTTCTGGAACTCTGGCTAGCTAGGCTTGTGACGTCTCTCTTCTGCTTTTTGTAGAATAAACTGGTTTAGGTTTGGTAGTTGTGTAAGAATAATCTGTTGCTTTTCTGGTTTGTGCTTGTGTTCCATCAGTGTATGTGTGTTTCTGATGGATAATCATAAACCAGTACTCTTTAAGTTTCTATGAAGTCTAGGTTGCTTGAAATGGGAAGGGCTTGATGCATGATTCCCTTTTTTGTTGGCAATGGTTGGCTTATTACTTTCAATGGTTGATGCTAACTTTGCCTTTGAGGAAGTGTATAACAAAGCAACAACCTTGTTTCCTGAGATGAGAGATCTGGTGAATCTGAGTATTGACTTTTTTTCCTTAAGCTTCTGACTATTTATAGTATAGCTACTGTCCCTTATATAAACTGAATTGATAAGCTATTAAGACAATCCAAAAGATTTTGACTATAGATAGTATAGCTACTGTCCCTTATTAGAAAATTCTAGTGAGGGTTAGGGTGAGCAAAGAAAAATTTATTGGAAAAAATGGGACCTAAAGTCTTTGCCAATAGTCCTTTGTAATCATTCACTCACTCCCCAATCCATGCCAATCAATTTCTGCAAGTCTCACATAACCAAATATTCAATTCGATACCCTTCAATATAAATCAAGCATCTTACAAATGCAAACCAAAGCTACAGAAATTAAGAATGTCTATTTCATGACAAAGAAAGAAACCATATAATACCCAAAAAAAAAAAAAAAAGACGTGCTAAGAAGTCATTGAAAGTACCACCATAAACACCTTATATTCTTAAAAACCAAAAAAATAAAAAATAAACAACTAATAGGGGTGTTTGGTAGAGTAGTTTGAGATGAGATTTTTGTAATTTTTTAAAATTTGTGGGGTGAAAAAGTGTTTGAAAAAGTGTGTAAAGTTGTTTAAAATGTAAAAATGTGAGTTTGAGATTGTATAACAAACAAACCCTAAATCTTTATCATAAAACTATACTAATTCTTAATTTCTCTAAAAGAGGTAGCAATTGAAGGAAGTAATATATTTTCTCAAATGCTCACCTCAAAAAGCTCCCATTTTTTCTCTCAATCCTCTTTCAAAAAATTACATTAAAAACTTAACTTCCACCTGCATCATTACTAAACAGAACCCTTTCAATCACAAACAAAAAAAACACCAAAAACAAAAAAGGGCGAAACCAATTCTAGAATTGGTTCCCATCCATTACCAACGGCACATGTCTCGGCAATATATTTTCCTCCACCGGAGCATATTTTCTTCCACCGAAGTACTGGAGCAAATTTTCTTCCACCGGAGCTCCGGCGACGGTGACGTGCACTTTGTCTTTGTGGTGTGCCAGTGACATGGCACGGAGAGAGGAGTTGGCGGTGGTTTTGGAGGGAGCACATGCGGTGGGAGTTAGCGTTGTGTTGTTTTCTTAGTAAAATAAAAATAAACTTGATATCTTGAAAGTAAAGTTTATGTAAATTTTTTTTTTAAAAATTCATGTTTTCTTTTTTTTTTATTTGAAAATTTGATAGATTGATCCCTAATATTTTAGAGTTACATTCCTTAGTTTTAGTAATACTATATTACCCAATTAAATTGGTTAGTCTTAGGAGTAATTTGAAATATACTAGGCATATAATTTCTCCTCCTGCTACACAACCTGTTTAAGTTTCAATCTCAAGTAAATCAGTATATAAGTCTAATCACTTAACACATACTTATGGTGCACTTCTACATCTACAATAGCTACAATGTGTTACCAAAAAATAATGAAAGAAAAAGAATTGACTGCAAAAGAATATTATTTACTTAAGTTCAGTATGTTAACAAAATAATCAAGTGAAGCCTATGTAACTCAAGAGGGAGATACCTTTGCAAGATTTCCAAGAGATGCCAATGGTAAAAAATAGGCAGAGTACAATGAAGTACTTAGATGAAAGATTTCGCCTGATAAATTAACAAATTTAATGATCTGTATTAGGGATTGTTTGGCATTGTGGTGGGCCTTTTTTGTGATTTTGGGCTGAACTGTCTCCTACTGCATTGGGCCAAAGTATTCTGGATAAGAGGGTCGGGACCGGTCCAATTGCAACTCACTTTGGTTCGGCTTGCGCACAAACTATGCCTCCGTTTGCCGAAACTATTGTCACATGCCCACGGCAGGCGAAACTGCCGCAAAAAAAGGTTGTGGCAGAATGGGTACAACAAAACAATGATAAGCGAGATACGCTATTGTTAGACGAACTAAGTAAACAGTCTTTCACTAAAAAAAAAGAAAAAGTTGTAAGAGTAATAATAAAAGTTGGAGGAGAAAATACATTAATAATCAGTAAAGTCAAAGAAGAATATGACTAATTTGCCATATTTAATTTAGTTACGGGGCTGTGGCCAATAAGGGAACCATTTCCTCAATGTGGGTAACCTCGTAGAAGCATCCTGCCGCAGAAATTACATACTTTGAAGGAGCGGACCTGAATGGCTTGTGTCCGAAAGTATGTCTTAGCAGAGGGTAGACTTTAAGAGGGAGAGAAGGAGAAAACTCATTAGTGCATGCCTGTCATTCTAATCCCTCTTGCTTCTTTTTTTTACTCTCTCTTTCTTTCCCCTATTTTACCATTTCAATTCTTCCTTTTGTTTTCTTGTGCTGCGTGATGGTGATCACTCTTGTGGTGAATGCCACAGTTGCCTCTCTCCCCTACTATGCATGGAAAAGGCTCTTTATATACTGTCTGATGTGACTGTTTCTTTACCATTTTACCCCTTAACAACCTTTGTCTGGTCCGGTCCTTGCCGACCACCACTGGTCTGTCAGTGCCCCAGCCACCACCACTTACCTATGCTGGCTGTGCCACTCCCAATTACCAGACAAAAAAGGTTATTTTGTTTGTTTGCTCATTGTGGGCCTTCTCATCTGCCACGGTGTAAGTGT
This sequence comes from Castanea sativa, assembly GCF_040712315.1. Taxonomy (NCBI): domain Eukaryota; kingdom Viridiplantae; phylum Streptophyta; class Magnoliopsida; order Fagales; family Fagaceae; genus Castanea; species Castanea sativa. The sequence goes on along the minus strand of NC_134021.1, from coordinate 15,660,157 downwards.
TCTCCCTTCCTATCCCTTATGGTATGTACTTAGTAGTTCCAGCTCATCCTTCCTCTTTTAGGTAATATGTCATCCCAACAGGACATTTTTCCCAAAAGAGCTTGAGTAGGAACCCCAGAATAAGCTTCCCCTTCTCCTTACCGCTAGACCATACCTCTCTTACCTCTGATCCATAACCCACCACTCCTGTATTGGTTGTGTACAGGATGGTATGGCCTGGGTCTTGCGTGTGCTCCACTTCCCGTGTATGTCCAAAATCTGTTTGTTGCTCATGCGTTTGTCGTGGTCTGAGGCTTGTTTGTGCGTTTTACCGCCTGCCCTTGACCTCTTATGGCATGAACCGTCTTCTGGTCTTTCATTCTTTATTGGTTTGTTTCTTTCCAAGGGCTGGGCCTTGCTTGGTTTTTCTCCTTTTAGTCTATTCCTTGCTCCACCCGTAGTCTCGTTGCCATTCCTGCCACACCATTCTGTTGTTCTTGCCACGGTGTTATTAGGCCCGTGTTTGCTAGGCCTCTTTGGGCCTGCTGCCCAGCCTTCTTTCAATAACTCCATATGGTCATTCATGTTACTTTGGACTTTCTCAATCCATTACATTGCTTATGGGCTCTTTTGTCCCATTTCTTTCTCCTTGGGCATCTTTTGCTCATTTGCTTTCCTTAGGCATTCTCGGCCCATTTCCTAATTCTGCATTCCCATGGGCACTTTGCTAACTCTTTTGGGCTTCCTTTGCCCAATTACTTTATCTTTCATCCTTGGGGCTCATGGGCTTTCCATCAACCCATTTCTTTCTTACTTCATTACATCGGGTTTGCCATGACCCATTCTTTCTTTTCTTCGTTACATAATGCCCATGAGTTTACTATTTCCTTATTTGGGCTCCTCTGGGCCCATTTGCCTTTCTTAAGACCCATTTATTCTTTTTATGGGTTTGTGATCCATTATTCCTGCCATTAATGGTTCTTTCTTATCAATCCACTAACTCTCTTTTTGCCCATATTGTTGGGCTTCTTCTTACTGCTAGGCTTCTCAAAAATGAGCCTTAACAGGCATTAACTTATAAATTCAACTTTTAGTTTTTAATTTTTAGTTTTTAGTTTTTATGTACAAATTTTTAGAATTTTTTTTTCTACATTTTCTCACATTTTTAAAAAAATTCAAAATACAAGTATACTTTAGTATATTTTCAGTAAAAAGTTTTCAATAAAAACTAGATAATCTATTCCCAATTAACGGTCACTAAGTGTATTCCTAAAACTTTCTAAAATCATGAAACTTTCTAAATCCTAATCCATAATAGTTTTCCTAAAACTAACGAATGTAACTCTAAAATAATAGGGATCGATGAATCAAATTTTTAATAAAAAAATTAATAAAATAAAATTTACATAGTTTTTTTTTTTCGGAAAAATATTTACATAGTATACTTGACTTTCAAACATTAAGCAAGGACTTTTTTGGGTCCCATTAATATATGTCTCAAGGAGTATATTGGAGCTAAACTTGGTGGCACAATCCATCCTTATCTACACCATGTCCACTTTCAATATTCCAATAAAGTTTGTGACAAGTTAGACTGACTAGCTAGAAGGTTTTGGTGGAAGCCCAATCAGCAGGAAGGTAGATTTATAGCTTGGAGAGCCTGGGACAATCTTTGCTGCCCTAGAAGTGTTGGGAGGCCCAGGCTTCAAAAAAGCGATAAGTATCAATCCTGCTCTACTGGCCAAGCTAGCCTGGATGATAGCATCCAAAAAGGATAGCCTATGTATGAGGATCCTTAGAGCCAAATACAAGGTCAAAGAGGATTGGCTTCGGGCGGACACATCTAAGCATGCTTCCCCTACTTGGAAAGCAATCGAGAAAGCAAGGTCGGTGGTTAAGAAAGGTGCTTGCTTCCGTATTGGAGATGGCGAATCCGTTGATATGTGGCTGGACCCTTGGGTGTCTTGGGTTCAAAACTTCATCCCATCACCAAAGGTGGAGTCTTTGGTACAATCGCCCATGAAGGTAGCCCACCTTATCAACCATGAGCTCCACACTTGGAAAACATCACTGGTGCTCGACATTTTTAGCCCCAGTTCAGCACATGCCATTCTATCCATCCCTTTACCATCGAGGCCTAGACCTGATAAGCTCATATGGATCCCGGAATCCAAAGGTTGCTTCTTGGTGAAATCCGCATACAAAGAACTGATGCTAAATCTTCCTGTGCAGGCTCCTTATGATGTGAATTGGTCCAAAATTTGGAAAATCAGAGGCCCGGAAAGATTAAAAATGTTCTTATGGAGAGTAGTTGTCAATGCTTTTCCCACAAGGGAAAACCTCATGTGTCGCATGGACATTTCAGAACCGTGTTGTGTCCTATGTAACCAAGAGGTAGAATCTGCCATTCACTTGTTCTCTAGATGCCAAGCAGCGAAAGCTATCTGGTTTGCGGCTTGCTGGGGGTTCAGACTAGATGTAGTCCAATGTTCTAGCACCAGTGATATTATAAAGGTCATCCTAGACCCCCCCTTCAGCCCTCTGCCAATCCCAGGACCTTTGGAGAGTTACACTTAATATGGCACTCACGTTAGAAGAAATTTGGCATACCCGAAATGATGTTCTTTATCTCAAAGGTTCTGCTGATATTAATGCAGCCTGTTTAAGGATCAATGCTAAATTCAAGGAATGCTCTCGGTTTTTATCTCCTTGCGAGATTCCTTACTCAAGCAAGACCATTGTCAAGTGGATGCCTCCCTCTGTGGGCACCATCAAGCTTAACGTCGATGCAGCCATCTCCCAATCAAATGCAACCTTAGCAGTAATTGCCAGAAATGAGCGTGGGGCTGTGATTAAGGTTTGGACAAAAATCATACCTCTCTGTTCCCCCCTTCTTGCTAAAACTGAAGCAATCCTATGGGCTCTGAACCTAGCTTATGGGGAAAACTGGAGGCATATTTCTGTGGAAAGCGACTCAAAAATTAGCATTGATGCCATTTTAGACTCTTCAGGCATCCCCGTGTGGGCTATCTCTACTCAAGCCTTCAACATCAGTCAGTTGGCTAAGTCTTTTTCCTCGTCTTTTTCTTTGGATTAATAGAAGTGGAAATGCTACTGCTCATGTGACAGCAAAGTACGCACTAGACTGTTTAGGTTCTTTCTGTTTTGTACCAGGCACTCTTCCAGCCAGTTTGGCTGCTGTTTGTGAGGAAGATGCCTTAGTTTGTCTGTCTTTTTGAGTTAATACATTGAAGTTTACCAAAAAAAAAAAAAGAAGAAGAGTACATTAACCAACTACTTTAGTAAATTTTTTATAAAAAAAATTGAGAAAGTTTTTTTTTAAAAGTTAATCATATTTTTATTTTCCATCAAAACTTTTCTTAGCAACGCATTTTTATTTTATTACAAATCAACGCAATGCAACACTGTCAATGCCGAGACATTGAGTATAAAAATCGAGTAAAAGTAAGAAAATAAAAATAAAAATAACATGAAAGAGTGAGGGTAGCAATTGCATGGGATCTTAATCCAAGTTAGTTGCCAATGAGTTAATTGCATTTCCAGGCCGTGCAATACAGAGCTTCTAATCCATCCACACTTGCGTCATGTTTGTGGTTCCAAGTTCCAACATCCATGGAACTTGTGCAGGAATGTGAGACACACAAAGAACACGTGGAAGACTTTTAAGTTTTAACTACCATAACCAAGGACTCGTGTCATTTTGATTGCTGTAAATGGGTACTATTTTCACTGACTCAACTCGTTCCATTGCCATTCTTTTGCCACGTCTATCCACTAAAGTGAGTCACCACCTTTACTTTCAGCTATATATATATATAGCAAGTCTCTACACTTCGGATATCTTCATTGTTGATTTGTAGTATACGTAGCATTAATCAGTGCAATTGGCAAGAATAACTAAGTTTTGATTATAGTTTGTGAGAGTCGTAGATCAGTACCAGAAGGACGAAATGGCATCAGGACAGGAAAGATCAGAACTAGACTCTAGGGCAAGGCAGGGAGAGACAGTTGTTCCTGGTGGAACTGGTGGGAAGAGCCTTGAAGCCCAGGAGCACCTCGCTGAAGGTACGTAAACCCTATTTGTGTTTTGGTTATCTTTTTCAAGTTACATGTCATACATGATAATTTATCATGCTATCATATATGAGTAGTGTGGGGAGTAAAAGGGCCCAAATGGGCATATGGGCCTTTGGGCTGTAACATGGGGGGCCGACCTACTCCAGGATTAAACTCTATGAGTTGGCCCATACGTCGAGGGTCCGAGGATACGGCCGAGGGAGAGTTTCACCTCGGACAGATCCAAGAGAATTCAAGATTTTGTTATAAAGGTCAAAGGCACAACTCTGGAAAGACTAATGGATAAAAGGGGCAATGTGATCTTACAGATGCACGCAGGTATTAAAGAAAATATCAAGAGTAAAGGCTGCCACATCCGCGTTAAAGGCTGCCGCCTACCTCACGGCCGCATTTATGGGGAGGTGACACCGAACGGTGGGTGGAAACTTCTAGTCATTCAAAAGTATCCGGGAAGGAAGTATAAAAGGGGGGTAAAGGCCAAAGAAAGGGGGGCGGTAGCTAAGAAAGAAATTGAGAAAGTGTAATCTTTAAGGAAGAAGTAGAAATAATAAAGAGGTAGTCCTCGGCTCGAGTCCGAGGAGATCCATTTGCCTTTATCGTTCGTTTTTTACTTGTGTTTATTTATAAAAGTTTATTATCAAGCTCCCAGTACTTCTAACCTAGGTTTCAATCCCACACTCTACAAATTTTATTGTTCAAGGCTCATTGGGCCTGAGCCCATAATCTTCTTTGGGTCCAGGTGCAATTGTGCACTTACAATTGGCGCCGTCTGTGGGAAATCTAGTCTAGAAGAGGTAGGGATACTATGGCAGGCTTAGGTGCTCACCATGCAGAGTCACAGGGATCACAACCAGAGGATCATTTTGAGCGTCTTGAACGTCGAAGGGATCGTGAGGGAAGCGTCCACACTAAATACCTAGGGGCTAGCCATACTCATGGGGGGGGTAGCACTACCCACGAGGAGGGTTCTGAGTCCATGCAGAGGGAAATCAATCGTTTGAAGAGGAAGTTGCGCCGTTCTAAACGTAGGTTTTCACCGTCCTCGTCTAATTCTTCCTCGGAGGAGGATAGGGGAGGTGGCTACAGCTCAAGGTCGCGCTCCCCCACCAGTGCAACGTCCTCCGGTGAGGAGGACGACCAGCCAACTCGCAGACGTAAGAAGCTTCGTTCTAGGGGCTTAGGCAATGATGCTATGAGTAGGGCATTGCACCAACTCTCCAAATCTCCGTTTACACGGAGGATTGAGAAGGGAAGGCTTCCCAGGAGGTTTACTCAACCCACTTTTACCATATACAATGGCCGGACTGATTCGGTGGAGCACGTGAGTCACTTTAACCAGAGGATGGCGGTGCACTTTCACAACGAGACCCTGATGTGTAAAGTTTTCCCCTCTAGCCTGGGACCCGTTGCTATGAGATGGTTCAACAGCCTTAAATCAGGGTCTATAGGTTCGTTTGGGGAGCTTACTCGAGCATTTGCTTCGCGGTTCATTACGTGTAGCAGAGTACCCCAGCCATTGGACTCGCTGTTATCCATGACCATGAGGGAAGGGGAGACGTTGAAAGCATACTCCGACCGTTACTGGGAGATGTTTAATGAAATAGATGGCGACTTTGATGAGGTGGCGCTTAATACCTTTAAGGTAGGCCTTCCTACGATCACGACACGAGAAAGTCTTTGACTAAAAGCCCGTCCGTAGTGTACGTCGCCTCATGGACCGTATTGACGAGTATAAGAGAGTGGAGGAAGACCAACGGCAAGGTAAGGGAAAGGAGAAGGTTATCCCGCGAGAGAATGGATTTTAGGTCGGACGGTACCACAACAACGGGCCGAGGAGAGATTACGTTGGGCGGTCCGGCTCGGCGGCACCTCGGGCCGTGAGCAGCGTGTTCCGAGAACCGGTGCATCGGTTGTTGGAGAAAGTTCGTAAGGAACCCTTCTTCAAATGGCTTGGTAAGATGGCGGGGAGACCCTGCGAAGAGGAATCCGAACCTCTTTTGTCGGTACCATCGGGATGTGGGCCAGCTCGAGAAGCTGTCGGACCCTTTGGAACCATTTGGAGCGGCTTGTCGGTGAAGGAAAAGCGGCAGCACTTGTGTCAACCTGCGAGTCGGGGCAGCCGGTCCGGCTCCAATAATCGAGAGGAACAATTCGTCTCGGCCGGCATTGGGAACAATCAATGTTATCTTTGCTGCACAGTAGGACCGGCTCGAGGTCCCGCTAGGGTGATGGCGGTTTCCCATTCTCGGGCCGAGGATGTGGGCAGCAGCCGAAGAGGATGAAGGGCACTTTGCCCGTCTCGGGATTCTCAGACGAGGATAAGGTAGGGACTATCCAGCCCCGTGACGATGCCACTTGTAGTTACGCTTAGGATAGGGAATTATGATGTGAGGAGGGTGATGATAGATCGGGGCGGCGGTGCGAGATATCATGTACCCGATCTATTTAAGGGGTTAAGGTTGAAGTTGGAAGATCTTACTCCTTATGATTCGCCGCTTATAAGCTTTGAAGGGAGAGCCGTTGTGCCGAAGGGACAGATCCGTTTGCCCGTTCAATCCGGCTCAGAAACGGTTGAGGTGGATTTCATTGTGGTTGACGTGTACTCTCCCATATACAGCCATCCTCGCCGGGCCTTGGCGCACGCGCTTGGGTTTGTCTCCTCTACCTTGCATGTTAAAGTTAAATTCCCCTCGGGGAATGTGTTGAGAAATCCTCGGCAGCCAATCGGTGGCCGGGCGGTGCATATCGGCACGCAGTGCGCATCGGACGGGGAAGCGAGCCTTCGGCTTTACTCACCAAAGACTTATAGCGATTAATAGCTCTGATTCATCCAGGAATGGTGACGGGAGAGGAGACACATTGTGAGGAGTTAGAAAAGTTTCCGGTAGGCGGGAGACCCAGAGAGTTTCTTTCAAGTCGGTATACATTTGCCGCACCAAGAAAAGATGGAATTGTTAGAATTTTTGAAGGACAATATTTATGTTTTTGCGTGGGATCCTTATGAAGCTCCAGGCGTTGATCTGAGCTTCATTTGTCATCATTTAAATGTCAACCCGGCTATTGTTCGAGAAGGCGGCCACCTCGGCGATCTTCTAGAGAACATTCGAGGCAATGAAGGAAGAGGTTCTTAAACTTAAGAGGGGCTGGGGCTATCAAAGAAGTTTTCTACTCGAGTGGTTGGCCCATCTTGTTGTTGTTAAAAAGAAGAATGGGACATGGAGGGTATGTGTGGACTTTGCGAGTGAACAAGCTGCCCCAAGGATTCGTTCCCAATGCCTCGTATTGATCAGCTGGTGGATACTCTTGTCGGACATCCCCAGATGAGTTTTACGGACGCCTTCCGGGGTATCACCGGATTCCCTTGGCATTGGAGGATCAAGAGAGGCGCTTTCATTACTCCAACGGGGAATTATCATTATAAGGTCATGCCATTTGGTTTGAAGAATCTTGGGGCTGCCTACCGAGAGGATGATGACTAGAATGTTTGAACGACAGCAGGGGAAGACCGTTGAAGTATATGTGGATGATATGGTGGTGAAGAGCAAAACAATACCCTCGCACGTGAGAGACACAGTGACACCTTTCAGGTGTTAAGAAAGTATAAGCTGCGCCTTAACACCTCGAAATGCTCTTTCGGCGTTGGGTCTGGAAAATTTTTTGGGGTACATGATCACTCGTAGAGGCATGAGGTAAACCCGACACGGGTTAAGGCTATTCGGGACTTGCAGCCTCCTCGGAACCCAAAAGAAGTCCAGAAATTAACCGGAATGATTGCCGCCTTGAACAGATTTATATCTCGGTCGGCTGACCGATGTCGTCCTTTCTTTCAGTTGTTGAACAAATGGAAAGGGTTCCAATGGATCGAGGACTGCGCGTTAGCTTTCCAACAACTCAAGCAATATCTTTCTCGGCCGCCCATTTTGTCTCGTCCCGAGGCGGACGAGGTCTTATTTGCTTATCTGGCAGTGGCTGTCCATGCGGTCAGCCTGGTCCTTATAAGGAATGATGACGGGGTGCAAAGGCCGGTATACTATGTTAGCAAATCTTTAAACGAAGCCGAGGTGCGCTATCTACCCTTGGAGAAAGCACTTTTGGCCGTAGTTCATGCCACGCGAAAGCTTCCTCATTATTTCCAGTCCCATACCGTGGTTGTCCTAACCCAATTGCCCCTCAAGGCAGTGCTACGTAGTGCTGACTACTCAGGCAGGATAGCAAAGTGGGGGACCATCCTGGGAGCTTTTGACGTTAAATACAAGCCTCGCACCTCGGTGAAGGGTCAGGTCCTCGCTGACTTAGTGGCAGAGTTTACTGAACCATTGCTAGAAGAAACTCTAAAAGAAGCACACATGGATGGAAAATCAGTTAGAGTGATCACGGCCGCAGTGCCCTCGGCTTGGAAAGTGTATGTGGATGGGCTGCTAATCAGAGAGGGTCTGGTGTTGGACTTGTTCTAATGTCCCCTGAAGGAATTGTCTTCGAAAAATCTTTAAGATTGGCTTTCTCGGCTACTAACAATGAGGCCGAGTATGAAGCAGTCTTGGTAGGCATGCAGATGGTACGTAGGATGGGTGGAAGGAAAATCCATGTGTTCTCGGACTCTCAGTTAGTGGTCGGCCAAGTCATGGGGACCATGGAGGCTAGAGACCCCAGAATGCAGGAATATTTGGCCCAGGTCAAACGTCAGCAAGCTGAATTTGACTCATTTGCCTTAGCTCACATTCCTAGGAGTGGAAACACCCATGCAGACTCTTTAGCCACATTGGCAACATCTTCGGCTTAGGGTTTGCCCAGGATTATCCTTGTGGAGGATTTATTAAAGCCAACTCTTACCCCCATCAATGTGGCTCGCATCCATCTAGTAAGGCCTGGACCTAGTTGGATTGACCCGGTCGTGTCTTTTCTTAAGAGTGACATCCTTCCCGAGGACAAATCGGAAGCAGATAAGATACGTCGAAAGGCGCCATGCTTCTGGTTGTCCGAGGATCAGAAACTGTATAAACGATCCTTTTCAGGACCGTACTTGCTGTGTGTGCACCCTGACTCAACGGAAGCACTTTTGGAAGAACTGCATGAAGAGATTTGTGGCAGCCACACTGGGGGAAGGTCCTTGGCCCACAGAGCTCTGACTCAGGGTTATTGGTGGCCCAATATGCAAAGGGAGGCTCAAGACTACGCCAGGAAATGTGATCAATGCTAGAGGTTCGCCCCTAACATCCATCAACCTGGAGGAGTTCTTAACCCCCTTTCCAGTCCTTGGCCCTTCGAACAGTGGGGGTTGGACATAGTGGGGCCATTTCCGAGGGCAGCAGGTAACAAAAGATGGCTGCTTGTAGGAACGTATTACTTTACTAAATGGGTCGAGGCGGAGCCCTTGGCAAACATTAGAGATGTTGATTCCAAGAAGTTTGTGTGGAAGAACATCGTCACTAGATTTGGAATACCACATACACTTATATCAGATAATGGTGTCCAATTTGACAGCAAAGCTTTCAGGAAGTATTGCGGTGACATGGGTATCATAAATGGGTACTCCACCGGCTATCCTCGGGGAAATGGACAAGCCGATGCCATTAACAAGGTCATAGTCAACGGGCTCAAGAAGAGGTTGGACGATGCGAAAGGTAGATGGGTAAAAGAGCTCCTATGTTCCGTGGACGTATCAGGACCACACCGCGAGGTCCCCTTGGAGAAACGCCATTCTCTATGACTTATGGAGTCGAGGCGGTGATACCTGCGGAATCTGGTTTTCCTACCTTAAAGACGAGCTCTTTTAGCCCGAGAGAATAACAAGGGACTCCTGGAGAAAGGTCTTGATTTACTTGAGGAACGGCGCGAGGCGCTATGGTCCAAATGGCTTATTATCAACGAAGCTAAAACGAGGATATGATGCCCACGTGAAGCTAAGGCCACTTGCACTGGTGATCTTGTGCTAAGAAAAGTTGTGGGCACCTCTAAGAACCCGGCTTGGGGTAAGCTAGGACCCGGGAAGGCTCTATCCGCATTGTTTCGATGAGGCATAGGGTCATATTGGCTAGCTGACCTAGATGAGAGAATTGTACCACGCCCATGGAATGTAAATAATCCTAGAAGGTATTATTATTAATAAAATGTGTTTTTGTCAGTTAACATTTCAAAGTTATGAGTACCTCTGACGCATGCAGTTACTACTTTTAAGAATCAAACAGAAACTTGGTTAAGTGTCGTCCTCGGACCACAAACCTTGTGGAAATTGATATCTTGTCACTTGTTAAACAGAACCTTAGTTATGCCGGGTCCTCGGACCTCCTACTTTGGGAAAATTAACATTTGAAGTTACAATTCTTAAGAATCAAACAGAAACTTGGTTAAGTGTCGTCCTCGGACCACAAACCTTGTGGAAATTGATATCTTATCACTTGTTAAACAGAACCTTAGTTATGCCGGGTCCTCGGACCTCCTACTTTGGGAAAATTAACATTTGAAGTTACAATCCTTAAGAATCAAACAGAAACTTGGTTAAGTGTCGTCCTCGGACCACAAACCTTGTGGAAATTGATATCTTGTCACTTGTTAAACAGAACCTTAGTTATGCCGGGTCCTCGGACCTCCTACTTTGGAAAAATTAACATTTGAAGTTACAATCCTTAAGAATCAAACAGAAACTTGGTTAAGTGTTGTCCTCGGACCACAAACCTTGTGGAAATTAATATCTTGTCATTTGTTAAACAGAACCTTAGTTATGCCGGGTCCTCGGACCTCCTACTTTGGGAAAATTAACATTTGAAGTTACTATTCCTAATAATCAAACAGAAACTTGATTAAGTGTAGTCCTCGGACCACAAACCTTGTGGAAATTGATGTCTTGTCATTTGTTAAACAGAACCTTAGTTATGCCGGGTCCTCGGACCTCCTACTTTGGAAAAATTAACATTTGAAGTTACTGATCTAAATAATCAAACAGCAACTTGGTTAAGTCTTGTTCTCGGACCGCAAACTTGATTAAAGTTAATTTCTTATTGCGTTTGGAAATTAGTGCCTTACTGTTTGTTAGATCGGATCTTGAAGTTCTATATCTTTAAGTGTTAAGCAAATTTATGTAAGGAATGGTCCTCGGATCTTACATCCTACTAAAAACAAAACCACACATTATAAGGGTTTAACCGTTATATGAGGTCTTTTTTTTTTACCAAGGCATTGTTTAAAATATCTCAACCATGTCATCTGCTGTTAAGTTTTTAATACTAAAACATGCGAATGACTGCGTGGAGGTTATGATTGTGTAATACTTGGAGTTAGATTTGTTTGTTCTGTCCCTTTTTGACTATGTACTAATGGCAATCTTTATGACAAATACAAAAAGAATAAAGTAAAATGGATGCAACATAGGTGAGAATTAAATGAAATTATTCTTCATTAATCATTCAAATATACATTACATATTTAATTCAAATATGGAAAAAGAGAAGTCCTAAGCTAGGTCCTAAGCTTTTGGAGGGGGGTCTTGCTGAGAAGTGCTGGTGGCCTCGGTCTTTCTCAACTCCGCTCAAAGGGAGACGCACTTGCTTTCTTTTGTCTGCTGCCTTTGTTGGAGGGACGTTGGACTCCACATTCGGCTCGAGGTCCTTCTCGGCATCCCCGTCTCCTTCCTTTTCTTTATTGGAACCCGAAGGTTACGTAGGATCTGGAATTAGCTTTGGGACCATGGGAGGAAGAGCGGGGAAGAGTTGTTTCGGGGTAGGAGTAAACGGCGGGGAGCCTCTGCAATCTCCTGTATCTCCGGGGAAGGCTGAACATTCTCGGACTTCCTCATATCCGAGGATAGAGGAACTCTGCTACGTTCGGAAGCTTCCCCCGAGACCTTTTGACGTACTCCCGGCACAAGAGCCGCAAAGGCTTCTGTCAGTTGCTCCTCGGTGACCGCTACCCCTTCCTCGTAACTCGCACCGCTTGGCGGCAAGAGAGAACGATGGAATGCGCCGGCTTCCTCCTTCATTCGCGCAAGTTCCTTCTCCAAATTCGAGCGCTCCTTTTGGGCTTGGGAGAGCTCGTCATCTTTTTCACGAAGAAGCTTGCGCTGCCCTTCTACCTGGTTCTTCATGGTCTTTAGGTTCGCCTCGGCCCCATTTTTCTCTTTCTTTAGCTCAACCACCTCCGAGGTAAGCTTCTCATTTTCGGCAAGGGCCCAAGGACTTCTCGGTCTCGACGACTTCAAACTCGATTCGGCCTTCTTCGAGTGTCTTCTATAAATTTCTCGGCTACGAAGACTTCTTGAATGGCACTGCAGTAAAGTGCGAGGAAGTCAGATATAGCAAGGCACTTATGAATAATCTGATATTGTTAAAAGTGGAATCTTCCTAAAAGGGTTAAACTTACCAGCGCTAAATCCCTTTTTAAAGAGAGGAATAGTTGTGGTTGGCTCATTTTTTCCAAGGTTTCCATGTCCTTGGGCAGCAGAAGAGGGCACTTCAACACTTCGGCCAAGTGGTGGGCATAGCCTTGTTGAATCGCCCTGATACTGGACTGGCAGGAGATAGGTGCGCCGTCCAGCCTTAAGTCAGGAGACCAGGCAGCCGGTGCTCGGCGCACTTCGGCCTCGTCCCTGATCTCCCCGCTTTCAACTGAGCGGGCCCTGCCTTTGCCTTTATCCAGCCTCTGCTGCTGAATGGCTGGCGGTTGTTGTCGCGGTTTCTTTGGTTCCTTGTCGCTTGTCCCCTCGGCCTCCCCCTTTCTTTTCTTTTTGGGATCCTCGGCTGGAAGTTTTGGCTCAGCTGGAGGAGGGGGAGGTGGCAAGGATGAAAGAGCTTGGGACCCCCCCCCGTCTTTCTCTCAACAACCTTCGCAGCTCTATTGGTTAGGAGACCCTTTATCCTGTCCATATCCTCCTCGGATTCGTCCTCTGGTTGGGCAACGACTAATCCTGCAATTCCAGAGGCCTCAGTGGCTTCTTCTTCCTCGTCAAAGAGTACAACGAACTGGTTCCCTCGAGGTCTTTCGGTGTCTTCAAGTTGGAACCGTTCTATCTCCTCGTCTAGCGTGTTTGAAGAAGACACTTGCTCCTCTGGGACAACAGTTGCCTGGGAGTGTGTAGCTAGAGGGACCGCAGCGATCGGTTGTAAATACAGTATGGTGTTAGGGCTGTCAGGAAGATCGTGGTCGTCCAAAAAGTGGGGCCGGGCTACGTTTATCTTCTTTCGCCTTTGGTCACTCGCGACTATGGCGTTTTCTATCTCCTGGAAGTCCGAAGAAATGGGATTGTACCCCAGAATCAGATGAGCAGCCCTAAGTTGTAGGTCCTCGCTGACAAACACCTCGGAGCGCAGTACTCGGTTGAGATCTGCAACGTTGCAATGGCTTAAGCGTGGGCGCACGTGTTGCTTATCTGCAAAGAAAGGCACCAAAGCAAACGAACATGGTCAGATTCACACAACACACAATAAACCTAAATAAACGTGAATACAGGTGAATACGCATTTTTTTGTGAGTGTTAGAGGAATTTGTGCGGGGGGAGGTTAATCCTAAGGTGTCGCACCTGGATCTCCCCACTCAACTGGGCAGTGGAGGCCGTCGTGCCAGTTCCTAGAGACGATCAGGTAGTCATCCTTCATGCCTTTGTTGGATTTGGGCAGACGGGATATTAGCCTAACGACGCTGGAGCGGGATTTAATGTAGTAACCTACTTTGGAAAGTTTGTGGGACTCGTACAGAAAGACGACATCGTGTCAGGTGAGGTTTAGACCCATTTGCTCGTTTAGAGCATCGACGCTACCCAAAACTCTAAAAACGTTTGGGAGGCACTGATCGGGACACAACCGATGGTTGCGAAGGTACTCCCTAGTTACAGGCTTCATTGGGAGGGTCATCCCACCCTCTACGAAGGCTATCATTGGGATGATAACCTCTCCCTCCTTTCTAGAGCCGGCCACGGCTTCCGCCGGGCAATATTTTAAACCTACATCGCCGGGAATGTGATACTTGGCTCTGAAGCCTTCCATTCCAGCGGCAGTATCAACTAGACACTTAAATTTTTCCATCAGGGAGGGACGAAAGACTAAACTCTAAAAGGGAAAATATCTACAAGGATAGCCGAGGACAAGATCCGAGGAGAAAAGGTTAAGAAAGGGAGAATCAAAAACTTACGAATCTTAAGTTGTGCAGAGTTCCACGGTTTTCTGCGGGTAAAGTATGTTTACTGATGTTTTGATGGGATTAGTCCTTGATGAATTAAATGAAGGCGCAGGTTCCCGAAGCGTCACGGTGTGCGGAAAGCGGCCTCGAAATTATGTTTATCCCGCCCAAATTTTCATGGAATAATGAGGACCGTTGGATGCCCATCTCACCGTTGAACGTGGGGGACAAGGTGTAACTTATAGTAATAAATGCGCGCGTTTTTGAAAATAAAACCGCCAAGTGTCACCCTCTGGAACGCAGAACGGTTTTCACACGTTTGGTTATTTACAGAAAGTGTGGAGGAAGTGTTCGTTGGATCAAAACCCTATTTTTCTCCTCGGATGATGAAAAATAGAGTTTTTAGGGGCTATTGTGGGGAGTAAAAGGGCCCAAATGGGCATATGGGCCTTTGGGCTGTAACATGGGGGGCCGACCTGCTCCAGGATTAAACTCTATGAGTTGGCCCATACGCCGAGGGTCCGAGGATACGGCCGAGGGAGAGTTTCACCTCAGACAGATCCAAGAGAATTCAAGATTTTGTTATAAAGGTCAAAGGCACAACTCTGGAAAGACTAATGGATAAAAGGGGACATCCTAAATCTTCTAGATGCACCAGTATTAAAGAAAATATCAAGAGTAAAGGCTGCCACCTCCGCATTAAAGGCTGCCTTTCTACTCTGGCCGCATTTATGGGGAGGTGACCCACGAACGGTGAGGTGGAAAGCTTACAGTCGGCTGTTCAAAAAGTATCAGGGAAGGAAGTATAAAAGGGGGGTAAAGGCCAAAGAAAGGGGGGCGGTAGCTAAGAAAGAAATTGAGAAAGTGTAATCTTTAAGGAAGAAGTAGAAATAATAAAGAGGTAGTCATCGGCTCAAGTCCGAGGAGATCCATTTGCCTTTATCGTTCGTTATTTACTTGTGTTTATTTATAAAAGTTTATTATCAAACTCCCAGTACTTCTAACCTAGGTTTCAAGCCCACACTCTACAAATTTTATTGTTCAAGGCTCATTGGGCCTGAGCCCATAATCTTCTTTGGGTCCAGGTGCAATTGTGCACTTACAAGTAGTAGGGCCTCTTTCATATATAATTCTCCACTTTACCTTTCTTAATGATAAAATTTTCATTCTCATATATAAAGTTTAAGTTGACTTTTTCTTCAAAGAGATATATATATATGATTTGATTAATTATCAATTCTGTAAAGAATAGAACAACTCATATCACATGTTCTAATAAATTATGACTTCTCTTAAAACGTTTAAAACTTTTTTTTGTGATTAATCACAATTAAAAAAAAAGTTTTAATAATAAAATCCGGTGTGTGACTATACATAAGTATGAGGGAATACTAATTAGGTGCTGAAGAATTTTGGACATAAATTTTAATAATAAAAAAATAAATTATGCTGAAGAATTTTGGACATCATTTCAATAATAAAAAATATATATTATTTAACATTTAAAAAATAAGTTTAGACATGCTCAAATTACAGTGTTTATCACTCAGCCTATTACACAACGTACACAAAGTTGTGTAATAAATTTTTTGACTTTGTATAAATTTTTTAACTTTGTGTGCAATAACTTGCGTGCATTAGTTATTTTCCTATATTATTAGGAGTTTATCAGAACAATTAATTAATGATTAAATACTGTAGATCATTGTTAATAGCTTAAACTTTTGAAATAAACAGTTTTTAGTGTTGGTTCAGTGTTGGTGGTAGTGGTGATCAATGTAGATAATTAATGATTAAATACCGTAGATCATTGTTAACGGCTTAAAATTTTGGAATAATTAAGCAGTTTTAAGTGTTGATTCAATTTAAGATGTCCTAATTGGCATTGTTGGTGGTGGTGGTGATCGATGTAGGACGTAGCCGTGGAGGGCAGACAAGGAGGGAGCAGTTGGGACATGAGGGGTACCAAAAGTTGGGCAGCAAAGGAGGACAGGCTAGGAAAGATCAGATGGGACATGAGGGATACCAGGAGATGGGCCGCAAAGGCGGACTCAGCACCATGGACAAGAGTGGAGGAGAGCATGCTGCTGACAAAGGCATCGAGATTGATGAGTCCAAGTTCAGGACTTAGAGCCGTTGATCGCTACTAACGAGTTTTGGAACTCTGGCTAGCTAGGCTTTGTGTGATGTCTCTTTATGTTTTTGTAGAATGAAATGGTTTAGGTTTAGTAGGTGTGAAATTTCTGGTTTGTGCTTTGTATTCTATCTTAGTTTTAAGTTTATGCTGAAGTCTAGCTTAGCTAGAATGGGAAGGGCGTGATATATGGTATCAGGATGTTGTCTTTTTTTTTTTTTCTTCCTATAATGCATGGTGCCCTCTTTTTTATGCAACGGTTGGCTTGTTATTACTCTTTCAATAGTTGATTCTAAACTTTTTGGTTGAACTTAGTGTATTTTTTATTTGTCTGCATGGAACATTCCAATATATGTACACACGCAAATACCTATGATCTCGGTTGGTGTCTATGAAGTCGAATTATATAGAAGATGGTCCGGTTAATATATATCTTTAGGGTATATATTAATCATTTATTTTTGAAAAAAAAAAATTCAACATGAAAAATTGAAAAAAAAAATGTTTTATAAAAAATGTCAAAACAGTTAATTACTTTTTTATTTTTCAATAAATTTTTTTTTTTAAGTTAATCACTTTTTTTCTTCTCAATAAAAAAATTTTCAAAATAATCTATCTTGGCACACATTAATAAAACGCTATTAAGAAATGGGATAAAACTTCAATTTATTCGCAGACGTCATTAAAAAATTTATACTGCTAAGGTGGTTATTTCCTTGACGCTATTTGGTTGTTGCAAAATGATTAATGAAATAAAATCCATGCTTTGCTCATTTTGCTATCCTTGTCTTTTATACTGGTTAAGCGAAATCCAATAAAGTAGTCTCTCTTTCTAGAAATGACTTTGGATTTCGGTTTGTTGAATGTTGACCTCTAAATTAGCCCAATAAATAGCAACAGTTTTTTTTTTTTTTGGTTTTGCAAACCAAAATATTCGGACATTCCCAAAATTTGGGGCCTCCTTGGACCTTCCAGCTTGAATTTAGGCTTTCTATCCAGTCCAAATCTAAAATGAGGTAGGCTGTTTTTCTTCGTGTTTATTGGTTAGGGAACAGACTCATTAAGAACAAGTGTGAGATGTATCATACGAAGTAAAAGAAGTGTCATTCTATACAAAAGGAAGTGAAAATTCAAAATTCAAAATTCAAAATTCAAAATTCAAAATTCAAAATTCTGAAGTTTTAACACGAGAGAGTGAATTTCAAAGTTCTGAAGTTTGAGCAAATAAGGTAATGGGATCAATGGACATATTTAAAAATGTAAGGAAATTCCGTTTGAAACAAAATGTAAATTCAGAGCATTATCAGGATTCAGGAATGCATTTTCTGGGCATCTCGTGCTTTGAGAAGTAAAAATCAAGGAAGAATGCTAATAAAGCACAATGCTACAACAAACCATCGCACATTTACAAGACTAGAAAGCAAAAAACCAAAAATGAAAAAGCAAAAACTGTATAAACAGGAAAAAATAGACATACAATGATTGACAAGCCTACGCCGATCTTGCCTCAGGCAACGGCTTAAAAGGGGCTACCGTGATAGTTTAATCAGCAGAACATGCCTATCACTTAACAAAGCAGTATTATTTGATTCGTGTGGTTTGTGCACCAAAGCAGGTGTGTTCAATGAGCATTTCACTCTGCGTCCATCTCTTGTCTCTCTCTCCACAGTGTCATTTAGAAAGTCCCGCATGAAAATTCAATGGCTGGTTGCTAAAGCAGTCACCAAAAGACCAAGCACAAGAAATGGCTGGGCACTTGCCTGAAACATACATATAGGATAAACATATGCTGATCAGAATTAGACATGGAAGATTATCAAAAAAGAGTCAGACATGGAAGATCTAGGTGGGTATCGGATGTCCAGGACTTTGAGAGCTTATAATCCACACCATTATGAATAGTTCACCTATAAAGCTGTATGGGTTGTTTTGGAGGTCCTTGTTAATTCATGTGGCATATCAAACCGTGAAGTTATCCACTTGTGCTGGTTGATCTTGTACTAATTGACTAAATAGTTTTTTGAAAGTAGAAGTTATATCCTTTATGAAATTTCTTTATTGGCAAGTTTAATTTTCAGGAAAATCCTTGTAAAGCTGTAATTCAATAAATGGAGATACCTGGTACTTCACGTCATACTTAACAGGGTCTTTGAGGAAATACTGAAACTGCAGTGCACAAGAATTGGTATTAGAAGAGTACTTATCAAAAATAAAAAATAAAAAGTATTAGTATTAGCAGTGCTTATTTTCTAAAATAATGAAACGAAACACAAATCATATATTAGTAGATTATTATAAGGATGACAGTTCAATAAACTTTCTTTTTAATACTCGTCGCAACTGGCTACCTTTCATAATAGAAGGCAAAGAAATTTAAGTAGCAAGATAGAGGGTGAAAGCCGTGAAACTGAGATACAGTTCCATTTGTACTTTAGATTCCCCAATTAATTCAATCGTGTGGCTGCATTAACCAATGAACCATACAGTTGAATCTAATCAATTTATCATCCTTGGAAAAAGATAACATCATCCATGCTTCATTGGTCAATGCAACTACGTTATTGATTTAATTGGGGAACCTAAGGTATAACACCCAAGGAATTGTAACTATGTTTTACATCAAGATATAAGTATAACCACATGAATACTCAACTACAATAAAAGGAAAGCACCAAATATTCAATGTTGAACCTTAACTTCTACGGTGGAGAACCTTTGTAAGTGCTTTACCTGAAAAATGACTTGTGGTATTATCAAAGCAAGTAATGCTAAAGCATAGTATGGTTTACCAGCCCCTAGCAGATAACCTGCAACATCAATCCCATTGTTCAATACATTGTGACATAACATCAGCAACAAAAAATATTTGTTTAAAGAAATATATCTTCAAAAAAAATATATTTCTTTAAAGAAATATAAATATTGGAAATAGATAAAAATGATGTACCAGCCACAGATATCTGAGTTATGTCAATAGCACCAACGCAAATCCATTTCGCGGTTTCTTCACCGAAAGCAACTGGAAGTGACTGCTCAAACAGCATTACCATACAAAAGGTTGTGACAGCTACTTCTAAGGATGGGCAATAAAGTGTTCTAAGATAGCGAGAATTTATATAATTAATATGTAACAGACAATAGAGGTACCTGAAGTCCCAATTCTCTATCTCCTTCAACACTTTTAAAATCATTGACAATGGCAATACCCAACTGAAAGTAATGAAGCAATAATCAGATAGTGATGACCGGATCGCACATGTAACATATATAACCAAACTTCTCCCAAAAAACATACCCCAGCTATGCTATACAAGGTAGTCAGAACAATTATGTCTGGTGTAAGGGTCCCAAATAAAGCTTGACCAGCCCACCTGTCAATAAGAGATCAAATTAAAACTAGCTATACTCATAATTCAGCTTTTTAAAGTTAATTAACCTAGAAAATTAGACTTATGATGGTTCTTGAATAGCCTATTGTATGAAACTTGCATCCTAGTAACATGTTTGAGGCAACTCATAAGGAAGAATTTAACCTACAACCTGAATGATTTCCCATCCTATTAGGCATTTGACCCACAAACAAGCAATAGTAATGAACGTCCAATTTACAAAGTCCTGGGCTGTAAGCAATGGATAAACAACAAAAGTCCTATAATTTTTTCCTGAAAAAATCATGAATTGGTTATTATAGTGGTTCAATTAAGCCTGTTTTCATTACAAAAAGGATCCCCCATTAGATATGTCATGGTCTCATCCTGTGCATCATGTAGACAAACACTTACAACAAGACATACACTTCTCTGTTGATATGCCTTGAATAATAACGAACGAATAATTCAATAAATGAAAAAATTGCAATATGTTAACGACACCCAGAAAAACTTCAATCTGTCTACATCATTTTAGCAAAGACAATAGAGCACAGGATATCTCACCATGGCAAACTGATATAACTTGCTCCCAGGGCAAAATTACCAATCCATCCATTTTGTTTCAGCTGCAACAATGTTTAGAACTTAGTCATGTCTTATGCAGAGTTTTGACTGCTACATGAAGGAAAGTAGAATGGCTTGACTTAATGACAAGACAAAAAAAAAAAAAATAACATAAAGTACCTTTAAGGGTGGAGCAGAGTATATGTATGATAGTAAGGATCCACCAAGCGCAAGGTAAAATACTATAGGGAAATCATGCCCGGCCTGTAAGGAACAAAAATCAGGAATTGAAATTCATCTTCCAATATTTATAAATGGAGTAACATGTATAAATCATTATAAATTACCTACCCACACATCTAACAGGCCAGCCAAGCCAAGGCCTCCTAAAAGCAACAACCAAATTTGGGTAATGACCTGAGAAAAATTTTTGAAGAGAGAAAATAAGCTTTGTGGCAGTTAAACATGTACATTACAATCAGTTAAGTCCCTATATCCTTTTTTTTTTTTTTAAAGTTGAATTACATGCCTCATTCTCAGATATAGCCCCTGAAGGAATTGGTCGATAAGGTTCATTTATTGCATCGATTTCTCGGTCATACCAATCATTAAGCGTCTGAACAATGTAACAGGCAGACAAGTTTATGTTAGATGAACTTGAAGCACCTATTCAGTCAAAGTGGAGCCCCATTTAAATCTCCCATGATTGTACCTGTGTGTAGCCAGTGAGAAATGGACCAGACATCATCATGCAAACAATAGATTTGGCAACATCCTCAACATTCCAGTGAAAATTTCCTGTCATGTAAGAAAAATTGAATCACACACGCACAGTCTGGGATCCTACATGGATCTTTGAGGCCAAAGCTTGACAATATTTATCAAAAGTAGGAATTAGAGATTTTACAATTATCCCAATTTATAGGTTTTTATGGTGTTTAACCAAGTGGGGACTAAGGGCGCGTCTGGTTTTACTTTAGGAGGGGTTGAACAATACTTTAATGGGGTTAACCTCTTTTAGCTGAAATTTCCTATACTTAGGCAATTTCGCTAAAAAGAACTTGGAGACTAAAGTTGAATTTGGGGCATTTAGGGGGAAAAAAAATTGTAGACCTTTTTTTATTCCCCCTAAAAGTCCCAAATTCAACTTTAGTCTCCAAGTTCTTTTCAGCTTTACTGTTCATGCTTTATAAATCCATAAGTCTAAAGCTATATTCACTCATTTGCCAAACAATTTTAAAGAACTTTTCAATCAAAGCTTTATATCACAAAAACTCTACCACTAAAGCTCTACAATTAACAATTTACTTCGTATAGCAACTCCAAACAAGCACTAAATATATGATAACAACAAAGTTACTAGGATGGGGGAAGAAGATTAAGAAGTAGTATTTAATAGAGAAAAGCATAAGTATCATTTAAACTGACAAAATGCTCAAAAACAAGGATTAGAATATTCATGATAGAAAATGCTACTGATAATTTGCAAAGGGGGGTACCAGATGCAGCAGCTCCACAAACCACTCCCCATACCAATGGAGGCCAAGTAACAGGCTTTGTAAGTTGAAGTCGGATCTTCCATATATTCTGCAATATACAAATCACAATGTCAACTCTACATAGAAGACTGGGATTGTAACGATATTCCTAGCTAAAACAACATGCTATGATGATGTCTCTAATAAACCAAAGCCATTGTTTAATAGCTAATTTGATTCGATCTCTTTTATACAAATCATAAACTGAAAATTTAGTCACGATTTGAAGGACTCCCTTCTTTATTTATCCATGGATCTTTTACTCATACTAATTCTACTGGAAGTAATTGATGCTATCAAAAAACAAATAAGTTTTGTGACAATGCAGGGCATTTAGTGTTAGAGATATCAGGCCCAAGACCCGAGCCTGTTGTAACAGGTCTAGATTCAACATACTAGAACTTACATGCAGGCCGAACTACATTAATTTTACCTCCGCTCTCCATTTCTCTCTTCTCACTCTCACTCTTAATTCCAACATCAATTCTAATATGGCATCAGAGCTATGTTTCAACAAATTTAACGTATAGATTTATATACTAAAGGATTTTTTTTAGTCCAAACTGATTCAGAATGCCAAGTTACGCACACACACGAATTTGCACTGAAATTGTGACCTTAGTGTGTGTACAGTTGTGTGCAAGAGTGTGTGTAATAAACACCATTATATTCTAATGTTATATATATATATATATATATATATATAAAATTTCACCCACATCTATGCTTAGTATTATATTTTTTTTCGCAGCTCAGAAAAAGGAAAAAGGTTGTGATAGGTTGACAGCCAATGTATAATTTAGTCAAGCTCTATCACTGCCGTAGCAAACCCAAAATATATATATAATTTTTTGCCCAAAACTGGTTTTTAATCAATTTTCCCCTAGTGAAATGAAAGTTATGGGTGGATTCCAATTAGTTCAACTGCTAAAATTTTTTTTAATTGAATAAGAGATATGAGGTTCAATCCCGCCTACACCAAAATTTTATTGGTATCTTAGTCTAATGAGTTATCGTTAGAAGCGAATACTATAAGTTGAAACTATCTCAAATTAATAAACAAAAGTGAAGTTTGACCCAAGTAAAATCTCAAAAAATTCACAGAATGATAATACCAAGAGAGCTCAAACTGAAATTCACAAATAACAAACTCACAGTTTCTTGTGCAGCTCCTTTAATACCTAGAAGCTGGTTGAAGCTTGAACCGGCAGCTGCCGGTGCGTTATCCGGTGCTTCAGGTTTAACTGCATAACACACATTTAATTCAACTTCAATTTCTTCCTACTTAAATTTTAAAAACACGAAAATAACTTAATTAATTAACTAATTAATTTATAAGACCTTCATTTGCATCGGTCTCAGTTGCTCTAATCGTAAGCCTCCGCCCTGAAAAAAAGTCAAACAACTCAATCTTAGACCGTGTTTGGTTACAAAGAAAAAACTAATTTTAGTAACTATGATTGAAATTTTTGAATAGTTTTTATAATGAGGTCAGTAGTTTCAGCTTCTTTTCTCTACTTTGGTGTTTTTTGGGTAATCAAAAGGCACAAAGTATAAAAACTATTGAGGAGTGAACTCACTGGTGAATGACACAGGATTCGGTGTGAAAACTTGACGAGTTCGGACTCGGTTGGTGTTGTTGAAGTTCGATAATCTTAAGGACGGAACTGTGTTGAGTACGGACGCCATTTGAGGACTGAGGTTCTGAAGCTTCTAGAGAGAGAGAGAGAGAGAGAGTTTTACAGAAAATGAGCAGAGAGACTGAGAGAGAGAGAGGAAGTGAGCTGTGTGCTATTGCTGCTATTGGGTGTTTTTAGTTGATAACTTTTTCTTCTGCAGACAAATATTTGTTTTGAATGTTAACCAAAGACGGAGAGGCGTGACTATGGTGTGCATCATCGTACTCGAGTTTATGACTGTCTTCTACGTGGCGTTACTCTATTGGCTCTTCATTCTTTTTCTTGGGGGTCATGGTGTGAGTACAGATCATCAGTTTTGTTGGGTGGTAGTTAATGGACAAATTTCAACACTATTCTTTTTCTTTTCTGTTTTTTTTTTTAATTTTCGAAGCAAAACTAGTCAAAGTTAAAAATAATTACTCTCAATTTTAACATGAGTGAAATTGACGAAGGCCGAAAGTATTGACTAAGTTCGGGTCTTTTGGGAGTTACACATTTTTGTTAAAGAAATATTTGTCCTCTTTCTTTTTTTTATTTATCTTTTTTTTTTTTGAGAAACTTTTTTTTTTAATCTTTTTTTTTTTAAATCTTTGGTTAAAGGGAAATTTGTCTTTTTTTTCTTCTTCTTCTTAATGTATTAAGACTCATTAAATCTGTTCTCAACAAATGCATGTTAACAAAATCTTATAAAGTTATTGTTAACGAGTATTATAGTGGAACTATAAAGGAGAAATTTAGTGAGTTACATTGCATTGTGAAGTACCAAAAGTTAACAAACAAATACTCCTAAATAAAAATTGCCCGACTCTTTAAAAAGTACACTTAATATTTGTTAACTGAACCCTTTAAAGCCTGCTTATTTATTATTTTGTCTTAAAATTTATACAAAGTTCATATATGCCAAGAGCTTGTGTTTTTACTAGGTTGGCAACTTGTTATGTTGCTGCTCATATTTCTCAAATACAATATGAAAGATGAAGTACATTGTTGCTTTCACAGCATTTTTCGTGTGTAGATGGGCATGATTGTAGTATTGTATTTGTATTCAAATCTGAAAATAACAAAACCTCAAATTTTGTGATTTTGATTGTTTGGCTCATTGAAAAAGTAATACTTAATTACCCAGAAGTAAGCCACTGTTGTGTTAATTAACAGAAAATAATTATTTTAAATTGACATGCACAGGCTATGTTTAAATTTTATTACTTGATATTGAAAAAAAAAAATGAATTATACTACATTGAATCATTGATTATGACATTGGAGGAGTGAGGATTTTGTTTAAGCATAACGTAACCTCAATAGTAACTTGCAAGGCTTGCCAATCTGTTCAAAAAAATCAAGACTAGGCTAGAGTGTGAGGGAACAAGAGCTGGGGTTCAAGTCTCTAGGAGGAAGTTTCACACACATATACACTTAGATTAAGCTGTAGAAAAAATTCTATCTTGTATTAAAAAAAAAAACTAATCATAAATCTTTTTTTTTTTAATTTGAATTAAGAAACTTTTGAGTCTTTTAACGGAAATATGGCAAATTGGGCTCAGATCAAGTATGGCCCTGTATTTGGTCTGTAATATCTGAACTTGAGTGGCTACAAAATGGGATCCAAACACGTAAGATTGGACTCAACTAGATCCTGTTGAACCTTTTACACGAGATATGGCATATCAGACATTCCGAAAATGCTGCATTGCATTTGTGCAACACTGTCTGCTGGCAAAGTTCACTCGTTTAAGTTTAGACCACAGATCGAGGGCCTATCTTCCGGCCCATGAGGCCACTATTAATTGCTGATTGAGGCTTCAAATTTTTTTTTTTAAAGGCTCCATTTGGACCAAAGAATTCCCTGAATTTTATTTCTTTCAATTCTTTCCCTTTGTTCTTCTTTTCATTTTATTTTGTTAGAAAAATGTTAGAGTTACAAACTATTTTACAATATTTTTTACTAACTGTTGATGTCGTGAACAGTTATTGATAAGTAAAAAAGTATTGTTATTAGTCGGTCCCGACGAAAAACAGTAAGAATTTACCGTAATTACAAATTTTAAATATATTATAAAATAATTTGTGGATATAATATTATTCAATTTTTTTTTATAAGTATCTCCCTGAATTTTCATTAATAAACAACTTGCAAAGAGTTAGTTGGTTGGGCTAACTTTTAAGCCCAACCATAGAACTTAAGATAACAATCCATCACAAGCCCAGATAAACTACATGATAATTATGAAAAAAAGAAGTTGCCCCAACGGAGGGATAGAAGCCCAATGGTTTGGGCTTGTCAGGGTTACAAGCACAACAAATATAAAGAAATCCTTATTCTGTCCTTAACTCACAATTTTTTTTTTTTTTTTTTTTTGAGAAAGTCCTTAACTCACAATTGGTTAAACGATAAGAGTGGGGTTTTTTTTTGGGTAAAAAAAATAACTTAATTAAAATTTCATCATGTTTTATTATTTCTATGACAAATTTCAAGGGACAGTGGTAATTTGTAGCTCTATGCACTGCTAAATCTAAAAAATAAAATATTAACAGTAAAATGAACAAAATGAAAAGAATTTAAACTTGAAATTGAGAGGATCTTGTTCCTCTTCTTATATGTTAATGTTAAGGTTGTATGTTTGTATATTTTCTTCTTTAAGGTATTATTCTCTATTAATTCATTACAATTAAAAAAGAGTTTGATTGGAAAAGGTTTATCACATTCCACCAGCCTTTTTTGACTAATGGAATCCTTAATAGGACGAACTTTGGATATTAGTGATTATTTTAAGGATTACCAAATGTGATAGGTGTTACATAATGATTATAACATGAGCAAAACCAGTAAAGGGCACTTTTAATTAAAAAAATATATACTCGAATCCATTATCATAAAAAGTTACAATGCATAAATTCCTAATTGATTATATAAATATTTTGTAATGAACCAATAAATTCCAATCATCTCAATTAGCAAAATTTCTTGTTATTGAATAAGAGATATATAATTTGATTATTACTTACACCAAAAATCAATGGTAGTCTTAGCTTAATGATAAAAAATTATTAACTAATTACTAAAAAATATAGAGTAGACGTTATAAGTTTAAAATACTATTGCATCTAAATAAATAAAAACCCTAAATACTACTGATTGTGGGCTTAACTCAGACCTCAATCTTGGTAGCGTTGGTAAAGCAGCACCTAACTTAATAAGGCTTCATGCAACTAGCACCTTTCTATTGACAACTTTGCCAAATATTATAAGTATCAAGAAAGATGCTCCACCATGCTCTAATAAAAATTCTCAATTCTCTTGCTTTCTTAAAACTTTATGCTCCTTCAATTAGATTCCTACACTTCAAAGGGAATGTGATTCCTAAGTCACCCAGCCCATGGGATCTTCCCTACCATAAATACAAGTGTAAAAAGATCACAAAAAATCCTAATGAAAGAGGAATCTATTTAAGAATGTTCCCACCACAAGAGGTCTCCTACTATTTGGCAACAAATCCATCTTTTTTATCATGATGTCACACCAAGTTCGGTCTTGTTGTAAGGAATCATGCGAGCATAAGATGCATGGATATCTTACCACTAAAATAAATTTTCTTAAAATTAATGTTAAAATCTTGAAAAATGTTACATACACAACAGTTTTATAATATTTTCACAATAAATTTTAAGTGATAAATTATTAATAAAGAATAAAAAGATGATGTTAATAACAGACCTAAATAAAAACCGATAATAAATTACGACTTAATTTATTGAGAAAATTGTGTAATGTATCGATTCATTTCTCCAAAATCTTTATTCCTTTTGACTGTTTTAGTCCACTATTTTCCTTATCAGTTATCACTACTCCATGACCTCATGACCAAGTGGGAAACACATCACCTGATGTGAAATTATAGTAAACAGCACTATTTTAGTGTGTTTGTTTTATGTGGTTGGATCTAGCAATTGTAACAAGTACCGACCTTGTATTATTCAAGATTCGGACAAATCACAGTCCTTGCGTAGTTCAATTGTTGGTACATGGACAAAATCGAATAGGTATGTCCCATATCACATAAGTTTGTCGCCACAATCCAAATGCCATGCTTTGATTTGATCCAGTAGCCTTGTATTTTTTACGCCAAGTCGGCTGGCTTTTTCTGATAAAATTGCTTATTTTCAATAATTTACTTATATAATGTGAGATTAAAAATTTTATAAAATAAAAATTAACTTATTTTTTAAAATATTAAAAGTCAAATTATTTAAAATAAAATTGAGATAAAGAGATATATAAGACCCGTCAAATAATACATAAAATGCAAAGAGTCAACTTATAATCACTCTTCAAACACACACTAAAACCACGCCAAAGGCACCAAGCTCTTATATATAGTTGCTTATTCTTCTAAGTTCTAATGCTGACGCATTCTCAAAAAAAAAAAAAAATTATAATGCTAACTTTTGATGCATTGTTTGGATTTGTGGAGAATATGTGCAAAAAAGAATTAAAAGGGTGGCAATTGAAAGTTCATAACTGCTGAAAGAATGAGACACAAACTTTTCAATCACTTAAAATCCAAAAAAATAAAACTTTTCCTCTTAAAACACTAGTCTAAAGATAGACAAAAAAAATGACTGAACCATATTAATTATTAAAAACGTGTGAGATCAAATTTTTCAGGATTTTCTCAAGGAATAATATGGTATAGTATAAAGTATTTCTATTTCTAGACCATATTATAGAATGCGAGGTATTATTTCTCTATTTCAATTAAATATTAACTTTATTATCTTTCAAAATTTTTTTACTCATTCTTTCAAATACACTTTATATTTTCTGTACTTTTTTTAAGCTAAGAAAATATTTTACTAGTAAATAGTAACTCTTCAAACAAAGAAATTCATCATTCATTTTACTTTCTATAAAATAGAATTAATTTTGGATATGCATTGAAGATGCTTGGAGAGAGGAGAAATAAAACTAGAAAAGTAAAGAAAAGAGAAGCATATCTGGCCTATGTACTAATTCTCTCTTTCTAGCTTGTAGAAAAAATAATAATAATGAAGGATTGCTTAATACTTTTGTCAAATTTCTGGCCAATGAGTGAGGATGCTCACTTCCTTATCATGCACGAATCTAAAAACGTCACGTCATAATTATTATGATTCATGTATTAGAGATCCAACTATAGCCCTAATTGATTTTGCTCGGGTCTACCCAAGAGAAGGATATGTGACAAGGAAATGCTATACATCATTATGAGAATACTGTGCAAACGCATATGCTTTTTTTTTCTTTTTTTTCTTTTTTTGAGAATGTGCAAACGCATATACTGAACTCACTCTCACTTATCCGGTTATCCTTACAAACTTTAGGAAACACTTCTGCTAATTTCTTATCGTTTTATAAATTCATTCGAATTATACTGTTTTTTAAATAGATAAATTAATACAAAATCTAAAGCCATGAATACCCAAACATCATTAGCAAAAGTCAATGCATGGGCTGTTAAAGTTAGTTCATCATTAACAATTTTACAATTGCTTATTAGTTAAAAATAAAACATGCTGTTGGGTGGATGTGATAATTGGGCTTACCGTATGGACATACGCATCTTTTTATTAATAATTAAAGCATATGGCTCATGTTAACGGATACTTTAAAACAATTGTTAATAAGTTATTTTAAGAAGATTTTGATATTATTTTCATAAGAAATATAAAAGGCCGTAACAAAATTAATTGTTTAATAATTCCTAAACTAGTACATTTAGGGCATACATACATGTGTGTGTGTGTGTGTGCAGACACACATTTATTAAGGGAAAAGATAGATGGTTAAAGTACAAGGGTTTGACTTACCTCCAATACTTTTTTAATTGGAAATGTCATTTTGTTTTAAATATATATTAATAAGTGGTAAGAATAATGTTAGAAATACAAACTATTTTATAAAAAAATTTACAAACTACTAATGTGGTGAGTGATTATCAGTAAATAAAAAAGTGATATTGATAATAGGCCTAGATAGAAACCAATAAAAAGTTGGCCACATCAATATTTTGTAAAAATGTTGTAAAATAAAACTGAGATAAAAAGTAATATAAGACCTATCAAATAGTACATAAAATGCAAAAAATCAGCATATAATCACTCTCCAAACACACGCTAAAACCACGCCTAACCCACCAAGCACAGCTTATATATAATTGCTATTCTTCTCAGTTCTAATGTTAACTTTTGACGCATCATTTGGATTTGTGGAGAATATGTGCAAAAACGAATTAAAAGGGTGGCAAACCTTTTTTTTTTTTTTTTTTTTTGAGAGAGTTAGATACGAAACTTCTCAATCACTCAAGTTCCAAAAAAAAAAATTGCCTCTTAAAACAGTAGAGACGAAAAAAAGATGACTGAACTCACTGAACCATATTAAAAACGTGTGAGATCAAATTTTCCAAATTTTTCACAAGGTATAGTATGGTATAGTAATTTCTATTTCTAGACCACATTATAAAATGCAAATGTAGAGTCATCATTTCTCCATTTCAATTAAATATTATTTTATCATTGTAAGGACCAAAAATCGCGCTTGGAGTTAAAGCCCACTTAGAATTGTAAGTGAATGAATTCATTCAAGGCTCAAAACAAAGAATTTGTAGAGAGGGAATAAAACAACAGAGGACAGCTTTGTCCCGAAGATTGAATCAGGAAGAAAAAGAGGAGAAAACGCTTTCATACAAGCCTTCCTGAGGAGGCATTAGTTACATTCAAATGGTACTGTTCATTCAATTATCAGGGCCATGTTCCTCTTTTTTCCCCCTCCCTCTAGCCTCTTTCATCTCTGTCTATACTCCTTTCTCCCTTGCATCTCAACTATCCATCTCCAACCTAACTGCTTTCTTTTTTTGACATTTTTCCATTTTCATTGCTTGTAGAAGGTGGTGGAAAGAAACTGCCTAGCTATAATTTGCACTGTTCAGGTCACCTCCACATCAATGCAGCTGATAAAGTTGTTGCTCACCATTTAATGCGGCCAAGAAACTAGGTGCAGAGCATTCAATGCGGAGCCCATAGGCTGACTACCTCCAAACCAGAGACTTTCCTTCTCATCCATACATCACTGGTCTCCTCTTTGTACCTTTCCGTGTAGCCTTCGTCCTCGAGTCTAAATCCTTCAGCCCCATTACTACCCACTTTCGACACTTGAGCGTCATCCTCGGTCCTCGGCCCCCCACAATCATTGTTTTTTAAAGATTATTTTACTCGTTTTTTCAAATATACTTTTTATTCTTTTTGTACTTTTTTTCTTTAAAGCCAAGAAAATATTTTACTAATGAATAGTAACTCTTCAAACAAATAAATTCATCATTCATTTTACTTTCTATAAAATAGAAATAATTTTGGATATGCTTAGAGAGAAGAGAAATCATATATTATTATTATTATTATATAATAAAAGGTGGGTTTAAAAGCCGTGGTTGCACCAAGTGGCTACACTAAATTGCAAATTTTTTTTAAAAATTTTAAAAAATAAATAATTTTGTTGTACTTATCTTCTTCTCCTATAATTTCTAAATTGATAAAAATCTTAATTTGATTACAATTCAAACTCTTCATCTAATCCTTTTAAAATTTGGCTTAGAAGCCATGGTTGTGCCAAGTGACTGCACTAAATTGCAGAAATTCTTTTAAAACTTTAAAAAATAAATAAATTTTTTTTTGTACTTGTCTTCTTCTCCTATAATTTCTAAATTGATAAAAAACTTAATTTGATTACAATCCAAACTCTTTATCTAATCCTTTTATTATTATAATTTATAAGTTGATATAAAATTTTAATTTGATTATAATTCAAACTCTTCATCCAATCCTTTTTTTTTAATTTAAAAAAAAAAGCAACAATCTTCATCTATTCTTTTTTTTTTTAATTTAAATTATATTACTTCATGTAAAAATTAAAAAAAAAAACAGCTGGGTATTCAACAACAAAATCTTCATCTTCACACGTGACTTTTTTTTTAGATAATTATTGCTCATACCGATTTACCAAAAATGTTTTTGGACAAAGTAACCAATATATATATATATGTGTGTGTGTGTGTGTGTGTGTGTGTATGTGTGTGTAAATAAGGTAATAAGTATTTGACTTTAAAGTAAACACCTTCTCTTTCTTCTCAAAAAAAAAAAAAGTATCTATATATAATAAATGTTTTTCCTTCTAAAAAAAACTTTTTTTTTTTGGTTATAAAAGAAAAGTTTCCATTTTTCCATAAAAAAAATAATTTTCTTTTTTCTTTCTATTCATACGATTTTTTTCATTCCAATTTTTATGTGATTTATGAGATAGCAACAAACAAATTGATTAGAAATCTTAATTCCAATAGGATTTAAATTCTATATCAAATGAAACTTTACCTATATATATCCTTTTTGAAGTGAAGTTTATTCCAATATGTGAATGTCTAAATCCCATAACAGGTATGCATTCTTTCTTCATTATTATTTTTTCATTTTGTTTAAGCTATTTTTTTTAACTTCGAAAAAATTAATGAAAACTTCTCACACATGTTTTAACCTAGTTCATAATATTAAACTTTCGTACTCATTTATTCTCTTCTACAATAATTGATTCAGGTTTTAGTTACATACTCACACTTTCATCTCTCAAAGTGATAGAGAAAACAAACAGATTTATTATTTGTTCTTAATTTTAAATTATGGATAGGTTTGATTATATTCTTTATATTGAATGTAAATTGTTGTTTTTAGGTGTAGAGACACAATTTGCACCCAAACCCAAAAATAAGATTGGGATAAGCCCAAAAAGTCCAATACAATGAATTTGTATAGAGTGGACTTCAAATCTAGGTTCTAGTGACGCTAAATAACAAAGATGGTTGGGTAGATTGCAACATCATACAAATGAGATAGTTTTTATAACAAAATTGTCCTTGGATTCAAGCCGAGGAGGCTGGATCCTGTATTTCTCTTTTTTAGATTACAGATATTGATCTTAATGTCTATAGTGTTTTTTCTCTCTTTTTCTCCAATCCCCCCTCCTGAAAGTCTTCTCTTCCTTTTATATCCTCTTTCTTCCTTTCTCCATCTTCCACGTATGGATCAGATTACTAGTTTGGATACTTGTCTCATCAACCTATCCTTGAGGTCTTTGGAGGTAGCTGTAAGGCTTAAATCTGATGCTTAGGCATTATTTTCTCATTAATGTGGCTAGAAGTTTAGCTGCAAAGCATTTAATGCGGTGGTAGCAGTTTTATCTTGGATATTTCATAACCACCATGCATGTCCTTACTTGTAGGATCTCCTAGAATATCGTTTTTGGACATTGGGCAACCCTTTTCTACCTCGGCTTTATCTAACCGAAGAGGGACTCCACCTCGGACCAACTTTTGGGATGGCCATGATTAGTCTCTACCTCTTTATCCGTCAATATTGCTTCTTGAGTCGATATTCCCACATCCTCGGACCATTTAGTGTCCTCGGATTGGGCCTCTGACCCAATACATACTTGTGGGCCCATTAACCCTACAATAGGTTTTTGGTTATGTTATATTCTTTGGGAAAAATAAAATAAAACAAAATAAAACAAAAGAGTTTATATAAATTTGGCAACAAAGCTAAATAGATAAGCCTAAGAAATGTTTACTAATAATAGTTTTATCAGTAAATTTTTATTAACATGATTTAAAAAAACAAATTGAATAGAGAGATAATTTATTAATGTGATTTAAGCTCCACTAAACTTTTTTAAGAGTTTGGTTTAAAAATTTTCAAAGTAATTTTATAATTATTAACTACTATGCATTAACTTCTAACTACCAAAATCCACAATTGAAATCCTAATCTGTATGAGATACCACTTCTGAAGATTAACATCTTAGTTATTATATATTATACAGGCTGACTTTTTTTTTGTTTGTGTCAAAAGAAGCGTTTCTCTCTCTCTTCACAAAACAAATGGAATATAATAAGAATTAGCTAGATAGGGGTAAGACTATACCCCCTCTTTTCTACAATAAATGTTAAATTCAAATCATTTTTCATGCATATACACACGCTACACAGAGGGATTATAACAAGAATTAGCTAGACAGGAATAAGACTACACCACCTCTTTTCTACAATAAATGTTAAATTCAGATAATTTTTTATGTATATACACACACAAGTAGCGTGCAACGCACAGGACTTAAATTTGGTAGGGTGAAACTCACTCAAGTTTCATGCCTTCTTCCATGCTTTCAAGGCCAAAAATTAAATTATCATGTGAGTCTCTCTCTACTTCAAATTTTTAAATGTTTAATAATTTAGATTGTTCTTAATTATTGAATTGAGATTTCACTTAAACATGATTTCAATTATTGTTTTGGATACTTTTTAACTATTAAATTCAAAGGTTTTCCATTTAAATATATGTGATTAATTGAGCCTTAAAGTTTAACTTATTATTGAAAATAATTTTATATATATTTTTAGATACTTCTACTATCTTCCATTCAATTTTATTTATATATATATATATATATATGTGTGTGTATTTTATGATACTTTAGTCTCACACAACATGCATTCATTATGTAACTCAAAAGTAAAATATTCATTTATTTATGAATTTTGATTAAGTCGTGTATCGCACGGACATAATACTAGCAAAATTAAAAAAGTGCTTGGGGGTCTAGGGAGAAAAGATCCGAGTTATAAAGTTAGCCGTATGTTATAATTATTTCTATAAAAATAAAAAATAAAAAACAAAAAAGAGTAAAGAAAAGAGAAGCATATCTGGCCTATGTAGTAATTCTCTCTTTCTAGCTTGTAGAAAATAATAAAATAATAATAATAATAATAATAATGAAGGATTGCTAAAAACTTTTGTCAAATTTCTGGCCAATGAGTGAGGATTGTTCACTTCCTTGTCATGCACGAATCTAAAACCGTCACGTCATAATTATTATGATTCATGCATTAAAGATCCAACTAGCCTTAATTGGTTTTGCTCAGGTCTACCCAAGAGAATTAAGATATGTGACAAAGAAATGCTTATATATATCATTACTAGTAGCTAGCTCGTGCAATGCATGATATTGTTTTAAATTAAATCAAATATTAACATGTTCAGGTTTAAATATTTCTCAAATTTTAATTATTGAAAGTTAAATTGGCTTTAATACAAGATGAAACATATAATATTATGAAGTAATATTAAAAATAAGATAAATACAAATATGATGAGGATATATATTACTATAATCATAATGTGCTCTTATATGTGGTTTAAAAAATATTACAAAAGATTTAGTAAATAGAATAAATATACAATTGTGCTTACATCTTCAAGCTTTATCCAACACTTTTCAAGAATGTATTTCTCTTTGCTCAACTTCTTTGAGCTATTTAATTTTTCACAAATTTTTTTTTTAAATAGTTTACTAATATATACCCTAAAAACATACATTAGTAAAACCCAATTTGTAATATCTCTAACAATATTTTTGTTACACATGTCTCATCTCAAGTACCCAAGTACCTAACATTTGACAACAAATTTTTTTTTTTTTTCATTTTTTATAACTAACGTTTTTTCACCTCCACTCATTCTCTGTTGCTTTTAGGTTTTATTTATTATCTTAATCTTTATATTATCTCTTCCGCATGTACTTACATTTCAAAATTTACAAAATAAAAGTCTTGGCAATTGGCTCTATTTACCTTTCGTCATTCATAATTTGATGAACCCAAAGCAAAACTCAAAAACCAATAGAGAGATGCGGTAACCAACAGGGAAAGATCTGGTAGAAAAAACGAAGAAGACCGAGAGTAGAGGAACACGCAGAGACCACAATGAAAAAATTGTATTGCAAAGCTCACAAGAAACAACGGAGAAGAAGAGAAGAGACCAAGATACAAAAAGAGAAGCCTCAGATTGGCAGATTTGGGATAATTCTAAGGAAGTATTTCTGGCTTCTGTAGTTGTCGAAGAGTTAAGAAGTTATCAAAAAGCATAAGAGACGTTGGACAAAAAAAAGTCGGGGTTTTCAAAGCTTTTGTGTCTGTGGGTCTTTAGATGCGATGCGATGCTTTGCTATTGGTTTGTCGTGGGTCTAATCGAGGAGGAGCTGGCAGAGGAAGGCAGGGAAGAGTTGACAGAGCATTGCGAAAGGGAAAGGCAGAGCATCGGGTTTTAGAAAACTTTTATTACGTTTTTTTTAATATTGTGTTGACGTATAAATTTGTGGAAGCTTCAAAACTTTTATATATATATATATATAGACGAGAATACTGTGCAAACGCATATACTGAACTGAATCTCACGTATTTAGTTATCCGGCAAAAATAGTAAATTAGTCATAACTTTTCAACTATATAATTAGTAGTTGTTATTTATAAATTATATTTTTTATTAATATCTCGACTCTAAAAGACTCGATTTTGGACCTATAAATCGAGTCTTTGAAGGTCGATTTTTATTGTTTAATTTCGTCTGATGTGGCATATTTTTCACGTGGCATCTAGTTGGAAATCGAGTCTTAGAGACTCGATTTATATCTTATATTTATTCTTCTTTTCTCCTTATTTTTTCTGCGTTTCACATCTGGCTCTGCTTCTTTCTTCCTCACTACCTCTCCATTGCTTCTTTCTTCCTCCTCCACGCTGATCTACACAAGCCAAGTCGCCACAGACCCATCACCGCCGCGCCCAGGTCGCAAGACCCAAGCAACCGTGGATCTGGGGGCGTTGGTTTTTTTTTTTTTGATGGGTTATGCTCAGTTGTGATCTTCTCGTGGTAGATGGATTTTGATAAGGGATATGTGGGTTTTGGTGGTTGTGTATTTTAGGGAACGGATGGTGACTTAGATTTGATTTTTTTTTGGCTTGTAAATCGAGTGTTAGAGACTCGATTTCCACGTAGAAAAAATGTCATATTAGACATTAAAAATCGACACTCAAAAACTCGATTTTTAAGCCCAAAATCGAGTCTCTTAGACTCGAAATGTTAGTAAAAAATATAATTTATAAACAGTAACTATTAATTATATTGTTTGAAAATTATTGCTAATTTCCTATTTTCGCCTAGTTATCCTTTGAAACTTTAGGAAATACTTTTGCTAATTTCTTATCATCTTACAAATTCATTCGGATAATACTGTTTTTTTAATATATTTTTTAAATAGATAAATTAACACCAAATCTGAAGCCATGAACACCCAAACATCATTACCAAAAGTCAATGTATGGGTTGTTAAAGTTAGTTCATCATTAACCATTTTGCAATTGTTTATTAGTTAAAAATAAATCATGTCGTTGGGTGGATATGATGATTGAATATATGCGCATTTTTTTGCTAATAGTTAAAGTATATGGGTCATGTTAATGGGTGTTCTTAAGAAAATTATTAATAAACTACTTTAGGAAGGTTTTGACACCACTTTCATAAAAAATATGAAAAGTTATGCAAAAAATAATTATTTTATCATTTTCTCATAAAAATATTACTAAAAATAGTTCATAAACCAATACATTTAGGGAATTTATTAATATTTTCTCATATATATGTAAACACACATTGATTAAGGGAAAAGATATGTGGTTAAAGTATAATTGTATATACAAAAAATTGAGGTTTAAAAAAAAATTATATAAGTAAATAAATTAAAAATTTCAAAGACCGCACATTTACAAATTAACAGGGACGAATTCAGGATTTTAAGCTAGCGGGAGCCAGAGTATAAATAAAAATAAAATTTCAAATAGGCATTCATATAGTATTAAAAAATTATATATACTCAAAATCGTTGTTTCTAAATACATTAAGATGCTAAACCAACACATTTAGGAAAACAATAAATATTTTCTCATATATATGTAAACACACATTGATTAAGGGAAAAGATATATGGTTAAATTATAATTGTATATACAAAAAATTGAGGTGTAAAAAAATTATATATAAGTAAATAAATTAAAAAGTTCAAAGACCACACACTTACAAATTAACAGGAATAGACTTAGGATTTTAAGTTAATGGGAGCTGGAGTATAAAGAAAAAGAAAACTTCAAATAGGCATTCATATAGTATTAAAAAATTATATATACTCAAAATTGTTGTTTCTAAATATATTAAGATGCAATTATTTATTAACAAAGACAAACAAAAACAAAATAATATCTTGTTTCAATACTAGACTAGTTAAGATTATTATTATTATTTTGTTGAAGTTAGAGCATTCACATTAGTGGTGCTAAAATTTTTAGCTCTTAGCACCTTAAAAAGTCACTTATCTATTTTACCACCTCACTTTACAATTCCTCCAATATCAAATGTTTTATTTTTTTTATAACTTCATTTAAAATAATATAAATAATTCATTAAAGTAATAAAAGAAGTGAGAGAATTTGAGTTTTTTAATTGAAGGAAGAGATATGGTATTAATAATATATTTTATTTTATTTTCAACAACTTACTATAGTTATTTGATATTTATATTAGTTTACTGTAATTGTAAAAAAATTAGCATTAACTTCTCCAATAACACATAATTTTTTGGTTCTTTTGTGGAAAAATAGTTTTTTTTTTTTTTTGCTAAAATACAATTACCATTGTGAATATTTTTATTGTTTTTGTTAAGTTTTTGTTGTTGGATAGTTGCTATTTGGGTAAGGCTAGTTAGGTTTGTTGTGGAAAAATGGGCCCTAAGGTTTTGGAAGGGGCTAACTAATATATATATATATATTATAACAAAAAAAGAAATTTTAGAACTTGGGAGGCTCAGGCCCCCTTGGGACCCTACCCGGGTTTGTCCCTGCTTACAAAGGTATGACATATTGGGATCTAAAGTTTATGGGAATTGAGACTATTTTTGGGGGGTAAAAAGGAAATTCACTCAAAAACAAAGTATTAGATTATTAGTTACAACACTACAAGGGTGTCTTAAAAACCATGACTATGAATATTTAGATAAAAGGGTTAGATCGCAGGCACTAAGGAAACAATTCATGGATTTGGCTAGTAAACTCAGAGCTCGATAGTCGAGTTTCCATGATCTCAATAGAAGTAAGTAAGAGCATTTGCATCAAGGATGTTCAAAATTTTGGTTTTTAACAACTCAAAACACTATTTTATCTATTTTAACAACTTATTTTACAATCTATTCAACAACGAAGTTCTATTTTCTTATCTCAGCTAAAAACTATTCATTTTTTTTTATTGATTTCTCTCTCCCTCTCTTTCTTTGTCTAATCTGATGCCCACCCTCACATCTCACCATTCACCATCTCCACAAACCCACAACCAACCACCACCCACAATCCGTCAAACCCCTCGTCACAAACCACCAAATTGACAACCCTTTATATTAGATTAATTTCAAGTACCAACAATAAATGAAACCCAAAATTTTCATTTCTTTTTCTTGATTTTCTCAACAACCAAACAACTACAAGTATCAATGAAACCAATATATATATATATATATATATATATATATATATAGAGAGAGAGAGAGAGAGAGAGAGATCAAACCACACTCCTTTGCCAAAACCAAACTAGTTCAATCTCAACCCCAGTCAAAACCCACCACAACCACAAAAATGACCACCACCTACCAGCCACCACAACTTCTCTGATCTCAACCCAAAAACGCCAAGAACGCCAACCCAAAAAGAGGAAGAAGAGAGGCGTTGAAGAGAAGCTAAAAAAAAAAAAAATAAGGAAAAAAGAGAGAAGAAGAGAAGCGTTGGAGAGTGGAGAGAAGGAAAAAGAAAAGAGAGAAAGAAGGAAAAAAAGAAGAAGAAGAAGAAGAGAGAAGCCATTTAAGAGAAAAGAGGGAGAGAGAAAAAATATTTCATTGAGAGAAGAGAGAGAAATCTAGGTAAACTTTTTTTTTTAATGAGTTTGATGCTACAATAGATAGTCAAAGATGGTAGTTTACTGCGCTAAGTTGTCAAGATTTTTAAGTATAACAACCTTAATGCAAATGGCTTTTTGAGGGGATAAGAGCTAAAATAAGTTTTTAGCATTTTTCATACCTTTGAATTTGATGTGAATGTTCTAAGAAAAGTTGTTGGATCTATCATGTCAAAATTTAGTATATTGACTAACTACCACCCTTTTTGCATTCATTGTAATGAGATAAATCATCACTATATAGCATTGGGTTGAATCGTTGAATACCTTAAGAGCTTGACCCCTTAACTGACTTGAGGAGATGAAGTGCTGCTAGAAATTAGGATCCCCCGCTTTATATGGAATTGATCACCCACCTTACTAAAGAAACACCTATAAATACCATCTTTTAAGCCAAAATACATGGTTATGAAATTTCCTAAACTTCATTATTATGCAATTCAAGTCCAAAGTTATTTCAATTGACTTAATTTTTAAAGCGCGTTTGACCTATTCCATCGATTGATATGAAGTCTAGGTTGTAAGTTATTTAATTTTTTGTTGTTTTGGATTAAGTTAACTTTCGTCACTTTGCTATAATGAAGTTCTTATTATCAGTTTGACATATTTTTATTTGACTTTTTGTTGACCCTACTCACTTACACTTGAATTCAATATGGTGTGGGACACTTCTGAGTACGTTAGGACTATCAACGTTACATTATATTATTTTTTCACTAAAGTGTGTGACTCATACCAACATACCCTTACAAACATCCCGTGATGCCAGTCTAGGACTCTTACTGACCGTGCCCTAAGTGTGGAAAAACATCTTAATTATAATAGACTATGAAGTCTGAAGTAGATAATACACGATTTTGCCACCCTCTGTCCTTTACAACGTGTTTGAAAATTGCAAGCTACATGGCAAATCTGGCATGTGTGGACAAATGTATTGGATAACGAAAGTGACTCACACTCCGCAGTTCTACTCACGAGAACCACATCTCTTCCCAATCCTGTAATCACACCTCCTTTTCACAAGCCCTGGCCCACTTCACCCTCCTTACCTGCCCTACCCGACAAGCTCCACACCCTACTCTACCCGCCCCACCTCTCACTGTCTATTTTTTATAGCAAAAAGCCACATACCTTGACAATAAATCAAAATAATTAAACCATACCCCGTACCCCGTAACTCCATATTTAAATGGAAAAAGCGGCGATAATACAAAGCAAACCACTC
This sequence comes from Castanea sativa, assembly GCF_040712315.1. Lineage (NCBI taxonomy): Eukaryota > Viridiplantae > Streptophyta > Magnoliopsida > Fagales > Fagaceae > Castanea > Castanea sativa. The sequence goes on along the minus strand of NC_134021.1, from coordinate 15,619,561 downwards.
ATTATTTAGCTTTTTCCAGTTTTTCACCTCCACTCTTTACAAGAGTCCAAAAATTTAGTGAGAAAGTCCAATAAGAAAATCACTCCCTAAAACAATTATAAAAAAATAAGGAAAAAGATACGCCATATTCCATTGCGATTTTGTTTTGTGTAGTATTTAAACTCTTTCCCCCTTCGGCACAATATTATTTTATTGTGTATATCTTCAAGTGTATAATACTTTATGTTATGATTTTTACTTTTAAGCGTAACACAAAATCCTTTCCAAGAGAAATAAGTGTAACCCAAATAATATGATCATATTATTGTTGTATGTGAAAATACAATACTATATATATATATATGTGTGTGTGTGGCAGTGATGGCAATTTTTGTTTGCGATTCATGTTAACTTATGATATTCAACTATATGAGTTAACACTAATACGACCCATTTATTAAACGGGTCAGTCATGTTAACTTATTTATCAGATTTGATCAAAATGAAGAAAACAAATTTATGAAAAACAAACAAATAAATATTTTTAATATAAAATTTTAGAACTAACAAGTAACTGTATCACAAATAATCATTCAAAACTGAATCATACCTCAATATCACAAATAATCAATCACAATATGTTAAAGAAAATAAACCACAACTACTAATAAGTTTATATACCTAGGATTTGAAGGATAAATTGGTAAAATGTTATTTAATTAAACGGGTCAGATGAATTCCATGGGTTACCCAACCCATTTATTAAACAGGTAAATTGTGTTAACCCAAATATGACATGAATTCATTAAGTCTCAACCCATAACCTTCTAATTTCGTGTTATATCATGTCAAGTTCACGGGTCGTGTCCAATTTACTCCTTTAATATATGGTCATAATTACAAAATTGATGTACAAATGATATTCTCTTTAGAGTTGATTGACTTATTTTATATAGAGTCAAGTCATTTTCAACTTAAAAGATATTGTATTTATTTATAAAGTTTTGTTTTTTGTTTTCAATGTAGGTGGGACTCTTGAAGTCTTGTCAATGAGTGCACAACAGTGTTGGTACTCGAACATTGGCTTCGGGCATTTTTTCTATCACTTCTTGCCTTAAAAAGGTAGGAGCACCTTGCGTTCTTAGAATGATAATCATCTTTAGACTAATCTAGCCTCCTTAATCCCTCGAGACCAACAATGGGTAGTAGAGGAATATTTACATGTTGTTCATTCCAGTGACGATTTCATTATTAAATATCTTACTATTGGAATCCCACTTTTTTTTTTTTGTGTGCAAATTTAGTTACTTTGCAACGAAGTTGCGAACCCTAATTAGATTCAAACACCTTTTAGTCATTGGGAGAGCCTAAGTCTCACAAATTTGTTTGCAAACACTATTGACATATTCCTATATAAAATTTTATGGCTGAAATACAAATCTTAATCTATATGTTTCATTAAAATTTATTTCAATTATCTAAGTTTTAAGTTTATTCAATTAAGGTCTTTATATTAACTTTTGTTAAATGTTAATCAAAGTTGACGGAGAAATTTTTAATTGAATAAATTTAAAATTTAGAGGATTAAAATGAATTGTGGTAAATTTAGAAGATAAATTTTACATTTTAACCTATTTTTTGGGGATAACTAAACATAAAAAAACAAACTGTATATTTCATTCATACATTAAGACCTCTATTACATTAAACAGGCGTTTTCTTTTTTTCTTTTTTTCTTTTTTCCATCCCAAAACAAAAAGAATCAAAATATGCTGAGCTCCTCGTCGGCTATAAATACCAGAGCAAGGCTCAATTGTTCAGATTAAAAAATCAAACAGAGGTACCTCTCTCTGTAATATCTCCTCTGCTCTACACTTCTCAGTAGGGTTTTTCTCTCTCTCCCTCTCTCTTCTCTTCGCTTTCTTTCTCTCACAACAAACAACCATTTCTCTTTCTCTAAGAGTAGAAGAAGAAGAGAGAAGTGAGTGAGAAATGGACGCGTACGCTCTGCATTTGGCGATGGCGGCGCTGGTGGGAGCATCGGTGGTGGCGGTTTCGGCCTATTACATGCACAGGAAAACCCTAACTCAGTTGCTCGAGTTCGCGAAAACGGTGGAGAGAGACAGGGACGATAACTCGGACCTCGACTCGCCGCAGGCGACTCAGCATTTGAAGAAGCGCCGGAGCCACGCGCGACGCAAGGTAAATGGTTACGGTTACTATCGCCGCGGTTCGGCTTCTCTTCCCGACGTCACGGCGATCTCCGGCGGACCTGGCCGCGGCGGTGGCGGCGGAGGAGGAGGCGGAACTGGAATCGACGGCGAAGATCGGCGGAGCAACGGTCCTATCCACGTGGACGGGATTCCGGTAGGATTGCCGAGGCTCCACACGCTTCCAGAAGGTATTCCTCACTCGGATTACTCACCGGGAGAGTGATCATGAACTGAACTCTCTCTTCGCTTGTTTGAAAATTCGAGAATTGTTGCCACGGTTTTGACACATAGGGTTTCCTATTGGAGCAGCGTTTTTATGTTCTTTAATAGTTATAAAGCTCTTGTTTGCATTATATATTTTGATATTTTATGTTAATTTATAGTATTATAGTGCAGAATAGTGTTGTTTTCATGAAGAAGCGAAACTTTTTTTTTTTTGGTGTGTGTGTCTGTGTGTCTGGGGGTATTAATAAGTTTTAGAGATATATTATATATGGTCAAATATCATGGTGGATTGGATATTTGATGGAAAATTGAGATTGAGTTGGGTATTGCTATTGGGATACTTGTTATGTGGTATGTGATCAACGTTAAAATGTTCAGGTCTAATTTGCTATGTTTATTAGAAAGATTGAGTGGATTTGTTGGTGTAAATGCTTTATATTGTATGAACTGAATGAGGAAGAAACTAGTTTCAACATACAGTTAGTATTCTGCATATTCAACCCCATCATTTGTTTTTTTTTTTTTTTGGTTTATTGTTTTTGTTTTTAAAACCATTTTTTTTTTATAATTGGTTTAAGGATCTAATGGGATATGAATCAGTTCAATGCCCCTTCATGACTTTGTCTCTTCTAGCTCCCTTTGACCTTGCGTCCCAATCTTAAATTTCCCATATTTTAACCTTTTAAGTCTCTATCTCTCTCTCACACACTCTTTTTTTTGATAAGTAAGAATGTTATATATACAAGTGGGTACTCTATGCATGAAAGATATAGAGCAAACCCAGAAAATACAAGAAGAAGAAAACAAAAAAAAAAAATCTCTCTCACACTCACACACACATTAATTATATATTCCTTCTATGTCTGATGACACATGGGGATTTACAGTTGGCTTGTTATAAAAGTTGATTAGCATAGGCAGACTGCTTATGTTCAAAGCAATGATGAATTTTTTAATGATATAGCTTGCAAATTGTTCAGCAGCCAATTTGTACTGAGAATCTGAATTTATGGGCATCGTATTATCCTCTTTTTTTTTAAGACAAATGTCTGACTTTGAACTACATGCTTGATTCTTTGGTCAACCAACTGCTTACCCACTTCTGGCTTAATTACATCCACTGTGAGCTTGCATTTTTATCTTTTCATTCTCAATGAAAAGATGAATCATGAAAGTTTCTTATTAAATGAGGGAAGAAATTACCATGTGGAAGGGAGATGCTATGGAGGAGAAGAAAGAAAACAACACAGCTTAAATGGTATAATAGCAAAAAACTTGAAATATTCAAGGGAAGCTGAGTGCCCAGGTAGAATATTTCCCATCAGGAAGTTCTCATGAGTGAAGATTTGTCCACTTTGGTGTAGCATCTACCTCCAAGTCATCCCATCTTGTAATCCAAATAAGTGGCTTAATTGGCAGAGAGAACATTATTGATTTCTTTACAGAATCAGAATCAGACTCTTTTGACTTTTCTGAATCACTTAACTATACTATGGCTCACAAATGTAGAACCAGAAATTCATTGCTTGTGCATTTAATCAATGAGAACTATTCTAACGTTGGCTACCATGGTATTCAGCAACAACTCCTCTGGTCCTGGAAAATAAACAGAATGTTTTGATGTCCTTCCTTTCTTGTGGAATCACCTAATTATACTATGTTCAAAGAATGTAGAATCAGATATTCATTGCTTGCCTGCTTTTAATCAATGAAAATGACACTAATTTTAGCTACCATGGTATTTAGTAACAACAACTCTGCTGGTGGTCCTGGGAAAATAAACAGAATGTTTTAATGTCCTTCCTGTCTTTAGGACTGTTTTGCTTATTCCCACTCAGTTTTTTTTTTTTTTTGAGAGAGCAGGGCTGGAGTTGATTCCATTTATCTTTTACTGATTAAGGAAAGAATTCTATTATTTCAGGGAAATCTGCTGGGCATGTAAGTTCAACCAAGAGAACCGGTTCTTTTATCAGACCAACTTCTCCCAAGTCTCCTGTTGCAAGTGCTAGTGCCTTGGAGAGTGTAGATGGATCAGAGGATGAAGATAACATGACTGACAATGCTAAACTAGATACTACATATCTGCACACTAATGGAAATGCTGTGAGTTTATATAATAGTACTTTTTGTTTCTCTGCTGAAGGAAACTTCATTTAGAAGCTGAAAGTTTTGCTTTGTACCTCTTTGTGCAGGGGCCAGAGTGTAAAAATCTATATGAGAATTTACCAGACCACGTTAAGGCCAGTGGAGAACAGAAGTCTATAGTTGCTCCTAGTATGATTCGTTCCCATAGTGTATCCGGTGACTTGCATGGTGTTCAGCCCGATCCCATTGCAGCTGATATTTTGAGAAAGGAGCCAGAACAAGAAATTTTTGCTCGGCTTAAAATAACACCTAGTGGTATGGACTGCCTGTCATTTCTCTTTAATGTAAATTATCTGTCAGATATTTAGTGCTAATGCTGAGTACTCTTATTGGGTTGGACTTGAGACTTACACCTATAAAGCCTTCATTTATTTCTCTCCTTCTCCTTAATTAGTTAATGACTTAGAAAATAATAAATTATAATAATCTTGATGATTATTTATGTAAGCACCTTTATTAGTTGATTTATAGTTACAACAACAATGACAAGAACCAAGCCTTAGGCTTACTCCCAAATTTTTTCGGATCAGCTTTGGGTCCTCAATGGATTAACTAGGGTTGGGTACACGTATTCTTTTTTGTAGTTCCATTTATAATAATGTGGCTAAATTTTATGTTGGACCTACTACAACCTTCCTTTTTCTAGGCCTGGCACTGGCTCTGAAGAAGGGTTGTTAGTGATTTTCAAGCAGGGTTATTAGTGATTTATAGTTACTCCTTCAAAAAGGGCTGTACTTTTAGCTTTTAAGCCTGCTACTCTCAATACTTCTCCTAGATGAGGATCTGCAATTGAGGAGCGAGTCTCAATGTTTGTTATTTTCTAACATCTGTATATTTTACCAGAGGTGCCATCATCTGATGAAGTGGAGGCCTACGGGGTTCTTAAAGGATGCCTTGAATTGCGAAAAAAATATGTATTCAGAGAAGTAGTGGCTCCATGGGTAAAAGAAGTTATATCTGATCCCAGTACTCCAAAGCCTAATCTTGAGCCTTTTTCTTATACTCCTGAGGGAAAGTCTGATGTAAGTTTTCTTTTGATTCTAGAATAATAGTATCCATAATGCATTGCTCTAAGATATTCTACTTATATTCCATTTTTATCTCTAACATGTTCCAAATTTCATGCAGCATTATTTTGAAATGCAAGATGGGGTCATTCATGTCTATGCAAATAAGGATTGTAAGATTGCTAGATAGTTTTTGCTTGTTATATTTTACAAGTTTGTGTTGTCCTACTGGGATGTTTATGCATGTTTACCTGTTTTTTTCACAGCTAAAGAAGAGCTTTTCCCTGTCGCTGATGCAACAACCTTTTTCACTGATCTGCATCACATACTTCGAGTTATTGCAGCTGGGAATATTAGAACTCTATGTCATCATCGGCTTAATCTTCTGGAACAAGTAGATGGTTTTCCATTGATGATTATTAGTAATTGTGCTGCATGATAATATTATTATCTATTACTACTACAGATAATAATATCTTTATTATTGTGCTCATTTGTGTGCAATCCAGAAATTCAATCTTCATTTGATGCTTAATGCGGATAGAGAATTTCTTGCTCAGAAAAGTGCTCCACATCGTGACTTCTATAATGTCAGGAAAGTAGATACACATGTTCATCACTCAGCGTGCATGAACCAGAAGCATCTTTTAAGGTTTATAAAGTCAAAGCTGAGGAAAGAGCCTGGTGAGGTAATAATTTGGATTTTTATGCTGATCAGTTGTTGATGTGTCTGTCTGATGGTTCTTTTTATGATTGACTCTAAATGCAGCTATCCCTTACTGAAAAGAAATTTTGGCACCTGTTGAATTCAATGAAATTTTTGTTCCCTTCTCAGCGTCAACTAAGATTTTTTTTTCCCAATGCATTGCATTTTCTCCAGAGCCTTGAATTTCCTATATTTTTTTTCCCAGGTTGTAATTTTTCGAGATGGGACATATTTGACCTTGAAAGAAGTATTTGAGAGCTTGGATCTAACTGGGTAAAGAAATCTTCTTTTGCTCTCACCCAAATGAAGATGTATATGTTTACTCATTGTCATAAATATTGTTAATAGATTTATTTATATATTTGGAGACAGTTTGTGATCTCTCTTTTGCATTTGTTTGAACAGGTATGATCTGAATGTTGACCTTTTGGATGTTCATGCAGACAAGAGTACTTTTCATCGCTTTGATAAGTTCAATCTTAAGTACAACCCCTGTGGTCAAAGTAGGCTCAGGGAGATTTTCCTTAAGCAAGATAATCTTATCCAAGGTATGTGCTCTCCTGCTTGTTTGCTTGATTACTAGGTATGGTTGCTCCTTACTCTATTCTCTTGCTGCAAGCCACTTACTATTTAAAATTGAGTCAATTATCATGTAGAACTTGGTACACAAGACAATCTTCACCTTTATAACAAACTCTGTCCTTTTAAAAAAAAAAACAATTATCATGTGGAACTTGGTGGGCTGTGGGATTTTCTATGATGAGTGATGAATTAACTTTCACTTTTTTCTACCAAGGACTTCCAAAATTTAGTTTGAGGGTAGTTGATGTAGTTTGCGAGTTTGACAGCATTGGGTGCTTGGCTTTTTTAATATTATTATGCCATCTGTCTACTTTGTTTCATGGCCATATATATGTAGAAATTCAATAGATGGGCATGAAAAATGTGATTAGGCAGGAACAAGATGCATTTTACTGTGTGTCCTTTTCAATACACAAGATATATTTTATTCTGTGGAAGGGAAAATTAGTTCCGCATTCTAGGGAATAATTTTTCTCAAGGATTGAGAATATCCATGCGCTTTAAATTTGCACCTTCACCTAGATTGATAGATATGCCAAACAACATTTTTTGATGTACCCTTCCAAATTAAGCAATTCTTTGTTTTCCTCTCACTGGAACTTTATTTATCTTGAAGTTGTCTCCTTTCTAGCAAGAGAAAGGTATAAATGAATTAGCTTGTAGAATTGTTCTGTTAAGAGCTTCTGTATGATAGGGGATTTCAGTTCATTCAGCAGGTTTTAATTCTATTTTCTGATGTTCTGTAATCTGTTAGCTCCTCTTTCATAAGAGACGATGATGTTTAGATTGATATTTAGAATATCTTTTCCTTACTGATTACCAATCCTTATATTTGTCTGTCATCTCTTATTGAATAGGTCGTTTCCTTGGCGAGCTGACAAAGCAAGTGTTTTCTGATCTCGAAGCAAGTAAATATCAGGTGCTTACGTGCTGTCCTGTTCACTTATATGTTTATTTTATTTTAGTGTATTCTCTTTTTGTTTCTTTATAAATTGTAGATCGATTCAACATTTGATGTTCAAATATATATATTTTTTGTTGATAAATTTGTTTTCAAAAGAGCCTGGGGCATTGTACTGCATTGAGGTGCTGATTGGGTCTCAAGCTTTATGATAGTGCAACCATTGCGTGGTTAGAGAAACAATATCCACTTTGGAAGCCTAAGGACAAGGCAAAACCCTAGAATAAGTGTCCATGGTGTGTGTGTGTGTGTGTGTTTTATTTGGTTATTCTAGAGTCGAGGGTATTTTAGTAATTCTATATATATTTTTTTGTATGAGCCATAGTTGTGGGCCTTCTTAATAAGTCTGTCTTATTTTATGAGTTTCTATGGGTGGGTTTGCTTTGGTTCAATTAGGGTTTGGTTTATTGTACTCTAACAAGGAAGAGTTGGTCAATAAAGTATCGTGTGTTTTGAGTATTAAGTCATGCTGACCGTATTGTTCTTTTCCTCTTTTCTTTTATTCTCATCTTGTTTCATTCTCTTTGATATTCTGTCACTGATCAAAGGTATTGTAAACAATGAATTTGAAGTAGTTATTTCGCTAATAAATTAATCGACTTCTCAGAAAAACTCTTTTAGAGCAATTTTTTTTTGGTGTATGAAGCATTTGTTAACATTCTTGACAGCGGCAGCCTAATGTTGAACATTGTTGCCAGTGGACACAACGTGAATGTTGAAATTATGTTTTACCATATTATGCCAGTTGCACATTTTAGCATCTTTGATGTGTAATGATAGAAATATTACAGCAGTGAATGACCATTGTACAGTGTAATTTTGGAATGTTCACTGCCTTCAATATGGGTGTCAGAACCACCTTTTTTTTTTGGGGGGGGGGGAAGGAGTGTTCAACTATTCATTCATACATGTTTTAACGCTCTATATGCATTTCTGGTGCTCCATTTTGTTGCTGCAGATGGCTGAGTACCGAATATCAATATATGGTAGGAAGCAAAGTGAGTGGGACCAAATGGCTAGTTGGATAGTGAATAATGAACTGTACAGTGTGAATGTTGTTTGGTTGATTCAGGTACTTACAAGAATCTGTCAGATTCAATTAACAAAATTAATCTTATTCATTAGTGAGATGAAAATTCTAGATATTTTGTCAACACCTCAGCAATCTGAGAGGGCACATCCTTAGCAAATTGAGTATTTTGTCAATATCTAATGCCTTTTTTTATTCAAAATCTTTTCAGCTTCCACGTCTGTACAATGTGTACAAGGAAATGGGAATTGTGACATCATTTCAGAACATTCTCGACAATATCTTTATTCCATTATTTGAGGTTACTGTGGATCCAGATTCACATCCTCAGTTGCATGTTTTCTTGAAACAGGTATGAAAAATCTTGTTTGTAAAATCTTCTCAATCTAGCAAATATGGTTATTGAGCTGCAATTGTACTAATTGTTTCTGCAAGCATTACATATCTGCTCTTAAATCCTTGACACTAAGTAGAAAGAAAAAATCTATGAGATTTTACATGTCAGGAAACTGTGCTACACACAAACACAATTTTATTACGTGAAGCTTGGTTTTTTTAGAAATTTACTTCCTATGTCTTAGATTTGGTTTACCATGATTATCAGATTAATTCATTGCAACCATGAAGGCTTAAATACATCCTTCCCTGCAGAACTTAATCAATGGGTAAATATGAAAGAATGTTACTCACCCAAGGCAAAGGAGGCAACAATAATTTGGTGGAAAGATTTAGTTTTAAAGCTATTAAAATTTTGCCAATAAGTTGTGTTGGCCAATTGAGCCAGGAGGTTTAGGGATATGGAGGATGGGCTTGTTTAATCAAGCCTTGCTTGGAAAATGGTTATGGAGGTTGGGAAATGAAACCAATCGTTTATGGCGTAGGTTATAGCTACCAGGTATGGAGAGACTAGTGGAGGCTGGTGCACTAGAGTTGGTAGAGGTTTGCAGGGGTGTGGAATGTGGAAGAATATTAGAGAAGGCGCAGAGAGTTTCTTTTGGACATGTGTTGTATGTGGTGGGAGAGGGTCTTTGTATTCGATTCTGGTATAACCTTTGGTGTGGACACATTCCCTTAAAAGATCTTTACCCTGATATTCTCTCATGCTTTGGGTAAAGACGCCTGGATTTCTGAGTTGATTACTATTACATTAGACGGTGGTAGTAGGAGTTGGAATATTCAATTCCACCGAGCTCCTGATGATTGGGACGGGAGAGAGTGAATACTTTTTACGAGTGTATTTATTCCAAAATGCTAAGGGGTGTGGAGGTTGATAGTTTGTTTTGGATGTTAACCCCGAATGATGTTTTTGATGTGCGCTTATTTTATAATTCCTTATCTGCTCCTCCTACCATTCCTTTCCCTTGGAAGTGTATTTGGAGTTCTAAGGCACATAGAAGAGTTTCTTTCTTTTTATGGATAGTAGCTTGGGATAGTATTCTTACTATGGATAACCTTGTAAAAAAGAACCTGCCTTTGGTTAATTGGTGTTGATTGTGCCGCTGTGATGGAGAATCAGTGGATCATCTTTTACTTTATTGTAAGTTCGCACATGCCTTATGGAGTGAAGTGTGTGTGTGCGTGTTTTTTTTTTTTTTGTAATTTAATTTTTGGTATCCAGTGGGTGATGCCAAGGACGGTTATTTCTCTTATTTGTGCATTGGAAAGTTATTTGGGGATACACTCTTTTTCGATTTGGAATATGGTACTAGCTTGTTCGATGTGGGTAATTTTGTGGGAACGAAATACCCGCACTTTTAAGGATGTTGAGAAATCTGTTGGTCTTTTGAAGTCTTTGCTAGTTGGAACATTGTTTGGGTGGTCTCGTTTTTGGGGTTTTACGCAATGTATTTCCGTATTTAATTTCCTACAATCTGTTTCTGTTTTTCTGTGATTTTGTTTTTTGTTTTTTTTCTATTTGTTTCAAGTACAGTTTGTTCATCATCGTAAACATGATGTACTTTTTTATTAATGAAAATATCTATTACCTATCAAAAATTTTTTTGCCAATGAACTCTAGCTCAAATTCTCCTCCCCTTGTAGGAGCAACATGGAATGATCATGTTTTCAAAACTCACTGAGTGCATGTGTAACTTATCAATAAAAGAAGTTTTTTTTTTTTTTTTAAAAAAAAAAAAAAATTTTAAAACTGTAGTTATATTTTTTGAGATTTGAACAAAGCATGTTGTGTTTGGGTTAAGTTTGTCGTTTTATATTTAAAATCTCTATTTAAAAAGATTTTAACTGTTAAGATGTCTGACTTCTCATATATTTGCTTGTTCAGGTTGTGGGATTGGATTTGGTGGATGATGAAAGTAAGCCTGAAAGACGCCCCACAAAACACATGCCCACACCTGCTCAATGGACTAATGTATTCAATCCGGCATTTTCATACTATGTGTATTACTGTTATGCTAACCTATACACACTAAACAAGGTATTCATTCTACAATCACAAGCAATCTTTTAATTTATTATGAGTACAATTTGTGGTTGTTTAAACTGTTTACCTTACGCCGTCCCTTTTTTCTTTCTTCTTTAGAAAGTAAATAATGTAACTAGGGAAGGTGCATATTAGTTTATAAATAAAAAAAATGGAGCTGCATTCATCAGAAGGAAAAGATTGGGTAGCTGTAGTTGTTGAGCAATTTTGCTAGTAAATAATAACTGCTAAACATTAGCAGTAGTTGCAATTGCAGGACTCGCATGTTGTTAGCTCTAAATGCCGTTGCTGATTGCTTACAAAGGCATAGGGGCATGCTGTAGGGGAAAAAAAAAACAAAAAAGAAACAGCCTACACAGTAAGTTACAAGGTCAAAGAAGAGCATAAACAAAAGAAAACAAGACACCAGATATAGCTATGTACTAAAAATTGACTAAGGGAAAGGCCAAGATCTCTGCAATCATGTACTCTGTTGGTCTATCAGCAGTTTTCTGAAGTTGATAACCTGATTTTTGGCACTCCTTGTGATCTCTTCCAGAATCCTAGCGTAGTCTATGCCCTCACGTCTAAAAGCCTAGCATTTGTTTCCTTCCAGATAGAGTAGACAGCATCAGCAAAAAATCATTTTGATAATAAGCAGAACAAATTGGTTTTTTTATTTTTTATTTTAAAGAGTCTGACTTAACAAATTTTTCTTTAAAATGTTGGTTGTGTTGTTCTTTTGTAGTCCTGACAAGTGCAATAGTTTCTAGATGCCTGTGTCTTGATGTTGATGCATTGAATTCTGACCTGTTAGATGTTACTATTTTCAGCTTCGTGAATCTAAAGGCATGACGACAATAAAATTCCGTCCGCACTCTGGGGAGGTATTTATGGAATAGTTGTTTTAATTAATGCAGATGTTTGATTGTATGGATGCCTTATGTATATTGTACTTCAGGCTGGTGACATCGACCACCTTGCTGCAACCTTTCTTACGGCTCATAATATTGCACATGGAATCAATTTGAGAAAATCGCCTGTACTTCAATATCTGTATTATCTAGCACAGGTAGGAATTATTTTGGATTGATATTATGATTTGATTAATTGCAATATTTGTTTAATTTAAATTTCTTGTTGGTTATCAGATTGGTCTGGCTATGTCTCCATTGAGCAACAACTCGTTATTTTTGGACTACCATCGGAATCCCTTTCCTACTTTTTTCTTACGGGGTCTCAATGTTTCACTTTCAACTGATGATCCACTGCAAATTCACTTAACAAAAGAACCTCTGGTGGAAGAGTATAGCATAGCTGCTTCAGTGAGCTCTCTTTCTTGAATACATTCATTCATAGTTATGCATGCACATAATTTCATACCTAGATACAGGCCCAAAAATGTTAATGACCTTCATTGCAGGTGTGGAAGCTCAGTTCGTGTGATTTATGTGAGATTGCCCGTAATTCAGTCTACCAATCAGGTTTCTCACATGCCCTCAAGGTACATACCCTCATCCTGAGCTTATACCACTATTTTGGTTCGTCTTCTTTACTGATGCTGCACAGATAATGTCATGGCAAATCACCTTCCCCAGCTCAATACTAATGAGGGTGTGCAGCTCTTTGAGCACTTGACTATTCCCCCACGCTTGTGTGATCCCCGTCCCACACACAACACGTTAATTACAAAGGAGGAATCCCTTGGGGGTCCCCCAAGATGATAGCTAGAGGTTTCAAACCCTGGATCTCGTAGAGCCTTAGGAACCACTAGGTCAACCCCTTGGGGTTGGGTATGTATGTGCTGGAAATGCTTGTTAGGTGCTCTCTAGTAAAGCAACTGCTACATAGCTTGAGCAGCAGTTTGTTAAGGCTCTGAATCAGTGGGAGGCCTTTTGGCTATTCTGCATTCTCAATTGACTTAATTGCCATAGATTCTAAATGCAAGTTAGAATGGGACATATTATTGCTTTCTGGACAAAACATATACAAATTACTTTTTTATTTTTTTTGTGGACAGCCATCTGTCCAGCATGCATTTTGTTCCTGATCCATGGTTGACCATTCAATGCTTGCTTGGTTGTATCATATAATGAAATTAGCTGAAATTAGTTCTAGTTCTTTTAAGTTCTAGAGAAGGGGGGGAAGAAACTTTCAGGGTTTCCGAATGTCAATAATATTTCATTTAGATGAGTTTTTGCCTGCCTATTTTTGTATCTTACCCAATTGGAATTTCTGTTTCAGTCGCACTGGATTGGGAAAGAATACTACAAGAGAGGACCAAGTGGAAATGACATACATAGAACTAATGTGCCTCATATTCGGGTGGAATTCCGTGACACGGTATGATTTTAATTGTGGTTTCATGCATGGCTTAATCTGGTTCTTTTACTCATGTAATGCCTTTTTATTATGCCACCCTACATTTTGGAGGACTTGAAGATGCAATACTTAGAATGAAATCTCCCCACAACGCCACCCCCCACCCCCTTTTTCCCTGCCCCATGTCTTTCTTGCTCGTCCTCTTTCTTATGTCACATCTTTTCAGTCTATTTATTGTTTCCTCTAATGTTATGTGAATAATTCAGTAAACATCACATTCCTAGATCATATCTTATGTTATTGATATTCCTTTTCTGATCTTATTTCTACCGGAACAAATCAAACCTAGGAGTATAAGGAGAACTAAATGATGTGATTGTGATAATTGCAGATCTGGAGAGAGGAGATGCGACAAGTTTATTTGGGCGAGCTGGTTATCCCTGAAGAAGTGGACAAGTGATGTGCAAGGCAAATGTACCTAATCCATCCTTGAATATCAATATGTTTTTATAGGTGACCTCCTTGTATTTCATTCTCTATTCAAGTAATTTTGACAATGGTTACTAGGAACTTCTTCAATGGTAATAAATAGGTTAATCTGAGTGTCTTGTTTGTTGCAGAAGGCAGGGAACTTGCAGTACACTTGCTCATCTGCATAAAAGAGAATACATATGAAACTGACGCTCTGGCTGAAATTTGGCTTGGCACAAGCGGCATGTTAACAGAAGATGAGGTAGCAATGCACATCATGGGTTATTGTATTATGGTCGATCCCACAATATCTCATACAGATTCTCAATCTGGAATATAGCCTATAGCAACAAGATCTCAATCTCTTCTCTGAGCAAATAATGGAAGTGGTTTTGTAGTAACAATGGCAGAGGTTAGAACAATAATTAGATACATCTTAGGCCTTTTTGTATTTTGCATTTTTTGCTGTTGCAGCAAAGTTTTATGTAAAATGCTATCATGTAATGCTTACCCATGGCAAGAAGGGAAATTGGTCTCTTACTAATGTACTGTTCCCATACAAGATGAACTGTTTCCTACAATCAATACATTTTGCTAATTGATAGAAAAGGCTAAAAGCTGAAAACCGATTTTCTCCCTGCTAAAGCATTGAGCTCGTCTTCAATTAAGCTTGTGTACGCTCGTGCAAATTTGGAGCTTTTGAGTGCAATGGTAGAATGACAAGGTCATGCAGATTATCTTGTTTATAGTCTGTTTCACTGTACCCCTTTTGTATGAGGGCAAGATTTAGGTACAATATTTTGGTATTGTTCTTTAGATTTCTCTTGTAAGATTTTGTCATGTGGATTTTTTTTTATAGGATGAAAGTGTATTTTTTAATTATATAGCCACACATAGTTAAATCTTAAGAGATTTAAGAAATAACACTTAAGTTCCATTTGTTTCAATGTAAAATACTTTCAGGAAAATATTTTTCCATTTTACGGTGTTTGTTTTGTAGTAAAATATTTAGTCAAAAGCAATGTAATTAATTTCGTTCCGTTCCGGCAGGAGTGACTAGAATTTCTTGTGTTGGTGTGCAATCCAGAATGGTACTACCAGCCATTCCACCTTGGGTCAAATTTCGGCCTGTTTTGAGGTGTTTCGGCTGTTCCAGTCAGTTCCAGCCAATTTCGGGTGGAATGGGAATTTCAGCCAGTGCTGGTTTTGTCTAAAAAAAAAAAAAAAAACTATCCTACAACTATGTTGTTTTACATCTCAAATCAGATGTTCACAGATCCATTCATACATGTAAAGCTTCTATTTTGACAAGATCTAAAGCTTTAAATTCATAAGAAAATAATCACAACCCAAAAAGAAATTAAGAAGAGAAATAGAAATTAACAACAATGGCAGTGTCCAACCTTCATCTGCATGCTCCATCTTTTCTTTTCCCTTTTCATTTTTGGGTTTATTTTCTGTCTGCACTACATTTTTTCGCTTGCTTGTCTTCACATTTCATCAAACCTTAAGAGTGCTAAGAGCTTGAGACTTTTTTCTTTGTTAAGCTGAATGCTAAAAACCTGAGACGTTTATTTTTTGAACAATGAGGTTTGGTAAAGTTTTGAATGGCTCCTACTTCCAAGATATAATTGTCTTTTAGTGAATCTGAAAATTATTATTTTATTTTATTTTTAAATGGTGCGATGGACTGATGGGTTATTACTTATTCGAATCTACTTGCCTATAGAGTGTACGCGTGGAGTTTTCTTTATCATATAATGTTAGGGAATTAATTTATTATAATTAAAAAAAATTATACTGTATATATTTTTTGATTTTTTTAAGAATCCTGAAACACCTTGAGCGGTATACTGAAATAGGTCGGTACCGAAATATTCTGTTTCACTTGACAAACTGAAATGGGGTCCGAGACGGAATTGATAACATTGGACAAAAGTAAAATATTTTCAGTCAATCAAATCAAGCTAGACAAATTTGTGTAAAATATTTTACACAAAATTTTGGTAAAATATTTTATATTTGCTCTCCTCGCTTTTACCCGATGCTTTATTCAATACTTTCACTACTTTTGACCTTAGTCCTTCTCACGCTATCTCTCCCTCTCTCATAACTACTCTCCCTTTTGGCCTTCTCAGTTATTCCTGCTCTCTCTTCTTTTTACTTTGGCAGTCCATTGGGACTCTCTGTGATGAGCACCGAGTCGAATGACGTCGATGTGTCTAGCATAGAGGTTTCGGTAGTAAGTGCGGTGCAGATTGTTGATTTGGGTTGCTATATCTCTCTGTTCCCTCTACACTCTTCCTCATGTTCCTAATTTCTTTCTGGCCGCATCTCTTAGATTTGGATTGGTGGGTCAATGATGGTGGGTTTGGTTTTGAGTTTGGTAGGTGGGTTTAGTTTTGGGTTTTGGTGGCTGGGTGATGGATGGTTCGTCGGTTTAATGGTGGTGCGTAGGGGGTGGTTTCCAGTGTTGATGGTGGCTGATTGGCGTGTGTTTTCATTAATAATTGATCTTAGATTTTTATTCTTCTCGTTGTTGCAGTGCTGTGGGTGGTAGCTGATTAGGGTGGGTTTTCATTAATCATTGGTCTTGGATTTTTTTCATCTTGTTGTTGCAGTGCTGTGGGTGGTGGCTATTGCGGTGATGTGGATGATTGTGTTTCAGGCTTTTAACATTGGATTTTGGTGGCAACAACAGTGATTTTTTTTTTTTCCAATTTGGACTTAGTACAGTTGGTGGTGGATTGTGCTTGCATCCAATGGTGGTTGGTAGTGGCTGATTTTTGCTTTCATTTTCAATTGTTTAGGTTAATCCAAATACCTGAAAATGTTTTATTGAAAATATTTTACTATAAAATTTGTTACTTGTAAAATATTTTACATTTGAAATTATTTTACTTCGAAACAAACGGAGCGTAAGTTTTGTTTTTTGTTTAATCATATAACATTTTTTTGTCCCATTTTTCTTTTGTTGAAATCATTTTCAGCAAAAACTATTTATTATTTGGATTTTGATTGGAAATTGAAAATGTTTTAACAAAAAACCCATCAAAAAACACTCGCCACCCTGTTTTTTGTGATCAACCAAAGATGTTTCTGGCTGTCAAATATTTTTAGGTGCATTGAACACAAGAAATGAGGAATACATCTTCATAAAAAAGTTTGTTTTATATAAAAAAAAGGGCCTTATTTCTTAAATCAAACTTGATCATGGGTCAGATAGGCTTGAGCTTGGCCTAGGATATTAACTGTGGATGGCAACAGTGCAGGGTGGGTCGGATCGGGGGTGTCTTATCCCCATCACGTCATCTTTTTAGGTAGGACAAATTCTAAGTAGGGTGGGAGTGGTCAGTGCAGGCTAGAGTTGAGGTGGATTGAAAGTATTTTGTCAGATGTCTTCAACAATAAGAGCATAGAGATGAAAGAAAAATGGGAAGCCAGAATGCTAAGAGAGAGAAAGTAGACGTTTTAAAGATAGTAATAGAATATGTTTTAAAAAAAATTCATAAATAGCATATGCATACAAAAAAGATCAAATTATATATATATATATAAAATTAAAATACACACATATTTAGTTTTTATAATTAGATTGGATTGCTTGGTTAATTGATTAACCATGAAGGCCTATTCTATTAATTTTGCTTTTGAAGGATTAATAATTATTCATTCGCTCTCTTTGTGTGTAAATATTATTTCCATTGAACTTGAATTATATGCTAACTTTATTTGTAATTTAAGAATCATGCCTTTGAATATAAATGTGATATTTTTAAATTTATTTTGAAAATAATCTTCAATTTTTATGTTTTTTTTTAAAACTTTTTTTATGAATTATTTTTTTCTCTTATCTTATAAAAGTGGGAAATTCATTTGAAATTTTGTTGTTGCATATTATTTAGACAATTTTGCTAAAATTTCAATTTAATACCCTTATTTTTAAAAATTAATTATGATATTATAGGGTGAATTGAATCTCAATATAACCTCAAAAATGTTGAACTTTTTTGTGGTTTGGATTTTAGACATTAATTATAAGGAAAAATTTATATCATAAATTAAGAAAAAAAAAACTTTGGCATAGAATTAATAGAATTATTTATTGAAAAAAAAATGGTGAGATTTATTTACTTATTTTTTTTGAAAAAATAAATTGGTGTTTCCCTAAATTATACTAACACGTGGAGTCATGCATCCGAAACACTTCTAGACTTTTCCCCACAGGATCCACCTCCCCACATTGTCTTTCAATCTCTCTTCAGCAACCCACTGCCCTCTGACCCTACCTTCCAGCCGGACCACCCCATAAAGTCCACAGCCACCAGTCTCCGGCCGGTCCACTTTCAGTTTCCGGGTCAGTTTGAACCGTTATCTCTCTCTCTCTCTCTCTCTCATTTGACTGTTGTGTCTTGTGTTATAGCTTTGATTTGATCCTGAGTTTATGAATGGAGTTTTCTGTTTCAGTGTGAAATATGCTTAATCTGACTCTGTTATGGTTTCTTTCTGAGAATAATTTTCTGGGTTGAGTTTACTTTAGTTTTGGGTTTTTATGCTATTGCTATCATATCATCCAATGACATTTCTGAGTAAAAAAATTTGTTACTTTAGTCATAAACCACACCTGATATAACCCTATAGCTAGCTAGGCTCCTTATTTATGAACAAGAACTTTTTATTTCTTTGCAGCTTTATTTTCATGTAAGGTTCTGATCTACCATATAGTTTTTGCCATGCCTAAAAAATCTGATTGTTAAGAGTAAACAGTAAAGACCCATCTATAAATCTAAGTAATTGCTGTATATGGATATGTCTTAATTCTTTAAGAACCACCTTTAAAATTTGGGTGCGTTTGTATAAGCTGTTGGAAAACATGTCTTTTAAGTTTAAAATGAGTGTTTGTAAAATAGCTACAAAGATTTGGGGTTGCAAAACAGAGTTTTTGGTTTTAAAAACGCTCTTTTGATCTCCCAAATCACCTAACCAAACGGACCCTTGCTCTGTAGTGTACTGTGTATATATTTTTTGTTTTTTTTTTTTGAACTTTCAATTGGTGGTTGTTGTCTGTTTGTGGTTAATTCTAATAATAACCTGTCTGTAATACCCATATTTTTCCAGCTACTTCCTTTTGGGTACATTTTCTTTGATTCAGGTAAAAAGAAAAAGAAAAAAAATTAGGCTGTTCTGTATTGGTTATAACATGTATTGCATTGGACTTATATTATTATAGGAGCAAGCAATACAATAGCAGAGAAAGTGAGATCAATCATCAAATACTTCGAGTAAGCAATCCAACAATGGTGTTTATGAGGGGTGAGCCATTGGTGGCAAAGCTGGCGGTTTTGGCCAAGTATGTGGTTCTTCCAGGAGCCATGGCGGCTGCTGTTGTTTACTCTCCTCCTGATTACGCATCCTACTACAACCCCGCCAAATACCAGAAGTCGTCAAAATAGATCTCGGTCAGTCATTTCCTTCTTCCTCTTTTAATCTTTTTTCTTATTTTTAATTGATTTATAGGGTTAGGGTTTTTGTGAATAGTTGTATTGTATGTGCTAAACTGTTAATTTCCAAGATTTGTTATTTGAGGTTGCGTTTGTGTGTGGTGAATGGTAATGACTGTCTTGGATGACATGTGAGAATGGAATTTTTTTAAATGATATGCCCCTATTCACAAATTGTACATGGCTCAATTACTTGATTTTTAGTTACACAAAGTTTGTGCTTGAGATATTCTGTTCCCACCTTATAAGCCTGCTTTCCCCACCTAAGGTGCAAAATATACAAAAAGATTTCATTTAATTTTGAAAATGGTGAGTTTGGGCTACTGTAGGATGAGGTACTAATACATTCCTATCTTCACTAAATTTGGGCCACAAGTAAGATATATAGAAAATCTTGGGGCTTGTTAATGATTATTTGAGGTGGTTTGTGATCCTACAGTCTATCTCAGCTTGAGGGTTATGCTCATCGTATGGTTCGATAAAGTTGTTGAGGGTAAAAAAAAAAAAAAATTGCCTGTGTTTAGGGCAGCTCAAATGGAGGATGGTAGGGTAATTTGTATTTTTTGGTTTGATAATCTCGTGTGGTTTTATGGTTTCTAGATAGTAGTGTTAGATTATCATCTTCAAGTAAAGACCACATGGATTAAATTCAACACTGTCATTGTATGTAATTGGTTTCAAAGCCTTTGATGCAGATGGAATATGCTCTCTTTCTCTCAGTCTGTGTGAGTATTTGTTAGTCTGGTTGATTTACTTCCTCTACATATAAGTACGTAAGTGATATAACGTAATGCAGATGAAAGTGTCTGGTTACTATAAAATAATCACTTACCTTGTAGCATCTCATGTACTTTTAAACATGATGTTTGGAACCTTTCTAAACAATGAGGTTTTTGTGTGAATGAATTAGATGGCACTCTCCTCTGATGAATAAACATGGGGATGACTGGTAGAGATTCTTGTATATAATTGGTTTCAAAGCCTTTGATGCATATGGAATGTGCTCTCTTTCTCTCAGTGTCCGTGTGAGTATTTGTGAGTCTGGTTGATTTACTTCCTCTACATATAAGTACATAAGTGATATAACATAATGCAGATGAAAGTGTCTGGTTACTATAAAATAATCACTTACCTTGTAGCATCTCATGTACTATTAAACATGATGTTTGGAACCTTTCTAAACAATGAGGTTTTTGTGTGAATGAATTAGATGGCACTCTCCTCTGATGAATAAACATGGGGATGACTGGTAGAGATTCTTGTATATAATTGGTTTCAAAGCCTTTGATGCATATGGATTCTGCAGAAAGCAGCCAATCAGTTGAGGATTGTTAGTAACTTTTCATTATATATATATATATATATAATATATATATTGCTTGGCTCTGAATCCAACTGTGAGACTACTTGTATACAAGAAAGAATTCTAATTCTTTAAAAACAAGCCTTTTATCCTTCATATACCCATCCCTTTTAAGAGAGACTAATTGCCGTCAATCTATCTCTAAAGTATGACCCTTCCTTATGCCAATTCCCAGATTCATTTATAGTAACCATGTTCTGTACTGGAGAAAACATGGAATTAAGACCTTAGATAAAGCAGCAGAATCAGCCTGTTTCAGCATCAGGTTCTCATTTGCTACATAATTTGTGAGATTAATTTGGCAAATGATATATGTCCTGGTGTTTCATCAAATCTGCTTTAATCTTATGGGAGTCTTGGAGTCAAGTTCTTTGATTAGGATTTAGGGTAATTTCAACGTGGAAAACATTTTTATTTTCCCTATCCTTTTGCCAGTTGTTTTATTTATCGAATTTGTATTTTGGGCATACTTAGCCCCTTTCATAGTCTATCCAATGAAAGGGCTCTTAATTGGTTCTTGCAAATTTTTTTTGTTCAAAGTTTGTTAGCACACTTCAATTTTGACTAATTGTGAATCTTCTCTTCTTACAGGGGCATATTGATCGCTTAGGCATGCGTGCTTGCAAATATGCAATACCTTTGGGAAAAGGTGTTATCTAAATAATTCTCTTGACCTAATAATTGTTGAATCTCATGTGTATTTGGAGAGATGAATGCATGTTGTTTTTGTTTGAAGAACTTTGAGGAGTAGTTCTCTTTTCTTCTGTGGCTTTGCCCACAATTAATTGATTTTTAATCAAGACAAGATTGTTCTGTTTTTTCTTTTTTTTGATAAGACAAGATTGTTCTGTTTTTTTTTTTTTGATAAGACAAGATTATTCTGTTTTAATATCATCGAATGTATGAATTCTCAAATTTAGAATTGTTGGAAAAATAGCATGGAGTGAATAAGAAATTGATGTTTTCTATGTTCATTTGAAGATGTTATTAAAAGTGGTAAAAATCTTGAGTCCCAAGTAGGAAAGGAAAGAGATAGTCCCACATAGGAAAGGTAAGAGATAGTCCCACATAGATATATGAGTTTATATATTCATGAGTTGGACATTGGGTTGAACTTTTGGCATATGTGGACTGGGCCTACTTGTCCAAATAAGAATATTTTATTATTTTAATTGTTGAGTCAGTTGGTCTGTGCATAAAAGTTATTACTAAAACAGAGTGTCTGTTTAATAACGTATAATTTTTCAGTTCTTCGTTCATAAAAAAAACTATTTTTCAGAAAAACTCTCTAGTGAGAACATTTTTTGTGCATTTCATTTTGTGTCAAAGAGAGAGAGACATTAAGTAGTTTGCAGAGCATGACCTTGTGTGCTTCTTTTTCGTGCTGTAAATTATTTTATTTTGGGAGACAGACGTCTGTGAGTCTCAAAGCACCACAGTGATTGTGTGAGAGGCGAAATCTGCTTTAAGAAGATTGTATCAAACACAAGACTTGATCTGATTCATTCATCCTTCATGCATTTGGTCTGTGAGTTTTTAATTATATTACAGATTTTTTATTATATATGAAGTATATATTTATTGTTTTGCCTATTACTTCTTTTGTGTTAATATTGCTTATAATTAGATCTATGTGTCATTCTCTTTTGCTTAATCACAAAAGTAAATTGTTGAAATATAACCAACCAGAATAGCTTTGATTGTTTTTGTTGTTACATGAACTTAAGTTACAGGGTAGACTGTAGAGTGGCTAACTTTGAAATGTTTTAATATTGTATATTAAATTTTGCGTTATAGTGGAGCCATCATCACAGTATAACTTTGCTCCCCAAATTGCCCTAGCACAGAACAAAAAATCCAGTCTGGAAGCCTAAAGATCAAATACTGCACCTGTTTCCAATTGAAGACACGATTTTATGAGTGGTACTGGTAACATGGTGTCCGATAAATCCGTGTACCCTGCCTGGTATAATATGACATTTTATCATTGTTATAGAACATAGGAAAAGCAAGAACAAAGAGGCAGTTGTGCTTCTGTTTCTTGGTCACAGAAGTAGAAAGGTTGCGCGCATACAATAGAATGATTTTGCTAACATTACTATGAAAATGAGTCATACGCATACTCTAATAATGAAATTTAAGAAACCATGATTTTATAATAGTTTAGCTGCCTGGTAACTTTCCGAGACAATTGGTGACGATAAAAGTCATTTACTGCCCTAAGTTTTGTTGACAATGTATGTATTTATATCATTGCGTAAGAAATTCAAAGGAAAGTTAAGAATAATTGGATGGAGTTGCAAAACCATATTATCTATTAAACTTGAACTCAATTGGTCAATGTATACTTCATCAATATAGAAAACAGGTTTATATTGCTTTGTTAGCAACTCTAGATGGTTGGCGTAACTTTCCCCACTTCGTCGATTGGTCCTCAGCGTGAACATAGAATATGAGGTTTGATCTTTCTTTACTTCTCAAAATTGAAAAGAAAGTAATTTTCACATAAAAAAAAAAGGGAAAAATAAATGCAAATTTCCATGGAATTATCTTGCTTGAGCAAACAAAATTTTTGTTATGAAATTCGTAGTTTTTTTAAAATTTTAAATTTTTTTTTAATAATATAGAACCGCTGTAACGTTGAACTCCAAAGGAGTATCTAGTATCGACGCCATGGCTATGACAATTTAATCGTAGTTGTCAAAACATGAATCAATTTTTGATTTTTTGGTATTGTGTATTGTAAGATGCACACACTTAATAAGATTTATAAAAAATTATAAATATACATATATAAATGGTATATACTTTATAAATTTTAAATATATTCAGCTAATAACTAATTTATTCATCACTTACGTAATAATATTTAACAAGCTAACTAAATAAATCAAACTAGTACGTGTTTATAACATACACATTCAAATTACTTAAATTAAAAAATAAGAATATATTACAAATGACCCAAGAATAAGTAATTATTTTCATCATATTGTCTAATAAACCCCATCTAACTCAATGTTATTATCATGTTTATCATTTTGCAAACTTATTTTTTCGTTAAATTTTTTTTTATCGTCCTTAACATTTATTATCTCTTCTTGTTCTTTTTATTTTAATAATTAAAAAAAAATATTTCTTTTTGGCATTCTAATTTCTTGGACTTGGACTTATAATAATGACAAAAATTAAAAATAATTATATTGTCAATTAATATCTTATTTATAGTATAAAAAATAAATTTACAAATATTAAAGTGAAATGTAAATGCGTGTAGTCCAAATTTTATAGAAAAAAGAAGGAAAAAAAACTTATAAATATGTTAATTTTATTAGGCCATATTAAATAACCTAATAATTTTGTGTTAAAAATAAGTCTAACAATTGGTTATATTCAAATAAAAGTACAAATTTAACAAAAAATCTCATTTTAAAACATTCGTCTATGTATTGTAAAAAATCTATTTTACATTTTTTACGATTCGTACTGTATTGTATGATACTATCATATAATACTGACTATGAATTCAACCACCTGATTACCTCTAGACGATTTTTGTGAAGCACCTCAAACATGCATAAACCAAATTCCATGTATAAAGATAATTCTTCTTAGAAATAAAAATGAGAATATCATACCGTTCAAAAGGACTGTTAATGTTTATAAAAAAGTGTTAACGTGTTCCAAATTTGTTAGTGGTGTACAAATGGTTGAGCAAAATGTAGCTCTCTTTTCCTAATGGCAACTTCAAACACCCACAACTCAGGAAAAAAAAAAAAAAAAGCAACTAACAGAATCAGAAATTTATTTCAACGTAGTAAAAAGGATTTTACTTAACATATCAATGTCCATACTTAAGAGGAGTGGACGTTTAGCTCCAAGTCCATTTTCAGGAAACACATTCCCCAGAGGAGATGATTCTGCGGAGCAAAACTAGCTACTTCTTAGGTAACTTTTTAATCAAGACAAAAATAGCTATACTTTAAAATGACATTTATTTTAGGTACAAGATTTTCCTTGAGACAATCCAACATCCTAAAATAACTAACTCATTTTCGTCACTCTCACATAAGGAACAAGAATCCGGGGCAATCATATACATATGGTCACAATACCAAGTCCATCACTGCGCATCACTGATTTTTGTATGACTGCAAAAAATGCAACAAGTAATGTTATTATTATAGAATCCAAAGCAGCTGAATAATATTTCTAATCAAATCAGAGCACAGAATCCAACCTCAAAATTCTTAGAGAATTCCTTCACCTGCTCAGTGACATCTCGCTGCTTTGAAGCAGCTGCATGAACAAACCATCACCCAGTAATTAAATAATGCTCAGAACTCAGAAGTGCAGACTAATGGAAACTACAATGACTGGAAAAACAGGAAACATACCCTTATTTATCATTTCATCGATACTCTTTGATGTTCTCACAGCAAACCTCTGGAATGCGTGACTAAAAAACCACAAAAAATATTATGTTAAAATAACAAGGAATCACCCGTTAAGCTAGAATGCAAGCACCCAATTAAACAATCATTGAAAAATAAAAGCAAAAAGCCTCAGCCCTTGGTTTTTTAATAGTTGCAGTCATCTAAGCAATCAGTACAAGCCTACGATAGGGTCATCATTGGCAGCAGATATAGAGGAGAAATATTAGATATCTCAATATTTGATCTCCCAGCAACATTGTGAATTTGGGGAAATGGAGAATCAAAGAATTATAATAAAAAAAAGGAAGGAAGAAACAAACGTTCAACACAACAATACTCAAACTTCCCATGTAGCAGTGCTTCACATGTAAGAATGAAAACCAGTGAGGAACAGACTAGTCCCAAATAACCTATGAGAAGCTTTAAAAATAAATTCCAACATTCATTAGTTAACAGATATGCATATGCATTACGCTTCATCCAATCAAACAATGAATGGATGCTCAGGATGCCGCTCCATACGAATAATAACAACCACCGTATGAAAAATAAAATAAAAAGCCTCAGCCCTTAGTTGTTTAATTGTTGCAGTCATCTATGCAATCAGTACAAGCCTACGATAGGGTCATCCTTGGCAGCAGATACAGAGGAGAAACTTAGATGATTGGGGGTGGGGACAACTACATAGCATAAATCAAGTGAAGTGGGATTCTTTGTTCTTGCATATCATTGACACCTGTGGGTCAGTAACATCCTTAAAAGGCCATTCATTTAGCAGACATTTTCTAACATCACAAGATTTCTACTTACACATATAATTCACACGTTCAGTGAAACATGACCAAACTCCACCTTAAAAAGTCGAAGGTCAAACTCATGACCATGTGCTCTGATAACATAACTTGTCCTAAAAGCTTAAGGAGAGAACTTAAACCATTATTAGATTAAGATATTAGGAAATTGTGAATTTTATTATTTAACCCATGTGTCAGTGTCATTTACACCCTAACATTGTCATTTGCTTAGCAATCTTCTAAACTCAAAATATCAGAATCTACCCAAAAGCATATAAATTAAAAATTCATGGAAGCAGGAATATCAACATTCAATCTTCCACTAATACGACAAAGATTGGTTGAAATGAAGAATCAAATATAAATTTCAAAATCATGATTATCAAAACAAAATTTTTCAAACTTCCTAAGCTTGCAGTGCCCATTAATTTTTGCACACCACGGATCAAACAAGATCGGATAATTTGAGCTTCTTTTGCTTCAAATGAACGAGCCAACCGGTAACAGCTTAGTCCCGGCGGCCAGAGAAAGAAGCTTCTATCACACACACACAAACATGACAAGCTCTATGAATTTAATCATTCACCCATTATTAGCTTAAGCTATTAGGAAATAGTGAATTTTATCACCTAGACATTATTCTAAACCCCGTCTCCAAGTGTCATTTACATCTTAATACTGCCATTAGTATCATAATCTACTCAGAAATCAGAATCATATAAATCAAAAGTTCACCGCAACATGAATCTCAATAGTAATTGGTTGAAATGAAGAATCAGATAATAATGATAAACCAAATAACATCGTAATCACAATCATCAAGAAAAAAATTTCTCAAATCTCGTGCGGCGCAGATCAATCCAAATCAAATACTTTGAATTTCTTTAGCTTCAAGGGAACGAGCCAATCGGTAACAGTTTACTCCCGGTGGCCAGTGAAGGAAGCTTAGATTCACACACACATAAATATAATAAACGACAAGCTCTATGAAATAAAACGACAAGGTACCTGTTGGCAAGTCTGTCAACAACGAGCTCATTGAGAACGTAAGACATAGCTCTACCAAATATATTTCCACCAGCCATGATCGAATCGTATTTTTCCAGTAAGCTAAATCAAAAACACACACAGAGTCAGTACCAAACAAGTTTGAAAGTACCAAACCCTAGACATTAAAGTCTAAAAACAAATTAGGTCGAAGAAATCGAAGAGCTAAAACAGAAGATTAGAGCGGAAACCCTAGAAATTGAAGTCTAGAATCGAAATAGATCGAAGAAAATGAAGAGCTATTAACCGTGGATTAGAAACCCTAGGAAATTTAAAAGATTTCTTTGGAAACGATGAGAAATGAAAGTGTAAGAGAGATTGATCGATTTTTCACCTGAGAAATATGGCAAAAGCGAAAAAGAGAGAAAAATCTTTTCTATCTTCTCGAACAAGCCAGGAACTAGTATTGCGGCGTATGACATTACTCGTGAGGGTCATTTATATAGGCGACATTTCTTTGAGGTTTGATGGGCTAGGGTGGCCCAAGGCCAATGGCCCCACTCTCTTGGCCCATATTCTGATAAAACTTGCCATTATTTTTTTTATGATTGTCTTTGACAATTTTTATTATGTGGTTGTTTATAAAAGATAAAACCATTTACGAGTAATAAATAAATTATAGGGTGAATTACATTTGGCACCGTTATACTAAACAAGTCTAAAATATTTTAAAAATAATCAATTTGGTCTCTAAACTATATACTCTTAAAAATGAAATTGTTGTATTTAATATATAATTCAGGGACTAAATTAGTTAGTTTTGAAATATTTTGGACTTATTTGGTTTTATTTCAAACTTTAGGGGTGTTGACTATAATTTACCCTAAATTGTATTATTATTTATTAAGTAGGTCATGTGACTAAAATATGGGTGGATATTTATATTGATTGTTGTATAGTGAGTTGGACAATCTTTCTTTCAAATTGGTGTAAAGAAATATTCTATCATTTTGTTCGTATTTTTTTATTATTATGAATTAAGTACGTTTTAAAATGTATAGGGGTGATTTCATATAAAAAAAATTCAAACTAGAACAGATTTAAAATTATTAGTACAAATTAAACCTAATTTAGTTTCAAATTAAATTAATCCTTCAATTCTCAAAAGGGGTTTCAAATTAAATTTTAGATTTTTAAAATCATATTAACTTTAATTCTTAGTCAAACTTAAAAATCAGATCCAAAAAGTTTGGGATTTAAATGGGTATAATTTTAAATACCAAAGCTTGATTTAAAATTAATGAAATTATAAGGTTTAATTTGTAAATCTTAAATTGCAGGCTTTGATTTGAAAATTTTGAAATTATAAGACCAATTGGCCAAGTATATAGTTTAAGATATAAATTACTCTTTTAAAATTATAAAATAACTTCTCCATAACTATGTCATTTTCTTGAAATAACTAGAAATTTATCACAAGCACCTTCATGTGATTTTTTATTTGTTGTTTTTTTTTTCCTGAAATATTTTCTCAAGCATGTATTTAAGCATTTGATTTCAGAAAAAAATTCTAATTTTTTTTATAAGAAAAAAATCCTAATTGACAAGACAGTTTGGGTGCCACTTTCAAAAGTTTGGCATGTATTATTTTCGTTATTGGATAAAGTATACCATACCTGCATAGATTTTGTGAGCTTCTTGGATAAAATGCTTTCAATTTTCATGTCAACTTCTTATAAGATAATTACATAATAGCTATGATGTCACTGGATTTAACTCCAACAATATTTTTCTTTATTGATTGCTACTTTTATATCCAACGGTATTCATTTTCACATCATGTTTTCAATATTCTTGCATATATTATGTATACAAATGTGAGTATTTGGTGTGAAAGTATGGACGTTGTGCAAAATATTTCATATAAAAAAGTAGAAAACAATAAGTTCCATTTGAGCGTGTCTAGGCCCTTATGGAATAGTCCCTTTTCTATCACCTATAAATGTTAGTTTATAGTTGAGGTGTACTAATTAATAATTATATGATTGGAAGCTAGACTTTCTTAAAATTTCAAGATTTATCATCATATATTCAGATTTAACTATACTATGTATGTTGCTTTGTGTCCATTTGGCATCCCGGATTTGAAACTATACTTTTTTTAAAATATTAGTTTTTCTAAATCTCATGTTTTCTGAGATATACACCGTTTTTTGAAAAACAATTTTCAAAAAATTGAAAAAATAAACTGTATCAAAGGGACACTTAAGCCTAGTGTGCAGTTGCAGGAGCACATTGAAATAATTTAGATTCTATAACTGGCATGGAGGCCCCCTTCAACTATTCCTATCAGCACTATGAAAATCCCATATGTACCATGTTACTAAGCATTCACCAAACAATTTATAGGTAAGATAACCATGCCTTATGGCCACAGGTGCTGTATGTTTTGGTGAATCAATGAATGGAAATTTTTTATAATACCAAAATAAAATGGTTCACACTTAAAATGCTTTGCTATACAATTCAAATGTAAGGATGAAACCAAAGGGTCAGAACATCAAGAAAAAAGCAAAGCTGGAATTGATGCCTTGTTTTGCGACATAACACATGGATCGTTGTCCATTTTTTTAATCCATGCTGCTACAAATGTGCCAAAAATATTTGATTCCATGTGTCTGGGACTCCAGGCAAACACCAATGAATGCAATCTGCATGGTGCATTGGGTCAGCTCTCTCTTCTTTAGTTAACAATCTACCTCCAGTCTCTGTGTAGATTGATGAGTGAGCATCGATTCTGTACTCCGAAATTTGTGTTATGTTGAGGAATGTAATTGGGACTTTCATTTTTCCCACCACACTGTTTACCACACTCATTATCCGCTTGTCAGAACCAGTTCCCCAGTGTTTCTTTTTCATGACTGGCTTTGTCTCGTTGAAACATTTGAGTCCACCCTTGCGGTTCCAGTCTTCGCTTCTGAAGAGACGAGATTTGAATTGTGAGTACAAACGCATTAGTAAGAAGAAAGTATGATATATGCTTGTGTTAATTTGATCAATACAGAGAAATTGTTTTTGACTCTCAATCGTGTAAATTTCATGTGAGAATTGAAATTGAATGTACATTCTTAAAGTTGAAATTTATTAAGAAAATTGCAGTGGTAGATGTAGATAAGAGATGCAAGTGATCAAGAGGGCTTGAATTGGTATAAGATGTTAATTTCCAATTTGACATTGGACAAGAGATTTTGGTTTCTCTAGTTCCTAAGATTTGAAGTAGCCATCAAAAAACTTGTTTAGTTGTTTCAAATATGCTACTTCAAATCTTAAATGAGAGAGAAGTAGATTTTAATTAGTTCAACTAGTAATAAAGCCTATTGTGTCATAAAATAAGTGACATAGGTTTAAATTTTACTCACACCAACAGATCTATTGGTGTCTTAGTCTAGTGTTTAAAAAGTAATTATTATGAACCGACTTCAAAAGTTTCAAATTTTAGAGAGAAAGATAGAGGGAGACCTTGTGTGAGTAGGAGACATGGTAGTGAAGAAGACACGGGTCTTGTTGGGATTAACAGTGGAGTCAACCCAATTGGCCCAGGTCTTCAAACCAATTCTGTAAGCAACTGGTGCATCCAACTCTTCATACCCTTCTTCTCCATTTGAAAATGATCCCCATCTGCATTTTTAACACGAATGTCACTCATTATTTTGAATAATTCAAGGAAAAAAAAATGATGAATAAAAACTCAAAATTTGTTCAATCAATACAATAAGTTCCTGTTTCTCAAAAAAAAAAAAAGAAGTTCCAAAACTCACAGTGATTTAATTCTAAGACCACTCATCCACCAAACATAAGTATTGAACACAAGGATATCCACTCCTAACCAGTGTTTTGCATGTTTGGAAACAGAATCCACTTTTAGTATTCTCTGCTTTGGATCTCCTATAATACGTTCATCGGAATTGGACTCCACAAGAAATGGGGCCCAATAGAATTCAATAGTAGCATTATATTCCTGAAAAATATTGGTGGAAAAAAGGTTAGCTTTTATTTTGCTTTAGCACATCATAATTTGCTCGAATTAGAAACACCTATATATAAAGGTTGTTCATAGATGCCTTTTTTAGCTTTTGCTTTTTCCTGCTACAAAAATCATTTGTCTATACCTTGGCTTTGAAGACTGAATGAGAACGGCCCGGTTTCATGGACTTCTTGTCCTCAGGTATGATGGATTCAACCATACAGACTAAAGATTGCCATTGGCCTCGTTGTAGTGAATCTCCTACAAACAGTAATCTCTTGTTTCGCAGTTTCTTAAGAGCAAGTTCTTGATTGAATCTACGTTTTAAGACATCAATGATATATAGCAGTTAAAAGAGAATTCTGATCAAGAGTCCTGTGGTTCAGTGACATTGTCCAGTTCTTATCATTAAAAACTTGGTAAGAAATAGATAGAAGACATAGAATTCCATGCATTAGTATGTGTATGTGAGAATGCACATAAATCAGAATATGGTGCACTTAATTAGAAAACAATTCATTTCCTGCTCGAAGTTTTCAAAAAAAAAAAAACAAGGAAAAGTGAAAACATATTTTTGTTGTCTTCTAAAACTTTAATGTACATGAATTATGGGTTTTAAACTTAATGAGAAAGAAATTCTTTTCATTTTTCAAAATTTCAGAGAAAACAAATCAATGTAAAGATCTTTTTGGTGTTTTAATTTATAAAAAGTTGAAAACTATAATGCATGAGTTAAAGCTGTTAGAAACTGATCAATACGATAAAACACCAAAGCAAATCTCATTTACAAACCATTTCCTATTTTTTGTTTTTCAAAACAAAAACTGTATTAAAAAAATAATAGCCAATCCAGAAACATGCATTGTATAACAGAATATTAAACTGTTGTACTTATCAACCTAGGCAAAGTACAATCTTCTGGCTGCCATTCCCAGTGCCGATAATCAGAATCCAGCCTTCCATTCTTGACACAAGAAACTTGCCTATCCAGATATGGGCAACTTCTATCTGAGTAGAAGGGCTTAATTGAACGGTTAAACACCCACTTTCCATTAGCAACATTGCACTCTTCTGGGTCGAACTCAAATCTATCATCTAGAAGGGACTCATCCACATTATTCTCTGCAGTTTTATCATCTGTAGGAATATAACATGACAACATTAGAATAATCAATGATGTAATCTTTAACAGGAAAGTATCGACAACAATCAAGTCTAAAAGTCTAATAAGGATCAATGCGTTGCATGTATTCTTTTCTGTCATTTTATTGAATTCAAAAGGAAAGTATCAGTAAATAGAAAACTAGTTGTGGACTTACTGGATTTTATGACAGTGTGTTTTCTGGAACAGGATTTGATCTTGAAAATGGATGTGGGAGAAAGAAAAGTAATTGTTTCTGTGTAAAGGAGAGCTAAGATGGCAAAAGCACAGACAATGGCAATAATAATGGGAAGAAGTGGTCTTCCTCTAGAGGGTTTCATCGTGCCTGAACTAGAAGGTGCTATGCTCATTGGAGGAGGGTGAAGAAAGATTAATGGTGAAATAAAGTTTATCAACTTGTGCAACAGAATGATGAAGACTTTGAGAGAGGTTTATGAGTTATATATTTTATAGGGTTTTGAGTAAGAGTAAAGCTAAAGCGATGTATATATGGTTGGGTATTTAACCTATTTCAAAGTATAATGGAGGTTAGCGTGGATAAGTTGAAAGGCTAACATCTTGAGCTCTTTTTTTCTTCGCCCATACTGGAATCTTAAAAGATGTTCCAACCACTGTGCCATGGCCATGGTTTTGACCCTTTGGAATCAATATTAGGTGGGAATAGTAACCAGTCGCTTCAAAGAGTGTTAGAGCTCAGAGGAAGCTATCTCTCTCTCTTTCTCTCTCTTATGACTTCTATATAGTTCTATTCACATATCATTTTTAGTAATGGTAAAAAATAATTCTACTTTATTTTTTCCATAATAGTAGTTGATATTGACTCTTGTCCTTAAAAGATTCAGGGTCACTGTCAAATAATGTCCTGGGGCTTACCAGTTATCACTGAATAATAAGGAGCCTGCCCGCAAGGTATATGGAATAAGAGAAACACCCAAAGTTTTTCATAATTTTTTCCCACAGTTGATTTGGTAATGGACAAAGTTTGGCTACAAACTTGTTTGTGATTTTAAATTACAATTTTACTAAAAAAATTAACATTACTACGTATTTTGAAAATTTAACTATATTGCATGTGGTTTATGTTCGTAATATACATATCAAATTTTATATTAATCGGATGTTATTTACTATTCGATTCATAATCTTATTTTTTATGCTTTAGACTATTAAAACTTGAAATTTAAATATTTGATTGATGATATAGTTATTGATCTTGATCTTTTAAACTATTACAAGTATCAATGATATAAGAAGAAAATGTATTCCAATGATGATAGATTCGTCAAAATTCACATAAAATAAAAAGATATTGAGTGGAGTTGTAATCTTAAGCTACAACTAAGTTCGTTACCAAACTTTAACCTTTGGTAATTCATGATAAAAGCTACCATTGATATGTAGGTCTGTCACTGACAACACTTTTATTAAAACCAATTATAACAAGTTATCTTTACAAGCCGAAAAACTAGTAAAAATAATTTGTCATAGAATATGTATTATGGGGAATCAAATGATCATAAATGTCTTCCATTAATGAAGCTCAATGTACCGGCTATTGTAGTATCTCAATGGCTTGAATACTTGTAACAAGTACCAATGAAGCTCAATATAATTAAGTTGATAAAAGAACATCACCATCCGTTCATTGACTTCAGTATATAACCTGGGTCACAACCTCATTCGTAGATATGTAAAATGACTTGAAGTTCTCTTGAATTCTTGATTATGAAGTGTCCTTACAAATTATGAAAGGGATCTGCATGTGCTGTTCTCCTCTATTCTATTTATAGTCTTATTTTTTATACTTTAGACTACAAAAACTTGAAATTTAAACATTTGACAGATAACATAGTTATTGATCTTGATCTTTTAGACTCTTACAAGCATCAATGATATAAGAAGAAAATGTATTCCAATGATGGTAGATTTGTGAAAATTCATATCAAATAAAAAGATATTGAGTGAAGTTGTAATCTTAAGTTATAACTATGTTCGTTACCAAACTTTGACCTTCAGTTATTCGTGATAAAAGCTACATTGATATGTAGGTCTGTTACTGACAGCACTTTTATTAAAACCAATTATAACAAGTTATTTTTACAAGGTAAAAAACTTGGGGCACGTTTGGTAGACTGTAACAGACACTGTAATGTAATAGATATTCCTTATGAATAGCTATTCTTCAAAATGAGGAATAATTATTCATTATCAAAAGTATTGAATATTTATTCATTCATCTTATGTAATAACTTTTTTTAAAAATTTCCTAAAAAGCCATTAGTTGCCACATCTTCAAAAGGAAAGAAAATAAATTGTCCTTGTTGTTAATTATTAGCTCTATTTTGAACACTCTAAAATAAGTGTATTTTAAGAAATTTGACTTAAAAATGATTTAATTACATCTTCTTTTTATACTCTACTAAATTGTGGATGCATATTCAAGATTCTATTCCTAAATGGTCATCAAACTAATGAATAGTAATACTTATTACATTCCAACTTAATGTATTCTTTATAATACTTATTCCTATTCTCATGTAATAGTCATTGCAGTGTACCAAACTTGAGTAAATAAAATTTGTCATAGAATACGTATTATGGGGAGTTGGGGACTCAAATGATCATAAATGTCTTCCAAAAATGAAGCTCAATATAATTAAGTTGATAAAAGAACCATCACCATCCGTTCATTGACTTCAATATATAACCTGGGACACAACCTCATTGGTAGATATGTAAAATGACTTGAAGTTCTCTTAAATTATCTTGATTATGAAGTGTCCTTCCAAATTATGAAAGGGGTCAGCATGTGCTGTCCTCCTCTGTTGGTTTTAATCAATTAATCCCACTAGAGTCATTTGTAAACGGTAATCATTAAATCCAACTATAGCGGCTGTTAAGGTTCAGTTATTATTGAAAGATCATGTTGTGGGGAATAATGATATATTGCTCGGTTTTAATCAATTAATTAATCCCACTAGAGTCATTTGCAATTGGTAATCATTAATACTATGTTTGGAAATTTGGAGAGAGAGGAGAGTAAAAGGAGTAGAAGGAGGAGAGTAGAGGGATTTGACTATCCTTAATCTTGTTTGGATGTTTATAAATTAAGCAAGTGAGAGGAGAATAATTAGTCATTCCTCTTGTTTGGATGTTTTAAAAATTAGAATGAAAATGAGAGGAAATGATAATTATATTTAAATAGACAAATTTATCCTTATTTGAAAATGGACTTACAACATTGGTCTATGATTAATATGATTAATTTGTTAGATTAAATAATTATACACCTTAACATAGTTTTATTATTACTATTTTATTTATCATTGCTGCTCCTTACTGACCAAAAAAGCTTCAAGAAATAGCTGATTAATTGTAGAGTATATATTTCTTAAAAAAATATATATATATTAATGCAAACTGAAACTGGTCAATTTTTTGAAATATAATTTGTAACGTTAAAAAATTAATTTATAACGTTAAAAATTGTTTTGTAAAAGGATCATTAATTTTTTGGTGCATGTCTTGGTGCAGCATTAAAAACTTTTTTTTGGTGCATGTCATTAATTTTTAACGTTAAAAGTTGTTTTGTAAAAATATAATTTGTGACGTTACAATTTACAAACAAACGATACGCAGTGAATAATTTTTTGGTGCATGTCATTGGTGCAACATTAAAAAAAAAAAAATTATGTTACAAATTACCCTTTGCTAATGCTCCTGGCCCTTTTACAAATTAATTTAATATCATTTTGTAGTTTTTATTAATGTGATAAGGGTAAATTAGGTAATTCATTTGGTCAAGAATACATGTACTCTACTCTTTTTCTAAATCTCTTCAATTTAGAAAATTAAAAATGAGAGGTTAGAAGCACTTTAAATCCCGCTAAACCCCTCTAAATCCTTTTCTCTCGTTCCTTAAAAAACATCCAAATTAGGCAATTTAATTACTATTCCTCCTTCTACTCTACTTCTCCTCCTTCCCCCAACATCCAAACACAGCATAAATCCAACTATAAAGGCTGTTAAGGGTCCGTTATTATTGAAAGATCATGTTGTGGGGAATAATGATATATACAGAATTGTCAGTGCAGCAATGTACATTGCCAAGAACATATATTTTTGTATTTACATTGTAAAATAATCATTGCTTGCAAATCAAAGCTCTTCATAATTTCCTGGTGGTGATTTCAAGATTAAATATGCTTGACATGGACATTACAACCCACACAACACAATCACTGTAAAAAGTACAACTAAAAATTGGCCCCAACCTGAAGATCCTTCATGTTCACCCCAATAAAAAACATGAACCAGATTGGAAAACGTTGTCCGATGAATAGAATTAATGGATGGTCCTAGGTAATCACAAATCGACATCCAGCTAAAACTAGGTAATGAAAGATGATGTCGATGCCTTGGAAAATGGATTTGGCCTAATCGAATTGTACAGTTCAATTATACACGTGTGGAAAACAGTTGTAAAGGCTAAGGACTTTGCACAGTCCAAGCAAAGGCTATTTTAGGTGGCTGCAATGCTTAAGCCCTAGTATATAAATAGCAAAATTTGCACACGTGTGCAAACAGTTCCTAGTGCTACGTCAACATTTATATTAGGTGAGGTGGGAGGTTGGCCAATAGACCATACAGCGTGTTCCCTTCCTCTTGCCCTTTTCTCCTTAATGTGTCTTTGATTTCTTACAAGTTCATTGAAGTAAGAAGTTTCTTGATATTTGTTGTTATCTGGGTACGTTCGAAAGGAAAAAAAAGAAGAAAAAAGCATAGTACAAATTAATTGTATTGTCCTTTTCATTCATCATGCCTTATTTTCCAATTGATGTGTTTTTGGACCTAAGGTTGTGTTAGGGGATGGAATCTGCTACTCACGTACATCAACACTACGTTTCTCTCTCACATAAGAGTGGGTAGTTTAGCCTTGTGAGAAGAGGTTAATAATACATTGGGTACTCATGAAGAATATTAGATTAAATTAAATATAAGTAATAATTCATATGAATGGATGAAGAGAAAAATTAGGTGAAAGGGAAAAAAAAAGAAAAAAAAGGGAATTATGATAGTACCGTTGAATGGATGAAGAGAAAAATTAGGTGAAAAGGGGAAATAAAGGGAATTATGATAGTACTGTTGAATGGGAGAAGATTCAATTTGAACCTACTAAATTGTTGTAGATAGATTGTTAGGTATTAAATTAATTTGGCATTGTTTATTTACACATTTGTGTAGTTTCGGGCTTGATCAATTATTTACATGATCCCATCGAAAAAAAAAAAAAAATTATTTACATGATATTTCGGGCTTGATAAAAAAGAGCACAAACTTTTTCTTTAAAAGCATCAATTTAAAAAAAAAGTATAATAACATAATTTTTATAAAAAAAAAAGCTTTTATTTTATTTTATTTAGATATGAGAATTGGGCCTAGTTACCAAATCAAACCCAACCCAATTTTCAAGTCCAAGCAACCTGAGCCTGAGCAAGTTCTCCCCGTGCTTCAAGAAAACTAAAATCAACTAATTTCAGAGGCTAACAACTAAAATCAAACATCCTCAATGGCTACGAACACAATCAACCTGTCTCCAATTCATAGTACCTCCTCTCTTCGCTTACTCTCTTCTCGCTCTTCCCAAAATGCCCCTACCCTTTCATTCTATTCACACCCTAAACCCTCCCTCACTTTCCCTTCTATTTCTCTCAAATCCAAAAACCCAACTAAACCTCGCTCTTTCACAACAATCACTTCAGCTCACAAGGACTTAGCGGAAACGGAACTTATCGCCGTGCCGCCGTTACCTGACGAAGTAAACGGAAAATTTCCGTCTGATGCTGGCGTTTACGCCGTTTATGACAACAAGGAGGAGCTTCAGTTCATTGGTATATCACGGGATATAGCGGCCAGCGTTACCGTTCACCTAAAATCAGTGCCGGAGCTCTGTTCCGCCGTTAAGGTATTTTCTAATCGTTTTGTTTTGTTAATAAATTTTGCACTATTTTCTTATCTCTATGGTTCTGTAAATTTGTAACCGTTTGTTTCGGTGAAAACTTTTTACGGTAGAAAAAAAGGTAAAAAATAAGTTGAATAGCAGAACTTAGTAAAAATAAGCTAAAAGTGGAAATAGCTGAAAAATTCAGCTCATCCCAAACGCATACTTAGTCATAAAATGAAGTTTTGGTTGCTGTATACTAGTGGTCATCTCGGCTCTCGCGCTAAGTATCATGAATGGGTAACTTGACGCCAAAATTAAGAAATCTAAATTGGACACGCTGCGCAAAATTAGACCACAATTAGGAACTAGTTTGGATTCTAATTGTGCGGCTTTAATATAATATATATGCTGTTAGCCCCACAACTTTGCTCGGGAAATTTCTTGGGACACAACTTTTTTTTTTCCATTTGGGCTATTGCTTAGGGTTTAACATTTGGGACGTTTTAAACTTGAATGCATTGAGAAGCCATTGTACATTGGTCAGTTCACTTCTAGATAATTCATTAGGGCAAGTATAAGGGAATGAGCTATAGCTTAAATGACACATTAAGAATGGCTGGAGGGTGCAATTATGGATTCAAAACCCAATAGGTTTGTGGACCTATTACAAATATCAAGGCCCAAGTCTTTGTCCATATTCAGTATATTTAATCCCACTTGGAATGTAAGAAAGAAAGGATCCATGGCGGACCCCATAAAATTTGGCACTAAGGCTTGGTTATTGTTGTTATTGGAATGCAAGAAAAGTAATCCTAATCCTATTTTTAGTTTAAGTATTGTAACCCTAGTTTGTCTAGGGGATTTGGCCTAATATAAATACCCTTAAGTGCTTATCAAAAATTAAAATACCCTTAAGTGGGTTCATTGTAACTTAGAGCTTAATAGTATAGATGTAGCCATCAATGGCTTTCTGTTGTGGATGTAGGTCCTTAAGGATAAACCACATAAATTTTATGTGTTCTCTTTCAACTTCTTCCTTTCTCTCTGCCTTATTTATTTTCTTTTTTATATTTTCTCATATACTTCATCATACTATCAAAGCTATGTCATGCCTTGTCTAACATGGTATTAGAGTTATATCTTATCTTTTCTAATGGTACTAATAAAAAAAGGGGTAAAGGGCATATAATCTGTGTGGTTTAGCCCAGTTTCGGTTTACCTTTTTAATTGTTTCAGTTTACCCCATGTGAAATGGATTAATATGAAAACGTTTAATTTTCCATCTTAATCTGACGGAATCTGTCATAAGAGATGCACTTGTGCCTTGTTTTTACCTGGAAAACACCATAGAAACCTGATGCACTTTAATCCACCAAAAAGTTACAAGTTAAATTTGATCAAGAATGTAATATTTGTTTGTCAA
Organism: Castanea sativa; assembly: GCF_040712315.1. NCBI lineage: Eukaryota > Viridiplantae > Streptophyta > Magnoliopsida > Fagales > Fagaceae > Castanea > Castanea sativa. Next base: position 15,579,867 of record NC_134021.1, on the reverse strand, counting down.
AATGGATGAAAGTGGGTAAATTCTGACAGCAAATTCAACCAATATAGGTACGTAACAAATTATTTAAGGTCCAAAAAAGGGAATGTTAAAAGTAATTGGCACCAATTGATCATACCTAAGTGTTACAAGGTTAAATGCAAAGCAAAAATTCTCATACTAAGACAATAATCTTCTCCTTGCAATATCTTTAAGATAATTGCAGCAAAGAATATCTAAAATTCAACCAAACGAAACTAAGATTCACAAAAATACAGATGTATACAAAAGCAGTTGGCCTAGCTTTTTCTTTCTTACTTTTTAGCTGTGAGGTGTGAAGAATTGTGGGAGTCATTCCCTCCATGGCATCAGGTTTCTAGGGTGTGTTTCAGGTGGAATCAAGGCATAGGTGCCTCTCACATGCCAAATTCCATCAAATTAGATGGAACATTAAACATTTTCATTTTAGTCCATTCCATAGGGGGTAAAGTGAAACAATTGAAAAGTCAAGGGGTAAATGAAACTGGGCTAAACCACAGGGAGGTAATATGTCATTTACCCTAAAAAGTATAATACAAGAACATATTTCTTTTGGCACTAACATAATAGGGTCAAGTGTGGTTGAACTTATAATAGCCAAGCTTGAGAAAGAATATTTCAGCTACAATGATGCGTAGGCTCCACTAAAGCATGATTTGGTTCTAGTAAGCATGCTGAACATTCAAATACCTGCCTTCAATTATGTTCCCCCATTACAACCTGCCGAATTCTTGTGTATTGGGATTTGATCCCAAGAACTCTTGTGAGTGTGAAGACTGAAGGTACTCAAACAACCATGGGCATGCTCAGCTATTATGAAGAATCCAGATGTCTACAAAATCATTGATTTTTTTTTTTTTTATATATATTTTTTATATATATATATTTAGTAAAACAAAATCATTGAATCTAATTAACCCTAATAGGTTAGAAGATATTAAATCAATTTAGAAGTACAGGGAAGGATCTTATGAGGTTTTTCTGCTACTGAGACTGATTGATATATCTTAAAGCAAAGTTCATTAAATCAACCTATTAAGTAGATATGCCTACCAGTCTTTTTAATTTGTTGACGATATGATCTGTCTATATTTGTGCACAATAATTAAGAGAGTAATATATTAATATTTGCCTATTAGTGACTATTGTAATAAATTGTAGGTTGGGGTAGTAGATGAGCCTGATAGAGCAGCTCTTACCCAAGCTTGGAAATCATGGATGGAGGAACACATAAAGGCCTCTGGAAAGATCCCACCAGGTAATGAAACAGGAAACATTACCTGGGTCCGGCAGCCACCAAAGAAGAAGCCTGATCTTCGGCTGACACCTGGCCGTCATGTCCAACTGACAGTCCCACTGGAGGAACTCATTGACAGGTTGGTCAAGGAGAACAAGGTGGTGGCATTTATCAAAGGTTCAAGAAGTGCACCAATGTGTGGATTCTCACAAAGGGTAGTTGGCATCCTTGAAGGCGAGGGGGTGGATTATGAAAGTGTTGATGTGCTTGATGAAGAGTATAATTATGGATTGAGGGAGACACTGAAGAAGTATAGTAACTGGCCTACATTCCCACAGATCTTTATGAATGGTGAATTGGTTGGGGGTTGTGACATTCTGACTTCCATGTACGAAAAGGGTGAACTTGCTCCTTTGGTCAAGAAGTAATCGTTCAAGTTTCTCAGCAATTTGTCTTTTTGTCGAATGGGATGGTGTAGAACAGAACAGGGATAAGAAAATGGAGCATGAATATGGCAATTGAGGTCCATCTATGGTTCAATTGTACTGAACAGTTTGTAAGCTTATCAATTTGACCAAATATAATTGGAATTTTGTCAGTTAAAGTTGAATAAGTATGAAATAGAAAATGTTTTGTGCATGTAGATCCTCTTGGTATCATTTGCGCTCTCTCTCTCTCTCTCTCTTTTATTTCTTTTTTACAGTTTCTTTGTGCCCAGTTTTAGCTTCTACTTATTGGTTTTAAGTTTAAGCATTGCATATTCCTTTTCTTATAAGCGATGACAGAAAAATCTGACTACAAACTGTACAGGGGCACAAGTTGAGTCATGCCATTTTTTTTTTCATTGAGCAAGAGTAATGTATGAATCCAAACAATTGGTGTTGTTATGTTGCTATAGACTTGTAGCCAAAGCCTAAAATGTGTGGCTTCCACGGTTCTCTAACTTTTGATTTTCAACAACTTTGAAATGCCATAGAAAGCAACATTTTCCAGCTCTGCATTAATCATTAATGCCATCTCAAAAAATATATTTAACAGAGCAGAACTCGGAAAAGACAATGCGAAATCATTGTTACCTTTCATCTTTAATTACATGTGATTTCTTAAACTTCAAACAATACTCATTGCCGTTTCCTTTTTACTTCTTAGATTAACCTTCATCATTAAAAGTTTCAAGCACGGGAAAAAAAAGAAAAAGATGTGGTTTGAGGTTATACGAACATGATTGAATATGAAGTCAAATCCGTTCACGCAATGATTATCCCATCATTTTGCCAAACCATTTGGATGTGGGGTCCACGATCATAATCATCTTTGTGATGATTTAGTTGAGGTTAGGTCGTGCTTATACAACATTATTGCCGTGATATGGTAGAGACAAAAATGGAGCCTAAGTAATGCCTCGCTTAAATGACAACAATTGGAATCAAATAAGTTTGATGACATTAATAAAGATTTAAATTATTTTTCTCAGTTGTTAGAAGTAAGTATATAATAAAAGAAAAAGTATCAATCATAGACCTATCACCTATGTGAGAGTGGTTGTTTTTAATTAAAAATAAAAGAGGCTTGGTTATGAAACAATTAAGGATTATCGGTGTATATCAAACGTTATTCTTTCAAGATAAAATTTCCGTTCTATCACCGCGCACCAAGCACTCCACAAGTATAAGTGCTTGTAGGGTGTGGGGGCAATGGTCGGGGTTCAAGTCTCTAGAAGGAAGCTTCACACACATATACACTTAGATTAGGTTAGAATAGAAATTCAATCTTGTATAAAAAAAAAAGAAAGATAAAATTTCTCTTCTAAGGCTTAGTTTTTGCTTTTCAAATATTAAAAAGTGCTCCCTGAAAAGTGCCGATTGAATTACAAAATTCTTAACCACTAAATAGTTTTAACTTTTAGATATATATTTAATGGTCATTGAAAATTTATAACCATCATATAAGGAACTGAAATTATTCCTAAGCCTTAACTAATTTAGGAGTTTTTTCTCTAGAAAAAAACTAAATTAGAAAAAGTTTATTTTCAAATTTCTCCTCTCCTAATTTTCAAATTATCAAAACATACATGCATTCTAGTTAGTTTCAGTAAAGTTTATTATGATCAAATAAAATTTCCTTTGAAATTTTGTTGTACTCAGTATTTATATAGGTTGATTTTTTTTTTTTTTTGGTTTGGAGATAAAAAGAAAATGTTTTTGATTAATTATCCAAAATGACATGGCTATTTACGTCATTTAATTATAACTATAAATATAAATAACAACATTGAAAAAAAATCTGCGGGTTATCCGTTGGAGCTGAGTCAGCTGACGAGTTGTTTTGACTGACGTTTCTTCACTTTCCTCCTCCATCGATCACACACTCCCTGATCGATCAAATTCACGTTTTCCATTCTCTCTCTCTCTCTCTCTCTCTAAAAAAAACAATAAAAATCAATCTGAACCTTATTGTGCTTCAAATTGGTTCAACAAAAAAATGGACGGTGGAGATGGAGCTTCTTCAGGAGGTAGTAGATTCAAGCTCTATGATCAGCTAGAATTACAGGAATTTCAAGACAAGTACGTGATCAAATCCATTGAATCCCCAAACCAAGGTTTCTCCATCGGCCGCCGTGACGGCAACGTTGAACCACTCACCGGTAAAACATTTTCCGTCTCATACTCTTTCTCATTCCCCTTTTCCAATTCCTTTATTTTAGGGCATGTTTGGTTCAATAATTAATGCTTTTGGCCAATTTTCGCAGGTGATGACACTTGTTCTCTAAGTCCTTCAAAAGTCTCTACAATTTATGGAGTTGTTGGATCCATTAGATTGGTTGCAGGTAGTATTAACCGTTTCCTTCACACATGGATGAGTTTTGATATTCTTGGAAATGTGTTTTTTAAGTTTATTTGCAAAATGGCTTGCTTAAGTAGCACGTAATCAATAAATGCCCTACTTGTCGATATACGTTCTGTTATTGAATCGTAATTGTGTCGTACTACACAAGTGCTGGCTATTTTATGTTATGATCTGTTGTACCCGTACATGTGTACATGCTTGTGCTTCGTAGCTAAAAAGTGTCAAGAGTTCCTTGGGTGCTGTAATTTAGGTTCCTGGCCATTTTATTTGAGGGACGTGATTGAATTTAATTGGAAAACCTAAATAAAGAACTGTATCTAAGTTTTATCCGAAGTGTAATAATATTAATTGGCTTGAGCTAATTTTACCAATTAATTAGCTTGGCTAACTTGACAGTATGATAATTGTAAGTTTTTGAATGAGACTTCTACTCAATTGTTCATGTTTTGGCTCAGGAACGTACGTACTCGTAATAACTTCTCGGAAAGAAGTCGGGACTTTTCTTGGTTTTCCTATATTTAAAGTTATGTCTATGACGTTCCTGTCCTGCAATGAGGCTTTGAAGTTTTCGACTTCTCAAGAAGTAATAATTTAAACCTATGCAGGCATCTCTTGAAATGATTAAGATTTTGATTCTTGCCTAAAACCTAGTCATAATAATGTATTTTACGCAGAAAAAAGACGAGGCATACTTTAGAACACTTTTGAGAACAGTGGAATCGGCTCCTGGATTATACTATTCATATGAGGCAGATATAACTTTGAAGTAAATTCTTTTGCCTTGCAGCTTGCTCTCTTTAACTAGACTGCCACTGTTTTTATAATTGTCTTGGGCTGTTTCTTTTCATTGTATTCAGAGTCAAATCCGTGTCATATTATGTATAATGTATTGAAGATGCCTTTGATCATGTCTATCAGCTTACAGAGAAGATACAAGTTAGCTGAAGGATGGATGAATAAACCAATTTGGAAGCAGGTTAGTCAGCATACCATGTCAGCTATGAATATAGGATTTTGTTTTTTGGGCTTAAAGGTTGATTTCTTACTAGTTTGAGTTTTGGAAGATCTCTTTGATGTTCCATGTCCTAAAAATTTTAACATTCCAATCTCACTTTGAATTTTATGAAGCTATATTGTATGTGAGCACTTTGTTTTTTTGTTTTTGTTTTTTTCTATTTCTCTGCTGTTAGATTGTATTTTACCATTTCAAGAATGAGTATGGTTGGTCAAACATGCTGATATTGTTTCTAATAATTAATTCTGTTTCAGGCTGACCCTCGATTTGTTTGGAACAGAAATCTTTTGGAGGACCTTATTGAGTCTAAGGTTAGATGTTGCTTCTGTTAGATCAATCCATCCTAGGATTTCAGGACTACTTTTATTGTTTGCTAAAGCAAGAAATATTTAATCTTTTATAAGAAGGAAAATTTTTCAATAGGTTAAAGGAAAAATGATGTACTAAACTAACTTTAATTGATAAAATTTCTTTCCCCTAATGTGCCTTTATCTTTCTGGTGCAGCTTGACGGTTTCATCATTCCTATATTACAAGGAAATATCCTGAAATTTCTTATTCCTAATTCTGTTTAGTCAATATCATTCTCTCTCCCTCCCTCTTCCTCTTTTTTCTTTCTCTGTGTTTGTCATGTGCACGTGAGAAAATAAGATGCTGGAATAAGTTCATTCATTATATTCCATTCAAAAACAAGTGTTTTCATTTAACTGTTGATTAAGCTTCCAGTCTGTACAGCTGAACTTAAAAAGTTCACATGTGACAATCACATTACTTTCAAGGAGGTGTACACGGCGTCTAGGTATAACGTTGTGGAGATGATAGGTTCCTATGATTTTTTATTTAACTATCTGCAAGCAGATTTGAAGTTATGAGATTGGATTTGATTTAGGGACAAGGATGTGGAGAAGAGGGGCTAACCTTGAAGGAGACACAGCAAATTTTATTGAAACTGAACAATTGCTTGAGCTTGAAGGTTTCAGATCCTCATTATTGCAGGTAGCTTTACTGTATCTGATGGGGGTTGAGAAGTAATTGTGTGCTTGAAATGCACATTACCTTACAACTCAATAAGTATAAGACTAGATATCTTTGCATGGTGTTTCTTTATGTTTCATTATGCATGTTAGTCACAAAAAGGGTATTAACTTAAGAAGCAAAACTTGTCAATGTTATGCAATTCAGATTCGAGGCTCAATTCCACTTCTTTGGGAGCAGATTGTTGACCTAAGCTATAAACCGCGACTTAGGATCATAAACCATGAGCAGACGGTATTGTTTTTACACTAGGATGTGAGCTCTTTCCATGATGAATACTTGAGTTTTATTGTAATTAGTGCCTATTTATGTTTGTGTATTTGGCATTCTACCTCCAGTCAAATGTTGTGGAGCGCCATTTCCATGATCTTTTACAAAGATATGGAGAAATAGTAGCAGTTGACCTAACTGATAAAGTAAGGGTCTCTTCTCTCTTTTCTTTTGTACTAAATTATAATTCTGGCCTATAAACTTTCTTCTTGTAAGCAGTTCAGGAACTTGCAGAATTTGGTGAACAAAATATATTAGCAAATTGTGTATTTAAAAGAAAAAAAGAAGAAGAAAATATTAGCAAATTGTTTCTTTTGATATCTATTTATATGGGCAACATCACTGAACTGGTTGATCAGAATGTTGCCAAAAAAGAATGGCATATTAATTCTGATTGTCTGGTTCTTAGTGCATATTTGGCTAGTGAAATGATTGGATTCCTTAACTTTGTCCTTAGTACACAAGTTTTAAGCTTTTCTGTTCAATGGAAATTTTTTTATTTATAACTAATGGATATTTTGCATGTTTAACTTTTATAGCATGGTGATGAAGGTGAACTAAGTGCGGCATATGCTGCTGAAATGCAAAAGCTGCGAGATGTAAGGTGACATTTTAGACTTTATGGTATTTGTTCATTTTGACTTAACTCTGTTTTATAAAATGCTAAAACCTCTCTCTATGGGCTTTGATTCTAGCTGTGTTTTAGCTTTGTATATTTCCTCAGGAACTAAGGTTCTTCAGAGGAAAACTTAATTTTGTTTTCCCAATTTATTGCAGATATGTGTCGTTTGACTTTCATCACTATAATGGCAACGCAAACTTTGATAACCTTAATGTTCTGTATGACCAAATCTCAGAGGATTTTGAAAAACAAGGGTAATCTACATATGGAATATTACATATAAACTGCTACTACTGTTCTACAATCTAGGTATGTAGGCTATCCATTTTTTTTAATAATTACTGTTCCAGCTGAGCAGATACTTCCTTGTAGACATGGAAGGAAACATACAAGAGGAGCAGAAAGGGGTAATTAGAAATAACTGCATTGATTGCCTTGATCGAACAAATGTCACCCAGGTTTGCAGAAACAGTATTTAGTATATTTGATTGTTGTCTCTTGTTCTGTTACATTTCCTTGATACGCCATTGTTATCTTATAGTAGATCGTATCTGCAGTAATTAAGAATGATATGCTTTTTAGTGTAGAGTTTTCTGAGCTCCCTCCATGTATTCTTAACAGAGTTTTCTGGCTGAGAAGTCATTAAACATACAGTTGCAAAGGATTGGAGTGCTTACATCTTCAGAGGGTATTTCTATGTTTCCCGAAGAATATGGAAAATTTAGAACATGTATGGAGTTCTTAATATTACTGCTTCTATCTTCCTCTTTGAGTCAGAATTTGCCTGTGAAATTGTGTTTTCAGTTTCATTCTAAACTTCTTTTCGCTGATTTAGTGTGGGCTGAGCAAGGTGATGAGATCAGTCTTGAATATGCTGGGACTAATGCCCTGAAAGGGGACCTGGTTAGGTAAAATCTAATTTCAATATATGATTTTCAAAAATAAATGTCAAGTTGTTCACCATATTGTGTATAATACATCTTGGATCCAAAATGCTGCAGATATGGAAAGCAGACTGTAGCAGGACTAATCAAAGATGGAATGAGTGCTATTTCAAGATATTATTTGAATAATTTTCATGATGGGGTTCGGCAGGCAAGCAGCCTATTTATGGGTTTTCGATTATGAATACCACTCTTTAAGAAAGAAACCAGTATTGCTAGTATGCTTTAATGAATTTCATGTTTTCTCAGGATGCAATGGATCTTATAAGTGGTCACTATACTGTCAGTAGAAATAGTCCTTCACCGTTCCAGCTAAATGGATTTGAGTCACTCTCTGTAAGTAATATAAGTGTCTTTATAGCTTAAATATGACATTTTTGTTACTTGCTGCCTTCTACCATCAAGAAAAGTGGCAATAGATTCACATTACTGTTAATTGGGAGAAGGTAGGGGGGATGGGGGGGGGGATACATTTCAGGATCCTCTTAATGGTGCTAGTAATTCTAAATTAGGTGATTTTAGTTCAGAGAACCTGTTACTTTGACCCTGTGAAAAGAATGTATTTGTTGGTTTGGTTATCATGATAATTTTGGGTAACACTAATGACATTTTTTATTTTTTATTTTTTATAATCTTAGTCAAAACCGTCTGTGAAATAATAAAAAAATTGGTTAAATCTTCACCAAAAAGAAAACATCAATTCTGGCCTAGTCCAGCTCAGTTGGCCTGATTACATTAGTTTTCAGATGTTGGAAATCCATGTTAATTTTTGGAGTTGTCTCTGATTGCATGTTTTTTGGACAAACTGAAAAATTGCAGTATCTCCCAGTGGCATCAGCTTTGATAGTTGGAGGCTTGACGCTGACATCATTCACACTTCAGAATGGTATCATTTATATTATATTCAGTGTACCACAAGGGACTTATACAATGTGTGTGTGTGTGTGTGTGTGTGTCTCTCTCTCTCTCTCTCTCTCTCTCTATATATATATATATATATATATATATATATATATCTTTCCTATATGATATTCACTAAGACATTTAATTTTATTGTCTGTGATATAGTTGGGCGAAGTGCACAGCAATTTATGTCTTCGGTAATCTGGGCTGGAGTGACTGCTGGAGTCATGGCAGTGGTTAAAGCTAATGGAAGGCAGTTCTGTTCTAGGCCTCGATTGTGTGGTCTCCTGTAATTTGTTCTTAACTAGTCCCATTTGTGGTTTGCAAATGGTACAGAATGTATACTAGCTTAATAATGTTCCAACCTTCTAAGTTATATATATATATATATATATATATATATATATATATATATATATATATATATATATATTACTAAAAGCTGAAGCGGTAGCATTTAATGTTGCTACGCTTAGTTTGAGTTACATCAGTTGTCATGTCATTATCATTATTTTTCCTGAATTTGGCCTATAATTTAAAATTAGTTTTCTTAAATTTAAAATTACTAATAAAAAGAAAATAATTCCCAACTCTCTCTGTTCCACGGTTACAATTTTAAAAAGCAACCCTCTGTGTTCTACGGTTACAATCTCAAACGACAACCCTTTAGCTTCCTAACTCCAGATTTTGGCTTTCTAACTTCATCTCTTCTTCTCTTCACACTATATTAATACTGAAAAGTTGGATGATTCAGTTTTTGTATCTTTAAATCCTAGTTGTTCTTGACCTCTATTCTTGGGGCTGCCTGCATGATAGTTTAATGTAAGGATTAGATTAATAGCGTTGTTCTTTTTTTTTTTTTTTTTTTTTTTTTTTTTTTATAATCTTGTTACTACCTCTTTTGTGTTGTGGTTCATATTTGAATTTTTATGTATTTAGGTTGGGTATTTGTACTGATATATGATTGTTTCTATGTTTAAAATTGATTTGGTGTTTTTTTTTTTTTAACGTTTGAGACGGTAACATTATTGGTTTATATTGTGTAATCCGTATGATAGTGTTTTAGTAGTATCCGTGTGATAAAGTTTTAGTTGTTAGGAAATTAAATGATAGAGATTTAGCAGTATTTGTGCTTGCAGAAATTTAATTGAATGATGTAATCTATGCTTGCAGAAATTCAATTTGCTAAGGTAGTTTGGTAGTTAGCAAATTGAATTATAGAGTTTAAAATTCAATACTATACTCAGAACATGATACTTATCCTTTTGTCTTAGTCTCCTCATTTAAGTGAATCCCTCATTCATCATTGAAATCGATTTAAAATTCCTTCTATTAGCTTTGATTGTACTCTTGGCTATATCATAAAAGACTGTTTTTTGATATAATCTTTTTATGGTAGTTATTGTCATTTTTGTTGTAGTTGAATCAAAATAAGATTATGCTAGATCTGCATACTTAGTAGTTGCTGCATCTTTATCATTATCACAAGTTTAAGATAGAGATTACTCTCATCAATAGCTGCTGCGTCTTCTTCATTGCCAAACTTGATTATCTTGACAAACCTTTTATTTATCTGATTGTATCACATGTATTTATTTACTTATGGATTCTATTTGATTGTAAGATTTCTATGTCTTTTGATAAAAATTAACTAGCTGGTATGCTAGCCAAAGCGCTTGCTTCTTTAGTTTTTTTTTTTTTTAATCTTTTACTTTGCCTCCAACACTATCGTAATTGGTTATCTCTTTAATTGCATGTTCCGTCTCCATTGCTATATATATATATATATATATATATATATATATATATATATATATATATATATATATATATAGCAATGGATCCAAGCAAGAAAGAGTTTAAGATGCATGTTGTGTTATTCTCTCAATTTTTTTTACAGTACGAACAACTTGCAGTATTGAAGTAATTACTAAATATTTTATATCAATAGTTATTTGTTAATAGGTGTTTGACAACTTTAGAATATGAAAAGTTTTAGGTTAAATGGGTAACAACTTTAATTTTGTTAATTTTTGCTTTCTAAATTACTAATAGTGATTTATCATGTTAAATTGGTAGTTTATTTGCATATTAATAATCTACAATGTTGTAATGTTATTTATTTTTTCTTTCTAATTTGTGAGGTTTAATTCAAATAATTTTGAATAAGTCCTCTTAAATCAAATTCATTACAAAAGAAATTTTGTTAGGGACTCTGTAAGGCTAAGGAGAGCTTGAAGATAATATAAGTTTTGGCCTCATATAATATACTTATATTGTGAGCTTTAGTTACTACAAGTAGTATTGTAGTAACTTAGATATGAAACTCTAGATGTAACACAAACAGTTAAGGATAATAACATTCACTAATATATGTCTTTTAATTTAAATGATATTTTGCACAATTTCTTTGCATTCATTAGATTTCATTTTCAGTAATTTTTCCATGCATTGCATGGATTAATGACTAGTTATAATTAATGTTGAATATGTTCTGATGTTGATCGCGAGCAACTTGTTTTCAAATTGGGTAATCTTAATGGTTTTTTTTTTTTTTTTGATGAGTTGTTGTGGTGTTGGTTTGCTTGCCAGATGAGTTTTAGCCAACCTGTAACATAAATTGTAATTGAAGTTTATTCCATGTACTCGAAGTTTTCGTTCCCATTCCCCCAAAAGAAGAAATTATAAGAATTCCAGTCGTATTGGACTTGAGAAAACAATATGGAAGACAGAAATGGATCTAGAGATAGGAAGCATAACTGCGGAGTTATGTCGGGATCAGATGCATAGAGAACAGGATCATATATTTATGGAAGAATGCCACCAACCTTATAGTATGGTGGCATCTGCCTTCTTGTAGGGATTTCTTAGGTGTCGAATGACTAGAATCCCCTCATTTACACAAAGAAAAAAAAAAGTATTGATTTAAGGATGTATCCATGAATGGTGAACGATACTATCAATTTTATGTACCTTTTAGTGTTTTTATTAAAGCCTGCGTGTAAGTAGACAAAATTACAGTTTTTTTTTTTTTTTTGGTGGTGGTACTAGTAGTTGAGTAAACGCATATATGGGGGAATGTTTAAAATTTTAGTTTGTACTTCTAGGAAAATTGAACCAAATTCTGTCAATTTGTATCTGGTTGTCCTCCAAGTTTTTCACAAGATAGTAGCTGGTTGTCCTCCAAATTGACCGATTAAGTTCAGGGGACCTGAGATTCCAAGGTTTATTTGGAAAGGAAGTGCAAGCGTGGAAAGACCTTGCTTGGTTGGAGTATAAAATTGCTTGCCATATAAGGACTATAAATTGAATTGAATAGTTCCTACATGCCAAATTCAATGCATCTGGCATGTTCATGTCCATCGAAAAATTTATTTGTGATGATCATGAGATATTCGTTGTCTGAACGCAAAATGAAAGGACACCCCTCTTATATAGGCTACATAATATATTACAATATGCTTCTTATCTGCTAGTCCAGAATTGGAAATTCACACCTTAGATGTTTCCAAAATTGCCTCGGAAGTAATGTGATTGATTCATTTTTGTCTAGTGCTTGTGGGTATAAATATGCCTCCATAATATGTGTTTCTGCAGTTCTCAATGTTTAATATATCGTCTCCATCATCAGTACTCATGTTGCCCATCCAACAACCCCACTTTCCTTCCCAATTCTCTCCCTTTCATCAAAGTATAAGAAAGATTCTTGAGGAGATGGAGACTACTAAATCAGATCAATGATTTACCAGAAGAATTTTGCATTTTGCAAAAATATAATCATCTATTTAAATGGCAAGTACTTATTGCCCAATAAATTTTAGTGGCATTTGTATCTTTTTTATTTGAGAATTTTTTTTCCCCTTCCCTAAGTCAAAATTTGAACTGTCTGTGTACAAGTTGTAGTTATAAAAACATAAACAACAATTTATTAACATTTCAGTAGGTTATTTTCTTTTCAGCAATTAGACAAACAAGGATAGCTGCCACTGCAGAAGCATACACTTGCTCCTCATGGCCAATGCATCATGGTGAAGGATGCCTCGTTGGATTGGTATGTTCAATCTACTTCTTTCTGTGCTGCTATTGTTGCATTGCTTGAGATTAAAATTTGAATAATGTATGCATCTTTTGTAAGTTTGCAACAGTTTTATACTTCTTCATTAAATCCTATGATTTTTATTAATGTTCATATCTCTTCCAGAATCCTCTATGGAATTAGGAATTGTGCGATACCTTTAGTTATTTACAATAAAAAAGAAGAACATAAGAATGTAGAAACAATAGCAGATACGATCATACAAATTCATTATTGTGGCTGGAATCATTTGCAATCATTGCTTTTTTCTAATCAGTATTTTGGGTAAACGGTGCCATTTTCTGTTTATGGACCATTTTCATAATAGAGAAAATACTGACTCAAATTCTATCAATGATTTTGAGAGAGAACTGAAAATAGAACCGAATGGGTTGATATTGCTTTCATATAATCCATAATTTTCTTTATGAGCATTTGAGAATCATTTAATTCTCAGATTTCAGCAAGTTGATAGAGCGAGCTATCTTAAAATGAATTATTTCGGTAGTTTCCTTTGGGGCATAATCAATGGTGCACATATATTTCTCTAAAGCAGCTAGGACTTATTGAAGATTTTAAAGGCGCAATAAGCCCGGAAACAAGTGAAAAGAGGGATCAGGTGGCATCAAAAGTCTAACAAACATTAGGAAGGAGGGATCATATGTTGCCTTGAACTTGAAACACTAGTGGAAGGAAGGATTAAGTTGTGTCATAAGCCCAAAAAACGCGAAGGAGGAGAGATCTAATGTGGCCCTGGACTAGAAAGACAAGTGGAAGGAAGGATCAAGTAGTGTCATAAGCCCAAAAAACACAAAAGAGGAGAGATCAAATGTTGCCTTGAACTTGAAAGACTAGTGGAAGGAAGGATCAAGTAGTGTCCTGAGCCCAAAAAACACGGTGGAGAGATCAAATGTTGCCTTGAACTTGAAAGACTAGTGGAAGGAAGGATCAAGCAGTGTCATAAGCCCAAAAAAATATGGAGGAGAGATCAGACGTCGCAAAGGCAACGAAAGCCTTAATCTTGCAATCATGTAAAAATGTATCAACCTCACAAATCCAGCCTGATTATGAAGTATCCCAAAAGCATATTTTCCTTGTGTATGAGCCATCATCATTGTTAACAAATTTATATGTTATGTATGGAAGATTAGAATACAACATATGTACCATCCAATGTAACTCTTAGTATGTATCAATAGTTTCAATACCATCCATTGTATCTCTCCAAATATATTAGCTAGGTCTACTAGCCTCCGGTATTGATTTCTTAATGCTTAGTATCAGCTTTTTCATGCTTAATATATGTGCAATATCAATGTAATTTTTCATGTGATAATATAATCTTTGATTGTTATGTAGATTACTACCTCTCTCTCTCTCTCTATGATGAGCAATTTTATGTTTGGAAATTATTAATTGTGTGTGTTAATAATTGGATTGTAAATTCCTCTAGGTTTGAGCTCGTGTTTTTATATGATTGAGTTATCTAGGTTCCTTGGACCTCCACCACCTTGGCAGGGTTTGGTGCAAAGGTTAATTGGATTTTCGATTGTGTGTGTTTTTCTCAAAAAAAAAAAAAGATACTCAGTGTTGTTGAGTCGTCCCACATCGGTAAGGTGTGATATTAAGAAGGAGTTTATCACTTGCTCCGCGACACTAACTACCTTGGTGTTGGCGTGTGAATGTATTCCCTTATCTCATTCCCCTTCCCCTGTATATATATGTGTGTGTGTGTGTGTGTGTGTGTGTGTTTTTTTTTTTCTCAAAAAAAAAAAAAAAGATACTCAGCATTGTTGAGTTGTCCCACATCTGTAAGGTGTGATATTGAGAAGATGTTTATCATTTGTTCCGCGACACTAACTACCTTGGTGTTGTCGTGTGAGTGTATTCCCTTATCTCATCCATCTTCCCCTATATATATATATGTGTGTGTGTGTGTGTGTATGTGTTTTTTTTTTTTTTTTTTTTTCTCAAAAAAGAAGAAAGATACGCAGTGTTGTTGAGTCGTCCCACATCGGTAAGGTGTGATATTGAGAAGGAGTTTATCATTTGCTCTGCGACACTAACTGCCTTGGTGTTGGTGTATTTCCTTATCTCATCCTCCTTCCCCTATATATATATGTGTGTGTGTGTGTGTTTTTTTTTTTCTCAAAAAAAAAAAGAAAAATACGAAGTGTTGTTGAGTCGTCCCACATTGATAAGGTGTGATATTAAGAAGGGGTTTATCACTTGCTCTGCGACACTAATTGCCTTGGTGTTGGCTTGTGAGTGTATTCCTTTATCTCATCCCCCTTCCTCTATATATATGTGTGTGTGTGTGTGTGTGTGTGTTTTTTTTTTTTTTTTTTCTAAAAAAAAGAAGATATTCAGTGTTGTTGAATCGTCCCACATTGGTAAGGTGTGATATTGAGAAGGGGTTTATCACTTGCTCCGCGACACTGACTGCCTTGATGTTGGCGTGTGAGTATATTCTCTTATCTCATCTCCATTTCCCTATATATATGTGAGTGTGTGTGTGTGTTTTTCTCAACCAAAAAAAAAAAAAGATAGTCAATGTTGTTGAGTCGTCCCACATCAGTAAGGTGTGATATTGAAAAAAAGTTTATCTCTTGCTCCGCGACACTGACTGCCATGGTGTTGGCGTGTGAGTGTATTCCCTTGTTTCATCCTCATCCCCCTATATATGTGTGTGTGTGTGTGTGTGTGTTTTTCAATAAAAAAAAAAAAACATAATCAATTGCGCATGAATGTTGAAGTGTAACATTTATTGTTGATACGTTCCAGTTGAGCCACATCAGCGTTCACGTCGATATCATTTTTTTTTCAATTTTCCTATAACTAGTAAGTTGCCCGTGCGATGCACAAATAATTTTGTAATATTTTATGTAAGACGGTTTTGTAAATATTGTACATATATTATAAAGAAAAATTAAACTATATTAGAGTAAAGAAACATATACATTTTGAAATATTAAAAATTAGTTTAGTAACTTCACTGCATATTTGTAGCTTTCTTAAGATAAGATTTTTTTTTTAATCATGAAACCAAAAATAAATGTAAAAGAGTAACAGGATCATGAAAATCAACCAATTTGTGCAGTGTTCACATATTTCATACCATGAAATGAAAGCATACCCAACTCTCTGACTTTTTTCCACTCGTCGATAGTACAACATTAAGACATGGTGTGGGCAAGTGTGTATGCATATGTCTTACAGATGATTTAAAATTAAACTATGATAGAATATGACTTTACATTGTGCACCAAATATTCTCTCTACGTATATACCCAAAACAAAAACTATCAAACCAAATTACCTAAGCCTAAATCAAATTTAAGCCCCTAATTTAAAAAGAAAAAAGAAAAAAAATTACCCGCAGGGGTTTCGGTATCTTGATGGTGGTGGGAGGCCAGTATAACAAAGGTAGCGACCCTTCAGATTCCTCTTTCTCTCTCTTTCAAATGTTTTGTTAATCTTAGGTCTATTATTTTGGTAATATATAGTGAAATAATACGTTTTATTTAACAATCCACAACATTTTTGTATTTCTCTATTTCTCTTAAGGGTCTTATCTCGTTAGTTATTACTATTAGTCCTTACTTATTTTACTTTATTATTATTTTAAAAAAATACTAAAACAGTGGGTATGCTAAAAGACATGAAAAATAGAGAAAGATGTGGTGTAAGCTTAGACAATTAATGAGATATTAATGAGATAACAGTAAAACAAATTAATGTGAACTTTTGGGTAATAGTAAAAAATACTGAATGAAAGAGGTAAAAAGATGCTAAATGCAAAATTAGAGCGCTACTTGGCAGGACGTCATGCACTCCCACATGAGGTCTCTGCTTATATATATATATATATATATATATATATATATATATATATATATATATATATATATATATTGATTTTTATTTATCATTTACTCATTTTTAAATATTTATACTTTCTCCAACCCTTCTCTATCCCTTACCTTTTCATCTTCCCATCATCCCTACCTTATATTTTCATTTCCTCACTACCCTCTACCTTAATATCACTCTTCTTCTTTCCCTTCATCTTCCTTTTTTTTTTTTTTCCCATTCTTATTCATGTTCTCTTATTATAAATTTATTATTCTCTCTTCCATTCTTTACATACTTTTCCCTCACAAAAAAGGCTCTCTCTCTCTCTCTCAAGTTTTTGGTAGATTTTTTTATTTTTCTTGCATCTTTGCTTTAGGTTGATAAATTGTTGTGTTCTTTAGAACTTTATATTGAGCTGATGTAATTTAGTTTTGTGATTTAAGTTTTTTTTTTCTCTCTTTAATTCTTAATTTATTACATGTGTTTTTTTTTTTTTTTAAATTCTTAGTTTGGGTTGCTTTGAATTCACCTATTTAGTCATTCTATATATGTTATTTTTGTACAAGATGACATTTGTTCTATGAAATTCCTTTTAGACTTGATACGTTATCTTCTCATTTAATTTTTGTTTTCTCTCCTCATGTGTAGTGATTGACTTCTAACAAAAACTATTTTATTTATATATTTAGAAATCTATTTCTATATATAGAAATCTATTTCTTCTTAATTCCAACAGTTTAAATTTTGTATGGGCCATAAGGAACAAAAGGGTTTATAATGCATTCATGTTCTCCTCATATCGTGATAAATTTGAGTAATTGAATAGTATTGTTAAGTAATTTACCACTACTACATATTTTTTCCTGAAAGCTACATACCATCGATTGTAACACCAAATGGATATTTCAAAGTTCATTTGCATGATTACTTTGTTGTGTGGTGAGTTGAAATATTGTTAGGTAATGATGTACGTTAGATTGTATGTGTAGTCTCTGGACTTGCAAATGGTAAGTACTGATTTATGTAAGTTTTTGTTATTGGTATTCTTTAGAGCTATAATGGTTGATAGGTCTAATGAGGCTCCATCAATTTATACGAGGCTTTAATTTCACACAAATGACAAGCAATAAAACAAGATAATTCATGTTCAGCTTTTAGGTTTATTCTTTTAAAAAAAAGAAAAACAAAATATGCTTAGCTTTTTGGTAACCACCAATTTGTTTTGTTAACTCAATATCATAAAGTAATTTTAATTTAGTTATATGGATAGGGTTTATCATTTTTCATGTTGCAAAATACACACACACACACACACACACACACACACACACACACATATTCAAGCTAACATCAATAGCATTACTACAATTGACCACTTAAATTCAGCCATATCCTCCATATCATTAAATTATTAATATTTTCTCTCATTTTTTTAATTTTTAAAAATTAAACATATAATTTTTTAATTAAAAACAAATAAATAAAAATCTTCTTATAAAAAAAATACTCATTTTTTTTTTACATTTACACTTTCTCCAACATTTCTTATTCCTTTCACATTTTCATCTCCCCACTACCCTCTACCTTAATATCACTCTTCATCTTTCCATTTAACTTCATTTATTTTGTTTTTTCTTATTCTTATCCTCTTATTTCAAAATTTTCATTATCTTTTCTATTCTATATTTCTATGCATAATTTTCCCTCACAAAAAATATTATTTCTCTCTCTCAATTTTTTGGTGGATTTTTATTTTTTATTTTTCTTGCATCTCTACTTTAGGTTATTAAATTTTTGTATTTTTAAGAACTCTACTTTGAGTTGATGCAATTTAGTTTTGTGTTTTAATTTTTTTTTTGCTCTCTCTGGTTGTTAAATGATATTCTATTGCATTATAAAGAATATAATATTATTTTGTTATATAACATGAGTTGAATAATTTTACCATATAAGAATTTTACACAAGTTATATAAACAATAGTAAAAAAATAATAATAAAAATAAAAAATATATTTATGAGATAACTCTAAAAAAAATTGTCACGCGTAACGCACGGGTCTATGACTAGTTATTAAGAAAATGCATGCAGATCAAACCACTTGGGATTTGGTTCATTCACTCTAAAGTGAGTAGTCTGGCCTTCATTGCCTTGATCACACCCACCCAGCATTGCTGGGTGCACCCAAACCTTTTGTAGGTTTTTTGACTGTTGGTCTTTCTAAGACCCTTATAAAGGGCTGTACTATTTTGTTTGAACCTTCTAACTTTGATATATATATTTTTTGACTGTTACTCTTTTCATTCTCCTTCGGCTAAGATCTTGAAGAAGCGCAAGGAGTATCTCAACCTTCCCCTATTTTGATTCCTCACAAAAATATATAGGGTAAATTGTAAATTACACCCTTAAAGTTTGGGAATATTTAGATTTTACACCCTAACATTTCAAAATTTAGATTTTACCCCCAAACTTTAAGGAATAAAATCCAAACACTCTTAAAATTTAAAAGGAAAAATCCAAATTCTGAAACGTTAGGGTATAAAATCTAAACACCCTTAAATTTCAAGGGGTATAATCTAAATTTTAAAATTTCAGAGTTTAAAATCTAAACACTCCCAAAGTTTAGAAGTGTAATTTGCAATTTACCTAAATATATATTTGCAAGGGTGTTGTGCAATCCTCAAAAAGGTTTTGTCACTAAATGCCATTTTTCTTGTAATTTATTTTCACATGCTTAAGCATCATCCATTATCACATAATACATATTGAAACACTCTCTTATTATCCTATGTTAATTCATTTTTAAATCATCACTTGTTCATGCATTTCATACTGTACGTTTTTAGACCTCTTAAAACACTAGTTGTTTAATCTAGTTATTTAGCCAAGTGATTACTTAGATAAATTATTCAAATCTAAGTTAAGACAATAACAATCATATCATGTAAGCAATGCGAAAAATAAAGAACACAACAATATGATAACCCAAGAAAACCAAACTGGTAAAAAACCTGGGGATGATTTAACCTAGCTATTCTCATGGTAAAACAGATCCACTATGAAAGAATTGAAATTTTACAATAGCGACTTAGACCACTAACATCCTATTACTATCTCGAGTAGAAAGCTTACTACTATGACCATGTGACAGCTCCGAGTCCACGGACTACTTCTTTCTCAGATCCACAGCATCCACAAGTATACCACTTGTTTTTCTTTAAACTCTTTATGCAGCAACTTAAACGATCACAAAGCTCTCGACATCAATCTTGATCTTGATAACCCTAAGTATGTATGAAGGCAAACACATCTAGATCTCACAAGAGATTCACACACACAATATAAACAACAACAAAACGTGGTTAGGGTTTTTCCTTTTATACCTAAGACAAAACATAAAACCCTACACATCATATGAACTTGGGTTGAGTTGGAAATTCTGCAGAAAAAATATTTTGAACGAGCTTCAATCAATTGAGTCTAATTTTCGATCGATTGATCATTGCAAAAATTGAACAGTAGCTTTTTGTAATTACTCGATTCCAACTTTACACATACATCACTTTGAGCAGCCTAAATTTAGACTCTAAGTTTTTATCATGGTTTGCCAATATTACATATTAAAGTTTTAAAACATTAGTTCCTAATTCGTTAGAACCTAACACATACATTTCAAGATTTTTTCATCTAATTCTTACTTAAAGTATATGTTAACTTAATTTAGAATTTAATTCCAATATTCTTCCTATTATGTTTTGTCCATTTAATTTCCAATTTTTTAATAATTTGATAGTTACAACGAGGAGGGAGGATTTAAATCTTGGATGTCACCATTGAAAATTTCAAGAAATGCATACTAAGTGTCTGTTGGGAAATAGCTTATTTAGCTGAAATTGAAAACTTTTTGTTGAAAGTATTGTAAATAAATGTAAATAGCTAAATAGTACAGTAAAATCCATGAATAGTGTCAAAAAGTGCAGTGAGACCTATAAATAGTAGCAAAAATAAGTTGAAAGTGGAGATAAATTGAAAATTTTAGCTCATCCCAAACGCACACTAATTGAGCTACAACGCTCTTCGCGTGTGATGTGTAGTATATGTCACTGTTCCATTGTTTTGGTTGTTTCTTTTTGCAATTTATAGTAATATTATATTTAATTTATGATTCGGATGAGTAAATGTACTATATTGACCAATAAATAATGGTGGAGTAGGGACTGGGGGGACAATTTCCCCTTGTCCCACGAAAATTTCCTTTGTATTTTATTTTTTATATATTTTTAATTTATTTTTATATGTTTATTTTATATACAAAGTTTCATTAGAAAAAATTATAAAGGATATATTTCCTATCTTATTAGTGTTCTTTAAGTTTTGAAATTAAACAAGGATAAGCACCAAAAAAAAAAAAAATTCAAAAGGAAAATAAAGAAGCAAAAGTGTTAACCAAAGAAAAGAAAGTATACTGTTACATTTTATGATTTTAAAAAGTGGTAAGAGCTTAAATTCTTCTTTTTTTAAAAAAAAAAAAAGCTTAAATTCTTTATATATAATTTTGTTAATTTTCATTAAAATGAATATATAATTAATAAAATTTGAAATTAATTGTTAAATAAATCCATAATTTTGATATTATTTTTAAATTAACCTTCAAAGGTTCAGACAAACAAATGATTACTCTATGTCTATGCTTTAAAATTGGCAACTCGAACCATTTCCTGCCTCCTGGACTCTCAAGCACTTTGTGTATAGGGAGATGTCAATTCAGCTACAAAGCCTTTAGTTTAAAATTGTTTTTTAAATACAACGACTCCAAAGTTTAGGAGATATCAAGGCATTTTACCCCTCATAATTATTAAAAATCACAGCCTTAACTTATAAGTGGGAATATTATTATGAAAAAGATAAACACATTGTATTTGTATATTAAAAAATCTAAACAAATGAACATAATATAATCGAAATGTTATTTTTTCATGAGTTTAATAATATAAAAATACTACTCAATATTTACACGAGTGACATTTTATTGTCCAAATTGATCTTAAATATTATATAAAGCGTGCACAATGTATATGTTTATGAAGATATATGTGCATTAGTTATAAATTTTTCCCATTTTAAAGTCAAATCTTGCCGGACAGTTGACCAACATTGTCCCAATTTATAACTTAGTATCCTAAATCTTAGCTCTTTTGGATTAATAGTTTTTTTTTTTTTTTGCCATAGACTTACATTTTGCTTGGAAAGAATTGATAACAAAATGATAAATAATATAATTTTAACCCTGAACATACAAATACACATATTTATACATTAAAATATTATCGGTGGAAAATTGTTGAAAAGTAAAGATAATTTCCTACATTTGTGATAAAAAATGAAATAAAGGTTACAATTAAATTCTTTTTAAAGGCTTGTATATACGTGATGAAATATCAAGAAGTTTAATTAGGTTTTGTTAGAAAATTGTTATAATCGCCTATGCATTGAAAGAGTATGTGTTGACTTGTGTAAGCACAAATGTTAAGATTTAAAATAAAACAACTAAATTAATACACAAATATCGATATTAGTGAAACAGTAAATACAATGTTTGTTTTTGCCTTTTGTTTTGGTCTTAAGGGGTTTTATGTTTGGTTGAAGTATGTTCCAGGCATTAGCTTTAAAACGGATAATGAACCTTTCAAAATCTCTCTCTCTCTCTCTCTGTGGAAAAAAGTAAGCTTTTATAAAATTTTAAGTATATAAGCTTAGTTATAAGTATCTTACATATCTTGGAATTGCAGTTAGCAATGCAAAAGTTTACCCAGATAATTGTTCAAATGATGAAGGATAAAAATCTCTTATCTCATCCATGGTTTAACCTTACTAATCTGATAAGCTTGAATTTGAGAAGGAATTTAGGGAGTATCTGAAGAACTCCATCAGGCTATTAAGTTATGTGAAGCATTTACAGTTTTAGATTTAATGAAATTTGATGTTACTAATGTCTAGTTTCATTTTATTTATTTATTTATTTGAAAACACCACATCAGCATTGCCACTATGACAGGATATAGATAGAACTTGACCTTGCTAATATCGAGTTTCACGCAAAACTCTACACTAGCATTATTGAATTCAAAAAAGGGGCATTCTCCAAAATTGTTTGAAAAGATGGTTGTTTGGGTACATAGTTTAAAATTTAAGGCTGTTCAGCTATTTTTCTGTTCAGGTTTATACTAATTTGTCCACTTGGTTACCACTTATAAGTTTTCTTGTTCCTTACTGATGTACAGTGATGGCAATGATAGTGGAATAGTTCATGCACACGTAGGGAGTGCAAAAAAAGAAAAATATTGAAAATATATTTTTATAAAAAATAAAAACATAAAAGTAAACATAAATACAAACAGAAAAAATAAATGCAAATGGTAATATGAAAAATGATAATATAGAAAGAAAAAAAAAAAGTATCGCAATACAAACACATCAGCATTATAAACATAAACACAAACACAAACACAAACAAATATGAGAGAGAGAAGGTTAAAATGTTCAAATTTCTAAGTTTAATTATTTATTTCAATCTCAATTTCAAATTAGATTTTCTTGGCTTTATTGTTGTTTGTGCTACGAATATTTGTTTGAAATAATTTAAATTAAAAATTCTAGAAGAGAGAAAGTTAAAATGTTCAAATTTATAAGATTAATTATTTATTTCAATCTTAATCTCAAATTAGATGTTCTTGGCTTTATTGTTGTTTGTTCTACCAATATTTGTTTGAAATAATTCAAATTAAAAATTCTAGATTGGTTATGAGCTTTTATTGGCATCAACTTATAAGCTCAGTTTTTAAATTTTTATTTTTAAAATTTTTTTTTCAAAATACAAATATACTTTAACAGAATTTCAACAAAAAGTTAAATAAATGGTTACCAAAAAGACAATAAAACAAACCCGTGATAAAGGTTCTTGTTCCGTTAATTGTAATTATATGGATTGCATTTCCATCTTTCTCCCCTATGTTTCTTTTTCTTATTTTATTTTATATTGCAGCAACTTCTCAATAATGCATGGCACTTGCAGGGCTGTGTCACTGTGGTAGGAAGGGATTCCTACTTTTACTTTATCCATTTTGAGAATTTGGAGGATCTAAGTCATACATGCAATGAAGGTCCTTGGTCCGTTGACGGTGCTTTATTAGTTTTAGAGAAATGGCGGCCTAATCTGGTCATGCACAAGCTTCAACTCAAATTTGTCTCGTTGTGGGTACAACTTCACGGGTTACCAGTGGAGTATCAATGTCCTAAACTTGCGGAGAAAATGGGGTAGTTATTGGGCATTTTTTAGAGGGTTGATTGGGAGGATCGTGTGCCTAGGAATGTGAGGCTTATGCATATCAGAGCTCTTATTGATCCATGGATGCCAGTAGTGACTGGTTTCATGCTCAGATTGGACGATGGAATAAGAACGTGGATTCAATGTAAATATGAACGGGTTCATAAGCTCTGTACGCGATGTGGACTGATTGGGCATTCCAAAAATCAATGCTCCCAGTGCATGGAGGACATTGAAACGAGTTTGTATCGGTAGAGGGTTCGCATGCAACAACTCTACCAAGTGCAGTTCAGGTTTGATGCTCTGGAGCCCCACTTCTCAAATGAGCTCAAAGCATATTTCAATCGGCGAAGACGTTGGACAACTCAGGTATGTTTTGGTCCTATGGCTCAGCATCAGCATTATTCATGCAACCCAATTCACATTCCAAACCACCTTTTTACCCAAACACAGAACCCTATGTTAATTCTAGCAGAGTCAACCTAAATCAATCTCATGCACCGAATCATCCTTTGTACCTTGACCCAGGAACAGCCCCACCGAGTCCTACTTCAAACATCAATCCTAATCCAACTCATCAGATTCCTACCCAAACTAACATGGGGCATTCCAATTTAAACTCTGCTATTCACTCACTGCACTTAGACAACCACAACGACCCTATTACACCTTTCAATACTCCTATACCATCACCTGAGCAGAGCCTTGCTAATGGTCCTAGGGGAAGTGATTATGCTTCTAATCTGTTTCCTTCACAGCATGATCATAATTCACACACTCATACTAATTACTCTGAGTCTGGGATGCATACAGGCTCTATGCCATTGAGATGGACTTGGTTAGATGGGGCAGGGCCTTTTGTTACGAATGGGAATTTTAGGGACGATCACCATTCTTCCTCTGAGACAAATAGTGACTCTCTCATTGCAACTATGTTTAATTTAGATCGTTTGAATATGGATAGACCTGAGGTTAGAGATGTTTCTTTGCGGGGGGAGAGGGCAGATTCCGGAATCCCTTGATTCATTGGTGGAAGATTTGGTCAGAAGAGTTAACAGAGACCGTTTTAATTTTGAATTGGGTGGTGCAAGTGATGGACCTCATTTAACTAGAGATCAAGCCCAATGCTATGAAGTTAACAGAACAAGGGATAACTCACAATTGGGCCTTTGGGCCCAGTCTGAAGGTGATGTGTCTGCAGCCCAAGTACCCACTTTCCTTATAAATCAATGGGCTGGGATGAGCCCTTACAGTACTAGGAGTGTGGTTAGCCCGGAATCAGTGTCTCCAACTCACTCTGAATCACACTTTAACCCTTTTCCTCTTAATTCCAACCAGAGAGATGTAGTGTGGAATGCTTCAGCAGAGTCAATGGTCGAAGGGAGTACTTCCAAGAAGAGAATTAGGAGGGAATTTGGCAGGTTGGGTAGAAATATCAAGCAAAGGATATTTTGTGGTTTCTTCCAAAGAGAAGAAGGTAGGGATGATCAAGGTGTGGAGCACAATAGGGAGGTACAGAGGGAGGATCAAGGAGATGTTCAGAGGGGTAATCCTTCTATCCAATATAATCCAAATGGGCAACGGGAAGCTGGCCTTCAACAGCTTCCCCAGTCGCCATAAGGATACTGAGCTAGAACTGCAGAGGCTTGGGCAAATCCTTCGCAGTTCTTCAATGTGAAAAAAAGGCCCACGAGTCAAAACCAGATTTAATGTTTCTGATGGAGACTCGTTTACCTAAAGATATAGGAAAAAAGATATGGGATAAATGTGGCTTTGAGGTTGGTTTGGAATTACCAAGGGAGGGGATGAGTGGTGGTCTTCCGTTAGCTTGGATGGATAGACAGAAGCTTCATATTGTGTATGAGTCCAAACATTTGGTGCATACAGATTTGTTGGACAATAGAGGTAACCCCCTTTCTATTACTTTTGTGTATGGACAGCCTGAAATTTCTAAGAGGGAAGAAGTCTGGTGTAAACTTAGGGAATTAAAATTGTTAGCTCACCAGAGATGGTTATGTATTGGAGATTTTAACCAAATTCTCTTTGTGAAGGAAAAATTTTCTTTTGGTGATGGTCCAATCCCTAGTGCAGAGAACTTTCAGCTCCTAGTGTTAGACTTACAATTATGTGATTTAGTAGCTCAAGGTCAACAATTTGCTTGGATGAACAAGAGGGAGGAGGAATATTTTGTCATGGAGAGCTTGGACAGAGCTTTTGCAAGTGTGGAGTGGACTGAAACCTATCCAGATTATGCTTTAACAAATCACCCAATTATCAAATCAGATCATGGTCCAATCACTCTAGACTTTGATCTCAAGCTTCCCTCTCAAAGAAGACCCTTCGGGTTTGAACGTAAGTGGATAACTCATCCATCATGAAAGGAAGTGGTGCAAAGAGCTTGGGCTAGTAGTACATATGGTTCAAGAGCTTACCAATCAATGCATAAAGTCTACAGTGTTAGAAAGGAGTTTGTTCGTTGGAATAGGAATGTTTTTGGCAGAATAGAACAAGAGATTAACCAGAAAAAGAGATTGTTGCAGGATCTCCAGAACAATGTGATATCTGTGGCAAATGTGGGAAAAGAGAGAGAGCTTAGAAAAGAGTTGGAGTGCTTGTTGAAGAGAGAAGAACTTATGTGGGCACAGGAGTGAATGGATTTTGAAAGGAGACAAAAATTTAAGGTATTTTCAAGTTGTGGTTAAACAAAGGAGGGCTAGAAGTCGAATCCATTGCATTAAGAATACTGAGGGGGTTCTTATTGAGGATCCTGAGGGCATTGAAAGAATTTTTGTGGATCATTTTAAATCTACTTATGAGTTTGCCAACACTTATAATATAGAGAGCATCATGGAACAATTGCACAATCTAGCCATTCCTCAATTTTCTGCTCAGCAATGCTGCTACTGAACAAACCGGTAACAATCAAGGAGATTGAGAACACTGTCTTCCAATTAGGGCCTTTTAAAGCCCCAAGGCCTGATGGCATTCTAGCTTTCTTCTTGCAAGGATTTTGGCAAACTGTGAAACATGATATTTACAACACTGTGCAGGCTTTCTTCCATTCAGGTTCCTTGCACAAATCTCTCAATCAAACCTACCTTACTCTCATTCCTAAAGTTAATTTTCCTAAATTTGTGACTCATTTTAGGCCTATTAGCCTTTGCAATGTAATTTACAAAATTAATTCCAAACTTATGGTTAATAGGCTTAAACCTTTGATGGACACCCTTATCACTCCCTTTCAAAATGCATTCATTAGTGGAAGAAGCATTACAGATAATATCATCATTGCTCATGAAGTTTTTGAGTTTCTGAAAAAGAAAAGGGGTAGGAAGACTAGCTTTGGTGCTTTGAAAATAGACATGAGTAAAGCTTATGATAGACTGGATTGGTCTTTTCTTAAAGTAGTGCTTATGTCTATGAATTTTAGCTCAAATTGGGTTAAGTGGATCATGGAGTGTGTTTCATCTAATAATTACACTTTATTTATCAATGGGAGTATCTCACAGAGTTTTAAGCCCTCAAGAGGACTGAGGTAGGGAGACCCTTTGTCTCCCTACCTTTTTCTTATGTGTGCCAACATTTTGTCACTTGCTTTGCTTAAAGCTGAGCATAACCATGATATTATGGGTGTGAAGTTGGGAAGGAATGGGTTTTCCTTTACCCATTTATTTTTTGCTGATGACTCCCTACTATTTTTTAGAAATGATGCTAAGCCTCTTGCCACATTAAGAACAATTCTGGAGTGGTATTGTATCCTTTCAGGACAGAAAATTAACTTGGATGAGTCTGGCTTATTCTGTTCTCCAAACATGTCTAAGGAGGACCAAGAAGGTTTAGCTTCACAACTCCAGGTCAATCTTGTGGTTAATCCTAGTAAGTATTTAGGAGTCAACTCTAAGCTTAGGGGAGGAAGGGTTGCTGATTTCCATTACTTGGTGGAGAAGCTTCAGTCAAAACTTCAAGAGTGGAAGGCTAAGTTGCTCTCTCAAGCTAGTAGGACTACCCTAATCTCCTTTGTCTTGCAGTCCATGCCTTTGTACACCTTCTCTTGTTTTAGGGTACCTAACACAGTCTATGATAAACTAGATGCTACCACTAGAGCCTTTTGGTGGGGTCATGATCCAGGAATGTAAATTGCACATTATCAATTGGAACGAGGTTTGCAAGCCCAGGAAAGGAGGACTAGGTTTGAAAAAGTTTAAGTTGATGAACCAGGTCATGCTAGCTAAGAAATTTTGGAGGATTGCCCACAACCCTCAATCACTCTTGGCCAGGACTTTAAAGGGTAAATATTATCCTAGAGGCATTTCATGATTGTTCTCCCAAACCTCATAATTCATGGATTTGGAGAAACATCATTAAATAAAAAAATATTAAACTTTTGGAAGGTAAATGGTGGATAGGGAGGGGTTCTGATATTCCCTTAGCTCACAAAGATTGGTTTTCTCCATCAACCAACCTTGGAGTTTCTAGCTATTCTCAAGCTAATCTTAGAACTGTAGCTGATCTTATCAATTAGTCCACAGGTGCTTGGAAACCTGACTTGATTAGAGTTTATATCCTCACCAGGTCTGCAAAGAGATTTTCAGTATACCTATTTCCAAAACAAGATGCTTCAATGATAAACTGCTTTGGAAGCACTCATCTTCTGGTGACTTCCAAGTTCATAAGAGCATCAGCATTGGTTTTTTCTAATTCTATCATATTTTACCATCTAAAAAGCTACTTTATCAATTATACTATACCATTTTACAATACACCCAACATCCCAAAACTCTATTTTTTTCCCATTTTATTTAATTATTCTTTGTTAATCCTTTTTTACTATTTCTCTTTTTCTCCTCCTTTTCCTCTCTTTCTCCCTCAACCTCTAGCACCGGCCTCAACCTCTAGCAAACCCATACCCAACAAAATTACAACAAGCAAATCACAACAAAAAATCACCCAAATCAAACAAGTACCAGAAATCCACCTACCACCCCAGCAAAATCACAACAAAAAATCACAACAAATCTAAAAATCCATACCAAAATTACAACAAAAAATGACCACCAGCCACCCTAGCAAATCACAAAAAAAATTCCAAAACAAAAATTTAGGAAAAACCCACCATCAACAATCCATGGCGATCTTTAAAGTGATTGGACTTGCCACTATCGCTGAACCCCAAAAAACCACCAATCACCACCACCACCACGCCACACGCCCACAGGAAAAATCCACTCTATCAAAACCCCATCGGAATGAAACCTATGCAATCAAAACCCGATCTCCATATACGCCGATCAAAACTCCAATCTCCACAGAACCCAAAATCCAAAATCAATATCAAAATCCAAAACCCAAAATCAAAACTAGAAACCCACCACCGACCCATGCTGCCGCTGCTGCCCTACACCACCTGACCCACGACCACATCAGTCACAAACCCACCACCACCAGAAACCCACACAACTCACCGATCTCCACCACTAGAAACCCAAATCACTTGCCGATCTCCACCGCTAGAAACCACAAAAAATACCCAGAAATGAGAGATCGACTGAGAGAGAAAAGCCTGAGATTAAAGGGATTTGGAGATGGGTGGGTGAATCGGCAGCGATGGCGAGAGCGAGAGGGGATGAGAGAGAAGAGAGAGGCTTGGTGTGAGTTTGAGTTTCAGCGATGGAGAGAGATGGGAGACCGTGGAGAGAAGGACTAATATTTACAAATAAAATATTAATATATTTTTTACAATTGAGCTATTGTGTGATTCTACATTTAGAATCACACTGTAGCACAATTGCAAATTTTTTCGCAATACTCTCACTTTACAAGTTCCGCTGGAGTGGCTCTTTTGGGCTTCAATTGTAAAATGGGCTTAGATATCCCATATACAGCATCTGCTGCGGATGCTCTAAGTGTTAAGACATATGTGATTCATGTTAGGAATATATGTCAACATTTTATGTAATTGGCTAATTCTTTGACAAAACACACTTTACTTGTATTTGGGTAGATATAGGATGTGTTTAATGCTTCAAGGAACAAAGGTTCAAGTCCAAGTATTGAAGCCATGCAAATCTGTCCAAGAATCAAGTGAAGAAATGTTGTTCATTAAAGTTTGACAGCTAGTATCTATCTACTTTAAAAGAGTTGTTTCAGTCCGAGGCTCGATAGCTACTCGACAAATAGGGTATTTGTTGAGATTTATGAAGTTCAGTCTTTCAGAGTTGATTTTCATCCAATCCGTGAATGTATGTTTGAGATTTCTTTTCTCACAACCCTAAACATATATAAGGATTATTTTAAGAGCCATCACAGGTTGCACAGTTGCACAAGAGCACAATTCCATAAGTGTGAAGAAAAGTTTGACCGAAAACCTAGTTTGCCCTAGTTCTTCTTTCTCTTGAAGAAGCTACTGTGTTTGTACACCATAGGGTTTTGTGACCAAGCAACTTCATGATCTTCATCGTGTGATGAACAGAAGAACTTTACAGCTAACATTCTTCTCAAGTTGATGATCAAGTCGCGTACTGTGATCTGTGCATCAGATTGGTTAGTCACGTACTAAGAGCCGTACAATACAAGGAGAGATTATCACTACAAAACAAGTCCAATCGGGTATTGGGTAAGGGTTCAATTGTAGGTTGGTATAAGGTACTGAGATTTCTTTACTTGTAACCGCTTGTTGTGATAATAGTGAATTCTCGGAAGTAGTGACCTTAAAATCACCTAATGGAGTTTTTGCCTCGGAACTTTTCTCCATTCGTAAACAAATCACCGTGTCAATTTTTTTTCCGCTGCATATTTTTTAGTTGGTGATTTGTTTGTGCTGTCACGTACATTGCATGTTAAATTGATTAATTACTTAAAATTGGCTAATTAATAAGGGGTCAATATGTTTTTGGCCTATCAATAAGGCTTATTCCTTGCTTTTGGAAGACTTTCAAGCCTCTTGTTCTAACTCTAGGCCTAGTGTCTCAATTCCTAAGGTAGTTTGGAGATTGATTTGGAGAGTTAAGCTTCCTTTGGAAATTGGGACTTTTGTTTGGAAGCTGCTGCATGACTGTCTCCCTACTTTTTTGAATCTAAACAGTAGAGGGATTAATGTCAATAGAGATTGCCCATTTTGTAATGCTGAGGTTGAAAGTTCCACGCATCTGTTTCTCTCTTGTCAGTTGCTAGAGCCATCTGGCATGGTTCCACTTTGTGTTTCCATACCTCTTCTTTGTCTAACATCTCGGTCCAAAATTGGATTTGTTCTTTGTTGATCAGACATAAGAAATTGAATCCAGAGGATATTAGTTTTCTACAAAATCTGTTTACAATTCTGTGGTCAATTTGGAAACATAGGAATGTGGTTGTACATGACAATATTCGACTAGACCCTCTTAGTGTGTTGTTAATGGCTCAAACTCTGTCTTGCAGGTACCAGGAAGCTTTTAGCAAGGAAGAGTCTCAACAATTCAACGAGTACAAACACTCCAGTGATCCCAATCTTGCTGGGGGTCAATGGCAAATAGTTCTTAAACTAGCAGGAGCAAGAAGGAAGGGTCATTTTGGTAGTGCTTTTGCCTATGAGGCTAAGAACAAACAAGGTGAAGTGGTGTTTTGGGGGGGGGGGGGGGGTCAGAAGGTGTGTAGCAAGCTCAGCTGCTGGGGCATTGCATGAAGCTCTGGTGGAAGCCTTTATCCAGGCAAGGACCCTTGGTTCTCAGCAAGTTTTGGTTCTCAGCAAAGGTAGAAAGTTAGTCCTTCTCTTTAATGGGTGTGCTAAGCTTGATTGGAGAGAGAACAAAGATGGCAGATCTTAGCTACATACAACAAGCTGCTGTAGTGTTTCAGTTGATTTTTGTTCCCAAGGTTGTCCTTGAAAATTTCTACCACTTAGCTAGTCAGGCTACTACTGTGCCAACTCATATTTGTTGGCCTCATATGTCTCCTGTTGTTACTTAACTGTTTGTATTTCTTCCTTTTCTGATATCAAAAAATATATATATTGTTTTAAACAAGCACAACATTCTTCCATTGGCCATTTTTACCCAAAACACAAAAGCTAAGCCCGATTTGGCTTAAGAAACTTGCTTTCAGAAATTGCGAAATGGTGATAACTAAACACTACCTTATTTCTACAATTAATTAACCCATCCTAGCCAAAATAAAGGATAAATAATGATTCCAGATAATCTTCTACAGCAAAGTAGATGTAACATGAGCATATAAAGTATAAGTTTGAGAATGATTACAAAGATATCTCCCCTGGCTTCTTAAACAATTCAAAGAATTGTAAAAAATTTCAGTGAAAGAAACCCAAATGTGTTATGATTCTAAGGAATATTCTTTAAAAGAAAAAGGCTTGTACCTAAACTTTTTTTTTATTGATAATTTCATCCCGAAATTTTGGATAAAGAGTTTTTTTTTTTTTTTTTAATAGTTAGAGACAAAAAAAAAAAAAAAACATTTTTCAATAGTTTAGGGAAAAAATTAGTTAAAAAAAAAAATAAAAAGTGAGATATTTTTAATAGTTTAAAGATGAAAAAAGAATTTTTCAATAATTTAGAAACAAGAAACAAATTTTTAGTTTTAAGGACAAAAATAATATTTTAGTATAAAAAGGATTAAAACAATGGTCCTGAAAAGTGGGGAAAAAAAAAAAAAAAAACCTTCCATGTTCCAAGTATGTGTGCATTCCCTACAATATAGGTGCATTCCGATGTATAGTAACTGAG
The DNA here is from genome assembly GCF_040712315.1 of Castanea sativa. Classification (NCBI taxonomy): domain Eukaryota; kingdom Viridiplantae; phylum Streptophyta; class Magnoliopsida; order Fagales; family Fagaceae; genus Castanea; species Castanea sativa. The sequence goes on along the minus strand of NC_134021.1, from coordinate 15,547,014 downwards.
TTATTATAGCTTAGAATTTTAGGGGGAGAGACCATTATTAAATAAGAAAATGTTAAAGTCACAAATTATTTTACAAATTACTAACGTAATATATGATTATTGATAAGTAAAAATGTAATGTTCACAGTGAATTCAAATAAAAACCAATAAGAACTTATCACATCAATAATCTATAAAAATATTATATAATAATTTATGCATGTACCATTACTTTTGTAAATATAACAGATTTTTGCTAGTTGAGAAGATTAGTTTGTAATTACAAATTGTTGAGAAGATTTGACTGTAATTACTAAAGCTCTTGGAAGGCTAAATTAGGGAAGAATTATATTCTGTTCCCAAGCCATTCCAAAGAATGACTAAAAAAAAATTAGACTAAAATGTAAATTACACCTTTTAAATATGAATTAAATTTATTTTAGTCTTCTTCACTTCTTTCACGTTCAATTGAGTCCTTAAGTTTCAAATTTATTCAATTAAAACAATTCATCCATTTTCGATAAAAATTTGCTATTATAATTATAATTTTCTAAATTAAAAATAATTTAGGAAATTAATAAAAAAAATATATAGAATATTTATGTGAGATTATTTTTCATTATTTAAATACTTAACAGAAATTTTTTAAATATAATAGCATTGAAAACTGAAGTGCCACCTATGAGGTGGTATTATGAGTAACCATTACATGAAACAACTCTTACATGAGGCTGAGTCCATTCCACCTTAGACCGTGACTGGTAATCCATATAACATTGAAAGTCATAAATCATTCCCATGTTGGGGATTCGAATAATAGCACATCTATGATCTACCACTAGTGTTGCTGTCAAATTAAGCAAATTATCGATAGTTATGCCAAAAGTAGCACTTCAACAAATACCATTTGAGAGATTAGAAAAAGGTGTATTCCATTCAAAATGGAGCTGCCACCAACATAAACAGAAAAGCATTACTTTCAAGTTTCAAACAATTCAAAAGCCATTTATAGATTCTACTAAATTGAATTAAAAAGGGTCAATATTTATAGGATGCCAAATTGCCAACAAATATTCTACTAAAGCAAACTCTAAAAGGGAGAATCAGATTCTTGATGATTGATGTATCAGTGTTCATTAAATGGCAAAAACCTTCCACTTTCTATTTAATCTATAGTACTGACCAGGAAATGCTTATGAGCAAATTTGAGAAAATTGAAGACAAAAAAAAAAAAAAAAAAAAATCATAATAATTGACAAATTGAGTGTGTTTCTGCATTCAAGTAGTTTATTGATTTATTCTAGTCGTGGTCAAGATCAAGTCTAATATGAATAGGCACAATTTATTCGACGATTAAAAAAATATTGGTGCAGCAGTTTTGTGAGTTAAATAAAATAGCCAGACAGATTTGACAGCAATAATTAAGATGACATACAAAAGTTACGGAAAAAATAGTAAAATAGACATAACTTTCTAACTATATAGTTAGTTGTTACGGTTTGCAAACTATATCTTTTACTAGCATCTCGAGTCTTAGAGGCTCGATTTTGGGTCAAAAATCGAGTTTTTGATAGTCGATTTTTAATGTTTGATGTGGCGTTTTTTTCCACGTGGAATCACCTGAAAATCGAGTTTCTAAAACTCGATTTACAAACCCAAAATAAAAAAAAATCCAAGTCTATTGCCATTTGAAATCTACAGCCATCAAAATCCAAAAAACCATCAAAATTCATCCACCACCATGTGAAGACCAAGACTAAACAGAACCAGCATGCACAAAAAAAAGAAAAAAAAAAACCATTGCCCCAGATCCACGGCTGCCTGGGTCTCGCCAGCCGGGGTCGCGCGACTTGGGCGTGCCGGCCTGGGACGCGCGACCTGGGCACGCCGGCCTGGGTCGCGCGACCTGAGGCGCGCCGGCCTGGGTCGCGCGACTTGGGCTCGCCGGCCTGGGTCGCGCGACCTGGGTCCGCGTGGGTCGACGGCGGCTGGGCGTGCAGAGGAGGAGGAAGAAAGAAGCAGTGAGAAGAAAGAAGAAATGAGAAGAAAGAAGCAGAAAATGGAAGAAAGACCAGAGTGAAACGCAGATGGAAAAAATAAGAAGGAAAGAGGGATAGATATAGGACATAAATCGAGTTTCTAATTCTCGTTTTCCAACTAGACGCTACGTGAAAAATACGCCACATCAGACAGAATTAGACTATAAAAATCGACTCTCAAAAACTCGATTTTTGGGCCCAAAATCGAGCCTCTTAGACTCGACATGCTAGTAAAAGATATAGTTTGCAAACCGTAACAACTAACTATATAGTTAAAAAGTTATGCCTATTTTACTATTTTCTCCCAAAAGTTACTAATAATTAAATGAACATTTACTCATTTAGTTTTTTTTTTTTTGAGTCATTTAGTTTGTTCCTCAAATGGAAATACAAATTGCATATTGTCATTTTCATAGCTATATCCATCTACGTGTGTGCTTATAGCTTGATATCTTTTCAGCACAATCATTCATTTTCTCAAAGTTCTTGAAGATCTCAACCAACCACACAAGCATCTTTCACAAAACATGGATTTAATTAAAATAGTAGCTATGCGAGCAACATTATTTGTAATTAAAATATAACATGAAACAAAACACACTTCTTAATAGATTAATTCTTGAAAATAAGGGCCTGTTTGGTTTCCTCATCACTCAGTTTTCAAAACTCATAACTAAAACTTAAAACTCATCACTCATAACTCAAATCCCACTTTCACTGAAAAAACCCCAAAACTCCTGTTTGGTTTAAAAACTCAATCACATATCTCATCTTTTTAACTCAATTTTTTGCCAAAGCTGTGGACCCCACCCACTGACATTACACGGTGAAACTGTATCCTACCCGCGTGAACATACTTTTCTTCTTTTCATTTCATTTCCTCTCCCTCATTTTATCCCATCAGAAAACCACGTTCTTCCCTCGCCGCCCACATTAACGCACAAGCACAACCAAACAAGTCCCCTTCTTCTTTTCGATCTTCCTTCATTTTTTTTCAATTTCAGTTTCTTACCCACGGTAAGCGCTCAATTGTACCTGGATCCAAAAACACACGTGGGCTCAGGCCCAATGAACCTTAAACAATGAAATTTATAGAGTATAGGCCTGCAATCTAGTTTAGGGGTATTGGAAACGTGACAAGCAGGCTATAATGCACTATCTTTGCAAATGATAAACAAATATGACAAGGGAACCTCCTCGGACGTAAGCCGAGGACAATTTATATATTACTTTTCTTTTATGCCAAACTTACAGTTCTTAGTTTCTTTTCTGCTCCTCCCCCAAAAATAATCCTCCCTCCTCCACAACCTTCTTGAAGTATTTTTATAATAGCTAGAAAGTTTAATTCTACTGTTCAGGGGTCACTCCCCCATTAATGCGGCTAGGGAGGTAGGTGTAGGGTCTTTAATGTGGAGGTGGCAGCCTTTTCATAAGATATTTCTCTCACACCGTTGCGTCTGGAGGGCGCCTAAATCCCCTTTTTAACCAACGGTTTTTACGTAACCCTGCCTTGATCTTCCTGGCGAGTCATAGGGTCATCGTGGGTCTGTCCGAGGAGATGTTCGTCCTCGGACGAATCCTCGGACTCTCGACTCATGGGCCGAGTTACGGTTCTAGGAGGCTTTTAGTCTAAACAAACTAGCGCTCATCAACAAAGCCCAATGCCCAAATACTTACTTAGGTCTTTTTAGTCACCACACCCACAATACTCATTTAACACACCTTTTTCTAAACCATGATTTTACGCCAAAACCCTCTGTTGAACTGGGATCATGGTCAAGGGCATGCCATTCTTCCCTTGCCTCTCACATCAACGCACGCGCACAACAAGTTCTCTTCTTTTGTTCGATCTTTTTTTTTTTTTTTTTTTTCAATTTCAATTTCATACCCTTAATTTTCTCTGTATCTCCCCTCTTTAATCTGTATTTGATTTTTTTTTCTCTCTTCTCTGTTTCTTTCTTAGCTGTTTTTGGTTGGTTTGAATCGGTGGTTATTGCGTTTAAAGTAGTGGGTTGTTTCAATGGTTGCTAGGTTCGGATTGGTGGTGGTGGGTTTCGATGGTGGTCATTTGGGTGTTGGCTGGGTTTCACGGTGGAGATCTAGTTTAAGTCACGGTGGAGATTGGGTTATGGGTCACGGTGGAGATCGGGTTTGAGATTGGGTTTTTGGGTCACGGTGGTGGAGGCGTTGCTTGAATCGGTTGGGGCTGGGTTAAATCGGTTGAGGCTAGTTTTGTGTTTCGATGGTGTGGATCGGGGGTTAGTTTTGTTGGTTGGTTTTGGTGTTTTGGCGGTGGCTAAGTTTCAATTTCACGGTGGTTGTTGGCGGTGCTGGGTTTGTTGTGGTGGTGCTTGCAACGGTAATACCAAACAACTCTGAACTGACAAGACAACACAAAAGCCTATGGGCCCCATGAAGTCCGAATATTTACCTTAGTGCCACTGAGTTTTGTATCTCAGTTTTTGAAAACACCAGTTTTGTGTTTCCAGTTTCCATCACTTTAACTCAAAAATTTTAAGTTTTGAGTGATGGAAACACAATGTGAAAATCAAGCCTTTGTGTGGGTCCCACGTGTTTTGAGAACTCAGTTATGATTTTTGAGTGATATGATCCAAAACTATTCTAAACTAAACAGGCTCTAAAATACTATAGAAATACACAACTGTAACATGCAACAAACAGTAGTCAACAATGAGTTCAAATCTTCTATTCCACTCTTCCTACTCCACTACATACTCCACAAATAAAAACATGTCACATATTTATCTAATTTATTTAATGCTGAATTTATACCTTCTATTATTTCAATCACCTAAATATAATGGGTTATTTATTTATTTTAGAAAATTGAAATAATAAAAGACATAAATGTAGCATTTAATAAATTAAATGGATATGTGACATGCTCTTATTTGTGGAGTATATAGTTGAAGTATATAGTTGAGTAGAAAGAGTGAGACAAAAAATTTGAACTCGTCAACAATTTATGATAGTGAGTTCAATAATCTTGTGCAAATAAATTAGCAACCAAACCATTTACAATAATCCTGAATAGTTAATCTTATAACCATTAAATCGATAAAAAGAAATAAGTTGATGCATAGAGGGCACGAGAGACAATCAAGTTACTTATAATCAATTAATAAAGGCTTCAGAAATTTCTAAATATTACTTTCAAGTTCTGTGGTTTTTCTTTTCAAAAAAAAGAAAAAGAAAATGCAATGTTCAATTGCTCTACATATTTTTATTTTCTTCTTCCCTATACTTAAAACCGGCATCCTGCTACTCTTGTAGCTAATCATACCATTACAAGACCTTTTTCCTATGAGTAGCTAGAATACATGAATGTCAACATTGTAAATATATACAATTTGAGAATACAAAGAAGAATAGAATTATTACTTAAATATATGGACCATTTCATATGCAGCAAGTTCTATGATGCAAATGAGTGACAGTGACCAGCACCACCACTTAGAGATATCTACATGGTTAGGTCAACCAACTTAGAAAAAAATAATTCTTACACACTAGGACTTTGGAAATGAGACGAAAAGGATAGATTTCTAGATATTAAATCACAAACCTAATATGACCTAAAAGACTAAAACCATCAACAGTTACAATGGCAAGTTTGGGGGATGTGCCACCCCCAGTCTTCCCCAAAGTTTTAATACTAGTATTTAAATCTCAAGCATAACCATTTTCAGCATGACTTGTATTTTCCCGTTCGAAATTGTTGTGTTTCTTGCCCCCAACCAGGGACGGAGGCATTCATTGACCAAGGGGGGCAGTGGCCCCCCCTAATTAAAAAAAAAAATTATATATATATATATATGCATTAATTTTAGCAATTTTGTTCTATAAAATTACATTTTACCCTATTAACAATATTATTGAATCTTTTTAGAGTAACGTTAAAGATACAAACTTATTTACAATATTTTTATAAACTGTTGAGGTACAAATTCTTATTGGTTCGCATCTGGGTATATTACTTGCATAACTTTTTTACTTATCAATAATTACTCACTATATCATCAATATACTTCTAGCACTTTTCTCATTTTAAAGGCCATTAAAATTTTATAGATCTAAAATCTAAAACAACATATACTAGCCCAAAAACATTTGTGCAACAACAAAAATCACCAATAGCAAAGCTAAAAAAAATTAAGTCTAATTAACCAATTTTACTCAAATAAATAATTGCCCTTTAAAAAGTTTTAAATAGAATAATTTTGTTTTTACCTAGCAAATGCACACATTAAAAATTTAAAAAAAAAAACCTCCACAACTAAGAAGCTGCCAAACTAGAGGTCAAAGTCGCCCCCCTTAACTTAAAATCTTGGCTCCGTCCCTGCCCCCAACACCCACACTTTGAAAACAAATGTTTACTATACCACGTATATGCCCTAGCAGAAAAAAAGGAAAAAGAAAAGAAATTTAAACATTGAAGATTTGTCCATAAACAATTCTATGACAGGCACAAACATGGAAAAAAAAAATCAATATAACAATAGTGGCAGTCTGGTAGTAAATATTAGGATATGGCCAAACAAAGCCTTATCTCTATTGAGAACCCTATAGGCAAGACGAAACTTACAATCTTCTCATTGTTTGCAATCCCTCATTGTCTCATGTGGTTATTTAGAGGGAAGGAAACACTCAGAACTTCAAACAATGTGAAAAAATACCAATTTTAGACCTGATATTATTCCTTAGATCCTCATCTAGATGAAGGCAACAAGACAATATTCATTTTCAAATTTACCTGAACTTCATGGGTTGTGCCCTCCCCAATTGCACTTTCTTAGTAAACCCTTAATAATAAAAATAATAAAAATTTTAAACTAGGGTGTTTGTAAACTGTACAGAGCCCCTCTAATGCTTTATAGAGTAGTTAGACATTATAATGACACAACCATTGCATGGCTAGAGAGAATGTGTGTGTGTCCTCTATAAAGTCCAACTATTAAGGAAAAACCCAAGAGATATCAGAGCCCTTTAGAGCCTCTATCAAATATTCTTTTTGAAGTTCTAAACCATAACTTACCTAAATTCTAACCCACCACAAGGACAAGTAAAAATGGATTTTTTTGGGGGGAAGAGGAGAGGGGGGGGGGGGGGGGGTTGGTGTTAAAACATCATGCATCGATCTTTCTTAAAAGGATCACCAGGTAAAATACTTTTTCTGCCTATTCAAAAATATAAAAAAGGCTATTACAAAATGCACATTAATATTTATAAAAATTATAGCCAATTAACAAGCTGTAGCCCAAAATGGGATTTCATCTTTGACAGGGGGTTCGATCAATCCCACTTGGGTGTGAGTGATCTTACATAAGCCCATATGTATATGGTAAAGATCAAATTACACCAAAGTAACATTTTGACAATGTTACACCTTAAATTGAATTGATATTTTTCAAATCCCACTATTGGATTACATGTTTAACATGTACACCAAAATTATATGGTAATCAAATATTATTTACTATCTAATATATGACCTCATTTTTTTTTATAAGTTTAAAATAATACGTGAGAGAGAGAGAGAGAGAGAGAGAGAGAGCTTGGTTAGTTAGCATATATAAACTTATATTTTGTGCGTGATTTTTAAAAAAATGTTATAGATGAAATAGTAATTGGTATTTAATCATCTTGAAACTTTGTAATATTTTGCAAGCACAAGTTTATAAGAAAACAATGTAATCCAATAATGAATTTTTTTTTTCAAAAATATCATACAATAAAAAGTGATTTAATATTAACAAAGCTAACACTAGGTATAACTTGAACTTAACACCCACATATACACATTCTTAATTGCCATATAGGCATTATAGATATAAATTTATATGTATTATATTTTTTGAATTTGTATATTCACACAAACATTCTTAATTTCCACATAGGTTCTATAGACCTAGAGTTATAAGTATTCTATATTTTGAATTTGTGTACATAAAAGATCAAACAACCTGCTACCCAAATGCCCAATAACAAGTATACAGACTAAAGAAACCTGCTGCAGTTGGGAAATTGTATGACAACGAGAAAGAGCACGCATGTACACAGTCACGACCATTTCATGAATGCTTACAAGCGTGCTCTCTCTCTTCGTCAACCAATTATATGTCAAAGGTTGAAGAAATCTGCAAAAGATAAGAGAGAACATATAATAGCAATGCATAAAAAATGACTATAGACAAAATAAATCCAACTACTATGTCATTTTTACCGAGAAAATAAGGGACAGCAGAAGATATCTACTCTAAAAACAAATAGACATGTATGTTCCATGTAATCTGTGACTAAGTTATACTCAGCTAAAAGCCTTTAGATTGTAAAGCATCTCTACAAATTTCTAACTTGACATTAACTCTCAAATTTCATCAACTAAAACTATATCATCTACAAAAGGCATACACCAAAAGACTTCATATTGATATCATCCAATGAGATAGCTAGTTAACCTACATCAAACATAAAAACTTTATTAATTCCATGGTCTTAATTAATTTAATCTAATCTAAAGGAACTCATTTCTATTTTAAAACAAACCACAAAAACTCTCATAGGTACTCTATTATACGCTTCCTCTAGGTCAATAAAACCCATATAAAGATCTTTATGGGCTTCTCTACATTTTCTCTATTTTTACATTAGACATATAATAAAATAACTTCTATGACAGATCACCTTGGAATAAAATCAAAATAAATCTCCAATATTGTTATTCTCCCAAAAGTTCATAGTGTGACTCATAAGCTTAGTTGCACATTAATTTGTACAATTTTGAATATTTTCCTTATTCTTGTATATGGATATTTGAGAGTTTTTCTCCACTCACTAGACATTTTGTTATCACTTAAAGATCTTTTCATCTCATCACCCAAGCACTTCCAAACAACAATGGTTAATTCATCAGGTCCACAATTCTTCCTGTTTCCATCGTCCTCAAAGCGTCCTTTACCCAATCATCCTAATTCTTCAAACAAACCTATGATTTCTATCCCCAGTTGGGAAAAACTAGGTGTGCTCTAATCTTTTGTGTGGCTTCCATTAAAGAATATATCAAAATAATTCTCCCATCTCTCTTTAATCTCTTATTCCTACTAACACACTTTGATCTTCATTTTTAATATATTGAACACATTCAAGTCGCTTTCATTCCCTTGTCTTAACAAATCTATATTCTTTTCTACATCTTTCGTCACTAACTTGCTCTATAATGCATAATAAGCCTTAAATCTAGCCTTTTTGACAGCTTTCTTTGCTTCTTTGCCAATTCATAATATTCACAAGCGAGTCACTATCTATATCTAGGTAGGTTTCTCTCTCTCTCTCTCTCTCTCATCTAACAACTACTTAAACCACCTCATTACACCACCAAGTCTCCTTAATCAGCTGGCTACATATTTTTCATTCTCCAAGTGCTTCTTCAGCCCCCTTTTAATGCTATTCATTCATTATGCATCTTATCAACGCCTTTGTCTAGACTCCACTTCCCTTCTTTAATTAAAAATCTATAAACACTTGTTTCTCTCCCTTCAAATCCCACCACCAAAATCCTAAGTCCCTCTAACATCTCCTATTTTCCACGTTATACTACAAATGTCTAGTACCACGAATTTGTGTTGTGGTTATTCTCTCTCATAAAATCAACTTATAATCTTTACAATATCTACTATTAACTTTTCAAGTAAAGACCAAATCTATTTGACTAACGTATGTTCCACTTCTAATAGTAATTAAGTGTGTGAATCTCGTCTTCACCATTTTAAGAAATTTCCTTAGTGAAACTAAAATTTATTGGAGTCTAGCACAATTTTTCTTTCTTTGTTTAGAAAATTGGGAGTCTAGCTAGCTATTAATGTAGAAGCTACTACAACATGAAAAAGTGCAAGTAATATTTTTCAAACATTATTAGACTTTATTAAATTTTGGGTGTTCTAAATTGAAGTTTAAAGCAATGATCATTTGAGTGTTCCTTTCCACTTAGTAAACCTCCAACGCCCTAAGCCTACAAAATTTACAACCTATAGCAGTTAACTAACTCTTTTAACCGAGCCATCAGTATAACTTTCTTTGTCATCAACTTATTCCCTCAAGTCCCCAGCTACTCTTTCAAGTTTTAACCTATTCAAACCTTATCCAATTTACAAACTCCAAGCATCTCAATATATCCCTAAACTTATTCATATCCTAACTTACAAGGTTTTCTTTTCTCTTCCCAGAATTGGCTTTTACTGTTTCTTCCCTTTGTTCCACTTTGATAACTCTTCCCTCCAACTACTGAATTATTTACTTTCATACATCAAGAACGGATCATTTCTAAGCCTGATGTTCTAACTATGTTATAATGCCAATACTCAAGTAAAAATAAACTTATTTTAAGTTTCAACTTCAAAGATTAAAGACTGAAATTTTCGTTTAGAGGGTCATAATCTGAACACTTCTTACTCTAGACTTTATCCCACGCTAGTATTCCATTCTCAACAACAACAAGATCTTTCTAACACTAAGCCACAAACATGTACAAAGAAGTATCACATGCAATTAAACCCTTAAACCTTAACCAAAACCCTTGAAACTCCAAACTAGGAGTACATCTTGAACACTAAATAACCAAAACTACCAAAAATAGAAACAACCAAAAAAGACTAGACTCCATCTTAACCTAATACATACCTTCAACTATTCATCATAAAAAAACCAACCACCAAATCAGTACCAATTCATTCCATGAACCGCATAATAAACTCAAAAACAAGGTAAAAAATGATACCCATATTGCAAAAAAGAGTATACTTACCAACTCTTCAAAAATCTAAAGATTTTGCAACCAAAAAAATAAACGATTCATTTTAAGTATACCAAAAAAAAAATCAGTGTTACATAATAAAGCCCAAAGAGATCTTAAAGTTTCTTTTGTTGGGAAGAGAGAGATTAATAGACAAATCAAAGCAAATTAAAAAAAAAAAAAAAAAATCTGACCTTTTCAAGGTAAGATTCCTGGGCTAATTAACCATTGAGACATGCAAATAGCTCCTTTACTACACATAGAAAAACAAACATTTTAAACCAAACCAAAACACCCCACATCATTTTATATGGTTTCCTTGGGATTTAACTGAAACATTTTTTGAAAAACTGATAAAAAAAAAACCCCCAAACAAATTAACAAAAAATCTACAAGAAATCCAAGAAAAGAAAACCCTTTAAAGCAAATAAAGTCACAAAGACAAGGTATGATAAAACAATAGAACTAATATTAATAATCCAAAGCATAAAACGCAAAGTAATGAAACCAGGAAAAAAAATTTGAGAGATAAAGAAAGATTCAAATTGCATTAGAAAAATATTAGCAAAAACAACCTTATATGTAACATATCCACGACCATACCAGATCTAGACCCGAATCCTCAGACGAAGTATAAACTCAACAGTCAACCCCAAGAGAAAATAAAGGGGATTTGAAGGAAGAACGAAGAAGATAGAATTATAGAAGAGTAGAAAAGGGCACCCACTTCTTCTTTTTTCTTTTTTTTTTTGGAAGAGGAAGAGAAGACTTTCTGGTTTCCATGGAGAGAGGGTTATATTACAGACTTGTTTGGGACCAAAAGTACAATAATGGGTTTAGTCCTTTGGAAATCTATACAGTGGTATTATTATACTTATCCACACACTACGAGGACAGAACAACGATAAAAAAGGACAAAAAAAATTGTGTTCAAAAACTACTTTGGGAGTCTCTCTTTTTATTTCTTTTTGCTGGGTTTGGGAGACTCTCTTGTACTTTAGTTTAGGTGTTATACATGATCATTGTTTTTGTTTTTTGTTCTTTTTTTTTACAGAGATATTACTATTAATATTGACGCCAATTAATTTGTTGTGTAGCCAAAAAAATGAACTTCAAATATATTAATTTTTTATCATTTATAAGAAACAAAAAATTTTCATTTAAATGAGAATAAAAGTCAATACATCTTGAGCAACTATACTTTTTTTTTTTTTTTTTTATACAAGATATAATTTTTACTTTAACCTAATCTAAATGTATATGTGTGTGAAATTTCCTTTTGAAAACTTGAACCCCAGCTTTTGCCTCCCACACCCCACAACTATACACTTAATAATAAGTAGAGTTTCCTTTATCTAAGTGACAAAATGGTCCTTCTGAAAAAAAAGTGACAACATAGTAAATGTCACTAGCATATTTGGGTAGAACATGAGCTAGTTTGTTTCCGTGAACATGGAATATCTAAGTACTTCAAAATTGCTAGAGTTGTATCCGAGACTTAGAGATGTTGTTTGAAATACTCAGAGGAGAATTTGCATTATTGAGCATGGAGTTAATAACCACAAATCTCTTATTCTATGGCAATAGATTTTACCAGAGTTTTATTTTTACTTTTTGGTTTTTTTTTAAAGCTTATTAAAAATTGTGTTGACATATATAACTGTAAGGACTTGATTTGATCCACAACCCAAGAGATTTGGACAATAGTCTAATAAGCTCAAAATAATAAATTTGATAGAGAGTGGGCTTGTTACTGAACGTTCAATGAGTTCGAATGTAAATCAAAATAGGATAGTTGGCGTTATAATGAGTAAGACAAACAATTTGAAAATAAAAGATATTCCTCGGTTAGGTCTGAGGATGGTATGTTCTTATATATTTCTTCTAGGCTAATACAAATATTCAAGTTCTTAGTTACACAATGATTTCTTTTCTGGATCTCTGATGCCTTTTCTATAAGGGACTCTCTTCTCTTTTATGCTTCCCCCTTCCTCTCATCTTAACCTTCCATCTGTTGATCAAATAGCTCATCCTGTTGATACTTGTCACATTGGAACCTTTTTGAAGTCATTGGTGGGTAGCTGTAAGGCTAGAAGTCACTATTCAGACATCACCTCCACATAAATGCAGCTAGGGGGTAGATGCAGAGCATTCAATGCGGTGGTAGCAACTTTCTTCCCAGATATTTCTCAATTCTCTGTTAACTCAATTCTTTCTAAAACTTATCCTCTCAGCACGATTGCCTATTGCCCAGTACTTGATGGGTGGTTGGACTTTAGGCTTCCACTCTGTTGGCCGAGGAGGGATTGCTCCTCGGGCAACGTCACCTGCTCATCATGATCAGACCTCTTCCTCGGCCTAGTAGTCTACTTGTCTTCACTAATACGGGCTAGTCATCGGGCTCTTTGATGTCCTCGGGAGCAGCCCACAGTCCAATATCCTTATCTGGGCCCTTCATCCCTACAATAACAAAACTAATTTTATATTTCCACTAAAAAATTAAATATGAATACAACCACGTAGTTGAAGTTAATTGGAAAATTTAAGATATATTAGCTACAGAATTGTAGTTGTATCAAGAGTCTTTTAATTCAACTTATACCTCCTAGTATTCTTAATGAAGGCATTCAAAGTTTAAATCTCTCCTCTCCCACCTATCAAATTATCACCCCAAAAAAATGTACTAGAATTTTACCCTTCAAAATTTAATAAATTTTTTTATCTATGAATTTAATTTGTTTATATTATAATAAGGTTATTATTATTGTTTATTTTAGTTTTTATTTTTTTCAAACCAAGCTAATTTATTGGGCATATTTTGAGTATCAATACGATTGCAATTTGAAACCCATGTAAGTTTGTCATTAGGGTGGAGTAGGGAGAATAGGACAGAAAAATTTGATTCTGAAGCTAGAGTGTTGGTTTTCAAGATTTTAAGTACAAATTCTATTAGTTTTTGGTATAAGTACAAATTGAACCTTAGATCTTTTATTCAATAACAAGAGACGTTTTCAGTTTAACTAATTGAAACCCACTTTTTTTTTTTTTTTTTAAAGATGTAGAATTAACTGAAACCCACTTGATTGGTTGAAAGTTGAATATGCTTATTTTATAAAAAATACAGCTCCTGAGGGCCTGAAATTGTATTGGTTATCTATATATGGCTAGCTTTATTGTTTTATTATTTAGAGTCATAATATACCATTTCGGTTTTAATGGTAAAAATGTAATTTAGTGTGTATGTATGTATGTATAAAAAATTTAATTTATTGTGTATGTATGTATGTATGTATGTGTGTGTGTGTGTGTGTGTGTGTGTGTGTGTGTGTGTGTGTGTGTTATATATATAAAGAGGCATAAAAATCGAATGGTATGCAAGGCAACGATATCTTTCATTCTGAAGGAAAAAAACCAAGATTCGTTGCAGGGACGGACCTAGTAGGGGGCCCGGGCTCCCCTTGGCTCAAAAAATAATAAAAAAATTTAGTTCTATATACTACTTTAAGCCCAACAAACCCTTACTGAGGCGCCCCAGCCCAACCCTGACTGGCCCTTCCAAGCCCAACCCAATTTTTTTTTAAAACCCATTAACACTTTTAACCCTAGAAACTTATTCAAAATTTTTTTTAAAAAAAAAAAAAAGTGAGAGAGAGAGAAAGTCGAGAGAGATAGAGAGTCAAAGACCGAGAGAGAGTGATTGGAGTGGAGAGTTTGAGAGAGTACTGAGTACTAATTGGAGTTAGTGGTCAGCCACAGCGCCGCACAAACCGTTAGCCTCGTACAACGTCGCCACAAGCCACCATCACTCTGCCTAGCCTCAACCGCCACAAACCCATGTCACTGCCACTACCCTTAGCGCCTCCGGCAGCTTGATTTGTCCAACCCACCATTGTCTCTAGAGGCTGTAGCCTCCAACCTCCATCCCAAAATTCCAATCTGCCCTTTTAAGTAGTTTTTCTCTCTTTAAACTTCAAAACCTAACATAACATTGATATAATGTTTGTGTTGTAAATCTGTGATTGACTGATTGTGTTTTTTTTTTTTTTTTTTTGCAAAGGATGATTGTGAATTGAATTTGAATATGTGATTGTGTTTGGGAGTCTCTGTCTGTCTCAGAATTATTATTTTTTTATTTTTTATTTTTTTTGCAACTGATGAGTGGGAGAGTCTGAGTTGAGAAAGTGAGATGTGAGTTGTGATTTATATATAGTTTTTGCTAAAGTAGTTGATTGTGAGTTGTGATTTATAAAGTGATAATATATAAAGCATCTGATTGTTTGACACTTTGACTGTTTGTTCGTAGTGGGGCAATATTGGGAATAGGCAATAGAGATAAAGAGAAAGGAGGTAAATGACATATAATGCATTATAAATTAGTAGTGGGGGTACCATTGTGTTTGGGCAATGGGTGACAAAGATAAAGAGACAAAATGACAAAGATAAAAAAAAACAAAGATAAAGAAACAAAATGAAAAAATAATATAATATATATGTGACACAACTTTATCAAATTAAAATTGCCAATGTTTGATTAGTCCTTTTTTGAGATAATAAATATAATTTTTATTCTATTTGTAGATCATGAGAAAATCAACTAAAATATTTGATTTTTTTTTGAAGAAAAGATTTAAATTCAACATATATGGATGTAGTTGTGAATTTTTTTGATTTTTTTTCCCCTTATCTTCGAGCCCCCTAGCTTTAAATCCTAAGTCTATCCCTGATTCATTGAAAGAAAAAAGGGCAAAAGGAGAAAATCATAAAAACCCTAGCTTGAATTGTTGAATTTTTTTTTTTTTTTTTTTTTTTTTTTGAGAATGAGAATTTGTTGAATTTATCAGTCTTTGTAAATAAAAATTTCATTGGAAAATTTTTAGTGCTACCATTTTAGTACATGGTTAAATATTAGTTGTATTTCCATACGATACATGGATTAATTGAAACTTTTATATTAAAAAAATTTCACTCCAATTAAAAATTTATCATAAAAAATTTCAACAAATCTAAATTAATATCTAATATATATTTTTAATAATTTATCAAAAATTTGTATTTTAATATTATAAAATTTGGACATTACATATTGTCTATGCGTCAAGTGACTCAATATATGTAATGTATCATGTTAATAAATTTAGAGTTTCAAGTGGTTCACTAATTATTATGACAGTTATAATTTGTAAAATATTTTTTTTGAAACTTAAATATCATAGTTCTACCTAAATAAAACTAACAATTAATGATATAAATTGAATTTTTCTAGAGACAAAGATTAATAGAATTTTAGTTGGACCAGAATTTTTAATTTCTTGAAACTTAGGCAATAATTATTTTGTTAAATTAAAAAAAAATTCCTAACCAATAATAATGCAACATACCAATTTGAAATTGAATTAGTTAAGTGTGTGATATTTGGGTGTGTATTAAGTCCCACATCAAGTATAATTGGGTTAATTTGGGCTTTATAAACAACAACAATAAGTCTCAATTATAACTAGACTAGTCATTTTGGAGTATAGTGCATTTATAATTAGCGTTTTTCATTAAATGTTGAAAACTATATGAATATATATATATATATATATATATATATATATATATATATATATATTTTATACAAGGTAGAATTCTACTCTAGCCTAATCTAAGTGTATATGTATGTAAAGCTTCCTCCTGGAGACTTGAACCTCGGCCCTTGCCCCCCACACCCCACAACCATTTATACTTATGGAGTGACTATATGAATATATTACTTCTTAATTTTTATTTTATATATATAAATAAAATTTAATTTTAACTCTACATCTAAAAGGAATAAATATCACAACATTAAAAGATCTCTATTCTCAAAATAAAGTTCATTTAAAAAAAATATATATCATATTGAACTATAACGTACATATTGTTCCGTTGAACTATTTGCAATGTATATTCTTATTCCTGGAAAACAATCTCTTTGTATGGAGTAATATTGAAGTGGTTATAATATATTAAAAAATAAATAAAATATACACATTTTATTGCCACTTTGATTATTTTCTAATCACATCCCATGCATCTAATGTTTTAATGTAGTTCTAGTTAGCTCAACGAGTAAAATTTCTGATAATTGAATAAAAAATCAATCCCCGCATACATCAAAAACTGTCCGACCCGTGGATGGCAATTTTTGCCCAACCCGCAGGTACCGGCCTGACCCTAATGGGTTGGGTTTTACTCGGTCCGATAAAGAATAGGGTCGGGTTTGAGTTGTTTTTTTTAAAAACCCGAAGCGGGTCCGGGTCCAGTCCGAATTTTAGTAAAAACCCGACCAGAACCCAGACCCAACCCGTTTAGAATAAAAATAAAATTACAAAAAAAAACCTATATATATATATATATATATATATATATATATATATATATATATATATATATATATATAACTTATGACCTAACCCTAACCTCTCTTAGGCTGTGTTTGGTTGGGTGTAAAATATTTTTCGGGTGTAAAATAATTCTAGGTGAAAATATTTTCGAGAAAGGAAAATATTTTTAGGTGTTTGGTGGCATTTTAAAAAATACTTTGAAAAATATTTTCAGGTGTTTGGTTGTAATCTTGAAAAGATTATAGAAAATACATTTTTCTACTTGTTGCTCACATTTTCTCAGCTCCCAAACAAATATATAACATCATTTCTCAACAGAGAAACACAAAAGAAACAAAACCCAAAAAAAAAATCATAAAATCCGGGAGGGAAGAAGGAAGGGAGAGAGGCGAGATCGCGATCGCAAAAACCAAGCACTGACGCGATTGCGAAGGCGGCGTCGATGCTGGGGTGCGATCTCGTTGGCGCGTCTGGGGTTGGGGTGCGAGCTCCTTAACTCTCTCTACTCTCTCTCTCTCTCTCTCTCTCTCTTTGCGCGTCTGTGAGCCCGAAAATGCTTTGAAGTGAAAATAACAACTGAAATGGTTTTATGGGCCAAGAGGGGTATATTGCAGTCAACGCGAAAATTGAAATCCGTTTGACCCAATTTTCAGTGCTTACCAAACACATAGAGGAGTGTAAAATAATTTCCTGAATCCCTTTTCAGCCAAAACAAACACAACCTTATTCTCACTCACTCATTTCAGCCACCCCCCCCCCCCCCCCTCCCTTGAGACCTTGGTCACAGCCCACAGATGACCTCAAAGCCTCAAAAACCCTCCATTTTTTGTCTCCAATTTTTGCTGCGAAAGGTTATGCAATATGTGATTGGAAGAGCACTTTTTTTTTTTTTTTTTTTAATTTTACCCCATTCTCCATGTGGATTTGTGTTTTCTTTTTTCTTTTTCGGTTAATTGAACTCTAAAAGCATGACAGCCACTGTATTTGTCAATGTCCTTTGTTTAATTTATATGGCATGTACTTGCCGTATCTTACTAATTTAGCCCCCAAAAATGTTTTTTATTTTTATTTTTATTATTATATGAGCAAGATCAATATACATGTGCAATGGCCTGAATTGGTTCTAGCTTCTCTCGTCATCTCTCATGTCAGTCTTTGGAAGTTTCGCATACATTGAACTCCTTGATTGAGTCATTCATTCCCATAAAATTTTTAGGACCACCTTGTTCTCTATCTTTTTTCTTCTTTTTTTTTTTTTTTTTTTTTTTCTAGGTTCATTTCGTCTCAATCATGTGAGTTGTTTGTGTTTGTGTTAGGATTTATGTTTGTGTTTGTGATTTTGAAAGGAAAAATCATAAATCAAAAATTTTGTATTTGTGTGTTTGTGTTTATGATTTTGAATGGGAAATTCATAAATCTGAATTTGTGTTTGTGATTGTGATTTTGAAAGGGAAAATTATAAATTTGAAATTTTTGTGTTTGTGTTTGTGTTAGGATTTGTGTTTGTTTTTGTGATTTTGAAAGGGAAGATCATAAAATTTTGGTCATTGTTCATCCATAATTTCCTGGTGGTTCTTTTTATTTTTCAATTTCATTTTTTGATTTTCTTTGCCGATCCTCAAATCTTTATTATTTTTCAACAATTTCTGTATGTGGGTATTTCATTCTTTGATTTCTTTGATTTTCTCTACCCAAGAATAATCTTGCTAGTATAAAAAATAAAAAAAAATAAAAAATTATGTTTGCTCAGATTCAAGGCTTCACTACAAAAAAAATGGGGCTACCGCTGGGATAGCCCCAGAAAGTGCTGGAATAGGGTCAAAATTCCTATCCCAGCGTTTTTTTTCCCAACGCTTGAAACCGCCGCTCAGTAATGTCGCCGGACCTGTACCAGTGCTTTTTAAAGCGCTAGTATAGGTCTTGAAAGAATATAATTTAAAAGGCCTATACCAGCGCTTTTGAAAGCACTGGCATAGGCAATACCTATTCCAGCGCTCTTAAAAAAGCTGGTATAGGTCTTGAATGAGCAAAATTTAAAAGGCCTACACCAGCACTTTTGAAAGCGCTGGCATAAGGACTGCCTATGCCAGCGCTCTCAAAAGCGTTAATATAGATCTTGAACGAGTAAAATTTAAAAGGCCTATACCAGCGCTTTTGAAAGTGCTGGCATAGTCAGTACCTATTCCAGCATTCTCAAAAGCACTAGTATAGGACATATGCCTATACCCCTATTACAACCCCTATTCTAGCGGTTTTCAAAACGCCAGAATGGATCCTTTTTTAAAATATATATTTTTAATATTTTTGGCACCTGTAATTTTTAGCACCTGTAAATTTTTTTTGTTAATGTACTGTGGGGACTAAAAGGACCTAAGTAAGTATTTGAGCTTCGGACTTTGTTGATGGACGCTAGTTTGTTTTAGACTAAAAGTCTCTTAGAACTGTAGCTCAGCCCATGAGTTGAGAGTCCGAGGATTCGTCCGAGGACGAATATCTCCTTGGAAAGACCCACGATGACCCTGGGATTCGCCAAAAAAATCAAGGCAGAGTTCTGGAAAAACCGTTGGTTAAGAGTGGGATTTAAGCACCCTCCAAACGCAACGGTGTGAGGGAAATATCTTAGAAAAAGGCTGCTACTTCCACATTAAAGGCCCTGCACCTACCTCCCTGACCGCATTAATGGGGAAGTGACCCCCTGAATAGTAGAAGTCAGCCTTCTTGCTATCATCTAAAGACTTCCAGAGGGTGGTGGATGGGACAGGTGTCTAGTAGAGTGATTTGCATTACACGTGGATAAAGAGGGAAGAAGGAGAAGTATTTAAGGAGGGAAGAGAGTAAAGAAAGGGGTGGCAAAACAAACACTAAGATCTGTAACCTTTGAGAGAAAACAAAGAGAAATAATATATAATTCGTCATCGGCTTACGTCCGAGGAGGCTCATTTGCCTTAATTCATCCGTTGTTCGCAAATACTATTACATGCTAGCCTGTTCATAAAGCTTCGAATATCCTTAAACTAGATTGCGAGCCCACACTCTACAAATTTCATTGTTTAAGGCTCATTGGGCCTGAGCACACGTGTGTTTTTGGGTCCAGGCGCAATTGTGCACTTACATGTACATACAATACATATTTTCCAATAACAAATAAAATACCACATTAAACCAATAAATTAAATATATATAATTATACCATATCAATAATTACATCCCAAATGTCTAAAATTTTATATACAAAATAATACATCCCAAGTGTCTAGAATGTTATGAACAAAATAATACATTCTAGCTATATAGAATGTTATAATAAAGTTTCCAACTATGTACAATGTCATACACAAAAAAATACATTCTAACTATATAGAATGTTATAATAAAGTTTCCAACTATGATGTGTATATTTATCAAAGTTTGAAACTTTATAGTAAATATGAAAATGTCACAATACTATTCCAAAATAGATGCCCAAATTATCGCCTGCTGCGTATCATCAAATGATAAGTGCTGAGCACCGGGAGACTCGATATCCACTGCAGAATCACCATCACCATCCTACGAATTAAGAAACACACAATGGATTAGTGTACTAAACAACAGAGTTAGTAGTGAATGACACAATATCACTACTATTTCAATTAAGCATATCAATTGGATGTTAGTCTCAATAAATTTGTCAAAAAGTGATTAGTGAGCAATTTATGCAAAAGATTCAATAAGCGATTACTTACAAATAAGTACGAACCAACCATCAATGCAAAGAAAATGAAAATGTTTTCCAAGCTCCTAGTCAAAAAACCACAATACAATTGATAACTAAAATAAGTTCAAATGAGGATTTAATTAGTGCATCCCAAATATGTAAATGACCCCTTGCCTAAAGAGACATTCAGGCCCTGTTTGGTTTGTGGCAAGTGTGGATTCATTTTCTATACTCAAATCTTGTTCTCATTTTTTGTTTCTAACTCTCTTTTTTTTTTTTCATCAATTTTCAGTTTTAGTCTTCCCTAACTTTTTTTTTTTTACAAACCCAATAGATACATACACAAATGAAGCTTTTTGCAGTTATCCCACTTGTTAGAAACCACTTCCTACAAACTAGTAAAAGTCATAGCAAATATGCCTGAAAACAAGCACCACACAACCATAAATCCACCATTAGATTTCAGCAAACTCACTCCTAAACTCCTCAAATCCACCTTCAGATAGAAATGGAGTGGAGAAGAGCATACTCCCACCTCCATCACTACCATAACTAATCAAAACCCACAACATCACCACCACTAAATTTGAAAACCATATACACATAGGCACCCCACAACCAACCAGATAGAGTGAAGAAGAGACAGAAAGAAATAGCCATAGTCATACCCAAAGCCAAGTTTGAATCTAGGCAAACACATTCTCAAAAATAAAGAATCTGGCAAACACATTTTTTTTTTAAATGAATCTGGGCAAACTTTTTTTTTTTTTTTTTTAATAATTGGGCCACAGTATAGGCTTTAGACAATTTTTTTTTTTTTTGGATTGGGCCATGGTTTGGGCCCATGTTGTAGCATGGCTGGCAGAGCCTGCGGGTGCCCGACGGGCGGGGTTTGAGGTTAAGAAAAAAATCCGTTTAATAAACGAGCTAGGTCCGGGTTTCTGGGGTAGACTTGCGGGTCGGGTCCAGGTATGAAAAAACCCAGCCCGTTGCAATTCCTACTTGGTCTGATGATAAAGAACTATCTTTAGAAGCAAACGTCATAGGTTGAAACTATCTAAAAAAAATTGTTTTAATCGGAATCATTTAATTTATGATTTCTTTTAATCACACAACTTTCATCCATTGATATATCAATGTACTTATAAATCAAAGTAGGCGATGTCATCATTATTATTATTTTTAGAATTATTTAAATGATTCATTTATATTTTTTTATGTTCTTATGAGATTTTTGTTTTAAATATTAAAGAGAATAATATAAGTGGATATAGTTTTTCGTAAATCACATATAATGTGGTTAATGATTTATAAGGCATGTGAATATTTTAAAATCTTCTTTATAATTTACTGATAGCATATTAAACAAAGGCTGTAATTAAAACATTCTTAACTTGTAAAAATGTGATTTAAACAATATAAGGACTTTGACATATATTTTGAGATGAAAATGACATAGTTTTGTGGGGGTATTGTCTATAAATATCCTAATACTAAGAGCATCAGCAACGGAAATGGCAAATCCCAAATGTAAGCCTATTATATAATCCAAGCCCAAAATGCCCACTCCATTAGAATGTGTAAAATGCAACTATTGCAACAAAAAAAAAAAAAAAAAAAAGGTGCTACAGTGTGATTCTAAATGTAGAATCGCACTGTAGCTCAATTGTAAAACCAAATATTAATATTTTATTATATTTACTGTTTGCTTTATCAAAGCCTCACTCTTTCACCGGTACTCTCATCTCCTCTCTCTCTCTCTCTCTCTCTCTCTCTCTCTCTCTCTCTCTCTTTTTCTTTCTTCTTTTTCAGTTCAATTCTCTCATTCAATCCTTCCCCCTCTCTCGTCCCTGTCTTCCCTTTCTTTTCTTTTCTTTTTTTCTCTACTTTACCTTGAATCAAGCCTCTGTGGGTCTCATATTTGGTGGAGCTCATGGTTTGATGTGTCAGATCGGGGTGGTGCTGTGCTTGCCATGGATCGTGGGTCTCATGGGTTGGTGGAGTTCATGGGTTTGATGTGGTGGCAAATGTGGCAGATCAAGGTGGTGCCGAGTGGTGTATCGGTGGGTGGTGGATTTATTTGGGTTTGGTGGGTTTGCTGTTAAAATTTGATGGTGAATTGATTTGGGTTTTCCTGATACCGTTAAGATTTTACTGGGTTTGCTGGGTTTGTTGGGTATTTTAATGGGTTTGCTGGTATTTTTAATGGATTTGCTGGATATGTTTGTTGGGTATGTTTAATGGATTTGCTGGGTATGTTTTATTGGGTAGATATGAAGATGGAAAATGGAAGGAGAAGGAGAAGAAGGTGAAAAGCAAAGGAATGGAGGAGTCAGGAAGAAACATACGTGTGTGGAAGGAGAAAATTGGGGAAAATATATATATATATATATATATATATATATATATATATATATATATATATATATATATATATTATAGTGTAAAATTATTATTTTAATGTGTAGAATAGGAAAATAAAAGTTGGGATGCTGGGAGTATTATAAAATGGTATGGTATAATTGATAAAGTAACTTTTTGGAATGGTAAAATAGGATAAGATGTGAAAAACTATTGTGGATGCTCTAACAAGAATATAAATATTGAAATTTTTTGAGGTGGCAAGTATTATCTTTCTTAAATATCACTTGTAAATATATCTATATTAGCATAAGTAATCTTTTCTTCTTCTTTTTTCTAAAAGTTTGGGGTCATGGCCCCAGGCATCCATGTGGATTCACCACGAAGCATAATAAAAACATTTCATATATATACATAGTAGTTGAAATCTATTGTGGGGGGTAAAAGCTATTGAATAAACGTTTTGGGCTTTAGGCCTGATCGGTTGGTACTAGTCTGTTTTGATCAGGGCCTTTAGGCCCACAAGTCAATCAGCACGGTAGTAGTCCGAGGAGGAATGTCTCCTCGAACAGGTTCAGCAATGACCCTGGGACTTACTAAATAGGTTAGAGGCAGAATTCTGGAAGAACTGATGGGTAAGAGGGTGATCCAAGCACCCTTTAGAAGCAGGAACATGTGAGAAATATCCAAGGAAAAAGCTGCTACCACCACATTAAAGGCCTTGCATCTACCTCCCTGGCTGCATTAATGGGGAAATGACCTCTGAGCAGTAGAATTTAGCCTTCCTGCTATTATTTGAAGACTTCAAGAAGGTGGTGGATGGGACAAGTATCCAAGGGGAAGATTTGTATGACACGTGGATGAACTAGTGAAGAAGAAGGAGTATATAAGGAAACGAGAGAGAAAAGAGGGGGGGGGATCTGCACTTTCTGTTGAGAAAATAGGAACTAAGAACTGTAAACTTTGGCATAGAAAGAGAATATTTATACAAATCGTTTTCGGCTTACGTTCGAGGCCTCTTTGTCATATTCGTTTATCATTTGTATAGATTGTAGCACTCTAGCCTGTTAATCAAACTTCCAACATCCCGAACCTAGATTTCAAATCCATACTCTACAAATTTTATTGTATAAGAGTCATTGGGCCTGAGCTCAACACTTGTTTTGGGTCCGGGTACAATTACGCACTTACATCTATAATATTTACTCCATAATTATTTATTTATCATCAAGTTATGACATTAATAAGATTAATTTTTTGAGGCATAAGCGGAATTTGAATCCACATCCCTTATTCAATAACATAAAAATTCACATTTGATTGGATCTACTAAGGACACTTGACCATATCGGAAAACAATTATAACGACATTTTTTCTTTACAATAAAAGTGAGGTAGCTCATCAAAACTTCTCACTTGAACAAATTGTAAGATATTGCGTGGAAAGAAAAAAAATATAAAGATACAATTTTAGTGCAACAACTTTTTGTTATAATTTGAACATGTTAAATGTAAGTGTTGAAAAATAAAAAATGAATTCATATATAAAAATGAATGTTTGTAATTCACAAAGGAACATTTGTGACAAAATTGGGACACCATGCAGCAATCAGTACCACGTGCAGCACGTGGTATTGCATGTGGAAGTCGGCAATTACTGTCTTTCACCAACCAAGGCTGCGGTGGGGTAGCTTTGTCCTTCCTTTTGATGATGATTAGGAATAGGCCGTAACACGCAGGGATCAATGCTAAGAGACTGAACCACGTAACCCAATAATAATAATATAATTGTTGCCGAAACTCATCAAGTGACAAATTATGAACATTAAAATTGTGGTAAAAATTATATAAATATTTGTGGTCATAATATTTTTCACATTGATCATAATTTTGAGTAATACCAATTGTGACATTTATTATCAATTTCCGTGTGGTCTAGACCTCTAGTGTCACGATATTATATCTATTTCTATAACTAGTGTGTGTTTGATAAAAATTAAAAAATTAACTTATTTTTGTTATTATTTATAGACCTCAGTACACTTTTTGATACTATTTATGAGTTTTATTATACTATTTTAACTAATTTTTACTTTTATTTACAGTACTTTCAGTAAAAAAATTTTAATTTTAATAAAATAAGTGAATTTCATACAGAACCCTACTCTACTACGGATGTAAGAGTGATGAAAGTGCCAATTACCTATGAGCCATGCAAGAGTACTTTTGACATGACATCGGCTATCAGTTTTGGTGATTGATATCTCTGTCATAGGCCATATCCGGTAAAATATTGCATATGGCTGGCAATTTCTTGACTTCTCTGGAGAAGTATAGCAATGAACGGTTGAGATTGAAACTTTTGATGTCTACCATTAAATAAAAAAAATTAAAAAGCTAAAAAGTTAAAAACGTATTAAAAAAATTTGTGAAAGAAGTGGTGTAATTGCATAGTGCAATGTCAATCCGAAAAGTTTTACAAAATTATAAACTGTCTCATTATTTCCAATTCAAGAGCATTTTACAATTTTACATAAGATTATTGCTAGTCATATGACAAAAATCACACCGCATCCCAATGATTCTTAGCCAGTAAATTATTATTTTTTGATAAATACAATCAAATTTTAATATATTAACAAATAAATTTGTCTAGTTAACTGAAATCTACAAAGTTTGGTTACAAAATTATTTGTAACTAGGGATGACAATTATTCAAGTTTGGTAGATTTTGTGTTGGGTCATAAATGGGTTGGGTATTGTAGGGGCTTGGGCCCGGGTGACTAAGAATGGCCCATGTGGCCAAGGCCCAACACTATGGGGACAAGATCACTCTACTGACAAAATGGGCAAGAGTCTTAGGATTAGTGTCCGGGGTGAACCATATTAAGTTAGGCCCAATACTAACTAGTAAGCTAGAGGGAAGTCGGTGAGGGGGGCGGTCAGATTAAGGTTGGCAACCGAGCACTGTCAATGCCTTTGGGAAACCCATTACTGAAAACTATTTGTCGTCTGGAACAAGTTCCAAGAGAATCCTCTGAAGGTGTGAAGATTCCTTGGGATTTTGCTGGAAGTGAAAATGCATGTGAAGTGGGAAAATGGTAACGATGCTAACCCCACTAATGAGAGACTATAAAAAGAAGAAGAAGGTAAACAAAAAGAGGGTTGGAAAAACATGGAGAGGAACATTTGGGAAGAGGAAGGAAAACACAAAGAGAGAGGGAGAGAGAGAAAACACTAGGGAAACGGAGGGTAACACTAGGGAAGAAGGGACAAAGACTAGAAAAAAGGGAATTACAGGGGAAAGGGAATGAGGGGTGAGTGAGAATATAGGGAGAAAGATACAGCTTAGACTGACCAAGTGAAGTTTGGAGCTCAACTTGTAGGATTGCAATAAAGCCGACAAATAAAATAATTGGGGGCCCAAATATTTCGGGTAGTATTACGACTTGAGGAGATTTGGGGACCACAGGTATATAATGACCCAATTAATCATTTTCTACCCAGTTGAATAAAAATTAGATACCCAATAGTCATCAAACCCATTTAATTCCCATTTAATCCATTTATTAAATTCACATATACCCTGCTTTAAAAATAAAAACTTATTTAAATTATTTTTTTAATCTAAAGCTAAAAGTGTTAACACACCAAATTAATTTCATAATAAATAAAAAAAACACATAAAATTAAAACGTGGTATCGTATTTATAAAAAAAGAAAAATTCATAAAATTTTTTTAGATTGCATTAGTTTTGAGTTTGAGAAATTAAGAAGAAAAACAAATATGAAAAAATTTATTTTCTTTTTAGGCTTTCTCAAAAACCAAGCAAAGCCCAAAGCCAAGAAAATTATTCATTGATTTACTCTCGCAATTACAACAAAATCAATCATCAACAACCACCTTGAAAATTTTTCATCTAATTTCTTATGGTTTCTCAAGAACCAAACAAGAGAGTGAGAGATTGAGAGAGCTAGGAAAGAGAGAATGATTTCATGAGGAGAAGAGAGAGGGGGAGGAGAAGAGTACTCAATAGATGAACAATGAGAGAGAGACCGATATCATAGCTATTGGAAAAGGTGGAGGTGCCAAATAAAAGAAGAAAAAAATGTTGGATAGGAAACTTAAACCAATTACATTCCTACTTGATATTTCAGTACTATCGATATACTACAAATTTATCTCAAATAAATGTGTTTCTCAAAAAAAAAAAAAAATCTCAAATAAATGTGAATCTCATCTACCAGACCTGCACTAGGGTTCACTTTTATGTGAGAGAATGTGTAGTACATTGAGTGTACCAAATAATTTTACCCAAATTTAGGATAACCGGATAAGTGTTTCTATTTAAGCTTTTACCAAATGACCTAAAATATATCATTTTTTTCCCATTTGAGGTTTGTGTTCATGAATCAAAGTTTTAATTTATGTAATTATTTGAAAATATAATAAATAGGAATTTTTTTTCTCCCCTCAAGCCAACCAACATAAAATGCATTTTAAGTCATTTTGAAGGTTGGAACCGAATACACACAAACACAAACACAAAAGAAAAAAAAAAAAAAAAAACTCGGTCTTGCAGAATATAAGTCATTTTCCAAGAAAAATTCTCTATGGAAAAAAATTGAATGGGTGGAATTGGGTGTTGGGCTTTGTGGAGCCTAGTTGTATTTGATTCGGTTGACAACCCGACCCAACCTGAATAATGTTGCGTGGTTTTTAATGAGAGATTTTCTAAGGCTTAGTCCATAGAGCGGAGATTTTGGCCCGTTTTTTAGCCTATTGTGAATCTTGTGCGCATGATATAGAAAAACGTTGTTTTGGTGATTAGGGTTTTTGTTGTTATTTTTTAGAGAGTGAAAAACTGTAGCCGCACTTTGTATTTTTTTCCTTGATAATAGTGAAATTCTTACAACTCCGTGAACGTAGACAAATTGCTCAATCATGTAAATACTGTCTTGTAAGTGTAATTATTTTTCTTTGGCGTGCATTTTCTCTATTTTTGTTTTTCACAGGTTGGGAATTTCGTGTTAATTCCCTACATTGGGATATTTGGAAGAGCAAAAATTTTCAACTAAAGAAAAATCAACTATTGTTTTATCTTTAAAAACATTAAGTAGATTATCTACCGATCATTAAGTAGATCCACTGAACCAATGAAATAGAATGCGTTTGTTTTATCTTGTGATCTTGTAGATGTGTAGATTCCATCAGATATTGAATGTCGTCTTCTAATATTACCTACCCTTAAATTAAATATCAAGTTTTCATTAATTTCACATAACATTAAAAAAAAAATCTCATTTCGTCATCTGAAAAGATCTTTTGCATTACCAAAACAAAAAGGAAAATTACTTAAAATATATATATATATTGCTCTTGTGATTTAGTGATGGGATCAAAATCCTTTGTCTCAACAACCATGCTCCACTTTATCCCAAGAAGCTGAGACTAAGAGTGAACCACATCTCTTTTTATATTTTTTTGATAATTTGATAAATGCAACGAGAGAGGAGGGATTTAAACTTGAATATCATGGAAATATTAGAAAATAGATCATTGAGTTACAAGGCTTTTGACCACATGTCTTATTATTTAACTCACTTAACATTGGTGTATTAAGTGTATGAATGATAAGTTTAACGATGTCAATTTGATGTACCTTCTGATTTTTTCTCGTTAAAATCCCCATGACAAAATTATAAAGACTTTGATAAAGACATAAATGAGAAATGTTTAGTATCCCATTTTGTCTTTATACGAGTGTTTGTGTGGGCGCGTTTTTTTCTAAAATTTTGATTTGTACTTAAAGAAATTTAGCCAAATTTCTATCAATTTGTCTCTGGTTGGCCCTTCTGCCTTCTAAGTTTTTATTTTATTTTTATTTTGATAATTGTTCAATAATTGTTTTTTTGGTAGGAGATCAATGGTTCGAAATGTGCTCATCTTACACTTGAGATTGACAGTCTTTCCCTTGCATCCACCACACTAACTTACAAGTCTGCTCAATTGATCGTGCATTTTGGGTTGGCAAAGTATTTACATTTGATGACCAAATATACATTTCCCTGTCAAGAAAATTAATGGCAAAACTTTGTTTGATAGGAATATAAATTACATACCCAAAAAAGGACTAGAAATTGGATTGCATTTAATTCCTAGAATCCCAATTCCTAACGCATTTGGCATGTAAAGTAAAGCATTTGTTGTCCGTCGTGATTATCTTTGGTCGGATTTTATTGGTTATCCAAAAACCGGAATATTTTTCATGTCCCTAACATATATCATTCAATTTGTGATGATCATGAGATTGCTAATAAGTTGTCCCTAACACAAATTGAAATGGCACCCCCTCTTATATAGGCTAAGTAATAAATTGTAATCAGCCATTCTTATCTGTTATTCTAGAATTGCAAATTCACCCAAGTGTTTCCAAAAATGCCTCACCCTGTCATGTGATTGATTTATTTTTGTCTAATGCTTGTGGTTATAAATATGCCTGGGTAAATGCGTGTTTGCAGATATCAATATTAATGTTTCTTCTCCATGTTCAGTACTCATGTTGCCGCACTCAACACTCACATTATTCTCCCAACTCTCTTCCTTTTATCAAAGTATGAGAAAGATTTTTGAGGAGACATGGAGACCACTAAATCGGATCAATGATTTACCAAAAGATTTTAGCATTTTGTTTAGAAGTATACATGCAATTGAATGGCAAGTACTTATTGCCCTATAAATTTTAGTGTCTTGTGTATCTTTTTTATCTGAATTTTTTTTATCAGCCCTTCACCCACTACAAGAGGGCTTGACATGTTCTATTTGTGATTTTCTTTAAAATAATTGGAGAAGTGTTCTTTTAGGTTATGGTATCCACCATCATTATAGCATTTAATTTATTTCAAGTATATAGTTTTTCTTCTCCTCTAAGTCAAAATTTGCTTTGTTTGTGTTAAGTGCTTTGCGTCATATATTGCCCATGATTGTTTTAAAGACTTCTTTAAAAAAAATAAAAAAATAAAAAGTTCATGTATTGTAATAGTTTAAAAGCCAACATAAAAATTAATTTCTTTGTTTTATTATGAATGGATTATTTACATATACGTTTCTCAAAAAAAAAAAAAAAAGAATATTTACATATACAAGTTCTTATAAGAACATCAAATACCAATTATGAAAATTTCAGTAGATGATTTTCTTTTCAGGAATCAGACAAACTGGGATGGCTGCCCCTGCAGATGCATACACTTGCTCCTCATGCTCGTGGCATCATGGAGCAAGATGCCTGCTTGGATTGGTATGTTCAACCTACTTCTTTCTGTGCCGCTATTTTTGCATTGCTTGAGAATTAAATTTGAAAAATGTATGCATCGTCTGTAATTCTGCAACAAGTTAATACTTCTTCATTGAATCCTATGATTTTAATTTTATTAATGTTCATATCTCTTCCAAAATCTGTTATAGAAGCCTCTATGGAATTAGGAAATATTGTGCGGCAACTTCAGTTCTTTGCAATAAAAAAGCAGAACATAAGAATGTAGAAATTGTAGTAGATACGATCAGACAAATTCATTATTGTGGCTGGAATCATTTGCAATCAATGCTTTTTTCCAATCTGCATTTTGGGTAAACAGTGCCATTTTCTGTTAATGGACCATTTTCATAATAGAGAAAATTCTAATTTCAATTTCTATCTATGGGTTTGACAGAGAACTGAAAATAGAACCAAATGTGTTGGTATTGCTTTCTTATAATTCATAATTTTCTTTATTGGCATTTGGG
This sequence comes from Castanea sativa, assembly GCF_040712315.1. Lineage (NCBI taxonomy): Eukaryota > Viridiplantae > Streptophyta > Magnoliopsida > Fagales > Fagaceae > Castanea > Castanea sativa. The sequence goes on along the minus strand of NC_134021.1, from coordinate 15,515,978 downwards.
AATTATTTAGTTCTCATAATTCAGCATGTTGATATATATATATAAGTTTAATATTTTCCTTTGGGGATTAATCAACTATGGATATATGTTCCTCTAAAACAGCTAGTGCTTATTGAAGATTTTGAAGGCGTGATAATCCCGGAAAAATGTGGAAGGAGGGATCATATATAAGTTTAATATTTTCCTTTGGGGATTAATCAACTATGCATATATGTTCCTCTAAAATAGCTAGTGCTTATTGAAGATTTTGAAGGCGTGATAAGCCCGGATACATGTGGAAGGAGGGATCATATGTTGCCCTGAACTTAAAAGATTAGTGGAAGGAAGGATCAAGTAGTTTCATAACTCCAGAAAACACACGAAGGAGGAGAGATCTAATGTCACAGAGGGCAATGAAAACCTCAACCTTGCAACCATGTAATATTGTAAAAATGTATCAACCTCACAAATCCAGCATGACTATGAAGAAAGTATCCCAAAACATGTTTTTCTTGTGTTTGAGCCATCATCATGGTTAACAAATCTATTTATTTAGTGATGTATGGAAGATTGGAATACAAAGTTTGTATCATCCAATGTGTTTCTCCGAATATATTAGTATGCACCATCCAATGTATCTCTCCAAATTTATCATTCTACTAGCTTTTTCACGTGTAATATATGTGAAATTTTTTTTTCATTAGATGAGACGAATGTATTTTCTTTTTTTCATGTGGTAATATAATTTGTAATTGTACTGTTATGTAGGTTACTCTCTCTCTCTCTCTCTCCATGGTGGGCAATTTTTTGTTTGGAGATTATCGTGTGTGCGTAACGTGTGTTAATGATTGCATTGAAAATTCTTCTCATTCGTCTATGAGTTTGAGCCTCCTTGTGGTATATATATCTTAAGTTTTTTTTTTATCTTCGCGCCTTGGATCTCCATCACCTTGGCAGGGTTGGTGTAAGGCAAATTAGATTTTGATTGTATTAGTTAAACCCAGAAGTGGCAAACCAATATATTCAATTGCTCAATTGGTGACTTTGCAAGTTGGGAACAAATGCAAAAGAGTTGAAGTATTCAAAATATTTGTTCACTTTGCATTGAGGATTTCAAATCTCAAATATCAACTCGAGGACAAATTTTTTATTTTATTTTTTCCGGTATAGGGCTATGATGTAGGACATAATTTGCAATTTAATTTTTGTTATTTATTAATTTTGGTGTTTTCATGTAATTTTTAGAATTTTAGGTTATCAATTTCTTGATTTTAGGTGCATTTAATGTTTTTCTAATCAAATTATAGGGGGAAAATGGGCTTTTGCTCTTTTCGCGAAAAAAAAATAGTGTGTTGCCCTTTTTCTCAAACTAATTAGGGAAATGCCATTCTTTTAAAACTTAATTTTCTCAAAATCGAGTTTCAAAAAAAAAAATCTGGAGCCCTATTGCGGGTGTTTTAAGGAGCCTATAGTGACGTTTTAAAGACTTATAGTGGCATTTTGGAACTTTATTTTTACCTATAACTCGATTTCATGGAGATCGAGTTCCAAAACGTCACTATACGCTCCTTAAAACGTCACTATAGGCTTCTTAAAATGCCGCTATAGGGCTTAACTTGATTTTGAGAAAATCGAGTTTCAAAAGAAGGGCATTTCTCTAATTAGTTTGGGAAAAGGGGCAACATGTTGATTTTTTTTCCGCAAAAAGGGCAAAAGCCCATTTTCGCCCAAATTAGAATCCCATTATGGTAGGGTATCAATTATGATTAGTTTTAGAATATTTTTACTTGCTAATCAAGTTTTAGCAAGCCTTCCAAAATATGTAAACAAAAATTATGCTCAGTATTCGGTTTTATAAAATTAGAGCTTTCTCTATTATTTTCTGATAGATTCTAGTTTCTCTCTTAGTGGTTTCAAGGGGTTTTTTTTTTTTATAATTTTATTTTAAGTAAAAGTGTTCTACTTCTTTTGGCATTCTGCGGGCATCAATTTCACTTGGTGACTTACAGCCTTCGTAATGATCATGGGATCTAGACCCTATGATAGTCATCTAGAATTTTTGAAAATATGGAGGAAAAAAAGTGCTTTAAATTTTGTGCTTTGTGTTTGGATTAGCACATGTAATTGGATAATTGATCTATTTAAGATTTTGTACAAATTCTACACATTTTTACTGCAAATCAAAATTGAGAGTGTAATTATCATCGTACATCCTTGGTGCGATGGTCACTCCACAAGAATAAATGCTTATGAGGTGTGGGATGCAAGAGCCAAGGTTCAAGTCTCTCGAGGGAGCTTCACATACATATACACTTAGATTAAGTTAAATTAGAATTTCTATCTTGTATTAATAAAAAAAAATTGATAATGTAATTGTAGACTAATGTTTCCTAGAATGATATACAATATAAGTTCGGCATTGTGCAATTATTTAACAAAATTTATGACCATATATGAAATTTTTGTTATTAAATCATTAAAGTGAATGATATATTTAAGTGCGTTTTAATGTTTCTTTGCACTTAGTTTGTCTTAAAATAATATTTTTTGTCATTTTTAGTGTATATTGTCAAGATCAACATGTCTACTATTTGATCTTTTTTAAGTACTGAATATCAAAATGACTTGAGAGTGGCCACACCATCTTTAAGGCATGACGATAATCATATAAAGTTAAGTTTTATAGTACTTAATAAAAGCATATAGTGGGTTTCAATTAATTCAACCAGTAAAGTCTCTTGGATTGAATAAGAAATTTATAATTTAATTCCTATCAACACCAAAAACCAATCAGTGTTTTGTTTTTTTCTCTACACTGGTAGAATCCCATGTAACTCAGAAGCTGCTCTTTTGGAAATCACTACTGCATTTCACAACTGTTGTAAAAGTTAGCTTAGTTTGAACCTTTTTTTTTTTTTATACAAAATAGAATGTTTACTCTACCCTAATCTAAGTATATATATGTGTGAAGCTCCCTCCTAAAAACTTGAACACCGACCCTTACTCCCCACACCCTATAAGCACTTATACTTAGAAAATGACCACCACACCAAGGATGCACTGGTAGCATAGTTTGAACTTTGAAGGCAATGCAAAAACAGTGATAGACTCCATTAATAATCCAGATTAGGATGAGATTCCCATCTTTTCTCTGCTTTTATCTTTCTCTTTTTCCCCCAAGTCCCTTAATGGGCTGGCTCACAACTCGGCCCGCTGGGCCTCTTGTATAAGACTTGGGGACCCATTCCCATCACATCTATCCCCCCCTCTTGTCCTAAACGGACCGAATAATCTATACTGGATGGAAACATTTAAAAAAAAATTCGCTCATTCTCTCTCTCTGCCTTTCTCTCAAGGTTCTCTTTCTCCACAGTCTAACTACTCAGACTCTCTCACACAGTCAGGTAATCTCTCTCTCTCTCTCTCTTCGATCGGTCTCTCTATGGAGTTCAATTTTCCTCTATCCCAGGCCTCACTCATTTTTCTATTTATTCCTTTTAGGGTTTACAAAATTTTGGGCTCAATATTTCTTTTTCCCTTATAATTATTCCTGTAATTTTTTCTTTCCTATACAATTTCTCTCAGCTACTAAACATGGATTAGGTTTTACAAATTGGGTATTGAAAAATTTAGGGATTTGTTTCAATTTTAGTTTTTTCCAATAAATTTACTTTACCAAACTGGAATTGAGTTGTTTTGTGTTGTAATTGACCTAAGCATAATCATTGCTGAAATTCACTGTTTCGTTTTCAGATTGATTAATGTGACCCTGATGCAATCCTATACACACACACACACACACACCCAACTACAGTTTTCAATTTCGTCCCTATACATTTTATTGTGGCAATTATATCTATCGGCTATTTATTTGTGTCAATTTCGTCCTCAACTTTCAAAACCAGGTCAATTTTTCGAATAAAATTGACCTGATTTTGAAAGTTGACGGACAAAATTGACACCAGTAATAGTTAAGGAACTATGATTTTGAAAGTTAGGGCAAAGTCCGTCTAGTGTTCTAGTGTACGGGGCGGGATACAAGACCGAAATGTGGTCATTTTTTGGACTTATGTTGTGTCTGTGTCATGTCAAGAGCACTAGACAGAAGCCAAACCTTGAAAATTATAGGATAAAATTGAAATCGTGACATATGTACAGGACCAAAATTGTAGTTTGGTCTTTTTTTTTTAGGGGGGAGGTTTAAGGAAAATTTTGTTTCCTTGAATAATATGATATGGCTTCTGAAAATTGAAGCTTCTGATTCATTGTTTATTTTCGATGAATAAAGTTCAACTCTCTTTGTGGTGTGGTGTGGTGTGGTGTGGTATTGAAAGTTGAAGATTTTGATTCGTTGTGTTGGGGTGCAGTTTTAAAATGTCGGACCCATATGAGAAAGCAAAAGGAGGGAGATTGACCTTCAAAGGGGGAAGTCTCGCCACTCGCAGCAAATCCATTGATAAGAAGAAACAGAAGAAAAAGAAGAAGAACAAGGATAAGGACCCCACGAACGATGAACCTATTTTAGACATGGAGGCAGGGATTGAGGATGCAGTGGTTGCAGGTGGCGATGAATCTGGACAGACAGGAGGAGTAGAATACACGATTGATGCTGCCAAGCGCATGAAGTATGAGCAGCTCTTCCCAGTTGAGGCCAAGAAGTTCAGTTACGATCCAAAGGCCAAAACCAAGTCTATTGAGGACGCTCTTGATGACCGTGTCAAGAAGAAGGCTGATCGTTACTGTAAATAAAATCAATAAATATAAGATGGAGTAACGATTTCTTTCCTTGGGGATGAGGCATAATGGAATGGCTCTTGCAGAGAAGTCTAGTTTGGAAATTTTGGTTCCAGAAGTTGCTAACAATGTACTATGCTCTGTAGTTGACTCAAAGACCAACACTTTTCTAGTAAGCCCTTTTTATTCTGTAATCATTGTAAACCCTCATAAAGAGCTATTGTTTGAGGCCGAAAGAAAAAGTCCGTCTCCTTCTCTAATATGATTCCCACTTCAATTACATTACTCTCACTTTTCTCATATCTATTAATTTAGGATTCTCTGTTGTTATCTGTGCACATATCAATCTTACATGCTAATTACTTTTGCTTAGATTCTACTGGTATATTGAGCTTGGTATTGTTTTTGAGATTTGGTTAGTTGTGTGGTGATCGCTACAATTGCTGCAAGCAAGTGGATTACATGAAGTTAGTAGGGTACTTTATCGTGTGTTATGGAATATTGTCATATTTAGTTAAATCAGATTATGCCTTTGAATTGCTTGCTTATTTGATTTGCATTATGATGCTGGGAGGAGTTCTATTTTGAAAATTGTAATATTGAACTTATCATGTTATGCGTAATCTGAGTCTCCTCTAGATATTATCATCTTGGAGTTATGCTATGTGCTAGGTTTGTTTAGGCATTTGTTATGTTAATTGGTAAATGTTATGATAATAAGTTAGGGGTATTGAAGAAAATTGAACTATTTTTTCCAATAACATTATTAGTTTGAATGGAAGGGGGAAAGTGAAACATTATTGATCTGTTTTTTCCTATAACAGCATTAGTTTGAATGGAAGACATTATTAATCTTGGCATGCGTGAAAGACTTGGATAGAGAAGCTTCTAACTAAGTGGATTATGATACAACTAATCATAGCTATTATGATGCATCTACTTGAAACCATTTAGTTGAATCCTATTGCAAGGATATGTGGTTGGAGATTTACCAGTTTCCTCTTTATTATTGCCTTGAATCCAGTTTTGGAAGACCTTATGAAGATTGAGATGTTGTGATGTTCACTATTTTACCAATGACCTAGTTTCTTATTTGCTAGAATTTTTATAGAATACCAGGGGACTGGGGGTTTGTGGTGGGGTGGGGATTTCTGGTGCCCATCACTGATAAGATTGCATGCTGCTGAGGAAGACAGAGATGGGTATATATATTATATATACTACCAAATTTGTTTTATTTTTGAAAGATATATGGTTTCAAGAAATCAAAGATGAAAGTTATTAGGTGACTTTCCCCCTTTTCTTGCTTCCTAAACTCTTAAATGATTTCATTGTATTTCAGTATGAATTAAGAACAAAATTCCTGCAGTTCTGAGAGATACTTATTAGTTATTATTGATTCTATTCTTTCGCAGAGTTGACTGCTGCAGTAGGTTTGATAGGCTTACGGTATGCAAGGGCATTGTCCCCCTTTGATTATAATTACATCTTATTGTTGGTTTGTCCAGTTTAATTTAGTTTTCTTGGCTCATGTTTTTATTCCTTTTCTCCTTAATCTTTGTATTATTTTGAACCCCTGAACAGAACTTTTGGATTGATCTGTTTACTATTTTACTCAGTGTCCAAAAAAAAATCGTAATTTGTGTTCTAGTTTGAAGGGTACTGTACGAGGTCCTAGGATTATTTCCCATTTGGTATTTTGCATATTGTTTTTTCAAAAGATAGGATTTGAATTTTTTTTTTTTTTTTTTAATAAAAAACTTATAACTTTATTAAGAAGAAGATAAATTCAGTATATCATGAGTAATGACTGACTCAATCAGCAATAGATTTTCCTCTATCCAAGTTACAAAATTATCATTATTGACTATATCTTTGGCGTGTTTTGCCAAAATATGTGTCGGCCTATTACCTTGTCGCCTTACATGGGACACTTGAACTAATCTAAAATCGTGAAATTTTTGAGATGCCTCAATTAGTATATTAGAAATGCTCATATGTGGAGAGCATAACCCCAACAGAGTATCAGACACATTCTTAGAGTCACATTCAAAAATCACATCTCTTATACCAACATCCCAAGCAAATAAAACCCTAACCTCCAAGGCTTTAGCTTCAATCTCCAAAGGTCCCAACGGTTGATGGATTTTCTAACTTAAAGCTGCCGTTACCTTGCCTTTATGATCTCAAATCACTACTCGTACCCCAGACTGTCCTTGGTTAAGATATGATTTGAAATCTTAGCTTCTGTTCTATGAGTGATCATATTTTAATTTTAGTTTTTTTTTATCTATGATGTCCTGAGTGATTATCAATTGTCATTTTTCTATACATAATTGTAGACAACAAAATCCAAGTGTTGTTTTGACTAGTTGAGCAACATGATATTTTTTAGTTCATCTGAGCAACATGATATAGTCGTTCATCCAAAACAAAATAAAATAAAATAAAACAGGATAGAGTGAGCAACATTAATAGGGCGGCTCAATAACTTTGGAAGCCTTAGTCAATTAGTGGGGTCTTTTTTATATTTAAATATTAATCAAATAATATATATTAATTTTTTTTATTTAAAATCTATTTTTCTTGCTTTTTGAGATAATTAAGTTTTTGTATTTAAATTCCTTTAACATTTCTTTTTCAATTGATAATATAGCTAATTCACTTAATCTTTCTTATAACATAGTAGACCTTAAATAAGATTTTGTTAATTTTAATTTTAATATAACTAATCCACTTAATCTTTCTTTTACAAATAAAAATTAATTTATTACATGGTTCAATAAATTAGTGTCACTATAATACAAATGAGTTGATATGATACATATCAAATTATTAATTGGTATGATAATTTATAATAATTGATAAAGTAAAAAAATGTATTTTCTTGTGACTGTGGGCTACTGGGCTATGCAACTGTGCAGCCTGTGCTACTGTGCAGTGCGCAACTGTGCAGAAAACGTATTGTCTAGCCTAAATTTAATTTTGTTAGTTGAAGTTTGACTATTTTTGTTTTTTTCCTTTTTAATTTTCTTCATATTTGGATACAATCAGGTCTTTTTAATACATTTTATTGACCAATAAAAGTACTTAAATTTTTTTAATTAGAATATTTAGATAAATATATTTTATATAATTTTTTTTTACAAGTTGAGACATTCTTTTATTTGGGGGCCTTAGGCAATTACATCAATTGCATCACCTATTAAGCCAGCCTTGAATATTAAAAGCTAAGGGGTTGGGAACGCTCCAAGGATTTTGAGTGTCCTAACTCCTAAATTATTATTATTATTATTTAAGAATGCGTCAAGCTGCATTAAATTATTATTATTATTATTTAATGAAGCACAAGTTAAGGCTGCTCAATTCTGACTCTATTATTATTTTTTTCACTCTTTTGAAAAAAAAAAATAGTCAGGCTGTACATAATTTTCTTAAATTTGTTTGTACAATCAATGAAAATCTACATGATTTTTTTCTTAAAATGATAATTCGATAGTGGGAAGGGAGGAATTTAAACAATTAAACTTTTGAATGTTTTTGTTGAAAACACTCAAAAGTACCAATTTAATTACAAGACTCTTGGCATTATGCATATTTATTTATTTTGAAAAAAAAATGCATTACAAATCACAACTATTTTTCTTTTTGACAAGAACAAATATACCGATTAGATTCAAAATAAGGAAAATCAATTAAAAATAGGGACAACTCCCCTATTAATGGCAGAGCCATGAACATCCCCTCAATTTTTATTTATTTTTAATTGTATATGCATATTTTATAATTTTTCTAAAGGTTGTACCCAAAAAATAAGAGTTTTCTCCCCCCAAAACAAAAGTATTGATCAACTAAATTTTTAGTTATAAGAATGCTATATGCACTTTTTTAAAATTCTATTCTCAAGATTTTATTGAGAAATATATATATATATATATATATTATAAAATAAAAATAATAACACACAGCTCATTGCAACTTCAATTTTAACATTATGAATTTGACAAAAACATTCGCATGAAAATAATAATTGATGAAATTTATTATATGAAACTCATAACTTTGATGAAAGTTGCTAAGTTCTTTATTTTATTATATTTTTTTATGCTTGTATAAAAAACTATACAGCTTTGTATACTCAATAATGATTATAAGTTTCTTAAAAAATGTTGGAATGTGCATATATAATATCAAAGTTGATAATTTATATATAGTATCATATATTTATGGGTCAAAACTCTTTTAATATTATTCAACAAAAATACTTTTTTTAGTATTAGAAAATTAATATTCACACGTGCGAATGCTCACATATTATATAATTATTATTATTTTGCGGTTAGTGTATATATGTGATTTGGATTTGTCTTGACTCATGCATTATTTCAGTAGTCCATCTCCCAACTAATTTGATTTTTGTTAGAAATATTAAGTGGGTTTTTTTTTTTTTTTGAATTTAATTTATAGTGTCTACTTCTAATATTCTTTATTATTAGACTATAATATCAATTAATTTTTAAAATATTTTATTTAACTATAAAAAATTTTACTAATCGAAGTAATTAAAATCTACAATAAAATGCAGGTGAAGCTACAAAATGGACAACCAAATTTATAATTTTTTTTATTACGTGAGAAATTTGATTTTTGTTTTGTTGGTAAAAGCCAAGGAGTAGCAACAAAAGTTACGCAATGGCAAAGCACATAAAAAAAATAGGGATTTTTAAAGAAGCTGGTGGCTGCTATAATAAGTGGCACGGTAGCCTTGTCAGATCTAGAATAACTCTTAAGTCTTAAGTCTGAAGTCTTATCAACCACGTGAAAGGGAGACACATGCATCGTATTGCCCACCAAAAATCTAATACATCATCAACACTTGCCAACATTTCTGCACCGAATACCTGTTCCACCTTCCTGCTTTCCCAATCCAGTATGGCCAATTTTTACAGCTGTGTTTGTATGTAAGGACTCTTTTCAATTTCCATAACCGCCACCCAACAAGTTCAATCAAACCTACTTCTCTGTCTTATCCATTTGATCTTTCATCATATTTTTTCCGTTGCATTTTATGTTTCTGCTGTGCTGTCCGCCTGTCCCGTTGGCAACAGATTTTTTTTATTTTATGAAAATGATTAACGTGTGCCGTTTCTAGAAAAAATTATTATGAAAAATTTAAAAAAATTGTCAAATCAGTTAATTGTTTTTCTAATTTTCTATAAATAAAATTTTAAAAATAATTTACTAACATCTTTTTTTTATTTATATATAATTTTTTTTAACCTTTTATATATACACATTTTCAACCAATAAACTTTTAACAATTTTTTTTTTTTTTGAGAAATCTTTTAACAAAATAGTAGTACTTTCAAACACGCTTAAAAAATTGTCTCATGTTTGTAAATGATAGCCCAACATTAATGATATTTTTTATGGTCTCTTGATTTGAACTGCATCTTCCACCTCCATTATCTATCTATCATAAAAATATATATCTTATGATTTGATGTATACACGTCAAATGTGTTGCTCCATGTAATATATATATTGATTATTACAACATATGAGTGAAGCCCTTACCTTGTGAGAGAAAAGATGCATAAAATAACTATTATTTTCAATCTATTAATAATCATGTAAGACCTATATATTAGGAGAGAAATTGTACATATATCAAAATGGACAATGCGTTCTTGATTGATAGACATGTTCTTTCAATAAATTGCATGGATACACGATATACCTTCTCCCAATCGGTTGCGTCTCGTTCTAAAGTCATCACCTTGGTGACCAACGACCATTAAACCACTAGTAGACCATTTGATTTGCAGGCTGAGACCATTTCGCCACACACAAACATAGTCTCCATTAACAGCGCTGCTGCCACTCTTAGCTCAAATCCATTGGAGACGCATGTCCCTCAACCTACTCATACTCTCACTTCTCCTAATTGGGCCAACCTTATTTGACTTGACTTACAATTTTAGCCCCTTCACCCACCATTCATAGCCCAGAATCCTGCCAAACTTTCTAAAAGCCCTCTCTTTCTCTCTCTCTCCTATTGGTAAGTTAAAGTAGAAGTGATGACATGGCTTTCTTGTCCATCTCCATCTGGGCAATGTAATACGTGTCACCCAGTCAACCAATTGACTAGGAAGGAGAGCAGCCAAACCCAAATAAGTACTTCAGCCATGCCTTCCTAGAAATGCACACACCACATTCCTTAACTCCTTTCCTTTAATGACCATTTCCAGAATTCTCATTTGTATCCCATAAAAATCTTGCTCTCTTTTTTTTTTTCTTTTTTCTTTTTTTATTATTATCTTCACGATGTCTTTTCCACTTGGCGACAAATTGCACCGAGTCTCCTTAAAACTCTCTCAGATATGAGATATCTCTCTCTCTCTCTCTCTCTCTGTCGGTGGTCTTAGAGACTGTGTGAAACACCGTTCATCCTCTCTTTGCATTCTTCCCTACCGACTCCAAATTTAAAACCCTCTTATCATGGCTTTGCTAAACTGACCTGTCCACACGTCTCTACTCTCGAGGAGTTTGGTTTCTATTTTTTCCTCACAATCTCTCTCTGTCCATTCCTCCAATCCCATTAAAAATCAAGCACCAACCTTGCTCTCGAAGTATTACACACAATACTTACTTGGTAAGAAAAAAATAAAAATAAAAATCTTTTCCCCTCACATTCTCATAACCAACTCATATATATATATATATATATACACACACACATTGCATTGCTGCTTGTCTTTCACAATATCACTCACTCACTCTTTCTTTCACTAGCTATGCCTGATAGATCAGCCACAGGTACACAAACCAATAATGCTGATTCATTGAGAACCTTCCTGGAAGGCTGGATGGTCCGCCAAGAACACTACCTTGATGAGCTTCTCTCAGCTCAGCAACACTGCCATGACATGCAAGACGAGGACATCAAAGAACTATGTTCACGTATGCTCGCCCATTACCAAGAATACTTCGAAGCCAAGTCAAGAATAGCTCAAAGGGATGTCTTCCTTGCTTTCTCTCCCACATGGCTAACCTCGTTGGAGCGAACCTTCCTCTGGATAGCTGGGTTTAAGCCCGGAATGGTCTTCAGAATCGTCACCAACTCGGTGCTTGACATGTCCGAAGACCAAACACAGAGAATGAATAGGTTGATGGAGGAGACCAAGTTGGAGGAACGTGCACTTAAAGATGAGCTAGCGAAGGTTCATGAAAGCGTGGCGGGTCCAACAATGTTGGAGGCCGCGAGACGTAGCGGGAGGTTAGTGGCCGGTGAAGCCAGTGAAGAGGAAACGGCTATGGCTACGTTGAGAGTGGCATTGGAGAGTGTGGTGGCCAATGCTGATTCGTTGAGGATGAGGACGGCGGTGAAAGTGGTGGAGATACTGAGGCCAGCTCAGAAGGTGAGGTTTTTTGCTGGGGCGGCTCAGCTTCAGCTAAAGATCAGGAGCTGGGGATTGCAGAGACAAGAAGGTGAAAGACAAAATCAAGTGGGGATGAATGGTAGGTTTTAAATTGATTAACGCTGGTAACACATAATTTGGCACAATTTTGTGTCACAACACTACGTGGCAAGTTGTAGTTGGTAAAAGTGTAACCTACCGTCATACTTTTATCAATCAGAACTTGCTACGTGACGAATTGTGACACAAAATTATGCTAAATTATGTGTTTTTAGCATTACTTCCGATGAGTGAAGGTACTAGCTAGCTAGGTAGTATTTGATATTATTGATAAATGTTGACAGTGGAGTTCTATGATCTATGGTGGTCTGGTTGGCGCTGCATTTTTGTCAATCAACGGTGATCTATCATCTAAGACAACCATATGCTTTATCCACTATGGTTAAAGAAATAAATAAAAAGAAAGGAAGAAGAAGACAATGAAGCTTAAATCATATAGGACTCTAGGATCAATGTTATTTGGGATTTGGAAAGACAATCTGTTATTTTCTACCATGCAAGTGTATTAATTTGATGGCAGATAAGAAAGAAACTCATTGGCATGAGGCTGCAGATTTGTGAGTTGGTGTGTGAAGGTTTCTATATTTTAAGGTTCCGTTTGGAATCCATTTATTTTGTTGAAACTAAAAATTTTATGCTGAAAGTACTATAGATTAAGATAAAAGTTAGTTGAAATAGTATAGTGTGATCCATGAATAACACCAAAAAGTGCAGTAAGACTTACGAATAGCAGCAAAAATAAGCTAAATAGTAAAATAAGTTGGCAAAAAATAATCTATGGTAAATGGACACTAAGTTCAAATTTCTTTCATAGATACCAAGTGTCTATTTAGAACAGCTTATTTAGTTGAAACTGAAATTTTTTTACTAAAAGTGTAGAAAAAATGTTAAAAAATAAGCTAATAGTACAGTGAGATCCATAAATAATATAAAAAGGTACAATAAGACTTATAAATAATAACAAAAATAAACTAAAAATTAAAATATGTTAAAAAATTAAGCTCATTCCAAACGCACACTAGACTTTGGGCTTTGGGCTTTGGGCTTTGGTAGTTGGTTGTCTTACCCTCTTTTGCGCACTCTTCATTCACATCATGTGTTAAGCGTGAATAATCTTGAAAAATGTGAATAATTTATCTTTGAATACCTTATCTGAAAGTGAGACATTGTGCATACAGAGTATTCTTGAAAAATGTGAATACCTTGTGCAAACATTGTGTATACGGAGTATTCTTGAAAAATGTAAATACCGAATATGAAAGTGCAGACATTATTGTGTATTATTGTATATCCGGAGCGCGAAATTATAATTTTCTAATTTAAATATAAGAATAACACAAAAAGTAAGTAAAAACTTTAAGTATAAATAGTTATTATGAAGGATGAGAAAAAAAAAAAAAGATATTTAAATGTATCACTAAAAATAGTGTTGAGTCTTGTGACCATTTTTTTAAAATATAATTTAATTGTTATAATGAGTGGGAGAAGAATTCCATTGTTAGAATGCGTAATATGTGAGAGAAGAATTCACTCGTCATGAAAGAGACCATGTAATATACTGACTTACAAGACTTTTTAGCATCTTTTTTTTTTTCTTTTACAAGTGAGTTACAAGACTTTTTAGCATCAACCCAGTGGAGTTGGCCAAGTGGTTGAGCACTTGGTCTCAAAGTGGCTGTCTGGGGTTTGACTAGGAGCTCCCTAGTTCAAGTCCCGGCAACAGCACTTTGAAACAAACTCCCTGGGCCAGCGATTTACCCCGTTATGGGCTCACCCGTCGCGAACAGTGATTAGTCTCTGGTTGAAAGCTTTGAGGATACACTGTGGGCAACCAAAAAAAAAAAAAAAGACTTTTTAGCATCCTCCCATCAGATGTATGAAAATGACATCCGAAACAAAGTCCAACAGAGTTGCTAAATATTGTTTTTTTAAGCAAAACTAATGTGGCTTATTTTTCTTTTTATGAGAACTAATGCGGCTTATTAGTTCTGCATTACAACCATATGACTCATTAGTTTATTGGTCAATGCACTTCTTTTTGTATTACAATTTCCAAATTTTAATACCACATGACTGGATTTAATTTAGAATCTAAATACAACTAAGGAACGAAGCTTTATCCTAAAATGTGACAGTACTCAAGTAGGTACCTATACTACCAAGAAACAGCAGCAGCTAAACCTAAGACATCAGAGGACAAGTTCTGTTCTACCAAATTATGCTTGTAGTTAAAGATGCTGTCAAAAAATTAATTAGTACACCGAACGTTTCTAGAACATTTCTTTTTGCGTTCTTTTTCTACACATGGGTGTCCAGAACTCTTTTAGTACCTGAGTAATGTCTCAATATATTATTCTTACACTGATTAATTACAAGGAGGAATAAAGAATCCCTTGGACCACTCCCAAAGCCTTAGCTAGGAAACTTAAATCCAAAAACTTAGATTACACGAGGCCGGAAAGCCACTAAACCAATCCCTTATAGCCTGTTTGGAAGTTTAGAGAGGGAGGAGAGTAGAGGAGAATGGATATACTCTACCTTGTTTGGATGTTTTTAAAATTAGTAAAGGAAAAAGGAGTAATTAGCCCTTACTCTTGTTTGGACGTTTTAAAAATTATGATGGAAAAGAGTTAAAACTAGGATGGAAAGGAGAGGAAATAATTTAAATAGTCAAATTTACCTCTATTTGAAAATGGACTTGCAACATTGGTCTATGATTAATTTGTTAGATTAAATAATTATGACTATAGCATGTAATAATTTTTTTGATAATTTTTTTTTCTGATGTGAATTAAATAATCAACATTGATCTATGATTAAATATTTTTTCTGCTTTTTTATTATACTAAAAAACCATCCTTAATTGATAATAATTAAAATAAGAAAAAAGAAAACTTCGTATGTGTATGTGTATGTGCATGTGCATGTGCATAAAGAAGCTCCGCTTTGATTTTCGTAAGATTTCATTTATATTTTACTATCTCTGTTTTCTCAGCAGCCAAACAGTGATATAATTGTACTCTATATGTAATTTTTACTCTTTCAAAGTAGGTGATTTGATGACCATATTGTCCTTGTAATCATTGTTTTTCCCTTCTCGAGTTGTTCATCTTGTAGTGGCTAGTTTGTAGCTATGTTTTTTGAAGTGTTTGGTTTGTAAACTCTGCTTTAAGTTTTTATAGTATTGCCTTTCTTATGCCAAAAAAAAAAAGTTTTTCCCTTCCCCTGTTCTATATATGTTAAAACAGGGTATCCTTAGCTTATATACCGTTTGATATTATTAATACAATACCTATCTTTTATCTCAAAAAAAAAAAAAAAAAGGTGATCTGATTGGTTTGTTTCTATTCAAAGTAGGTGATATTAATTTCCGTCAACTTCAGATAGATGAGATTTTTTTTTTTTGGCTTTATCTGTTTTCTCAGCAAGCAAACGGGAGATAGGTGTACTAGATTTGTGAATTTTACTCTGTTCCATTGGATTGTTTAAGTTCCTATTCTTGGATTCTGAAAATTGATCAAAAGGGTCTATGTTAATTTTTTGGTTTGTAATTTTGTTAATTTAACAAAGGTAAATTGAAGAATTCATTTAGTTAATAATTTATCTACTCTACTCTCCCTCCAAATCTCTCCAATTTGGGGGAATTAAAAATGAGGGGTTAGAAGTAGTTGAAACCCCTACAAACTCCATTCCCTCATTCCTTAAAAAACTTCCAAACAAGGTAATTGAATTACTCTCATTCCCTTTACTCTACTCCCCCTCCTTTTTTAAACATCCAAACAAGCCATTAGGGTTGAGTGGATCTAGAATATACTTGCTGCGTCTCCTTGGTACTTTTATGAGTATAACATGGTGACCTCTAAAAACTAAAAAGGGACCACTGACCTGAGCAACTTCAAGAGGTAAATTGAATCCTTGATTATGGGAGCACCCTTAATCCTGGTATGGGTCATTGAGACTGATATAGTAACTTTAGTTGTCTAGTAATGTCTACTATTACTCCAGTAGATTTAAGAAAGCCAAAAGAAAATTTTGCATTTTATTTCATTTCCATCAACATATTCTATACACCATTTGTATACATTATTCAATTATTATGGGCATCAAGACTTTTTCTCATTGGAAACATTGCCTCAAGCAGCACAGCTAACACAATAAGAGAAGGGATAATAAGTTTCCAACCAGAGGGTTGAGGAAGAAAGTATACATTTCTAGAGACGGCTTCTTCGGCTCGATACAGCTGGCTTGAAGCTAGCAATGCCAGTGACTTCCCTACCTGTTACCAAGCTGTTGATGTCATAGGTGCCTTCATATGTGTAGATCGGCTCCAAATCGCAGAATGCCTGAAATGAAACACCCAAAATTGAAAAAGGAGAAATAGGTAAATAACTGTATGGGGGTGGGTTATCGCAGCTCAATTTTCTCAAAAGAAACAGTCTCAATTCTTCTATGACTGCAAACTTTGCCACAACTTTTGTCACAATTTGCACATATGTCAACTTGTGATTGAATTACATCCCTTACACATGAGGTGAAAAGTAATCCAATCACCACTTAACACGTGTAAGTTGTGGCAAAGTGTGTGTCCCTAGACTTTTTCGTCAGCCCATCAATTGCATGTCTAAAATCTTAATCCTATCAGATTCCATTTATCTATCTAGTCATGTAAATAAGCAATGGTTCTATCTATTGTTGGGCATCCGATAGCTAGCAAGTTCAATTAATAATTGTGCTTCAAGTGATCTCTCACTTGGATTATGTCTCATAAAATCACATTCTAATTTAGACCCTTCACAAACCAACCCTTCGCAATTGTTAATTTAAACTTTTTCTTATAAAATTACAGCATTAATACCTTTGCAACTAGAAAATCAGCCAAAATTCCATTACCACCAAGTAACTCCCGCCCAATTGCGGCAGTTTCTCTTGCCTTCAAGGTGATCCATGACTGAAGAATTATGGGGAAAAAAAATGTCAGCACAAGGAACTTACAGCACCTATCACAAATTTAAAGATTTCTAATTGTACCTTTCCCAAGCTTGCTTGACCTGGAGTCATTTTACCATGCTCATACAACTTGCAAAGTCGCCAACCAACAAGAATCATTGCTTGAACATTACCGAGCATCTGAACAAGTTTCAGTTGATTGATTTGGAAAGCTGCTAGCGGTGCTCCAAACTGTTTCCTCTCCTTCAGATATCTTTAAATCAATTGGAAATATAATCACGTTACTTCCAAAAGCTTAAAATGAAATAGCACAGTGCAGAAGAACAGAATTTACTCTGGTACCTGTGACACATATCATAGATGCCCATTGATATGCCAATTGGTTGCCAGGCAACCATAACACGTGAAACTGCAAGAATCTTTTTTGAGGCAGCAATTGCATATAAGCAACATGAAAAAACAGGAACACACATGAATACTATAAATCATGGAACTACACGGAAAAAGAAATTGAAAACCAGCAAAGTATATGCAGAAAACTCATGTACAAAAGCACTGCAGGTATTTCTAAAAAAGACTACCATTGGCAGCATCATATATTTGAAGGAATAAATGCTTTATGGACACAACAAACACATTTTGATCGCTCTCTCTTGCTGGGACTCTGCAATTTCATGTGTGTATGCTTGAATGAACTACTACTGATTGATTTGGTTGAAGTTGATGCCCCGACATTCCAGATGGTGAGCAATGAACACGTTAGTAATGCCATGAGGTCATAAGAACACATAAAAGTGGCGTGTTTGCACAATGGTGGCTAGCATTCTGTTTTGGTGCACTCAAGTCTAATGGCTTGAAACCCAAGGTGTTCAAACTCTCTCTCTCTCTCTCTCTCTCTCATCTGGCTGAAAAGAAAAAAACCAAACTATTGCAGAACCTACAAGACTAAAGTTGAAGTTCTATATATAGCACATACTATGTGTTGTTTTCAAAGGAATAAGGTATTGATTTTTTCATTAGATTACTCTGCACAAGGACTAAGAAAGTTGTTCACACAAGAAAAAGATATTAAAAGCAATCATTTTGTGTTGATATGATATTAGGGGTAAGGCTACCTACCAATCACCTCTCCCAAACCAGGCAAAAGTGGGAGCTTTGTGTATTGGGTACTACCTCTATATTATTACCATTTTTTTTTCTTTTTTTATAAGTATAATGTTACCATGTTTCCAATACTGACATGTAAAAAAGATAAAATCTGACCAAAGTAGATGATACATGATATATGATAGTCATTGGGTTTTCTTCGCACAATAAATGGTGTATTATCACAACCGAAGATGCCATTCTGCCCACTTATAGATGATAGTCAGCCAAAAAAAAAAAACCCATACACAGCAGGAAGTATACAAATGATTAAGGACAAGCAACATTTAAGACAACTCATCACACCCATACCTTGTTTGTATCCTGAAAAGAATCGACACCAGGTATCCTGTCCTCGTCAGGAATAAAAACTTTCTTTAAGAGAATATCTCCATTTTGAACAATCCGTAGGCCAATTTTATTTTCTATCTTTGATACTGTTAATCCAGGCGCATCCTTCTTTACAATAAATCTGAAACAGAAAGCAGAAATATCACACATGAAGAGGATGCCAATACAGAAAACCAACTATCTGCCTTTTCAAACAAAAGCCAGTAAAATTGTACCACTTAAATGTACAAGTTTAGGATGACAATCCGCCAGCAATGCAGGGAATCCTACAAAAGATCATCTAATTGAGCAATGATGGGCAATTGATGAAGGTTTCAAGGTTTGCTTTGGCCCTTAAAGTTTGGGGCTGTTTTCATTTTGGTCCTTTACGTTTCAAAATATTAATTTTGGCCCTTCATGTTTGATTTGGTTTACATATTGAGTATGCAGTCCATTTTCGTTACTAATCTAACCATTAACTCATTAAGCTCCCTTCATATCTAACTATTTCATAAAATACTAACTCTAAAGTCTAAAATCCTGTGGAATGTAAGAATTATATTGTTGTACAGAAAAGCATATTATGGACAGTCATATTTCTAACAGAAATAGACAGCATTGAATAGGGAATCAAACCTGAAGAGCTAAAATGAAAATTTTGAAATTTCAAGGGCCAAAATGAAAACAAAAGTGTACTTTAATCTAATTTTTACTTTCATATAGGGTCTCCAATACTAACTTTTGTGGGTTGTTGGTCTCTGCTTTTCTCAGATGAAAGGATTGATCCTTACGCTCTAATGAGTATATATTGAGGCATCACTTGGTGCAAATTATGTTTAGATATCACATGAACTGCTTTGTGAATGTTAATTTGATGTTCATCTAGTTATCAAGGGAGAATTTTTAAAAAGAAGAATGGATGTTATAATAGGTCTGACATGGGTAGAAAAGAGGATGATAAATAACAGAAAATCCACAGGCATGGATATACCGTGTCCAACATGACAGCCATCCAAAACCTCAATAGAGGGCCAGGGCATAAGTGCATGTTTACCAACAAACTACAAGGAACAAGCATATAAATTTGTACATAAGTCCTTTTGTCTCTATGAACAATAGAGAACAATGTAAAGAGGAAAGTAGCACTATACAACGCATGACAAGTTTCACAGGGAAATATAAAAGATATGTTTGTAAGTAGAACAAAAGAAAGAGGAAAGGAGCACTATACAATATAGAGACCAATTAGGCTCTTTTAAGGACCCACACATATGTTTGAATAGGTTTCCATCCCGTAAATTTCCAGCATGTCAATGCTAGGGTAAAGCATCCTGCATATCATAGAGCAGATCACCTACCCATTTATCTGATTTGTTGTGGTGTTCCTTGCAAAAATAACCAACAAATCTGCAAAGGTACTGTTTCCAATCCAGCGCTTTTGGCCCTCAAGTATCCAACCTCCTTCCACCTGATCATCCCAATACAACAGCAAAAACATAAAGTTCCAGATATGAATGTATGTATGAAAACTGGTTTTATTTGCTATAGATAAATAAATAGAAAAGAAGTTGAGTGCAAGAACCTTTGTTGCTATCGTTTTCAATCCACTAGCATCACTTCCATATTCAGGCTCGGTCAAAGCCTTAAGATGTGGAAATAACATATTTCAGTAACTAAAGTTTGACAGAAACTCATATTAAACATGTTTTTGGAATCCCATATGGTAATACAATGCCAAGGGCTTCTTACCCAACACGCTACAGTTTTTAACTCTGCCAAAGAAGGTAGATATTTTTGTTTCTGTGCCTCCGATCCACACAATGCTATAATTGGCAGTCCAGACAAGTAATATTAAGATTTGTTAACAGCATCTTGTTTTTCTTAATTAAAAAATTAAAATAAATAAAACTCTTCCACTACTTTTATCAGGTCAAGACAATTGAAAGGTAATATGGAGATCTCACCAATAGTAAGCATTGCCAGAGATGAATGCACCAGTATGAAAGTAGAGCAGCTTGCATCAACTCTAGCAACTTCTGCTGCAGCAACAGCGCTTCCAGTAATGGAGTGACCAGGACACCCATAACCCTGAGAATCAGAACTGGCTAAACATCCCATTCACCACATCTAACAGCTCAAAAGGGAAAGGAAAAAAAAATGCATATACCTTGATTGTGCCACCAGCAATACGCAAGGCACCAAGTTTTGGAATAACATGAAAGGGAAACTTGGCCTTCTCCCAATACTGGAAAGAAAAAAAAGTATAACTATTTATTTGCATTTGAACATCTATCGTCTTCAAAGACAAAGCATCACTTTTCCAATGCCTAAATACCATTCCAGAATTTTACCATTGTATTCACAAACTATAGTTTCCATCTTCTGAAAATAAAAATAATGATAAGAGTAATGTGATAAAAATATACCTCTGTCATTATTGGGGCTATTTCTTTTTCCATACACTCTCTTACTTTCTTCCTCACAGTCTGCTCCTCAGGACTCAATAGATCATCAAGTTGATAATAGTCTGACTCTGTAAATTTTATATACCATGAGACAAAGATAAGAAAGTGACCCACCAAAGAAAATTTTGGTTACTCTCATATAGTGCAACATGCCAAGGCAACTACAGGGGAAATACTCAAAGTACAAAACATACGTTACCAGTTATAGGAAATAAACTATCATATGCACCAAATCTTATAATTGGGGAAACAACAAACAGAACAATGAAAGAGAAGGAAAAATATAAGATGATGACTTTGACAACTACGAAATGTGAATAGAAATAGTTGCGGTATAAATTCCTGAACAATCTCTTATTTGAAAAAAGGAAGAGAAATCGCAACAATCTACGTTAGAACAGACAAGACCAAGAGATTGTTGGTGAAGCCTGTGGCACATGTAGAATGATAAACTAGCAAAAGACACTCAACTTCGATTGGTAAAAGGGATAGAAAAGTGAAGTGAAAACAAAGCATCTTGTCTTAAATTCGAATTATATCCTTGTATTGAATTGTTTTTAACTAAACTAGAAACATAAGAATCTCAAATTACCTAGATAAGACATTTCTCTCCCATTTCAAAAGATTAATAATATTGGTTCAGGATATAAATTAATCACCCCTCACTTTTTTCTTTCCATCCCACTTTTCTACTCTACCAAACAGGAGAAAATATCAAATCCATCTTCCATTTTCTCTCCACTTGGTTCAAAATGCACCTTATCAGACTCCTCATATAATCACTTAACCGAGCTACAACACAAAATGCAAATCGCATCTTCACTAATTTTGATTCCGAAAACTAATAGTAAACAGCAAACATACATACATATAGAAATCACAAGCAATAAGTCCGCAGACACATAATTTTTCACAACTGTTAACGCGACTCGTTGAGTTAGTAGTGGGACCACGTGAAAGTGAGTTACGATTAGTAGATAATAAAAGTTGGGTTGTGTTAACGGTGCCCGTTAACAACACACTTTTGGATAATTTTTTGGTAACTTTTTCAGCTTTTTGGCATTTTGGCAATTTTTTTTATTTCTTTTGGAAATTTTTTTGTCATGAAACACAAAAAAGGAGACGTTAACATTTCCCATAAAAGTTATATCAGGAGTGAGACCTTGTGAAAGTAACCGCGAAAATCACAAAAGCTAAAAATTAAATTTATCAATCTTACTGCAAGGAGGGAAAATGGAAGCTGGAGTTGCTTGTGGGAACGCAACAGAGATATCCAACGGTGGTGAATTAAAATAAGAGGTCCTTGGATTTTGGTCACGATCATCTGCAAATCATTGAAATTAAACCATTCATCAGACTAAATTGATCAAATCGAAAAGAAAAAAAAAATAAGGCAATTAAGATGCAGTTACATCAAAAATTGATCATTAATGAGTTCAACCAAAGGCTTCAAATTGAGAACAAACCTTGCTTTGTGGAAGAGAAAACTGTCATCGTGGAGAGCTGCGATAAGATTAGGTTTCTGAAACCCAAAAAAACAAAAAGAACTAGCAGCAGAGGTGGAAGAAATGAAAGAAATGTACAAATATAGTAGTAATATTATTTTAAGTGTGATAGTGATGGCGTTGAATTGATTTGTGGATGATAGGATAAAGTTGGCACGCAAGTTTAGGTTGGTTAATATTTTAACGCTAAAATGGTAGTATTTATATCAAAGAAAAGAAGACTGAAAATTTAATAAGTATGGGTGTAAAAGGCTACTTTCCGCTAATTTTGTGCCACATTAGATTTGTGTAAATAAAATATTAGAATTAATCTCACACAATAACACTCTCTAATACCTAATGGAACAATAAAATATTAGACACAGCAAACTAAAAGTACCCTAAATACCAGGCCTCCATCAAAGCCGACTAAAAAATCTGTTGGAGCCGCTGGGTTTGGCCTAGGCTAAATTTTCAAGCTTTGGTTTTTTTTTTTTCTTTTTTATGTTATCCTTTAAATGGTCAAAATTTTAAGCACGATATTTGTTCATTCTATGGGCGTGTGTTATAATCAAGTAATACCAACATTCTAATTATGATTGTTAGCAAGTTCTTGCTACTAGGAATCTTGAATTTAAGTTCTAGTAAAAGAGAAGGGTGGGTTCGATTTTGTTAGATACTTTGATTATTTAGATCTATTTGCTAAATTTTTAATCTTTTAGTGATGATGACATGAGATAGTTTTTTTTTTTTTTTTGAGATGTTATCAAGTGGTGTAAATCAAAGGATTTATACCCCGTTTTTATTGAATTTATTCTCATCAAAGAAAGGGGATAAAAATAGCTACAAATCAAGACATTACCCAACAGTGGTGATGGGGTTTTTTGCATATTTGTGAAGCTGGCCTTATCTAGCACTCGTAGTACTTCAAATAGGATAGACCCAATAGGCCCAAGGTTATTTACTATATTTTTCATTTTTGTGGTGGTTTCTGTCTTAAAAAATCTTAGGCTCCTTTCTCTCTAATAAGTTTAGCCCAATTAGTAACTATCTAACTAAAAAAATTAAGGTATTAGCATTCAGAGATTAAAAAAAAAAAGTATATATTATACATCCTCAAAACTTATCTTATCTATTTTACCATATTATTTTACAACTCATATAATATTTTAGTTTCTATTTTTAAATTTAACTCATTAAAATAGTATAAACTATACTAACAAATAATATAAACAAATCGATTTTCTCTTCTTTTCTTTTTTTTTTGGGTTAAAAGGAAATATTATTTACATAAACTAACCAAGTACAGAAGCCATATTGGCAGTTACAACTTACAAGTCTACAATAATACAAACCATTAATATCCATAGCTAGTAAGGAGGCAAAATCAGCAGAAAGGGGATAATAATAATAAATAAATAAATAACAAACAAACAAAGTCTTCCCACTCAGAGCAACCCTTCTTTGCCAATAAGTTGACGCATTTGTTAGCTTCCCTAAACACGTAAGCCACCCTGGCTTGAGGAATACAGGCTAGAAGAGACCTGCAATCAGATAGGAGAGGAGAATAAGCTGTGTTAGGATTATTATTAGAGCTAATCAAGTCCACAATCACCTTGGCATCAAGTTCAACTTCTAACTAATGTAATCCCAACTAGATGGCTAAACTTAGCCCATCTCTCAATGCCCATAGCTTAGCAATAATGCTAGCAGTAAAACCAATTGATCTCGAATAGCCCCTAACCAAATTCCCTTGGTTGTCTCTAATGATACCCCCATCCCCGGCATTCCCTGGGTTCCCCAAAGACACACCATTAGTGTTGAGTTTATACCAACCCTCTAGTGGTTTAATCCATCTAACCGGAATAGCAACTTTTGGGGCTGTGAGCTTGGCTTTGCTCACACGGATGGAATATTCAAGGGTTTGGTTCAGGCATATTTTATGGAGAGTGGGATTAGGGATGGCGTTATCAAAGACCAGGGACGGAGCCAGAACTTGGAGTTAGGGGGGGCAACTTTGCTGCTAGCTGTGTGCGGTGGCTCCAACCCTTGAGTCTATTTTTTTACTACTAAGGATTTTTGTTAAAAATTTTTTAAATGGCCAAGTAGTTTGTTCTGGGTAAAATATATTGATTGGACTTAATTTTTTTAGTTTTATTATATTGGTAATTTTTATTGTTGAGCTAATTTTTTTGAGTTTTTATATTTTGTTTTAGATTTAATCTATTAATTTTTTATGTCCTTTAAAAGTTGAAAAATGCTAAAACTACAAAATTTTTACAAATTGCTAATGTGATAAGTGGTTATTGATATATAAAAAGTTATGCAAGTGTACGAACTAATAAGAATTTGCTACCTTAATAGTTTGTATAAATATTGTAAAAACGTTTTTGGCTATAAGATTACTTTCAAAAAGAATTAATGGCATTATTAAGGGGGGCAAAGTGTAATTTTATTGAACAAAATTGTTAAACTTAGTACCTATTAATATAATAATATTTTTATAAAAAAAATTAGGGAGGGCCATTGCCCCCCCTAGTCCAATAACAGCTCCGCCCATGTCAAAGACAATCTTATTTCTGTTCTTCCAAAGAGACCATATGGTAAACAAGAATAGTGTGCTCTATAAGGTGACAGTTTTATGCCCAACAGCACTTAAGCAATTTGTTTGTAGCCAATCTTCTAGATTTTCGAAAAAATAGGCGAACCTCAAGCTTTCTCCAACAGTCACGGGCCAGCTCACAATCTTTGAGGAGATGTACAATGGTTTCGTCTTGAGATTTACATATAGGGCAGACTTTTATCACATGATGCCCCTTGTAGCCAGCACATCTCTTACAAGAATGCTATTATGAAGGCATAGCCATAGGAATGTAGCAATCTTTGGTAAAATGTCAAGCTTCCATATCCATTGTCCCTTGAAGGGGGGGGGGGTGGTTGGGCTTTCTCCCTTGATAGCTAGCAGATAAGCTGAGTTAGTTGAGAACTCCCCATCTTTTGTATGCTTCCACATAATGGTGTCCTTCCTATGGCTATAGTTTTGGATTAAAACTGCTTTGATTTTATCCTTGATGATTTTTGGAAGATTAAAGGATATGGATTCTCATTTCCAGCCATATTCCCCACAAATATCATCCACAGTTAGCATGTAATCTTCCTGGCTTAAAGGTCCTTCAATGATTTCCCTTAATGATTCACCTTTTATTTAGCTTTCCGACCAAACCCTAACCCTTAAACCATTTCCAACTCCCCAACAAACTCATTTTGAGAAGGTGGGGAAGCCCACTTTAATGGCCTTCCAATTAGGGGATGAAGGGAGTTTATTTGGGTCCCTAGATCTTACTCTTAAGGTGGAGCAATATTTTTTCAGAATTATCTTAGCCCATGGTGCATCTTGGTCTTGGTACATCCTCCAATTCAATTTAGCGAGTAGAGCTATATTTTTATCTATGGCTGCATGTATCCCAAGTCCCTTATCTTCTCTGGGCTTAACAATTTTGTTCCAGCCAACAAGATGCATTTTTTTCTTTCCACTCGTGGACCCCTATAAAAAATTCCCTGTTTATATTATCCAATCTATTGCACACATGGACTGAAAGTGCCACCTCTTACATCATGTGGTTTGGAATGACAGACATGATAGACTTAGTTAGGACAGCCCGTCCAACAAAGATCAAGAACCTCGCCTTCTAATCCACTAGCTTATTCATTACTCTTTTAGCGATGAAATTGTATTGCACTGCCTTCTACTTGCTCCTCTATGGCTTAAAGGAAAGCCAATGTATTTCCCAATGTTTCGGTTTGCCTAGATGCCCAATTTCTCACACACTTCCACTTTCACATTTTCACTTACATTAGATAAGAAGTATATGCTAGATTTTTCTGCACTAATTTTTTGGCTGGACTCAAAGCAAAACTTCTCTAATACTTCTGACATGGCTTCACATGTTGATTCTCTCTTCCCTCTTTTTCTTTCTTCTTCTTTCACTCCATTAAAATATTAGTTTTATTTTTACAACCCATGAACAGTAGGGGTTGCATATATAACCTTACTACTGACAGATGGTATAAATTTGAAGATACTCTCCTCTGGATGTAATATGTTTTTAAGGGTCTAGGTGGTAAAATAGCAACTGAGAGGTTTTTAGACCTCAATGCTAGTGTTCTTAACAAAAACATTTTTAAAAATATGTGTTATTGGAGAAGCTAAAGCAAGATTTTTTGTAACTATAGTAAACTGATATAAATATCAATTGACTGTAGTAAGTTGTTAAAAACAAAATACAATATTTTATTAAGATTATCTCTCTTCTTTCAATTAAAATGCTCAAATTGTCTTTTTTTTTTTAAATTTTAATGAGTAGTTTATATTATTTAAAATAAAGTGATAAAAAAAATAAAACATTTGATGTTAAATAAATTGTAAAGTGAGGTGGTAAAATAGATAAAATAAATAAAATTGCTTTTTAATGTGTTAAAAGTTAAATCTTTTAGTACCATTACTGTGAATGCTTTAACTTTAAAAAAAAAAAAAATCCTCAGGTTAGTATTAAAAAAAAAAATATTTTGTATGTGTGTGTGTGTTTTTTTTTTTTGGGTACATAATTGCATCTTAATGTATTAAGAACAAATGATTTTGTGTATTTATAATTTGTTAATACTATATAGATGCCTATTTGGAATAATAATTTTTTTTTTTTTTGCTTATACTCTGGTCCCTTGTAGCTTGAAATCCTAGGTCTATTTCTACTTTAGAGAGGGTGTATATATCTTATATAGGGTATATTTTTCCATTTATAGATATAATAATTTTTTTTTCTTATAATTTGTTGTAAAAATATTATGGACATAATATTTCTTTTTAGTAAATGATGATTGCTAGGCATTCAAGTTAACAACAGTTTTAAAGCTAACTAAATTGGAATCTTAAATGGATTTTGTTAGACGATCCTAAGGGCATTTATTTATAAAATATTTATAATTTTTTTTTTGAAAAGAAAAAAACGATTTTTTGACTTTTTTTTTATTTTAAATTTAGTATCAAAACTTTCAAAAAATTGTTTACTAAAAAATATCCTAAATCATCCATTAACTGATCCATTTTAAAATCATAGTAATTTATTAGTATTAAAATATAATGAATTATTTGACAATAATGGAGTAGTTGGCTCAAGTAAACTATACTTGGGTCCTTGGACAATTTACAAAGTTTCAATTTGGTCCTTAAAATTTTTTAAAGTCAATTTGATCCTTCTATTCTCAAAATAGATCAATATATTTTGAATATTTTGAGGTTTTTTTATTTTATTTTTTAGAAGGTGAATATTTTGAGTTAGTTGTCTAGTTTTACTATGAGTTTGGACCTTTGGGGTAATATCTCTTGCATCCAAAATTTTGTTGTCAAGATTTGGATGTGGCACATCGCAGTGATGTCAGCTCGGTTCGAGGGGATAGATTTTTCTAATTCCGATTTAAGGCCTTTTGCTTTCTAATAAAATTTTATTTAATAAAAAAACAGAATAAAAAGCTGTTAGCATGGAACCATGCCAAGCCAATGAGATGACATGATCTATCTAGCTCAAGTCTGATTTGAGTGTGTTTAGCGCCATAAAATTTTTTACAATTTTGTCACAGCTTTGCTATGTGGTGACTCGTGGGTAGTGGAAATAAAATAATAAGTCAATGATGTAACCACTCACGAGTCGTTAGGTAACAAAATTGTGGCAAAATTATAGAAAATTTTGTGGCATCAGACTTACTTGTCTGATTTTGATGATCTGTGGTACGTGCCCAAGAAACACAAGTAGAATTCATGCACCATTGCCCAAGAAAGAAAGGTACCCAAAGGCTAATCAATGAAAAAAAAAAAAAAAGTAGTTAAAAACAAATGAAAAAGAAAAAAAAGATAACCAGATGGAGAAGTGGGGTATCGATCCCCATACCTCTCGCATGCTAAGCGAGCGCTCTACCATCTGAGCTACATCCCCTTTGTGCTACTCAGCTGTGCAATATTATATCAAACACTTCCTTCCAAGTTTTCAAAAAGTTGCACTTGTCCATTAAGTTACAACACAGAGAAAGCTAGAAATCAACGAGCACACGAAAAAGACAAAAGCAAGAATCACATAGGACATCACAAATTAAAAACAACGGCTCAATAAAAAATGACTATTCCATTGACTACAAAACAAAGAAATTCAAAAATAAAGAAATTAAAAAAAAAAATGATAAAAAAGCAAAAATAGTGTGTACAAACTATAAAGCTCCAAAAAACTTTGCATCGATATATTCACTAAAAAAAAAAAAAGAAAAAAAGACCGAAGAAACAAAAAAAGTCTCCGGCGAAACCAAAAAATTTCAAAATCTTTGAAACTGAATCGTCATGTTAGCCGCAAAGCGATTGATACAGAAAGCTGTGCAGCACCATCAGGTAATGATATTCCAGCAAACTCACTGTGCACTGTGCACTGTTTCTCACTCTCTGCCGCTTTTGCTTTTCGAAATTCACTTTCCATTTCCAAACAATCCGCGTTTTACTTGAAATGCGATTGATCTAGGGTTTCATTTCTCGCTGAAAATTTCCATAACTGTCAAATCAAATGCTAGGTGTTCCTCTTTTCATTGTGATTCCTAAGCTATAGTTCTCGAACCTACTAGAAAATTAAAGAAAAAAAGAAGAAGAAGAAAGAGTTCGATGAAGCTCAAGCTTAGTTATATATTGCTAGTTGTTACAAATAGAGTCCAATTTAGTAACGATCGGAAATGTGTGTGTGTGTGTGTGTGTGTGTGTGTGTGTGTATTATTTTCATGGTGCTGTGTTCTTAGCTGAAGAACTTGCTAGATGTACATTAGGAGTTTCACTGATCATTGAAATATTTTCAATTTCTTTTAATTTTTTTTTTTTTTTTGTTGATCTTAAATGTGCTCAATGTGTGATGTTATATATTGTATATGTATAAGAACTTTTTAGAGTGTCACTGATTATCGAGAAATTTGTTTGTTTGTTTGTTTTAATTTAGCGTAAAGTGCAACATGGTGATTTGACAACGGAAGACTTGGATCCGAGGATTGCTGTTCACTATGGCGTTCCATCTACGGCTTCGGTTCTTGCATTTGACCCCATTCAGCGCCTTTTGGCCATTGGGACTCTGTGAGTTGAAATATGTAGTCTTTGTTTCTGGTATTGGTAGAAGTTTAAGCTAGAAGCTAGGTTTTATATTGTTCATTAGTTATTTGCAAGTATCCGTTTGATACTAATATTAGAATATATGATATATTCTGTATTACTCAGGTTTTTTTTTTTTTTGGCAAATGTGATTTATCTATTGATAAATTTTGGGATTTTAGCAAGGTGATCCTCGTGATGTCAAATGATATATCAACATCTATATATTGTGGCACATATAATTGACAATAGTGAAGTGGAATTGACTAGGTTCATATGCTGCCCGTTTGGTTCAACTTATTTTTCAGCCTGTTGAAAAGGTTGTACCTAGAAAAAAGTGAAGTTTCAAACCGCAGTGCCAAGCAGGCCTTTGTTGGTTGGTGGGATTGGTATCGCTATCAGGCAATTTAACCTTGCTGCACAAAAGTTCCCTTGGGCAAAGTGATAACCTTGTGCACGACATTTATCATGACATTAGAACTCTTAATTACATCATTTAGTGACTTAAATTAACAAATGGAGAATGCAGGGCACAAAATGGTGTCCTTATTACTTTGATTCTACTGCAGGGATGGAAGAATTAAAGTTGTTGGTGGAGATGGTATTGAAGGACTTTTGATATCCCCAAACCAATTGCCTTACAAACACATAGAGGTAAGTACATTTAGTATTCAGTTGATTTTAATGTTTGCAAGTACTTTTGATAGAGTCAAGGGAGAATACCGCTGCCATCTTGACAAAAAAGAAAATGTCAATCTTAATATGAATATTCTCAAGTTAATGCTTGCAGTTTATCCTTAAAAAGGAAAAAGAAACCTATTTCAGCAGTACTTTTCTTTTATGAAGTCTCTCATATTTGACAGAGAAGCAGCTAGAAGCTTGATGCCATTTAGAATCAAATATTTGCAGGAAGTCAAGAAACATATCCGAATATGATACAAATAATCATACCTTAACTTCTGATGCTGATTTTTGAACGATTCATTTAAAAACTTTTATATATCAGTAAAAAGTAAGTAGTTCATTAAAAGATGAAAAATGAGTCACAGTATACAGGAATTATACTACAGTACAAATCAAAAAAAGAAAAAGAAAATAAGATTCAGCATATGGTGATACTATCTATCAAGGGCAATAAATCTGAAGGACAATCAGGGGATATGGAATGAGCTTAATGCCATGAAAGTAGCATTCCCAGAAACTGCTATTTAAGCATTCCTTCCTGTCATAGAAACATACTGGTAACATGAGTGATGTTGTTCTGGTCGACTTAGGCAAAATAGGATAGGTTCTCTTTGCACCTGTAAAGGTTTTTAAATGTGAGTGTTTGGGAATACTACAAGATAAAAGTTATAACAATGTTGATTTTGTTACTGATATGCTATACATAGCTTGGACAATTGGATAAACCATGTTGAGTTTTAGAATGCTGTTATTTAGAACCAGTAGGCAATGCTAGTTGATGAGAGCATTATCAACCATTTATCTTTACAAAATCCTGAGGATATTCTCTCTTTCCTTTTTTTGTTTTTAGCAGCAGATTGATTCTTAGTATCTTTTGGCAGTTTCTACAAAACAAGGCATATATAGTCAGCATTTCAAATGACAATGATATTCAGGTATTGGATCTTAATCATTTGCAAATTTCATATTTCTTATCATTATCCAAAAAAAAATTCTATTTCCTATCTACCATGTCTTTAGCTTTTGGCATTTTGGAAGAATTACAAGATAACCTTGTTGAATTTTCATATTTTGTGTCTTCTTAAGATTGTTGTCAATGGTCATCCACATCAAATGTCTCTTCATTAATCATTTACTGCAGTTAGTGATCTTTTGGTATTTTTATTTCAAGTTCAATATTCCTTTCGGAGGGATACAATTTGAAAGTTCATTATTTGGTTCTCATCCATATGCATTGTTTTGGGTAATCATGTATCAGAACAATTAAAACATTGCATGAACCCTTCGATATGGGTGGGTGATATTTAATTACAGCAACACAGTTGACTTGGCAATCTATGTCTTTCATCAGGTGCTTTAGTTTTTAATGTTACGAAGGTGCTTACACATAAAAATGTGTTTATTTATTCAATTGTTTGATAGCTAATTTATTTTTGGCAGGTTTGGGATCTTGAGAGCAGGAGTATAGCTGATTCTTTACAGTGGGCATCCAATATAACTGCTTTTTCTGTGATCAGTGGCTCCCACTTCATGTATGTCACTGGCAGAAATTTAAAATTGGTAACAGATCATATTAATCAGGTATTTGTCAATAACTTTGTGATATGTTTACTCTATTACAACATGCAGGTACGTTGGTGATGAGCATGGTTTGATGTCTGTGATAAAGTTTGAGGCCGAAGATGGAAAACTTTTCCAGTTGCAATATCATATTTCTGCAGATTCTATAAGTGGTAATTTCTCCTTCTTCTTTTTAATGGTTGATAAGAATAACGATGTGGTGATGTGACATTTGCTAGCAATTTTCTACCAATTTACCAAGTCAAATATTACTTTCCTTGTACAAACTTGTTCTTAGATGCCTCAAAGATGCAAGTGGATGTGAATTCTGCAACTTGATGTGGACAAATAAATTCAAGCCAAAGAAACTTTCTTTCCCAATCCCTCCATTGCTGAGTTCAGCAATGTAATTCCTTTTTATTTTTTGTTAATTACAATCTCTTTAGGGTAGTATCTTTTGTTTAACACATGGTATAATGGTATCATACTATCATGTGCTGAGAAATTCTTTTTGGCCTCAAATACCCCAACCTGATAATTGATACATATTCCTTCTCCTTGCTGGTGCAGTCAGTGGTCTTTGATGTATGTGCCAAACTCAATAGGTCATGGATTGGAATTCGATGAGTATTAACATGTGTATTTTTTACTTTCATTTTGAGTTGAGATACTACTATTTGTTATCTTAGGACTGACATGGAAGATTGCCAAACAAGCTATTGCTCAAATGACATTTCCTCCTTCCATAATGATGGGATGGAGAGGAAGGTCATGAGTTCAAGACCCATGGGGTGCATGCGTAACTCACCAATAAAAACAAAAGAAACTAACATGTAAGATCAATTTAGCATGCATATTTATATGATAACCCATCGAATACTTATGTAATTGAGAGCATTATATCTTAGGAAAGGCTTAGCCACCTTGAGGACAAGTTCCTTGGATTTCATTTTAATTGAACTTTACATAAAATATATAAATATAACAACAGACTGGTTTAGTTCTGTTGGTATGCACCTATTGCTTTGAGTTTATATCACTAATTTTTTTAGGCAAGTGGGTTACATGCTTTTATGATTAGCTACTCGACCTATATGTCTTGTATTTAGTTATTGAACATATGTGGTTCTAATTTGCTTCAATCTTTATTTACTGCATCTGTTTTGTGCTATTTAACAGAAGCCGCTGGGTTCCCCCTTCCTAATGACCAACCTATCATTGGCGTTCTTCCTCAACTGTGTTCTTCTGGGAATAGGCAAGATGCAAGCAACATTAAGGCTTTCCACTTTACTTTCCTGCTTTTGATTCTGAAACAGGAAGGGTTTACAATTATTTTTAATGTTGCCAAATATGTAACCTATTCTGGAATCTTTTGTTTTTAGATTAACGTACTAAATTGTTAATGGTTCAAACTAATATAAGCAGAAATTATGCTTAAATAATGTCCAGCCATGGCTCTCCTAAAGTTATTCTTTAAGTGTAACAAAAAAGATTAGAGAATCTGTTTGTTTGAAACCCATGATTAAAGTTCCAAGTTTCTCACTAAGCAATGAGTGATGTTTTCAAGTCTTTTTCTCTCCTCTGTATAATTACTTTCATTCATTTCTTATTAAGGCAAGTATTAGTGTCATGTTTGCAGCAAAAACCACTGTCTCTCTTAGAATGTCTTATGATGAAAGGATGTCATCAAATTACCTCAAACTCGTGTATACACTCCCCATTAGAGGGTAGTCTTGGTGATCATTAGATTTCAAAAGGCATATCAACTTTTTTTAATGTCATGGTAGGAATTGAAGAAGCATTGGACATTGTAGGGGATAATCTTATTAAATATTGGAGGTGGAGGGATTATTGTGATATTCATTAGGTGGACAGGCTATAGTGATATGGGTAGTAGTAAATAACTTCAGATTCAGTCCTTTCCTTCTTTTGTGTAAACTGATTAATGTTAGTTGTTCTATGTCCCAAGAACATATCTAGTCATTGATTTTGTTTGGCATGCAATATAGCTATTTACTAACATTAGTCTACATGATGGAGTTATAATGTTATATCCTTGTCAATTGAGACAATAAGATAGATGACAAAAAATATTACAGTATATTTTGTCTTTTTGGACTTATTGCAGTTCCTTTTTCATTCCTTTCTTTTTTCTTTTCTTTTTCAGAGTATTGCTTGCATATCAGAATGGATTGATTATTCTTTGGGATATTTCTGAAGGTCAAATTCTCTTTGTTGGAGGTGGTAAGGATCTCCAATTGAAGGATGGAGTAGTTGATTCTTCAAGTGAAGTGGATGCTAATCTTCCTGATGCTACATTGGAACATCATCTTGAAGAGAAAGAGATAAGTGCTCTTTGTTGGGCATCTTCCAATGGGTCCATTCTGGCTGTGGGATACATTGATGGGGATATTTTTTTTTGGAACACATCGTGTGCTGCATCTAGTAAAAGTCAACAAGCTTCATCATCTAACAATATTGTTAAGCTACAATTGTCATCTGCAGAAAGGAGACTCCCTGTCATCGTCTTACAGTGGTCCAAAAACCAAAAATCCCATAATGATTGTGATGGCCAACTTTTTATCTATGGTGGTGATGAAATAGGATCTGAAGAAGTTTTGACGGTGTGTTATTCGTCTCTAGCTATTTAGCATTCTCTTTAATATATTTAATTTCATACAGTTGTATTAAAGATTTGATGTAAATGCTAAAACACCTAAGCTTTCTTGGAAGATATATATATTTTTTATAGAATATTTCGATGTATTTATAACTGTTGTGAGCTTGTCATAAACAAATAAACAGTTTCAATGAAAAGTTGCTTTCAAAGCAAATTCTTTCTTTTTCTTTCTTCAGAGAGAGAGAGAGAGAGAGGGAGAGAGAAGAAGAAGAAAAGAATAGAAAAATAGGTGAAAAAACCAAAAAAATACTCGGGGTGACAATGCTGGTTAAGATGATAGTATGGCTGTAATTAAAAGTAAAGCATGCAAACTTTTGTACGTTTTTCATCTCATGTAGATTTAATCTCTGTACTTCTACCCTGGGATTCAGAAAGAATTTCTGGTCTCTACAATGTTTCAGCTTGACCACTTTCAAATAGTAAATATGATTCCTTTGGCCCAATTAGTAACAATGCTGACGTTTTCATAGTTTGTTGTCAGTTGAAACGGGTAGCTGAAATGGTTTTCTACTAGTTTGAATTTCTCCTAGCATCCAAAATCTGCTCTTTATAATTTCTCAATGTTGCAGGTTGTATCTCTTGAATGGTTAACAGGGACATTAAGATGTGTTGGTCGTGCAGAGCTTAAACTTAGTGGCTCTTTCGCAGACATGATTTTATTACCAAATGCTGGGGCGATGGGGGGTAACCAAAAAGCTGATCTCTTTGTGTTGACAAACCCTGGGCAATTACATTTCTATGATGATGCTAGCCTATCTGCCTTAATATCTCAGCGTGAGAGAAGACCATCCATCTCTGCGATAGAGTTTCCTGCAGTGGTACCTTCATCTAATCCTTCCATGACTGTGGCAAAGCTCAGTAAGATACCCACTGGGGGGGACTCATCAAAGGCTTTGTTAGAGGTATTCATTCAATTATCTATCTCTAAAGACAATAAGGTTGAAACTGTGAATCTAGTAGGTTATCCTGTTATGAGAAACTAGTAGCTCATATATTTTCCAGCTCATTCTATATTATTATCTTGTCTTCTTTTCTGTTCTCTCAGGTGGCCTCAGTTATGAAACTTGCCTCAACAGTGACTGCAGTTAGTGCTGCCAAGTGGCCCTTGACTGGAGGTTTACCTAGTGAATTGTCTATTACTAAAAATGATGGGGTTGGGAGAATTTATTTAGCAGGTTATTCTGATGGGTCAATTCGGATATGGGATGCCACGTATCCTGTCTTATCTTTAATCTGTCTTTTAGAAGGCGAGGTTAGAGTTCCATCAAATATTTCTGTCATATACTGTCCCTTAATGAATGGAGGATATATGTTTAATATTGAATGATCTCATCCGATTGGTAGGTACAAGGTGTGAAAGTGGCTGGTTCAAGTGCTCCAGTAACAAAGTTGGACTTCTGCTCCATCAGTTTAAGGTTGGCTGTTGGCAACGGATATGGTCTGGTGAGATTTCTTACTGGATGCTTCATTCAAGGCCACGAGACATTGCACTATATTATTGCTTATTGTATTATTGATTTTTCTAGGTTCGTCTCTATGACCTCAAAGGCTGTTCAGATGGGACACACTTCCACTTTGTCACAGAAACTAAAAATGA
Source organism: Castanea sativa (assembly GCF_040712315.1). NCBI lineage: Eukaryota > Viridiplantae > Streptophyta > Magnoliopsida > Fagales > Fagaceae > Castanea > Castanea sativa. The sequence goes on along the minus strand of NC_134021.1, from coordinate 15,479,726 downwards.
AGGTGATCTAGATGCCATTTATCCATAATGGGGTACACCTCCATGTTTTCCTGAAGTGTTGCACTGTTTTTCTTTTATCAAGACAACGCGAGTTTTGGCTTTAGTTGTGACTTCCTGTCAAAGGGAAAAAATCAGAAATAATGCGTATAAAAAATTCAATAGGATGGAATTTGGAACTTCAATATTTCCAATGGCCTACATCAACATAGATCTTAAAAATCTATAATTTTTTTGGGAAAGGAAAATTTTGTTTAATGCTGATTGGAGAAAGATTGGTTGTCCAAAATTTGAGTGGTTAAACTTCTAAATTAAACTTTCAAAATTTGCAGAATGTGATATGTAGTTATGATATTGAAAATTAACTTATTTACAGATGATGCCTGTATTTGATTACGAAGTTTAGAAGAACCTTTAGCTGAATATGAACAGATTAAAAAGTTAGGTGATTAAATGACGTGTATGTGAGTTGTTAAATCAGAAAAGTCATGCTTGTGACTAGGTAATCGAGGAGTTTCTGCAAGCAAGAGTGGACCAGTTTCCTTTGCAAATCTCTGAACTAAGACTAGGACTCTTTTGCTTACCTTGCTTGATTTTCTAGCAAGCCAAATTGTAGACAGTTGAAGACAAGCTAGCTTTTTTTATTATGAAGTTTAGAATAACCATTAGCTGAATATGAACAGATCAAAAAGTTAGATGATTAAATGACGTGTATGTGAGTTGTTAAAGAAGAAAAGTCATGCTTGTGACTAGGTAATCAATGAGTTTCTGTGAGCAAGAGTGGACCCGTTTCCTTTGCAGATCTCTGAACTAAGACTAGGACACTTTTGTTTACCTTGCTTGATTTGCTAGCCAGCCAAATTGTAGACAGTTGAAGACAAGCTAGCTTTTTAATAATACCACCTTGATTCCTTTAAAACGATAATGAGATTATTCTGAATCTGTTTTTTATTTTAGTACTGCAATATCTTGATATTGTTTCTGTATCTGGATATCTTTTGCTCCTTTATCTTGAAATACAACAATAAAATCCTTATGTTCCCAAATTATGATTGTTCAACTTGCTTCACAGTTCACATTTTGCCTCAAGGAAAAGGACCTCAATGTAGAGCCATTTTTTGCCTTCTTAATTCCCCAATACAAGCACTACAGTTTGCAAATTGTGGAGCTAAACTTGCTGTGGGATTTGAATCTGGTCGTGTGAGTGATGTCATCTAGTTGTTTTATTTCACCTCTTTATTGTTGTAATGAGTTTGGTGATTAGCCAGTAATTTCAGCCTTCTTTATTCAGGACTTCTGAACATATTGCCCCTGTTACAGGTTGCAGTGCTTGACACAAGTTCATCATTGCTTTTGTTCTGGATAGATGGTGTGTCTTGCTCTAGCTTTCCAATAATTTCAATTACTTGGAAAGAACTTACATATACTCATAGCCTTGTCAAAAGCCCTAAGCACTCTGAAACAAAAGTCCCAGCCTACTCTTCAGAGGAAGTAATATTTGTATTAACCAAGGATGCAAGGATTAATTTGTTTGAAGGTGGTACTGGTAAAATTATAGGCACTCAGCCATGGCACTTGAAAAAGCCATCAGTTGCAATTTCAATGTATGTTATAGGCAAGTACAATTTCCTTCTAGGAGAAATTAGATAATTTTAAGTTTGGTTTCACTTATTATAAAATTCTAAGATATTTTGCACTCCAGCTGTCAGTATCTCTGTCTCTGAATCATCAAATGAGCAGCCGGAGTCCCATGAGGATAGTGCTACCAAGAAAGAACCTGTGTCCAATAGTACCACAGTTAGCATAAATTCGCATGAAGGTGTACAACAGCCTTCTTCAGAAACTGCATGTTCTGAGGAAAGATTGTTGGATTCAATTCTTTTGCTTTGTTGTGAGGATTCATTGCGCTTGTACTCTACGAAATCTGTGATTCAGGTCCTCTATCTGCCTTATATATTTAAACTTACAGTATTATAAATTTTCCATTTGCAAGCTAATTTGATATAATTTTATTAGGGAAACAATAAATCCATTCGTAAAGTGAAACATGCAAAACCTTGCTGTTGGACAGCAACTTTAAGGAAAGATGAAAAAGTTTGCGGACTGGTCCTGCTGTTTCAGACAGGTGTAATTGAAATCAGGTAAGTGCCGTTTTTTCTTCGCTTTTATGCTTACCTCAGTAGAATAATCAACAAAATAATATCTACAGTTGTAGGACACCAACCATTCTTTTGATGTATCATGCAATTCCAATGGTTTTGATGGAAATTTCTCTCTTACTCTTGTTATGATAGCATGTTCAGCTAGCATCAGTAATGTTTGAAATAATTGGTACTGGTGATAACTTTCTTTTGGCAGATCCTTGCCAGATTTAGAATTGGTGAAAGAAAGCTCCTTAGTGTCAATTTTGAGGTGGAATTTTAAGGCAAACATGGACAAGACGATGAGCTCTTCTGATAATGGGCAGATTACACTGGTATTGCTTTTGTGAATGGGGATGTGTGCATTTTTCAGCCAAAGACACGTGTTCACTTAATCTTCTTAGGTCTTGCAGCCTGCAAGTTTTGTATTTTTTTATTATTATTTTGACTTGTCTGATGTTGAGGAACTTCCATAGGCAAGTGGGTGTGAATTGGCGTTCATCTCTTTATTAGCTGGTGAAAATGATTTCAGGTATATTTCAGAAGCTAATGTGGCAATATATTCATGAAGTCAGGCATGAAGATCATTTTATAATTTTTAAATAAACAAGATAAGATTTTACAAGGGACTATGCTGTGGTTTTATAGGATTCCAGAAACTTTGCCTCGTCTCCATGATGAAGTTCTTGCAGCTGCTGCAGATGCTGCCCTTAGTTTCTCTTTAAATCCAAAGAATAAGCAGGTTCAAAGAATAATACCCTTTTTTCTTTAAGTTTTTATTCTGAAGACTGTTGATGTTTTTTTACATAGCTTTTCTGACTTTGTGTTGCTACAGGGTACCAAACCTGGCATTCTAGGTGGTATCATCAAAGGTTTTAAAGGGAGAAAAGTTCCCCATACTGAAGATCTTATTCTAAATCCTAAAGTAAATTTTTCTCATTTAGAGGGCATATTTTTGAAGTCCCCATTCTCAGACTCGTCTCCAGCTGTTACGGATAATCAGGAAGCTGAGGAGCTTAATATAGGTTTTGATCTGTCCACCTGCCTGTACACTGTCTTCCTTTTTGTTGTCTTCTTGTTTTTACCAGTCTTCGAACCTTTGGGCTTGGACAACAAAACTTGCTACCCAACCACCAAGGCAACAAAGAAGGCTGGTTTTGTTGTCTTCTTTTGTTTGGTTCTTTGCTGTGGAATCTTTTTCTTGGCTAAGCTTTTCTGTTGATTTTTTCTCACTCTGTTTTTGGTACAGATGACATTGAGATAGATGAGCCTCTACCAGTGGCGTCATCTTCATCTTATGATTTTCAAAATATAAAGACAGGTAAATCTGAATTTTTAATCTTCATCTAATGCATGTTTTGACTTGATCAGGTTGGTATTAAAAATATTGTTTTCCTCCTGCAGAGAAGGGGACAGAGAGGGAAAGATTATTTCAAGGGGGGACTGATGATACCAAACCCAGACTTAGAACACCGGAAGAAATCATAGCTACATATAGAAAAGCTGGGGTAATTTCATATGATGGTTTTAGTTTAACTTGTTCTGTTTTCCATAATTTAACAGCTCACTTAATGGATTGTCTTATTATCTAATGTGGTAATTAATTTAAGGACGCTTCTTCTGTGGCTGCACATGCAAGAGACAAGCTTGTACAGAGGCAGGAAAAATTGGAGGTAGGTTATTCATTGGATATTTCCATAAGAATTCATTTGGTCTGGATTGACTGTGTTGCTTTACCCTTGGTTACTTTCCTAGAGAGAGAAAAAATGAAGAGAAAAGTGTGACAGTTTATATGACTACTATATTGATGTCAAGATTGAATTTACAGTTTAATCATATCCAAGTTAATGAATATTTTATCGATGACCTTGTAGCCCAGTAGCACTCCTTCCTTTCAAGAAGGTACTAGGGTTAAACCTATTAAAGATATGGATTTGTGGCTGTGGAGATTACAGATGATTCCATCCTTTGGAAAGACAAAAAATTGTACTCCCATCTCACCTCGTCCTGGGAATTTTATTAACTTTTCTACTAAAACAACTTCTTTACTGAGGTGGAAAATTCTTGTGTGTTGGGCTATCACTTCCACATAGGGTTTACCGCTAACACCATTTTTATTTGAAGTTGTGAAAAAGAAGAGAAAAAATTTGCAATGACACTAAGCTTATTTGAATTCAATTCCAGTAAGTAGCACTTCTTGACCGGCCCCTCTGAACTAGCTTTTCTTGTTACGTGCATCAGAAAATTAGCAGGCGCACTGAAGAGCTGCAAAGTGGAGCTGAAGACTTTGCATCATTAGCAAATGAGCTTGTGAAGACCCTAGAGGCTCGAAAAAAATGGTGGCATATATGAAAAGAAAGTCCGGCTTATCTGTGTGTGCTTTAATATTTAAGAGGCAGGAGGATTACCATGATACCAGAAATATTCTTAGAAACCTGCAATCGGCTTTCAATAAAGAGAGTGATTTGTAGCTTGTAATCAAGCTGACAAGCAAAAGTCCTGGCCTTATATGGTTTATCTGAGTCTTCAAAAGCCTTTCATGTAAATTATGTAACTACGGCGTAAATATCATTTTTGGAGAGATTAAAACAAGACAGATTTATATTTGTTTTATTTATTGTACAAGATTGAGAAAATGGCAGGTGACTGTCAAATTATTGTACAGAATTGAGAAAAATGAAAGTGATTGTCTAATTATTATTATTTTTTGATAGATAACATAAAAATATTATTAATAAAAGTGTCAAATTGAGCATATTGAGGATGTACTATGGGAGCACAAATCAATAACTAAAATTACAATGATTAAGAAAAACATGAAGGGAAGTACAAGAAAAATGAAGAAAGACCACACTCTACTCAGAGAATATACAAAAAAAAAGACTTAATCTCTAGTAAATAGCGTTCACAACCTTTAAAGTTTCTAGCATTCATTCATGCCAAATGCGCCAAATGCACCATATCAAACAATGAGGCACTAATCTCCACACATCTATGCTACGATATCGCCTAAACTTTTCTTGCCAAGAGTCAAACAACTCAATATATGTATGAGGCATAACCCAATGAATACCAAACAATGAGCAAACTAGTGACCACAACTCTCAAGCTATGGGGCAATGAAACAAAAGGTGATCCATTGGCTCCTTGCATCTCTTACGCATATAACACTAATCAAGTACAAGCACATGTCTTTTACGACGATTGTCTGTTGTTAAGATCTTACCTAAGGTCTAAGGAAGTAGACCATGAAAAGAAAGCTACCATTGGAGGATTGAGAAAAAATGAAGGCGATATTACCTAAGAAAGTAGACCACGAAAAGAAGGCTACCCTTGGAGGATTGAGAAAAAAATGAAGGTGATTGTCTAATTATTGTACAAGATTGAGAAAAATGAAGGTAATTATCGAATTGATAATTGATTTCACAGCACAGAAGAAGCCAACGGTGTCATTGATTTTGCATTGGTGTGGGCCTGAGTGCATGGTGGCTCAGCAAGTCTGATGTGTACATGTATCTGATTACCACCAATAACGAAACCAAAGTTTGTAGCTTCAACTCTTCAAATGAAGAATTAATCAATCTAATAGAATCTATAGCTTCAACTCTTCAATGAAGAATTAATCAAACGAAAAGACTACATCAGTAGGTCCTTTGATGAGATTTGAAGCTCACCCCCTTCCAAGATGATCTCTTACCAACACCAAGGCAATGTTTTTTTGAGCACTACAAGCCACCAAGTTCTTAAGGAGGCGTTTGGTTCGCCGTGATGTTACATTACGCTGTAATATTAAGCTATTGTAATCTTACATTAATGTAATTTTAATACAAGAGTACAACATTAAACTGTTTAGGAAAATGATGAGATTAAGATGATGTGATATAATTTGTAATTTTACAGTATGATAATGTTAGAAAAAATAAAATAAACCAAAAATTTTAATACCACATCAAAAGCACATCATTGTAAGTGATCTCTCACCAACACCTTCATAGCACCAAACTTTCTCTTGCCCAAAGCATGGTGATTGGCAAAACAATTACTTAGTTAATGCTTAATGTTGCGTTATGCTAGATTCTTGTTCATCTATTTGAAGAAAAGAGGCCATGGTGTGATGTATTCAGCAATCAAAGTTCTCCAACTTGACTACTCAGGTTCCTGAGAATAATCCCATGTGAATTAGCTTTTCACTTTTCACTATTCTAGAGAGAGAGAGAGAGAGAGAGAGAGAGAGAGAGAGCCTGATTCACAAAGAAATGTATAATTCAATTGGAAGAATTTTGGGGGAACTGTTAAAGAGTGGTCTTTTAATAAATAAGGAAAAAAAAAAAATAGAAGTGCCTGATTAACAAAGGATTTTTCTCTCTTCTATCTCTTTTGCAAAGCATATCAGACACAGGGAGATGCCAAAATTAAAGGGTATGTAACCATTGTTCAGTACATGATTAATGAGAAACGTTACAGGGGTTAAAAATTCACTATGACAGCAATTTCCTCAGTATCTCACTGCAAATTTGTGTAATAAACTTCTGCCTCCACTGGGCACTAGGACCAGACACCTCCTCCAATACCATCCACAACTCTTGAGCTACTAAGTTTCCTGCCAACAAGATCTCTCAGCTCAATTTCGCTAGGGAATCTATTCTCCTTCAGCTTAGAGAAAACCTACAAGTCCAAAGAGGTAAAAGTGATGAGAACCAAGCAAAATTGAAGAGTTTTTCACATGTCACATTAACTTCCCTTAAAATCAACCAAGAAGAGTTCAAAAATATCCCAAACTGGTATCTGACATTGAGTTTACTACTAAAGCAGGATCAACAAAAATACGTTAACTGGACCTAAAAAGTGAGCAAAATCTATGTATTGCAAGAAGATATGGAGTTTACCAGTTCACCATTACAATATACTTCAAAAGCACCAGAACTCTGCAGGAAGGATTGGATGAAGTTTCCTAAAAGCCAAGTGCTTGCAATACTTCGAAATTTATTGGCACGCAAGGAGTAGAACCAAGGAGGAGGTGCCGCAAATCCCAACCTTGGAAAAATCTGTTCACCTGCCATTATTGTCCCAATAATTCCAAATTGAACAACAGGTACAGCTTTGCTCAGTAGGCGTTTTGGAAGTGGAGGTGGGTGGTTTGCCAGAACAACATTGATCCCAGGAAATGATGTGTCTAGCATGTTCTTCATTGTTACTGCATTTCCTCTGCCACAAGAAACATAATTGTGAGAACAGATAGAACAACTGCCACCGCCACTAAGCCTTAGTCTCAAAATTTTGGGGTCAGCTATGGATCCTCAACAAACTACTCATGGTCAGCCACATGTATTCACATTTAAGAGAGAACACCAATGATCTTACAAAGTATATGTCCAAAATTTTAAAAATGAACCTACATATAGATTGATGTAATTCGAAACAGTTTCCAATTACAACAGCAAAGTTCTGATGGAAACAAGTAATTTGACCTAGTTATTATTAACAACCACAATGGAGCTGACATCATGGATTTAAATTATACAACTGTGACAAGTAATAGTTTGGACAATATTTAGAGTTAAGACAATATCAAAATTATAGAAACTACTACGATGACAATTAAGTTATATTCGTGATCAAAACTGTCAAAATAGGACGGAGGACGAAGTAAAACATTTCACAGAAAGAAGAATTGACAAAATTAGTCGGCATAAACTTACATATTTTAGAACATATTTCATTGACAAAGCAATTCTAATTTTCTAACTAACGTCAAAATGCAAGCCCATGACTCGTAACAGTAAGAGTTGCCAATCCACACAATACACATGTAGAATTTAAAGACAAAAAGTACATATCATAACACCATTTCTTCATCAATCAGTTTCACCCTTTTTTCTTTTCTTACATTTCCTTTTTGAAATGGACTGACTTGGATATAAAAATCACACAAGTAGTGTGCACACATCATGACAGCTAAACAAAACACGATTAATTAATCAATTACTTGCTGATCAGAATGATCTCAACACAATAGTTTGGTCTTGTTACCGACTAACCTAAGACCGGAGTTCACGGAATACTTAATCTTCTATTATGAACTGTAAACCCACAATTTGATAGCAATTATGTAATTTTCTTAAAATTTAGGATAAATTATACGTTTTGTCCCTGAAATTTAAAATCAGAAACATTTTGATCCCTCCATAACACACCCAATTTATGAAATTTATGTGCCTAACAATAAAATTTCTGTTTAAATACATACATATATGTACACTTTTTATTTTATTTGTTGAAACAGTAAAAAAAAAAAAAAAAATCATCTAATGTCAGGCACACTTGCTAATAAAACCCATAAAAAATTTGGGATAACCTGTAAGAACAGGAAGAGCAAAAGTTGATGTAGACAGTGCTGCCCAGACCAATTCCACCACCAACAATGCCACTTGGTTTCTGCATTTTCACCCAAAAAAACAAACAAAAATGTTAGGTACATAAATTTTTGTCTCACATGTAAAATATCAATATGGGCAGAACCCATTATACTATATGTTAAAAAAAAAAAAAAGTGATAAGAAATGTAGAATTGAGAGGAGGACCTGTGTGGGAAAATCAAGAGGTTGGTTGAGGATTGGTTGTTGGGGAATTGGTTTTGGAGGCTTGTAATGAAATTGATTAGGAGTGGGTACTTTTGGAGGTGGGGGTATGAAGAGGTTTACAATGTCTGTACAAAACAGAAACATTGGTATACCCAACAGAAATAACTGGGCTCGATCCATTGGATTTGGAATTACTGGGAATTTGAAATCCCAATCAATCAGAATCAAGGATGGAAACTGCGACAAGACCAGAGGGAAAAAGAGAGAAATGGACTTTTGGGGTAATGATTAATGTAAATTTCAGGTGAAGTGAAGGGTAAAATTGACCCCAAAAAAAAAAAAAAACCACAATCTTGGTCTCTCCGGTCGTGACGTAGCGCGAACCAATCGGTTGATCCGGATGCGGTTGAATTCGACACGTTTCTCGCCTTGTTTGGCCTGAATTTTTAGTGGGTGTTGTTTAGTCTTGAAAAAAAAACAATGTCGTTTAGGAATGGACTAAAATGCAACTAAAAAATCTTATTTAAAAAATAAAAAATTTATAATTCTTGATTAATTCATCCTTACAACTAGTTTTTTGATAAACTAGTCAAAAAATGACATTAAAAATGTAATTTTTTTTTTGGCTCTGTTAAGACAGAGTTGCGGGACAATCTAACTAATTGAATGGAAGTATAAACATTAAAGTTTGACGTTAAAAAGTGAAATTAATAACAACAGCAAATCTTGATTCTAAATTTTGAAGTTGTCTTTGATTGAAACTAATAATTTTTGCTATTTAAAGTAAGTCGAGGAATTCAATAGGTTTATTTACTAATGAATATTGCCTGTTAACATTTCTTCTTTATTTTAAGTAAGATTCGATATTAAATTCTTTATGTGAGAGTACGAGATTTTATCGATAACATTTATTGTTGTCATTTACAATTGTCGCTTTGGGGGCACTTGATAAGATTGGAACTGACATTTCCAATTATTATTTTTTAACCTTAAATATAAATAAGTGAAGGGTATCTAAGGTTGGAGGTTGTCTAAATAGTATCCTACTTTGTCACCACTCTTGAACAGTTAAACAAGAATCAGAGGGAAGAATGCCACTTTTTTTTTTTTTGTGGATGCAAAGCTTATAATTGTATTCAATCAAGCAAAGAAAAGGAAGTACAACAGAACAACAACAACAGAAAAATCACAGGCACTACTTAATACATTCAGCTTGAATCACTTCCTGCACTACTATAGGATAAGCCCCTACCCACACCTGTGAAACTTTACCATTTCTTGCTAGTTGAGCTAGCTCATGGGCAGGTCTATTGTAATCTCTTTTCACATGATTGACTTTCTAGCTAGAAAAAGAGCTCAGCAATGCAAGGATGCCTTGGTACAAATGGCCAAGGTTGCCTTCAACAAACTTTTCACTAATATTTTTAATAGTTGATTCAGCATTTGATTCAATAATAATCTTAGAGATTTTCATGTCACGGGCAAGTAGGATCCCAGCCTCCACAGCTCAAGCTTCCACTTCTACTACCGTGAGCTGGCCTTGAAGGTATTTACAACAAGCAGCTATGACAGCTCCACAAGAATCTCGAATGATAGCTCCCACACTTGAGTTTCTTCCATCCTCGGACGTCGCCCCATCTACATTGATCTTGAACACACCAGGAGGCGGAGGAAACCATTTATTATTCTTTGCCTTAGAACTTGTATTCATTGTTGCCTAACCTCCCCTGTACTCTTGTAGAAACCTCATAGCAAAACTCCATATTTGGCTCGGTATTTGGCACTTTGATTCAAAGGCAACTAGATTCCCATTATACCAAATTGACCAAGCCACTCCAAAGAACACCTCAAGGTCCCGATTAGATCCATTCATCAGAATTTTCATTGCAACATCTGAAAAGTCATATGACCCCTGCCAATTCTCAACAACTTTGACTTCCCAATAATCCCAGACTCTTCTAGCTACCTCGCATCTGATGATTGAATGAAGTATTGTCTTAGAATCAAAACCACAACAAGGACACAAATCATTTTCTCCAATACTTCTTTTATGCAGATTCACCATTGTTGGAAGAGCATCCACACATGCTCTCCAAGCGAAATTTTAATCTTTGATGGGAGATGCAGGTGCCATACTTTCTTCCATAAGATTTCCCTCGGATCCCTATAGGAACTTTCACCCTCCTTAGATGATTCCCCCATATTAAGTGCAACATAATAGGTACTTTTGACAATGAAAACACCCCTATTGTTACCAACCCAAATAATTTTGTCCTTTAGAAGATTATAGCTTATTGGGATATTAAGGATTTTCCTTGCTTCAAACGGCAATAATAGAGACTTCACAAGATCTGTTTTCCATCTTCTCGTATCACAATCAATTAGAGTCGAAACCATGGGAAAATAAAAATTTTGAGGAGGAGAAACAACCTTGTATGTTGTGGGGGTAGGTAGCCACTTGTCATCCCAAATATGATTTAACCTCCCATTGCCAACTTTCCAACGCGTTCCTCTCCTAACAATCTCCAGCCCATTCATTATGCTTTTCCAAGTAAAGGACGGGTTAGACCCCAAACTAACACTAAGGACATCACCATGGGGATAGTATTTAGCTTTATATATTTGAGCTACCAATGAATTTGGGTTCATAAGGAGCCTCCAACCTTGCTTTGCAAGCATGGCAAGATTGAACGCTTGGAGATTTTCTATCCCGAAGTAGCCTTCTACACCTTGAGAATTTCAATTAAATGCTGGCATTCCTGGCTGCTAGCCTTACCAAAAAGCAGACTATCATTCGCGAAGAAGAGATGCGTAAATTTGAGGTAGCCTCTACAAATTGATAACCCACTCATTTTTTGATTCCTTACAGCCTTATTTATGAGTGACGAGAAGCCTTTTGCACATATAAAAATAAGTAAGATGAAAGGGGATCTCCTTGACGGAGTCCCCTTGAAGGAATGATGTTTCCATGAGCTACCCCATTAATAAGCACAGAATAAGAGACAGTTGTTATGCCATTCATAATCAAATCAATCCACTTTTCATGGAATCCTATTTTTTTCATGACTTGTTCAATGAAGCCCCATTCCACCCTGTCATAAACTTTTCTCATGTTCAATTTAATTGCCATATAACAATCTTTACCATTTCTCTTATGGTCTAGGTAATGCATCAGCTCAAAAGCAATAAGGACATTGTCTGTTATTAGCCTCCTAGAAAGAAAAGCGCTCTGATTTTCGGATATGATTTGGGGGAGGATCAATTTGAGCCGATTAGCTAAAGTCTTAGAGATGAGTTTATAAATAACATTGCTTAGATTGATTGGTCTAAACTTTGTCATTCTAGACGAATTGTTAGTTTTTGGGACAAGAGTAATATATGTTTTATTTATGTCAACCATAGATACATGAGAATTTAAAACATTTAGCACCATGCAAACAACATTATTACCCACAATATCCTAGTACTTTTGATAAAGGACAACAGACATACCATCTGGGCCGGGGGATTTAGTCGGATGCATCTGTTTTAGGGCTGCTTCAACTTCTTCCTTTGTGAATTGCTTGATTAGATTTTGATTCATTTCAATAGACACCTTCGGATCCATAGCATCAACGACCTCCTATATTCTGGCCGGATGGGATGTTGTATAAAGCTCCTCAAAATATGAGATTGCAACCTCCGCCACGCCCATAGTAGACTCTCTCCAGACCCTCATTTAATCCATAAGCTAGGTGATAGTATTTTTCATTTTTCTCCCGGAAAACTTTGTATGAAAATATTTTGTATTGCGATCTCCAAGTGTAATACTCGAAAAGAAAAAAAAATTAAAAGGAGGGGTATTTAAGTAAATTTGTTTATGGGGTCAATTGTTATAATTAAAATTACTAAGGGGTTTTTAGAAAATAAGGTTGAAACCCTAGTTTATATAGTCTAATTTAAGTCAGCGTATACTGACAGATGTTTTGAGGGAGGAGACTAGCCAAAACACTCAAGTAGAGAAGATTTGAGGGTGCTTTTCTTAGTTTTGTCCTCATGCTAAAAGAGAAACTAGGGTCGGCGGCAATGGTAGGAAAAAAAAATATATATATATATATTATAATATTTGTTTATTGATTGGTTGAGGCGTACAAGGGAGGTCAGCAGGTCTGACATAAGTGATCAAATATATATATATATATATATATATATATATATATATATATATATATATATATATATATATATATATATATATATCAACTCACGAAAAGAAGATTAATTGATGTACTTTTGATCTTTTATGTCTATAGGTATGATGTGACTATAGACTTGATTCCTAGGAATTATTAGCGGCAGAAAATAAAGAGAGCAAAAATGTTGTAATTATGTGGGATTTTGGTGTGAGTTGATAGTCAGCAGTTATTGGTTATTTTTAATAGTCTCTTTTTGGTCGAGTACCGTTATAAGTTTTTCTTGAATTATTTGATTATTGAGTATAGTGCTTAAAATTGTTAGGTGATATCTAAGGATTTTAGAGAAAGTGCTAGGGAGAAGTCCTTTATGGTGAGCTAGCTGAGGTAAGTAACCTTATCCTAATTGGGTTTTATTTTACTTATATTAATGTATTTTTAACTACTGAAAATTTGTTTATAATTGTTAAAGTTTTATTTCTATTGTATCACTAATTTCAAGTAAAGAATCATCACAAATTTATCTGGTTATCGAATATATGATGTGCTTTGTTTAATTGATTTTAGCCATACTGATTCAAAGTAAAGAATAAAGAATTTCCACAAATATATATGAGCATTGAATATAAGATTTATTTTATTTAATTTTTTTTAGCTATATTGATTTAAAGAAAGAAATATAGAAATATCACAAATGTATTGAAAATATTGAATACATAATTATATGTATATGAAATTGAATAAGATATATTTTGTTAGAAATTATGATTTCATATATATGATTATAGACAGTCTGACTATGAATTGATTCTGATACCCAAACCAATGGGGGTTATTCATTGGTATTCTAATACCCAACCAATGGAGGTTATTCATTGGTATTCTGATACCCAGCCAATGGGGGTTATTCATTGGTACTCTGTTACTCAAACTAATGGGGGTTATTCATTGGTACTCTGATACCCAGCCAATGAGGGTTATTCATTGGTACTCTGATACCCAGCCAATGGGGGTTATTCATTGGTACTCTGATGCTCAGTCACGGGGATATAGCGTGACCATAGTCATAAGATTATTAAGAAATATGAATTTCATTGAATATTTGAATTATTTTGAGTCCTTAAACTACATATATGATTATGGAAATGTTTGAGTATTGGAACTATTTTGAGACACAAACACTGCTTATGAGTTTTAGAACATATTGTAAGTTATGGCTTCTGGATATATGAGAAACTGACTATTTTCTAAACCATCTATGATATACTTGTAAGAGTAAAGTATGTGATCTATGTGCAACCTATTATTTTAAGACTATGAAACTTCTTCAGTTAATTTGAAAACACATAGTATATTATAACTTTTGAAAACACATATTACATCTATTACTTTATGGATCTATTACTTGATAGAACTTCATAGGATTTTGGTTACTTATTGAGTTGTCACTCACCCCCCTCTTTCTCCTTTCAGATTTTGATCAGGAAGAGTAGCATATGTTTAGGCTTCCGCTGGGATGTGTGCATGAGTGAAGTTTAGGAAATCAATGGGATAAGATTTGAATTTTTATGTTTAAGATTACCATTTTGTGTGGACCCTTAAATTTAAAGGGTTTAGTTTTTATTTTTTTATTTTATTTTTTTATTTTGATGTTGGAAGATTATTATTTGAAGATCTTTCGAGAATTGCATTATTGAGGATATTTTCAAATTTATGGACTTGATGAAATTTTCTTTGAAGATAACTCTTTAATTGTTATGAGGGCCTTACATACTTGTAGGGTGTAAACTTTATAAGTGTGTGGCCGTTGTCACGTGCCTAGCTCTCACTTGGGTTTGGGGCGTGACACCAAGACCCATCCATTGAACTTTGGATCTTTGTTGCCACATTATTTCCTCACAATCCAACAACTCGTTAATCTCCTTCCTGGTCTTGTTGATTTTGCTGCCATTGCTTCCATTCTGAGGCCTTAGAACCAGGTCATTTAGGACTTTTTTTTTTTTTTTTTTTTTTTTTTTCGAATCTGCCTTGGAGCCTGGCCAAAAACCGACCTATTCCACCTTGATAAGTTAGTTGCACATTGCTTAAGCCCAGCTACTATGTCATATGGGGAATTTGATCTCACACTTCCTCTCCAAGCATCCTTAATCATATATGCATTCATCCTTTCTTGTCCACATTGCTTCGAACTGGAATCTTTTTTGGGCTTTTCCGAGGGCAAAGGAATCAGAGATTAAGAGCATAAAATGGTAACTAGTTGATTCTACTAGATGGTGCACTCTCATGTCCTCGTAATGATCAATCCATTCTTGCGTAGCTAGAGCTTGTCCAACCGAAGATACATCCTGTGCACACCTTCTTGCATATTACACCAAGTGTATTCTAGGCCACAATACCGTAAATCCTTGAACCTTCAACAATTAATTACTTCTCTGAAGTCCTCCATTTGCCTTTGAGATCTTCGGGGCTCCCCCCATTTTTTCCCTTACTGACACAATTTCGTTGAAATCACCAAAACATAATCAGGGAAGACTAAACTTTCTACTAAGAACCCTTAGTAATTCCCATGGCTCTTTTCTTCAGTGAGTCTCAGGATTTCTATAAAATCCTGTAATTTTCCATTTAAACCCAAAGTCATTAGTAACAATGGCATCAATTTGCCTACCTGAATAACTTTGAATGTCCACAGTAATTTCCTCGTCCACAACAAGGCTAATCCCCCACTTCTTCCAAAGCTTGGAACAATTAATCCATTGATGAATCCAACACTCCTTTTCTTCTTCTCCATGCCTTTCTTCTTTAATTTTGTTTATGATAAAAGCACAAAATTGGGATCCCATCACTACACGAGTTCGCGTAGCTTGCGAACTGTCATTCCTCTTGTTCCGTATTGTCTGACTTTCTTTCCAATCACGTGTTGTCTCTTCTGTCTTGTCCCGTCTGTCTAGGCTGTCACCCTCAAAGAAATTTGAACTTTTGAATTTTGTTTCTGATTCCAAGATTTGCAGCACTGCCCTATCCTGGTTACTATTCCTGCTACCACTTTCGTTCTCCCCATTTTGAGCCGATGAGCCAAAGACTTCAGCTATACTCTGTGACTTGAATCTTGTACCTTCATTTTCCACAAGGTCCAAAAATCTGCTCCCATTTGTTTTTCCTTTTTCATCTCCATTTTTAACCACACCTCCAGCTCTTAACCAATCTCCATATTGCCTCTCCTTCAATCCTTCTAATTGACTCATATGACAATGTTTATCATCATGCCCATTTAAGCCACATATATGGCAGAAAGTGGGGAGTCTTTCATACCTGAATTGAGCCAGCACCGTTCCCAGTCCGCATTTGTGATGCTCCCTCCTCGGCAAAGAGGCTTGTCAATAGGGATTTCAACTTTTATTCTCATAAACTTCGCTTGTTTTGCCTATAGCGATCTTTTGTCCACCTTAATGACTTTGCCAAGTTTGCTTCTTATATCCTTTCCTGCTTCCTCAGACATGTATTCAAATGGCAAACCCCAAACTTGGATCCAAAAGGGAGCATGGGTAAAAGTGATATTAGATGCTGTTAAACCTTTCCTCCACCGGCAGAGCAGAAGAAGGTTATTTTCAAAATTCCACGAACCACCTTTTTCAAACCACTCCAACTGACATGAAGAGCCAAATTTAAATTGCAAAATATTGTCCCCAACCTCTGCAATCCTCAGATCTGACCCCATTTTCCACGTTGACTTCAGAGTGTTTTTGAGAGCTTGTTGATTCTGTTGACGGTTAGTGAGAAGGCGCCCAAAAAGGCTTAAAGAACATTCTTCTAAAATCTCCGATCTAGTAACATTTGTTAAAACAATCTCTTCTTCTTCCTCCTTTGTTAGCTGTAGCTATTGAAGACCATCCACTATTTCTTGTTCCATGTGATAACTCTATGATGGCCACTACCTAGCCAAGTACTGATGAGTAGGCCAAGAAAAGTCCCTTACTGCAGGTTCAAAGGGAGAGAGTGCTCGTATCTTTCGAGAGGAAAAGCTCCTACCAGGGAGAAAAAAGTTTATAAAAATGCCACCTCTTGAAGGTTGTTTATGGTCAAAATTAAATGGCATTATGATTTATGACAACTTTGACAACCTTTCCTACCAAATTTTAATTATTGAGCTTGTACTTGTACTCAGCTCTAATCCATATCAAATGGCTTTCATCCTTGCCTTCCTATTCGTCCAAACATGTTCTTTTAGCTTTGGAACTAGTTAGTTACATTTCCATTTTCGAAGTATAGCCCAATACCAAACATTGAGAAAAGGTATAATGTATTATTGAATACATGCATTATTCTCTTATGCAAGGCCAATACACTGTAAGAATATGTGGGCGAGAGTACATGTATGTCTTATTGTGTGTTGGTGATTACTTTGAGCTTACCTAACCTGTACCTTGAAGCAGAGAGCGATGATTACATATAAGAGCTATTTTAAAAAAAAACGATAATTATTTTGAAATCCAAAAATTGTTAAATTTATTTCCAAAAATATGATTACAAATCAAATCACAACATCAATTAAAATAAAAAAGAATTTATTTATAGAAATAGAAAAAGATATTAAACATTTTAGAAGTTAAGGGGTTGGATTATTATATGTATATTTAATTTTTTAAGTTGTTTATATTGGCAAAATTTTCAACCCAAGTTACCCAATTCAACCCAATATTATTGAAAAATATATGTTTTTTTTTTAATGTTTTGTAGTTTGATATATTTTGGATTTTGACTTAATTTAAATTTATTAATTTGATTAAGTTTGGTATTTTGAGACCTAGTTTTTTTAAGAAATTTGAATATTAGGCCAAGTTGTGTATATGCATATATAATTTAATCTATTTTATGCATTTTCAATTTATAATTTAATTTTTATACATATTTTATTACAACCTGAAAACACTTGTCTTTATCTCTATAGAGTCTCTCATGGGTCATGGCTGCTTCTACTTCTACCTTTACTTTTCATCTAAATCTCATTAATTATGAAGCCACCTCATTAGGATGGTAAAATATTTTGACCACGACAAGGAGACAAGGCATCCTTGATCTAATTGCTCTTGATCCGAACCTCATCCCTATTTACAACCCAATGAGGTTTTGTAAACACCCCAAACACAACCTAAATCGACCTATGCACTCTCCTAATTATACTAAACATTCCATAGGACCCCAATCCAACAAAAGACATATAACGTTGATGCCTCTTTTTTCTAAAGGTCCACACAAGGCAAGTCTAATTCTTTTGGGCCTATTTTTTTTGTTGTATTTTGTTAAATTCTTTTAATATGGCCTAAGTCTATGTAATTATTGGGGAAATTGGAGTAGTGTGGTATGGATGATAAAAAGTACATCTATTTTGAGGTGGAACACTTGCAAAATCAATGAGCCCATGTGTTAGCCATAAAACACAAAAAAGAGCACTTGACTAATCTGTTGAATTTGCCCAAAATTTTGGCCAAATTGCTTCCAGCATGAAAAAGCAATTTGACCTCACTTAATGTTAACTGACTAGATCCCTTAAATTTTTAGAGGACAAAACAAAGTTGGTTTAGTTTATAGATTACCCAAAATTGATATAAAAACATATTCCTAATATCCAAATCCAATCAATAACAAAACTCAAGGTTGCCAAATATTCGGTAACCAAATGCTTTGATCCTTATTCAACGATGGACATTAGACATAGGAATGGCAACGGGTTGGGTTTTTGCATACTCGGACCCGACCCGCGGGCCAAGACTCGAAACCTAGACCCGGCCTGATTATTAATTGATTTTTTGTTTTCGGGGCCCAGACCCACCCCGCCAGACCCTGTTTATCTTCTTGGGCCCAAATTTGGGCCAACCAAAAAAAAATTCAAGCCCATTCAAGCCATATAACGTGGCCCAAATGCCAAAATTTAGCATTTAGACAATGTTATATGGCAGCCAAATCAATCCAAATTATAGGTTAATCATAAATCACCTGTTAATTATACATCTATACTTCAATAAATCATAACTAAGATTATAAATCAATAAATCACTAAACTAAGATAATCATTTATCCACAAAATCATAGCTACAAAATAAAATATAAAAAGCTACAAAATATCACAAGTCCAAGAAATAAATATCAAGTTCAAGAAATTAAAAAGTTACAAAATAAGTCTCACTAATCTAAGAAATTAAAAAGGCTAAGATATTACAAAAGGCTTAGAATAATTACAAACCAACAAATTAATCCAACAAATCTAAGAAATTAAAAGGCCACTAAATTATTACAAAATGTCTAATCCTCCACAATTGTGACACAACTCCCATCCTCTTCATTAGGCTTCCCATTATCAAGAATTGTTTGAAGATCACAATCTCCAGACATAGTTGAATAACCTACAACAATGAATTAAAAAAGGAATAAACTTCATCAAATTGTAACTAGCAAATATAAAAATACAATTTTGATTTTATAAATAAAAATTAGACAATTGCTAACCGTTGATTTCACTCCATAACTAATTTTGAGCATACATCATTGCCTCTATAGTCTTGGGATGTAGCCTATTACGGTGTGGACTTAAAAGTCTCACACTAGTGATAAAGGCAGATTTTGAAGCAATAGTTGTGACAAGAATGGCTAAAATATCTCTTGCAATCTTTTGTAAAGTAGTATACTTGAGACCATTACTTTTCCACCATCCCAAAATATCAAAATCTTCATTTCTTTTCAACACTCCCTCATCAATGAAATGATCAAATTCCATTCTAGCACTCCCATGTTTCTTTGAACTATTGTTCACAAACAAATCATAACTTGACATTGACCCACTCAACCTAAACTTCATTTGTGCCGCAGGGCTTGAAGTACTTGCAGGAATATGAGAACTTCCTTCATTATGTACAGGGGACTTATCTAGATCTCTATACTCATCAAGCAAATCATAACAAATATTCTTAATTTTTTTCAATCTCCAAATCAGAATTATCACCATAAATGTTAGAATAATAAAACTCCAATAACTTCATCTTATATCTTGGATCTAAGATAGCAGCAACAGCCATAACAACACTAACATTAGCCCAATAAGAATTAAATTTAGTAAGCATGTTTACTGCCATTGTACTTATCATCTCATTTGAAGACAAACTCCATTCATTCAATGCAATTTTCAACTCACACACCAAAGTAAAATACATATTAGTTGTGGGGTACTTACGACTATAGAAAAACTTAGTCACACTATGAAACAACTCCAACCTCCCACAAATATCTTTGGCTAACTCCCAATCATAATCATGTGGCAAAGAAGTATAAAATGTTTCACATTTAGCCAAACGCGTGAAAACATCTTTATAAATCAATGCAGTAGAAACTAGAAAGTATTAAGTAAGTTGAATTCCAACGAGTTTTACAATCTAAGACTAACTCTTTGCTGCATTGAACATGCAATTGATGTGCATTTTCTTCAAATTTTTGCCTCCTTTTTCGTGATCCAGTCCAATAAATCACACTATCATGAATCCTTTCAATACCATCATCAATAAGAGACAACCCATCTTGAACAATCAAATTCAAAATATGTGCATTACATCTTATATGCAACATAGACCCACCCAACATAAGAGAATTGGTATCAAGCTTATTCAAGAGAAGTCTTATCATAGCATCATTAGTACTACAATTATCAATAGTTATTATGGACAACTTCCTATCAATGTTCCACTCTAAAAAAAAATCAACAAGGACTTCAGCAAGGACATCTTTCGTGTGTGGAGAAGGAACATAAACAAACCTAGAAAAATAATAGGAATAATTATAACATAACTCTTTAACATTCAATTTATTACTAAATGTAAATTCTTTAACATTCTAAATGTAAAGTCTTTAACACTCAATTTATAGATAAAAAAAATTACCTTAAAACCTGGCTTTGCAACATCCAAGTATGATCAATAAAGTAAGCGGTAATGACCAAAAACCCTCTCTTTTTGTTACTTGAAGTCCACATATCAGTTGTAATTGCTATCCTACTTCCATTCTTGTCCATCATGTTCAAAGCTTTCTCCCTCTCATTATCATAGATTTTAAGTATGTCACTTTTTAAAGTATTTCTTGTGACAAGTTTAAACAAAGGTTGAAGAGAAACCACAAATTCTCTAAACACAATGTGGTCAACTATTGAAAGGGGATATTCATGTAGGATGACCATACAAGCAAGATTATTCCTCACTTTGCCTTGATCAAATTGGTAGGCATTTAAACTCATAGTTCCATCCACCTTATTTTGTTGTTTAATCAAGACTTGTTGTCGCATATCTCTTATATCTTTAAACTTCAATTGTGGACATCTTGCTAAATGATTACGCAAATGAGTTATACCTTGGCTAGAATCACTCAAGTAAAGTTTGCTACAATGATGGCATTGGGTTTTAAATTTTCCATCAACTTTCTTTCTTGTAAAATGTCCCAAATATCTGAGGTAGTCTTTCTTTTTTTACTTGTATTCAACTCCAAGTCCTCGTTTGTAGGCTCTTGCTCTCCCTCTTCCCCTTCTTGTTCCTCTACCTCTAAGTCTTCTCCCGCTAAGTCCACTGTTGGAGATTTTGGACTCCTAATTGGTTCAAAAGTTTGGGAGTTAGAATCACAACAAATATTCACAAATTTATTATTACACATACTCATTGATTAATAGGCACCGATTTATAATTACACAGATTCACAAATTCTATCAATCCAAACATAATTAAACACGATTAAATATAAATTCCTAACACTTACTTGTTGTTTAATGGTCATAAATGTGATGGTGATACTAAGGGTGAGCTGCCAAGCGACAATGGCGAGGGTGATCGTGAAAAAGGTGAAGGAGACCGCATAGCTGGCAAGGGACAACGTCTAGTTCTCAAGGGAGAGCCGCTTGGCGAGAAAGAACTAGATTTCTTTCTCAAGGGAGAGCCGCTTGGCGAGGAAGAACAAGATTTGTTTGTGTCTTCCATCTCCGTTTTAGGCTCTGCATTCCCAACAAACACAAAAACAATAAACAATTTCTTCCATTAGCACAAAATGGTTGAATTTTTAGTTTTTCAATTTAACAAAAAATTAAAATATCCTGAATAAATCAATGCAGCAATAATAGAAAAATTGTTCATCATGCATTTACTAATAATAGAAAAATTATCAAATTTGATCAGTGGCTATTCAACAACAAATTAATAGACTACTAGACTACTGATCAGTGGCTGTTCAATAACAAATTAATAGACAACTAGACTACAAATTAATGGACTACTTATCAGTGGTTTTGATAAATGTTCAACAACAAATTTGATCAATGGCTGTGCAACACCCATCTACTAAACCAACAACAACAAATTATGAAACACTTCAACATAGTAGTTGTTCAACAACAATGTGACTATATGAAAACACATTTCATAGCAACCTCAACACTTCAATGCTCCTTGACACAAACACAAACCACCAGAAATTTTGTATTACCAAAAAAAAAAAAAAATTTCGAGAGAGAAAAACATCCTCGATGAGTCTAAACATCTAATATATTATATAAACATAACTATATTCAATAATCGAAAATATTAGTAGCTCAAAATTCACAACAAACCCATATCCAAAACACCCTTTTTTTTTTCCTCACAACTCAAACCCCCAAATTACTATTTCCAACAAAAACACTACATCACAACAATAACAAAGTTTCAAAAATGCCCAAAGCCCAGAACCCTAATTAGCAAAAAGTTCCAATATTTGAATCAAACTACTACATCACAAGCTTTCCCAAGCCGATTCCCCAAGCCGATTTGTACAAACCACCACCACCCAGATACACAACAATAACAAGTAGAACAACAAAGCTCGCAGATCCGAGTACAATCGGAGCCTGGAAATGGGTAAAAAAAAAATCAAAGAATTGTTAATAAAGGGGATTTACCAGAAGCCGAGGGCGTGAGGGCTGAGGAGTGAGGGCGTGAGGGTGGTAGGGCTGAGGAGTGACCACGTGAGGGCGTGCGTGTTGAGGCGTGAGGGCGTGTGTGCTGAGGAGTGTGGGCTGAAGAGTGACCGAGTAAGGCATGGCTGCGTGATTGATGAGGGTGAGGCGTGATGAGGAAGTGGAACTGACTGAGGTGTGAAGGAAGGGAAATAGGGAATGAGACGAGAGGCGGCTGAGGCTGGGCTGGCTTAGTGATTGCTGAGTTAGGGTTTGCAAATTACATTATATATATAGGGGGTTTTATGTGATATCACATAACCGGGTTTTGCCGGGCTGGGTTTTTGGGTCGAGTTCCGGGTTTTTTTTTATAAAACCCAAACCTGACCCGACCCGACCCTATTCTTTATCGAGCTGGGTAAAATCCAGACCATTAGGGTCGGGCTGGACCGGGTATCTGCGGGTCGGATCTAAATTGCCATCCATTTAGACATGTCTAAACTTGGTTTCAATCCATGCATTAATCCAACTCCTTTTTTACTCCCACCAATCATTCTTAAGTCCAAGCTTCTAGTTTAAGAAACAACATATTCAAAAGGGACTCTTGCCGTGTTATAATTTGTTAAAGACATATTTTTATGTAATTAGCATATCATTTGACAAAACGTATTTTACTTGTATTTGGGTAAATCTAAGAAGGTTCAAGATGATTATTACAAGTGGTTAAATTGAAGACATGAAGATTACTCAAGAATTGCTCAAGAAAAGTGCAATTTGCAGGTCTCGATACCTCATCAACAGAAGCTTGATCTGTCGAGATTCTTTAAAGCTCAATTTGTCAAGATTCTTTAAAGCTTGACACATGTCTCGATCTATCGAGCTTACAGGATTTAGGCTATAGCCAACAACATTTGTATTTTAAAAGGCTATTTTGTTTATGAGTTTATATAATCCTTATAGGACTAGGAAAACCCAAGCTTTGTGAGTGTGTATAATCCTTATTGGACTAGGAAAGCCCAAGGTTTGTGTAAAGTGTAAACCTATTTAGAATAAGAGAGCCGATTAAGCTCCTATTCAAAGGAGGTAGAAAAAGAAAAACCTAACCCAAGCTTCTAGTTTAAGAAACAACATATTCAAAAGGGACTCTTGCCTTGTTATAATCTGTTAAGGACATATTTTTATGTAATTAGCATATTATTTGACAAAACGCATTTTACTTGTATTTGGGTAAATCTAAAAAGGTTCAAGATGATCATTACAAATGGTTAAATTGAAAACCTGAAGATTACTCAAGAATTGCTTAAGAAAAGTGCAATATGCAAGTCTTAATACCTCCTCAACAGAAGCTCGATCTGTCGAGATTCTTTAAAGTTCTACATATGTCTCAATCTATCGAGCTTATGGGATTTAGACTATAGCTAGCAACATTTTTATTCTAAAAGGCTATTTTGTTTATGAGTTTATATAATCCTTATAGGACTAGGAAAACATAAGGTTTGTGGGTTTGTATAATCCTTATTGGACTAAGAAAGCCCAAGGTTTATGTAAAGTGTAAACCTATTTAGAAGGAGAGCCCATTAAGCTCCTATTTAAAGTAGGTGGAAAAAGAAAAACCTAAACCTAGAGAGCTTTATAAGGTTTTGTTTTTGAAACCCTAGCCTCCTCCTACAAAAAAAAGAGTTATTGTTGCGCTTCTTGTACGCCTTTGGGTTTTGAAACCAAGTGAAGTCTCTTGCATCAACGTTGAAGATCGTATTGGTGTTTCTATGTGAAGCTGCTGCAAATCAACTACAACAATCAAATGGTTGCTGTGGAGTTAGTCATGTACTTGGATTTGTGCATCGATTGGTTAGTCACAAACTGGGAGCCGTGCATTGAAAGGAGAAATTGTCACTACATTGCAAGTCCAATTGTGTATTGGGGTAAGGGTTCAACTGTAGGTTGGTACTAGGTACTGAGATTCTTTTTACTTGTAACCACTTGTTTTGATAATAGTGGATTCTCGGGAGTGGTGACCTTAAATTCACCTGATGGGGTTTTGTCTCGGTGATTTTCCCCATTCGTAAACAAATCACCTGTGTCAAATTTATTTTCTGCTGCATTTAACTTAGTTGGTGATTTGTTTGTGCTACTACGCTTATTGCATGTAATTTGAATCTAATTAATTTACTTGGCTAATTAATTGGTTAATATTATCAAAGGAGTCAATATATTCTTGGCCTATCATAATCAATAATCATATTAAGACAAAGATTCATTTGGTTGATATTCCTTCTATGAAGTAGTTTTCACAATGCATCACTAGCCTCCATTCTTCTATTGGAGTGAGCAGCATAATTAGTAAAATACGGTACGTGTATATTATGGTAAACATATGAGTGGATACAATTTGGTATTTTTAATAAAAATATGTTTCAAAAATTCGACATAAAAATACAGAAACGGAAAAACAACGGTGTGTGTAGTATGAGTATTTTTAAAATAATTAGTATAAAAAATACATAAACATTTAACACACACACACACACACACACACACACACACACACACATATATATATATATATTGTGGCGTTTGACTAGTGAGGGAATGAAGCGTGGAAAATGGTTGTGACAGCTTTTGAGATGGACATTTTATGAGTTTCACAATTTAATAAAAAATAAAAAATAGAGCTGGGTATAACATTTTTGCAAAATTTTACAATAAAATCTAAGTATTAAGCGGTTAATATTGGGTTAAAAAGTAATATAAGTGATGAACTCAAATTAAAATCATAAATAATTTATCTCCTAAGCTTTGTTGTAAAATGGTTATAAAAATATTGTTTGTTGTATCACTATTTTAAAATAAAATATATTAAAGTTGATTCCTTGTGTTTGAGAGTAATAGACATAACATTTTCACAATAAATTTACAATAAAGCTTAGGTATTAAGCGGTTGATGTTAAGTTAAAATTTAAAAAGTAATATGAATATCATTGATATACCCAATAAAAATCAATAACAATTTACCATCTAGATTTTATTGTAAAAATATTATTTGTTGTATCACTATTTTAAAATAAAAATATATTAAAGTTTATTCTTTTTGACTTTGTGTTTGAGGGCAATACGTTTCATGTAGATTATGTTTAATATTTTATAGGTGAAAATAGGCTTTTGCCCATTTCGTGCAAAAAAATTAACAATTTGTCCAATTTCTCAAATTAATTAGGAAAATGCCTCTCTTTTGAAACTCGATTTTCTCAAAATCGATTTAAAAAAAAAAAAAAAATTTCTAGAGCCTTATAGTAGCGTTTTGAAACTCGAGCTCTATGAACTCGAGTTCCATGCAAGTTTTTTTTTTTTTTTTTTTTTTTAAAAATTTTTTTTCCTATAACTCAAGTTCATGGAGCTCGAGTTTCAAAACGCCACTATAGACTCCTTAAAATGTCACTATAAGCTCCTTAAAACGCCACTATAGGGCTTAACTCAATTTTGAGAAAATCACGTTTCAAAAAAGGAGTATTTCCTTAATTAGTTTGGAAAATATGGCATAATGCTGATTTTTTAAAGCAAAAAGGGCATTTGCCCATTTTGGCCTATTTTATATTAATCTTTGTGTTTGAGGCGAGGGTCATAAGTTTCATATAGATTACTTTTAATATTTTATATGGAGTGTCTTATTTGAGTTTTTGACAGCAGCAACAGGTATCCATTAGAAAATTTTGAGTTGTGCTAGGACCACATAAATGGCCACAACATTGTGCACAACTTGCCACATGGCAAGTTGTGATTAGCAAAGGTGTGTCCCCAAATGGCCCACTGACATACCTTTGCCAATCATAACTCGCTATGTGGCGAGTTGTGGCACAATGTTGTAGCCGTTATGTGGTCCTAACATAATTCAAAAATTTTATGACTTATCTTTTAAGCGTGTAAGTATTTATCAAACCCTTTTTATGCGTCCTCTAATCAAGTGGGCCATATTTTTAAAAATATTTACAAAAGGACCAGCAACATTGTTTTCAAATTTAGTGTTTTTAAATACCTTAAAATAAATAATGTAAGTCAAACACTTCTAAAAAAAACACCCTTACCAAACGTGTTGTTTTTTTTAAAATTATAATTTTTAGGGGTATTTGGTAGAGTAGTTTGAAATGAAATTTTTGTAATTTTTTAAAATATAAAAAAGTGTGTAAAAAAATGTGTAATGTTGTTTAAAATGTAAAAATGTGAATCTGCAATAGTATAACAAACATGCTTTGGTGTTTAGGCACTTAAATCTGTTTTTTAAAATCACATACAGAACAGCTTTATACTTTCAGTCTTACAGTAACGCGTAGATTTCCGTAATGACGTGGAGTAGTATACGGGTATCTTACGCGTCTTAACTAATTAGGAATTTCTGTTTAGTACTGTACTAGGTTTGACTACCTTAGAGCATTCACAGCAGTGGAGCTAAATAGCTATATTGCTATTTTAGCTCCACTCAAACCACAAAAACCCACATGCAGCAGTGGAGGCAAAGCTAAAAAATTTTAGCTTTGCGCTACAGTGCTCATGTATTGATCATGTATCAATACATGAGCACTGTAGCTGAAAGTTATAAAAAAAAAAAATATTTTATTCGGCAGGTGATTAAAAAACAATACTTCACTCCTTTCCCTTTTTCATTTCACGCTGACCTCTTTACTCTTCATACACTCCGGAAAGCATCTCCATTTCACTCTCTCCTTCTCTTTCTCTTCACAGTCCCTCTCTGAGCTCACCGCCACCGCCTCCGACGCCGTCTTCTCTCTTCAGTCACTCCGGAAGTCTCTCCATTTCACTCTCTCCTTCTCTTTCTCTTCACAGTCACTCTCTGAAGCTCACCGCCGCCGACGCCGTCTTCAATGTCAGCTGAGACCCACGCCGATCAGCTGAGACCCACGCCGACGCTGTCTTAACTCTCTTAAGCTCACCGCCGATCAACCTCAGCCCACGCCGTCCAAGCTCTCAACTCTCTCAAGCTCGCCGCCGCCGGCCCTTGCCGTCTTCAACGTCACCGTTCCACCTGGTAAGACCCACCGTCGATCAACTGAGACCCACGCCAATCAACCCTCTCGGCCTTAGACCCACGCCGTCCAAGCACTCAATTCTCTCAAAACTCTCTCAAGCTCACCGCCGATCAGCCCTCTCAGCTCACCGCCGATCAGCCCTCTGTTTCACTTCAGGTCAGTTGAACATTTGTGAATTGACAGAACGTATTTGTATTGGACAGAATGTATTGGGAATTTTCTGTGTGCATGGTAATTTTCTGTGTGTATGGAATTTTCTGTGTGTACAGAATGTGTTGGACTGAATGTATTTGTGATGAAATGTATTGGGAATTTTCTGTGTGCAGGGTAATTTTCTGTGTGTATGGAATTTTCTGTGTGTACAGAATGTGTTGACTGATTTTCTGTGTGTACAGAATGTGTTGGACTGAATGTATTTGTGATGAAATGTATTGGGAATTTTTTGTGTGTATTGGGAATTTTCTGTGTCCAGTGGAATTTTCTGTGTGTATGGAATTTTAGTAATATCATGGTTATGAAATCCATATGAAATCCATCACATCCTACACAGTTTCTAAAAT
Source organism: Castanea sativa (assembly GCF_040712315.1). Lineage (NCBI taxonomy): Eukaryota > Viridiplantae > Streptophyta > Magnoliopsida > Fagales > Fagaceae > Castanea > Castanea sativa. The sequence goes on along the minus strand of NC_134021.1, from coordinate 15,451,284 downwards.
ACACGTTTATATAGAGAAATGTTGGTTGACTGATTTCATCTCTGTCCATCAACTAGTACTAAAAAAGAATTTAAGTTTTGATATAAAGATTAGATTGGGAATTGTCTGTGTGCAGGGAACTTTAGCCAATTTTTTTTTTTTTTGGCTTTTAATTCAGAGCATTTATGAATAGACAAAATATATTTGTATTGGAATGTTGTGGGATTTTTCTGTTTGCAAGAATTTGTGGTGTGGTTTTCTTTATTAGTGGGATTAAGCTACCGTCAAATTAAGTATTTATGCATAATCATGTTCTATTGTTATGATTCTAAGTATTTTAAGTTTTGATATAATTATTCGATTGGAAAATTTTTGTGTGTAAGGAACTTTACAATTTTTTTTTTGTCTAATTTTATGTAGTCACGTAGAGACATGGAGTCATGTAGGGACCTACCATATTACACGGGTATCATGAATGGGGATATAGAAATTGACTCACAAATTTTAGGAACATCTCAAAATACTCCTGTGTCAGTTTCTGATTCTCCACCTGAAGTTGAGAATGCCTCTTCTACAAAAGGAAAACGGGGCGCTAACTTTAGTGTAGAGGAAGATCAACTCTTAGTGTCAGCATGGCTTAATACTAGTGTTGATCCCGTAAGCAGTAATGAACAAACACAAGCTACATTTCGTCAAAAAGTTTGGGAATACTTCACGCAGTACAATAAATCCGGTAACACACGTACTATTACCTCCTTGTTAAGTCCTTGGGGATTGATCAGTGAAAGGACAAATAAGTTTGCAGGGTGCATGGCTAAAGTTAACGCACTTCATAAAAGTGGTATAACCGAACAAGATCAGGTATAAATTATATTGCATTAGTGTTAATATACACATTTATCAATAGTTTGAAGATTCTAATCATGTTATTATTATTATTTTTTTTAGATTATCAATGCGAAGGCTTTGTTTTTGGAGATACACCAAAAACCCTTTCTTCTTGAGCATTGTTGGCTCATGTTAAAGGACCAACCAAAGTTTGCCAATCTTAATGGAAGATCAAGAGCATTCGTGCCTCCAACTCCAGAGTCAACATCTATTGGCGAAGGGGGCGAAGGGGATTGTGGGTCCGGACTTGGTGACAGTTGCAATCTTGAGAGGCCAATTGGTAAGAAGGCCAAAAAAGCCAACCGAAAGAACAAAGCCACTGGAAAAGATGTAGGGGAATATTTGACTAAGAAAATGAAATTTATTGACGAGGTAACTCGATTGGAAGAGGAAAAAATGTTAATTGAGAGGGAAAAACTTACAATTGAGAAGGAAAGAAGTGAAGAAAAACTTAAGATTGAGAAGGAAAAAGTCATGATTGAGAAGAAAAAATTTGAGATGCAAAATATATGTTAGAGGAGGAGAGAATCATGATGAAAGATACAAGCGGCTTGACCGGAACACAAAAAGCTTTTTATGAACAACTCCAAGAGGAAATCATGGCAAAACGAAGTTCACATAATTAATGGGTTTAATTGTATTTTGGATGTAGCTTAGGCCTTTATGTATTTTGTAGTGGCTTATGTAAGCCTTTAAGTATTTTGGTTGTACGCCTTTAAGTATTTTGGTAGTAAACTTTTAAATTTATGGTATTTTGGTAGTATTTTGTAGTGCCTTAAAATTTATAGTATTTTGGTAGTAAACCTTTAAATTTATTGTTTATCTTGTTTTGCTTTGATAGAAATGAGAGCAAGTTGTTGTTGTTTTGCTGAGTTGTTGTTGTTGCTGCTAATGCTTTGATAGTATTTTAAAGTATTTTATAGTATTTTGGTTATATTCAATTTGTTGTGGCTTATGCGTAAATTGGTTATATTCAATATGTCACTTGACTTTTTAATCTTGCATCTATAGTAATAATTGTTTTTCAATTGTCTTGAAGGTTGTATCCATGAATCGCTCTTTGTTGTACAAGTTGATTCTTGATGACTCAGATGAGGATGAGATAATCGAAGAACTTGTTATGGAAACATCACAACCTAAACGTCGTCGCTCTATTCGACGTAATCATTTGGCAGGCCATGAGAGGCTTTTTCTTGATTACTTTGCTCCCACGCCAGTATATCCACCCGCTTTATTTCGTAGGAGATTTCGGATGAAGCGTTCTCTTTTTCTCCGTATTCAATCTAAGGTAGAAGCTCATGACTCTTACTTTGTCCAAAAAAGAAATAGTGCCAACAAACTTGGTTTATCTTCATTACAAAAGATAACTGCTGCACTTAGAATGCTTGCGTATGGAGTATCGAGGGATTTGCTAGATGAATATGTGCGGATTGGAGAAACTACTGCATTAGAAAGTTTGAAAAAATTTGTTACTGCGGTAATTGATGTTTTCTCTGAGGAATACTTAAGAAAGCCAAACAATGAAGACATTGCTAGACTGTTAGCTCATGGCGAACGCCGAGGTTTTCTAGGTATGTTAGGTTCAATTGATTGCATGCATTGGAAGTGGAAAAATTGTCCATCTGCATGGAAATGTCAATATTGTGGTCATATTCGTGAGCCTACTATTGTTTTGGAGGCAGTAGCATCATATGATCTTTGGATATGGCATGCATTTTTTGGGTTACCTGGGTCAAATAATGATATTAATGTGTTAGAGCGGTCTCATGTATTTAATGAACTTGCTGAAGGACGTGGTTCTGCAGTACATTACTCAATCAATGGTCATGACTACACAATGGGATATTACCTTGCTGATGGAATATCTCCAAAGTGGGCAACATTTGTGAAAACAATCCCATCTCCACAAGGACCTAAGCGAAAATTATTTGCAGCAACCCAAGAGGCGCATAAGAAGGATGTTGAGCGTGCATTTGGAGTGCTTCAAGCACGTTTTGCAAGTGTCCGTGGACCTGCACGCTTTTTCCATCTTGAAACACTCCAAAAGATCATGAAAGCGTGTATAATTCTCCATAACATGATTGTTGAAGATGAACGAGATGATAATGAAGTGGTAAACTTGGATTATGAACAAATTGATGGAGTGGATAATCCTCCTATGCAAGTGTTACATGAACAAAATGATGAATTTCTGTCATGCATTGAGAGGTATGGACGCATTAGAGACCGAGACATTCATTTTCAACTCCAGAAGGACCTTGTTGAACATTTATGGCAATTGCATGGCGAGTCGTAGGAACTTGTGCGAGTGTGTGAGTTTTATTGTAATTTAGTTTGAGTTATGTATGTGAGTAATCTATGGACTACATTGTTCCAGCTATAATATGTGTTTTATTTTATATGTTTTATTATAAAGTTCCTCTATTTCATAATTTAGTTTGAGTTTTGTATATATATAATTTGGAGTTAAAATAATTTGGGCGGTGGTGGAAGGGTTGGTGGCGGCAGCAGCTGCGGTGGTGGAAGAATCGGTGTTGGTGGTAGTGGTGGCGGTGGCTGCGGCGGTAGCGACTGGGGTGGTGGTGGCGGTGGCAGTTGCGGTGGTGGAAGAATCGGCGGCGGCTGCGGCGGCGGCGGCTGCAGCGGTAGCGGTGGCGGTAGTTGTGATGGTTGTTTATTGTAATGAATATATTATTTTATTGTAGTAGATATATTATTTTATTGTGATGTTTATATTATTTTATTGTGTTGAAAGCTAAAATAGATCCACTACTGCAGCATGTTTTGTAAAGTGAATAGGTAAAATAGATAAAGTAACTTTTGGTGGAGCTAAAAAACTAAATTTTTAGCTCCACTGCTGTGGATGCTCTTATATTGAATTTGGATTGATAGGCCCAGGCTCCCTTAAGATTTCTTGTTACAAACAATCGTGACTTCTTTTAACCTTTTTTTTTTTTTTTTCAAAAACACATGTAAAAATATTATCCAAAAGAATTTTAACTTCTTTTTCTTTTCTTTTCCATTTAAAAAAAAAAAAAATTCTCAATTCCTATTTTAGATACAAGCTGTAGGAAAATGTTAATGTTGTTATAAATTATGATACAACATATTTATGAGTTGTGTATAAGTTTATATAGTGATGTGTCACTACTCACTAGTTACAAAAAAAAAAAAATTTAAATATTTATTTATTAGATAGTTGAAACTCACCAATCACATTCATTATTACATTAGTTTGTAAACTTTATATATTAATGTTTATAAGCGTCATGTTGACGGGTGACAATCGTTAATAAATAATTTTAAAAAGGTTTTGATATAACTTTTATGAGAAATATAAAAATTATCAAATAAATTAATTATTTTTTTTATAAAATTTTTTTAAAAATATTTTCTATATGGAAAAGAAATTTCGTATGAATCAAGTTTCAAGCGATGAAAAGAATTCTTCTGAAGAAGGCCTCAACCCCCATATATGACTTATTCTTGGATCTTTTGTTTTAGAATGATTCCTGGGATCTTTCTAATAATCAAAAACAAAAGTTAAAACTTTCCACGCATGCGTCATGATCAATAGTATTAACCAATAACCGATATATTTGCCATCATTTCATCAAAGACCCCAATCGTCAAATGGGTTTCTGAAACATGAGTCCCAGCAGTATGATTTGACTAATCAAAAGTCTCAAGGATCTTATTTAAAAATCAGCAAAAAAAAAAAAAAAAAAAAACCAGTATATAAAAATATTTAGCATGAAATACTCATGGGCAGCTTTTGTTTCATAGTTCCCACTTCTCCGTCCAACATATGGAAAATAATAGTAAATACTATGTGTCACGTGTGAGTCATGGCTGACATACTTTCGGCCTTAAATCTCCTAACACGTGGCTTAATAAAAGAGAAATAATAGGAGCACACAAAGATTGAGTACTGTTGGGGGTTAATATATTTCATAATTTTTTTAATAATTGTTAAATGCGTTCTGAGTCTAAATTTTCTGTTCTACTCATCCTGTTTCACTATATACTTCACAAATTAAAACATGTTATATGTTCATCTAATTTATTAAATGCTAAATTTATGCCTTCTATTATTTCAATTACCTAAATATGATGAGTTATTTATTTATTTATTTTAGGAAATTGAAATAAGAGAAGGTATAAATTTAGCATTTAATAAATTAAGTAGACATGTGACATGTTTTTATTTGTAGAGTATATAGTGGAGCAGAAAGAGTGTGATAGAAGATTTGGACTCTCTATCGTCTATGTGCTTTTTAATGTAATTGTTTTTTTTTTCCTTTAAAAAAGTTTCTAAAAATATATCCTAAATTAATACCACATCGGAGCATCATTAACTTAATATGTCCTAAATCAATGCCGCATTGGCGCATCATTAACTTTCTCTAATAAAAATGATTTGATGTAATTAAAGCAAATTTGCTTTTTATAGAGATAGATTTATTATTGTTATTTTCATTAAGCATTAATGACAACAAACCATACTAATTGTTGTAAAAAAATCATAAATTTTATTTAAAAATGTTACTCCAATTTGTTTGTCCTCTATTCCTTTTTGGGACGTTTCAAAATATTATTCTGTTTCTAAAATTAAAAACCATTAATTTACTAATGTCTCTATTATGTCTCTACTTTATTTCTAAAACTATTTTAGATTTAGTATTCCAATATTTTGATAAATTTATTTTAAGGTAATTTTGGAAACTTATACCTTTTTATACAACATATAAGATAATAAATGACTACCTCTTAAAAAATGAGTTTTTGAAACAAGACAAACAAATTAGGACGAATATATTAACTTTATTATCTTTTTATTTTATTTTACAATTATTGATATGAGAATTTGTAACATAACATCACTATAAGATAAGTTAATCACGGCCACACAACTTTTATTAACATTAATTAATTACAACAAACCATTTAAATTTCTGTAAAAAAATATAAAATTTACTAAAAAAATGTTATATCTCTAGATTTATTAACTTTACGAATTCATAAAAAAAAAGTCAATTTAATCATTTAAAAAAATACAATTAAATGTTGTCAAAAATGGTATTGTCAAAAGTTTTTTTTTTATTATTTTTTTTTCAAGAATTTTTTTTGATAAGACTCTTTTTAAGGATTAGAAAAAAATTAAATGTCTATGTTGGCAAATCCCACCATTCACCGTCCAAGAATCTAGGTCAAAGCAGGAGTACAACAAAGTGGAAGGAGCAAATTCCTAGGAACCACACAGCAAAAGGTGAGAGAGACGCGGTTGCTAGCAGTGGAGAACTATTAGTATATATATCTTCGTATTTTACCACACAGCTTAGCTACAAACAACACCAAACTTTAAGCAGTTTGCACTTGTTGGCTTGTCTCACCACCTCCCATTCAAAAGGTTTTGAATTAAAAACCCTTAAAAGCCCTTCACCAATTACAATTAGTGCTATTCTCTCTTTTTATTTTTTGTTTGTGCAACAAATAACTGAAACAGATCCATATTATTTAACAGAAGAGAGAGATTTACTTAATACTTTATTAAGCATTGTCAATTTGTTATAGATATTTTTTGTGTCAGACTTTTTCTCTTTTTAGTTTTTGCTCCACAAATTGATTCTTTATCACTGTACTCCCTAACTTTTCCTCTGTCTCTTACTTGAGAGAGAGGGATCCAAAGCAGAAACTTTGTGTGTTAGCTTCATCTGGGTCATCAATGGCGTGCTGGGTCTTATCAGAATGTGGCTTAAAGCCTCTTCCTCTAGTTTTTCATAGACCCGGAGCCAGACCCACCTCATACAAGCCCTCAAAGATTAGATTTTTACATTCAAACAAAGGTGGTACAGATCTCAAATTTGCTTCTCCAACCGGGTGTTTTAGAGACAGGAACTGGGGGCTAAAAGTGAGTGTTCCATTGAGGGTTCCTTCCATTGAAGGAGAGGAAGAGAGCCAACAGAGAATTAACGGTGTCAATGGGTTCAATGGAGAAAAAAAAGAAGAACTTGAATTCAATCCTGGGTCACCACCACCATTCAAATTGGCTGATATTAGAGCCGCCATTCCAAAGCATTGTTGGGTTAAGAACCCTTGGAGGTCTATGAGCTATGTGGTCAGGGATGTTGTTGTGGTTTTTGGATTGGCTGTGGCTGCTGCTTATGTCAACAATTGGTTTGTTTGGCCCCTATATTGGGCTGCTCAGGGAACCATGTTTTGGGCTCTCTTTGTTCTTGGTCATGACTGGTAATTTACAGCCAAACCCTTTTGATTTTTTTATACCTTCTCTGCTACTTTTGGTTGTTAATTTGGATGCCAATTTGTATGTTGTAATGTAACTGGTCTTTGGTCTTGCTTCTGCAGTGGTCATGGAAGCTTTTCAAACAATCCTAAGTTAAACAGTGTGGTGGGGCATATTCTACATTCTTCAATTCTTGTACCGTATCATGGATGGTATGCTCCTGATAAAAAATGCTTCTATGGTTTATACACAATCCAATACGTTTTGGCCTTTAATATTTGTTTCATTGCATTTGTTTTCTTTGGTAATCTACATAATTCTAAATTTGAGATTTGGAGCTGTTTATGGTCTAATGTTTTAATTTTTGGATTAATTTTTAGGAGAATTAGCCATAGGACTCATCATCAAAATCATGGGCATGTTGAGAATGACGAATCATGGCACCCGGTTTGTAAATTTCCTCTGTTTATGGCTTCTCTGTTTGTTTGTTTTAAACAAATTTGATCAATTTCCAAACTAAAAGTTAACAATTTTACATATTATTCCTGCAGTTGTCTGAAAGAATTTACAAGAGCTTGGACATGGCTACGAAGACTTTGCGATTCACTGTGCCTTTTCCAATGCTTGCATACCCCTTCTACCTTGTATGTGTGTGGTGACTTGGTTGGTTAGGTTTGACCATAGAGTCTTATTAGACATTACTTGCTGAATTTAGATAAATCTTTTCCTTGCAGTGGGGTAGAAGTCCCGGGAAGACCGGTTCACATTTTGACCCAAGCAGTGACTTGTTTGTTCCCAGTGAGAGGAAAGATGTGATCACTTCCACCGTATGTTGGACAGCAATGGCTGCCCTCCTTGTGGGGTTAGGCTTTGTAATGGGTCCTATGCAATTACTTAAACTCTATGGCGTTCCCTACTGGGTAAATCCTGTTTCTTCAATATCCATATAGATCTATGCTATAGAAATAGAGAATGAGTTTTTCTTCTCCAATGGTTGAGTGTTAAAACCTGACTTTGCTTCATTCTTAGGTTTTTGTTATGTGGCTGGACTTAGTCACTTACCTGCATCATCATGGTCATGAAGAAAAATTACCATGGTATCGTGGAAAGGTATGGTTTTTAAAGTTGTATGTCACTTCATTTGTGTCCATTTGTTTTCTTCCTATATTGAAGTATGGAAATATGAAAAGATAAGATAGAGATATGCCTAGAGTTGTTGCAAGGTCGATGTTAGTCTACATAGATAATTCTTTGGTTAAATTGCAGATTTGATCCTCAACCTTTGACATTGTTTCAAAAATCATACATTCAAATTTGTTTCAAGAAGGTCCTTATCATCATCTCATGAATGAAAAATGCTGGCTTAGGAAATGAAAATCATGCCTTGTCCTCCATGTTATCAAAGTAACCTCGGTTTCATGAGTTCCCTTTGCTAAGTGTGCACTTTCCATATACTAGATGACTGTCACAATAAGGACCTTTTTGAAACATTTTAAAGTATGAGGAAAATTTTGAAAAAATAGTCTAAATTATGCAATTTAACCTAATTCTTAAGACATAATAGCAAAGAAAAAAGAGAAGCCAAGGATATATATTTTTTTTGGTTTGAAGTTTGTGGTATGGCATTTTTCCTTTTAGATGTTAAAGTTTCCTCCATTATGTTGGAACAGGAATGGAGTTATCTTAGGGGTGGTCTTACAACTCTTGATCGAGACTATGGACTGATTAATAATATCCACCATGATATTGGGACCCATGTCATACACCATCTTTTTCCTCAAATACCTCACTACCACTTAATTGAAGCAGTAAGTATCTCTTTTGTGTGATAGAACTAATTGGTCATTTCACAGTTGTGGAAAAACATTAAGACCTGCAAAATTTTGATGCTCTTGTTGTTGTTCCACCTGTAGACTGAGGCAGCTAAACCAGTTCTTGGCAAATATTACCGGGAGCCAAAGAAATCAGGTCCTCTTCCTTTTCACCTAATTGGAAATTTGATAAGAAGCTTGAAACAAGACCACTATGTTAGTGACACTGGGGATGTTGTGTACTACCAAACTGACTCTGAGCTGGATGTATCATCTAAGTTAAATTAAAAGCTTCAAATTGCATTCTTTCATTACAACAAGAAGAAAGGTTCTCGAGATTTTACCTTGGATTGCCGCTTAATTAAATTTGATGTTCAAGCTTGTGATCCAATGTGGCATAACAACCATTCAGTTTCTGAATTTGTTATGCCAAGAGAGAACTAATGCCTGACAAATATGATTAGAGCTACTTCTTTTAGAACATAAGTTAAATATATATGCATATGGCATTCTCAATATTATTGCTGTAATAGGGTGGAAGATGTATATTTATTCTTCTTGGAGAGAATAATCTCTTCAGCAATAATGTAGTGTACTATTAAAAATTTCATTATTGATGATAAGAAGAAAAAGAATTTATTCTAAAAGTTTTGGATTGGGTTGGCAAAGTGAAAGGCTATTGTTCCATTTGAGATAATGACTCGCATATTATTGTTGCTTTGTTTGTTTGGTTGTTTGTTTTATGGTTGGATTTAATCAGCTTGTCTAAGGTTCAATCAAGGAAATGTACTTAAAGTTTTCTCATTCTGTGATTAAGGAAGTAAACAATAAATTACACATCTCACTCAACTTTTTTGGAGCACGCCTAAATGATGATTTTTTTGGGTACTGCACCTAACTGAATGATTGATTCTGAATGAAAAATCATTTTTGTCAAAATTTTCAATTAAACCATCCAATTTCCACTTACTGATAAGTTGCCATCAGCCATCTTAATTCACAAATCTTGGATTTAGAAGCTAGCTAGCTCCCTATAAGGGCTGTCAATTTCTTTTCTAGTAAAGCAATCGTTCATTTGTGTCCTATACTATATGGAAAATTCAAAGACAGGAGCATGTGGTTTTGAGTAAGGCCAACCATGTGTCTATGGACACCATTGGCATGTGAGATATGTCGCTTATGAGATGGTGGTCCTTACCAGCAAGTAACAAAACGACGAATAAATTGACTCCGTCCATATGGTATCCATTCACCTAGTATCAAGTTAGTTCATTACTTACACGCATTTGTTGCTTGTATCAGTGAAAAACTGCTATACATGATGCATTGAGTGACTGTAATTGGGTCAAGAATGTATGGTTCTAAGTGCTCCCATCCTCCCTCTTGGGAAAATTTTCTTTCATCAGGACATTTTTGAATGGTGCCACCTAAATCTAGACTCTCAACTGAGCCCTTTTGACTATTATTATCCTTTCTAACATTGTGAATACGGCTAGTAGGGAACCAGCAAATTTTCCAACAGATTTCGATACCAACACAACAAATTATTCATAGGAGTTGTCAGCATGCACTAGAATACTTTTCACATTGCTTACCAGCACGCACCAAAATCAGGCCTCACCACACTCAGCTATTGCTTGGTAATCTCACCCTTTAGAAAAGTGAAACTGAATACGGATAAGAGACCCAAAGGCCATTAATTCTGGTCAGCAAGGGGAGAAGGACTAATCCGTGAGTCCACTTAAAAATCTGTTTGGGATGTTTCACGCTTAAGCTAGGCCATTCAACTAGTATCATTGCTGAGCTATGGACAACACGAGAATGATTGGCTCTCACTTGGGACAGGGTATATAGAGTTATTCTCAAGGTGGACTTTCTATTGGTCCATTAATTATTACATTATGAGCTAACAACCCATGTTGGGCTTCTGTACTTGTTTTTGATAGCAAGAACTTGTTCGATAGAGATCGCGGCGAGTAGAAATTTGGCACATCCATTGGGATATGGGAAGTTAATTCTTGTGCAGAACAGCTAATGACTAAGGGAGGTGAACAACAAGAATTTTTTTAAATATTTGATGAGCCTTCTCATGTAAGAGAAAATTTTGTTACACGCTTGCTATTGTACACTTCGTACACACTTTCTTTAAAATCATGTTTTGAAAATATGATTTTAATTAAAATTGTGAAATGATAAAATTGTGTTTTCTCACAATTTTAATTGAAATCGTGTCTTTAAAATATAATTTCAATCCATGTGGTAGTGTGTACATGGTGAGTGTATAATAGTAAGTGTGTGATAATCATTATTTATTTGTCATCTTTGAAGGTTTAAAATTAATTATATATATAATTGCAAGAACCTACTCGATAGAGATTAGTGAGTAGAAATTTGGCACATCTACCGGGAAGCTAACACCAAGGGAGGTGAACAACAAGAATCATTTTAAATATATGATAACCCTTTTGTCTTTTATTGTATAATATATTTTGAAATGAGAGTCTAGTTTAGCTCATTCTTATTTGACCTCCTACGTGTGAGCCTAAACTCTCTTTTAACATGTTGAATTTTTAACATTTTAAATGGGTTTTAGAATGGAGAAAAAGATTGAATTTAAGTTCTCATACTTTGATATCATGATAAATTATCAATTGTCCCAAAGGCTTAAACTATTAAGAAATGATAAATTTAATCCCATAAGATAATTCTAACAAGTTCTTGGGTATACCGCGTTCGTCTCATTATGCTATTGTTTTCAAAATCCTTTGTTATTTGATGTAGAATGGGCAAGGGATCCCATTAACTTCCGTTTCAACACAAGTTTTTAGTTTTTTTCATAGTAAATCCTTCATTTTTTCTTGGAAAAATAAGAAGTATGTTGTAGTTGCTCGCTCCAATTTTGAGGCTGAATATCACACACTTGTAAACACCATGGTCGAGCTCCTCTAGCTGCATTTGCTCCTACAAGATCTTAAAGTTAACCATTTTACTGCAATTTCGGTTCATTGTGGGCAATCAAAATGATATTCAAATTGCCCACAACATTGTATTTCATAAGCGTATTAAAATATGCTTATCACTTCGTTTGTCACCATTTACTTGAGAGTATCTTGTAGCTATGGTTTGTCTTCTCACAGGATTAGTTAGTTGGTATCTTCATCAAGCCTCCTCCACCAGGCCGCTTACATGAAGACAAGCCCGTTGTATTTGTATAGTTGTATTCCGCTCCTATTGTTTGTACAACACTCGTATATCTCCCTACATAGAGCACTGATAAAGGTTTTACACACAAACACAATTCAATACATAGACACTTTCACTCATATTTCCTCACTTATCTCATGTTTGAGACACACCAGTGTCGAATGTGTAAATTAGAGCTTGGAAAAACGTGTTTTCATTACTGATCAGTCAAAGCCCATATCAGTTTAAAAATTGGATTCAGCCGACATTTTTGAGTCCAATCTAGAAATGACCCACCAACTTAAAATCCGAATCCATGCCAGAGAGAGACACAGAGAGAGCCTGACCCAAAATCTGAAACTGAAAGTCATATAAGTCGGTGGCTTGGAATTCGTACAACGTGTAAGAACAAACGCCACAGTGGTTCAGACTTCGATAAATATGGAGAGTACGAAAAGAAAGAAAAGTCAGCATCATCGGCTGAAACCTGAAACACGATTTACACTCAGATTAGGTAGATACATAGATAGATCAGTTATTATTTCGCCGAGTAACGTTAGAATTGTATCTTTTTTCACAATTTTGTTACCATTTGTACATATAATGTTAAAATTGTAACTTTTTTCACAATTTTTTTACTCCCAAGTAAGTCTAATATCACAAATTTTTCTATATTTTTATAACAATTTTATTACATGACAAATCATAAATAGTGAAAATAAAATGTTGGGTACTGTAAGCCCATGATTTCAGAGTCAACATGTCGAAAAACTATGAAAAAAGTGGTGATTTTTGCATTTTTCTATTTCGCGTAGACTTAGTCTTAGTAGGAGGCGCGTAGCTGTAACCTAAGGCTATAAGCTAAAAGTGTGCATGACTGAGAAAACACTCGTTCACAGTGACACTCAAATTCGTCGTTACATTCTTTATCGTACAATATTTACGCGACCTAATTGCGCGTACACCTATGATTTCTTTTTCTGCTCTCTAATATGAATCCGACAAAGTGCCAATTTGACCTTTCTACCGACAGCATTCAATTCCCCAATCAATTGATGCCGTTACCTCACATGAAAAATTCTCCTGTGATTTCATCTGTATAGTCCAACATGTACATAATAATATCATGCCCTTTTTTCTTTATTATTATTATTAGGAAAATGTTAACAAGCCGTTTTTTTTTTTTTTTTTTTTTTTTTTTTTTTGTGTTTCACTTTAAAAAAAATGAAAAAAATTGTTAAAAAAATTACAAAAAAAAATTGCCAAAAATTGAAAAATTACCAAAAACTGAAAATGTTACTCAAAAAGATACCAAAAATGTGTTATTATTATTATTATTATTATTATTATTATTATTATTATATTACAGAACCCTTATTATTATTGCCAAAAGCTGAAAAACACAACCCTTATTATTATTATTATTATTATTTTACAGAAAAAAATTGTTAAGAGTATAAAATAAAACATTACAACTTATTTAAGTTTTTGATAATTCTTTTTAATATTGAATTGATTAAAGTGTGATTCTTCTTAAGAAAATTGAAGTTTTAAAATACTCAAAATTCTGTCTAAATAAACACGAAAAGAAGAAGAAAAGAAAGCTAATCCAAAAGAACTAGTGTTTGATAAAGGTTTTACTCCTATCTCTATTCTATTATTCTAATAAGTGAAATAATTTTTCATAATAATTTTTTTACGGCTATAAAAGTGTTAGATTATGCTATGTATAAATAATATTGCATTAATTATATACTATAAAAGTCAAAAAGATGCTAAGAAAAAAGTAAAGAAACTTGTCTCTTGTAATGTTGCTATTATTCTCTTATAAAATATAAAAAAAAAAAAAAAAATTGTTGCTATTATTCTATGCTTTTGGCAATGGAGGTACTGGTTACCTCCGAGTTACTTCCTGGTCCTCGTAAAGTCCTAATTGTTTCGCTGACAAACTTTGAACCCATCTCTACCATTATTCTAGTTATAAATTGCATGCCAATCTTTGGCTACCAAAGTTAGCCTATCCTCTCTCTCTCATTGAACAATGACTCATTCACACAACGCAAATTCTGGGTGTTTCTCCAACATGGTACGCAGGATTTCATGCCTTAGAAGTCTCCCAACTCACCCAGCCGATTATGTTACTAGTGACTCAAAGACAAGCAAGTCTGAGGAGATTCAGAAAGAAAATCCAAAAGCTGAGGCTGCAATCCAAGCTCCAGGTAACCTAGGAGTCGTGGCAAGACTAATGGGCCTAGACTCATTGCCAGAGACCAATTGGGTTCCAAGAAAAGGACCCCAAGACTCAGTTTTGCGAAGCAAGTCAGTGAATTTTGCGGATTATATGCTGGAGTTTGATTTAACTAAAGCTCAGCATCGCAGAGTTAGGACCTCGGTGTCATTTCGTGAGGTTCCAACTTTGTCACATCAAAAAAGCCATGATTTCTTGGTTGTGTGCCTGAATGAGGTGGATGAAAGTGAAACCAAGGGATCAATGAGGTCCAAAGTGAGGCAGTCTGAGATGGGTTATGGAGATATGAAGCAGAGGAAGGCACAGAGAAGCAAGAACAAAGAGGATATGAGGGCGAGTAAAGTAAACAACAAGATCTCTAAGTTAAGGGATGAGCCTAGGAGAGTCTCAACCAAGTCCAACCTATCTTCAAAAGTTGGTAATGGTAGTAACAGCAATGGAGCTAAGCGTTTGAGCCTTGTTCCAGCTCACAAGAAGAAAGAGTATAGAGAAAATGTTGCAAGTTTGAAGGCGAAAAGTTCATCGAAGCCAATAAATCAGAAGAAACTGTTGGTTGAACCCGAGTTCTCAAGGAGAAGCAAAGTTCAGCATTTAGCTGTGAAAGTAGAGCCTGACTCTGACTCTCAAAATTCAAGTCCATTATCTGTTCTTGAAGTCAGTGATTGTACAACGCAACAAGAAGGAAGTCATATATCAGGTTTGTTTTCTGAATAAGGCTATCATTTTAGATGAAAATATATTGTTATATGCAATTTCAACAATATCTTGTTAGGAAAATGCTAAAACTACTCCTAACTTACAATCTGACCTCATAATAAATAAATGTAGCTGGTGCCATTTCAACAATATAATAAATGAATATCAAAATTACTTTTTGTGATTGAAAATACATTATTCGTTAAGTCTTTTAAGTTTTAATGTGTACTAAAATTTGTAGTACATACCGTGTAATGATATCCTCTAACTTCATGTTCTTTGATGATATTTATTACAGAAGTTTCAAGGCCCATGGAGTTGAATTTAGAGAGAAAATCTACAGCAAAAGTTTCTTATGCTGATGATCCTAGAGTCGGATCAATCAAGAGCAAGGATTGCAAATCAATGGACACTTCAGAGACAGAGTATTACAGGGAAGTGTTGGGGAAGCTTTTTAGGTTTACAGAAAATGATATTAAAGAGTCAAATTGGAAAGCAAAGAATTTCCATGGATGTGAAGAATTTGAAGAGGTCTGCAAGGAGTTCGAGCAACAAGTTCTTGATGTACTAGTAAACCAGGTTTTAGATGAACTTGTGGAAATTCCATATGAAAATTTCTTATACACAATGCCTGAAGAAACTCTATAAAATCGTGTATAGAGTTTCAAATTTGGCATTTTTGAGCTGTTTTACATGTGATTTATAAACATTTGATGCACAACATTATGAAGACAGCATATTACAAGAAAGAATACGATTCTGCAAGATACTAGGCACAATGTAATACAATATAATTTATTCAAACTTTCACCTCGTGACCATGATTCACGAGGTTAACAGTTTCAACTAAATTTCAATTTGACAAAGTCCAGAGAGGTGGAAATGTATCCTTCCGAGGATTTACAAATTGAGTGTTTTATTCCTCAGTACTACCAAAATGCAGAAAACCAAATGAATCTTGAAATAGAGAACTAGAGAAACAAGCAATGGTGTTTCTTGACTGTAAATGACACATGTTGGTTAGCATTTTAACAAGGATTATCGAAAACTTGAAAAATCTTTACACAACTCACAAGTAGTATCTTTGATTACAAGGACTTGACTATTAATAAAATCACAAAGGTTGATCTGTTGCTACAGACTGATTGGGAGCTAATGCTTGTTCAAGCAATGATGCCAAGTATTCAGCCAAAGAAATTCAGAAAGAGGGCTATTAAGCACCACTAATCTCTTTATCAAGGTATAGAGCTCCAATTGATGTATTTGATCTCTTAGCACATAAACCGACAAACACCTACTATGTGTATCAATTTCAATATTAAAGTTGAGGACATAAACAGTAAAGAGAAGTAATCCTTAATGATGTATTCAAATGAAACTGAATGCATCTTTCATCACTGTCTGCCATTTGAATGTAAGAGAGGAAATCCCCCACAAAGCAATCGGGACAGCAGACACCAATTGTAGTGCCTACAGATAAATATAAGCGCTCACATACTAACATACTGACCACCATTAGGCCAAATTAACACTTCCAAGAATCAATAGAAGACATCAGGGTGTAGGGAAGCGCCTTGGGATGGAGTTGCTTTGCTGAGTCTGTTGTAGATGGCTTAACATTGAAAAATTCCTCATTCACTGATTTTGTATTGTCAATTCAAAATTCTTTGCCTGGTAACACATCATACAATCAAACAATAATCATGCAATGACTGTAAAGAAAGCAATGATCTAAAAAATAATGACCAATGCAGGAATATTAAGTTCACAATTTTCTGAATATTTTCTTTCTAATGCAAAACATCATATAGCTATGAAAAACTCTGCAGATGACATAGAAACAAGCTGAAAGCCTGACCAAACATAAGATCATATACAGAGTCAATAAATAATGGGGTCTGTGAGCTAAACCTGTAAATTTCTCAGCCCAATTTGGTACTGGGACACCAGTTGTTGCAACTCCAAGTTCCGTTTTTCATGCTCTTTCTGAATTTCATGTTGGATAGCCACTGTTTGCTTGAGCTTTGTATTTTCATGAAAGAGTGCATCTCCACGTTCAAACAGCTGTGAGAATTTAAAAACAGTGGAAAAAATTAAAAATTACCTCCTGCTAATGTTTTTCCAATAATCTTGTAGAGAAAAGCAATAAATAAGTTAAGAGTTCTTACACATTGTAAACCCTTTGATGGACACAAGTTTCTTCCTATAGATTAGGGACCCTATTGTAATTAATGAAGTTTTCTTTTCATAAAATCCTTCTATCAAGAGTTATCAATGACATGTTTCACTAAATATCTATTCACAAATAGCTTATTCTTGTTTTTTAAAGTGACAAATAGACTTCTAATAGGTAAAAAGAATATATAATAATTAACTTATTAGAAAAAACCCCTATATATGGGGTCATATTAAGCCTCTTAATGGAGATTTTTTGCATCAGCATCTTATTTTTCTAAAATAAGGAGACAAGCTATTACATTGATTAAATTTAAGGATAAAATTCAATTTACTCCCTTGTGGTTTGGTTTTATCATAAATTAGTACACAAACTTTCAACTGCTACCCTAACCTATGGATTAAAATGAAATCTTTCGGATTCCATCCAAATTAATGGATTTTGCATTTTGTGAACAAACAATTTATCTCCTTATGGTTTGGTACAATCATAATTTAGTGTTACAAATGTTTTTAATTGCTACATTTTGACCCCCAAGGTTTGGACTCAAATAAAATCATTACGGTTACTTTGGACAGAACTCTAATGATTTCGTTTTTAGTCCAAATTTTAAGGGGTCAAATTTAAGCATATAGAAAGTTTATGGAGAAAATTATATGAAATGGCCAAACTACAAAAGATAAATTGTAATTTTATCTAAATTTAACAGCAACAGAAATGATAACAAGATAAACAACCTCGTTAATCCCTGCAGTTGCAAGTTCCCAGATGGATTTCTTGAAATTCTCAAGCAATCTTGAAGCACGAGCTTTACCATCTTCTACAGTGGAGGCCCTTAACATTTCTCTAACAAAGAGCTCTGCCCAATGATCAATGCTGTCCATGGGATTGTTCTGTAACTTTTGTTTATATAAGGAAATATCAAGTTGGGCTCAAAAGCTTCTTTAAGCAATAGATGAGTAAAATTGCCAATAAGAAAGAAAAATTCAAGCCCAAAACAATAAAGGAATTCAAAATCGTAGAAACCCCATAAGAGATTATCGTAAAGAAAACAAAAAGAAAGTGTAGCATAAATGTAAAATACAAAAAGGAGCTTTCTTTATGCTCTGTTTGTTTACCAAGAAAAAGTTGGATAGTAAAAAGAAAAGACTTTTAATGTTTAATCTCTAATATCTCATTTGGAAGCCAGTAACTAAAACCAAGTATCCCAATTCCCACACAACTAGTTTCTTTTTCTTTCCTAAGTCTAAAACTAAACAAGAAAAACTCATTTGAATACAAATATTTAAGCCAATAAATAACGAGCTCTCTGCTTTTCTTGGACGTTTCTAATGAAGGTCAAGACCAAAATATAGTGCAAAAAGGATTGCATTCTTAATTATTGGCAACTTCAACTTGCAAATATCAAAATGCCATAACTAGAAGAGAATCAACAAAAGCAAATACTATATCTATATATACTGTATTAAGAAAATGAGAGTACCCTTGAGAGAGAGTAGTATTAGCGATCGTGAAGTGAGAGCTAACAGCGATTCTTGTTTGAGAATTGAGAATTTTCAATTTTGAGAGCTCTTCGTTTGAATGGTGAAAGAAGAGTGAGTCTACGAGAGGCTATGGCTCTTATAAACCGACCTAGTAAATTAGTTAAGTTAGTTACTTCCCGCTATTTTGGGTTTTGGCTTTTTTGTCGGCTTCGGTCAAAGTGATCAGCGACCAAGAATTTGAGCCGCGTTAGCATTTATTAAATATGGATGCCAAAGTCATTGTAGATCTGGTTCAGTCTAACAAATCATCTAATAACCCTTATTCATCTCTGCTCAATGATTGCAGGCTTCTTCTACATCAGTTGCACCGATCCAAGATTAACCATACCTTTCTGGAAGCGAACAGGAGTGCTAAATATCTTTGCAAAGGGAGGCTCTGTAGTCTTCTAAGTAATTTTGTTGATTTAGATTATCCACTTACGGATGAACTAAGTAATACTTTACCCTCTACACTCCATGTAGCCACAATTTCGCCTTTTATGACTAGCTAATTTCAAAATTATCATCCTTTTAACCAATTTTTTTATTTATTTTAAATATGGTAATTTTTCTTTAGTCTTTATTTAATTGGTACACAATGTTCATAATTTCATGCATGATAGCAACATTTAAAAAAAAAAAAATTAATGTTGTTATTTAAAATCTGAAATAGATGTGTATGGACAATTAATGTACAATAAAGTGTCTATGCGTGAAAATGAGACCATGAGAGAATCAATGCCCTTAACAGAATGGGTCCATTAATATTTTCATACAGTGGATCAATCAAGTTTTTGTGAAAATTATTTTATGTAGCATTACTCAGGTCTAATTGGAGTCAAATGCTTTGTAGTTGAATTGACACCTCTCCATGTACAAAGTGCTTGGAGGTTTAGGGGGGAAAGAGTTCGAGCTGTGGGGTTAACAACATGTTGTAATTATCTCTAAAAAAGAAGGATATGAGCAGTATTCAGCAGTAGGTGGTTGTTGTTTTTTGCTGAAAGGTTGTGTTTGTTTCATCCAGAATATTTCCATGGGGACCATCTGAAAATATTTTCCCCCAATTTTAGGTCGTCAACATGGAAATTTTTTAGATTGACTATAAAATTGAGGGCATTTTGGCGTAAAATGATTTTTGCCTCTATTTTGGGGCAAAACATTTTATGCCTCTCCTAAAACTCATTAGCCTTTACCTCCACCTTTCACCTTCCACTTAGCATCTGATGTTAGCTTAAGGCATTGGTCATCGATCTTATCTATAGTCATAGAACTTCTTAAAAACTTCTCTCTCTCTCTCTCTCTCTCTCTCTCTCTCTCTCTCTCTCTCTCTCTCTCTCTCTCTCTCGTTTGTTTTTTATTTTGGATTTTTTGGGTTGGAATTTGTTTATTATATATGATTAGAATTTGAGAAAATGTGAGAAAGGATTAGAAGATACGTTTTTCAGAACATTTATATGAATGCAACTAAAAACTTGAAAATAGTTTATGGTTGGAAAATAGTTTTAAGTGAAACCCAAAAAAAAAAAAAAAAACTTAGATTGAAATAGTGAAAAAGAAGGAAAAAGAAAATAAATTTTCAACCTATGTATGGATAAGAAGGATAAAAAATTAGGAAGGAAATATAATGGATCTTTCCCATGTTTTGATAGGAAAATTATGAAAAGGTTTGGCTCCAACTACCAATAGGAAGATGACATATACCCTGTCACATGCAATGTACATGACTCACTTGGACATATACATTGTCACATACAATGTACATGACTCACTTGGTTGGACAAGTACAAATGTCATCTTCTTACTGGTGATGACATAACATTTTCCTATTTTTGTAGTGAAAGACTATAATATTGGTATACAATAAAAGTAATGTCATGACCCTATATATTGTGAAATAAATTGTAAAATTTATTGTGTTTGTAGCATATATTGAAGTAATGCCACTAAGTATTCAGCCAAAGAAAACCAGAAAGAGAGATATTTAAGCCAAAGAGTCAATTTCGTACTAGAGACCGTTTCGGTTTGGCCAAGGGAACAAAATATTTTAGTACCGGTTAATACTGGTGTACCGTTTTGGCTCTTTTGGGATTACTACTACTTATATATTTCTATACATATATTTTAAATGGCAATGCCAATACCGGCCGAAACATCTCTGGTATAGTTGGTACAATCCAATACATTTTAGAGGAGTACCGATACCAGTTTAATGACCAGTATGATATATTTTCCCATAATGGCAGATATTTGTACGATATTGATTTCCCTTAAGCACCATTGATCCCTTTATCAAGGTCTATACCTAAGGTGTATTTGAACTCTTTGTAGAGATTGGCCATTGTGGAAGCTTTGTCAAAATAAATTTGACACTCAATAGAAAAGTTTTTTGTCAAATACTTTGTGATAAATCCCACCACACTCAAGTAGAATACTCAAAAGAGTTATCAATAAAATAGAAGCTTTTATTGATGCTTAATACATTACACACACTTTGCTACACACACCACTCTTTACTATTTCATTCATTGCTTAATTCCTTAATTCTTTACACTTATCTGCTATCACTCTGTCTTATTAGATACAATACTTCTGTTGGATATTGGATATATGGCGAAATTTAGGTACAACATTTAGGTACTGTTCTTTATGTTTTTTTATTAAAATTTAGTTATATGGTTATATTTAACTAAAAGTACACTTTCATTGAATAAATTTTAAGAAAATAACTTAAAAAAGAGTACCTAATTACTGTAACTAAGTTTTGTCCCGAATAAAGGATTCTATTGAAGGTCTTACATGCATAACCGTAGAAGCTATACATAGAACTAATAAATGAGACAAGAAAACAAAGCATTAAATGATTTCACCTAAAAGCAAATAAAAATAAAACTACACTAGTTTAAATGTAGAAAGCATGGCAAAAGAAAAGTCAAGAAAGGCAACACATGCTTTTTGAACTTTTCTTAACCTAGCCTAAGCTATTGTCCCTATTAAGCAAACATATAACACAAGAAAAATATTTCACCGTCCAAACTAAAGTTGGCGATGAATCTTACACTCCGTATGTTTGGTTAGATGTGGAAAAAGGTGGATTGAAAATAATCGAGAGAAAATAGAAGAGATAATGGGTTTTGTGTATTGTTTGGTATAAAGGGAGAAAGAAAATTTTTAAGTGGAATCCATGCATTTTTCACCAAAGCCCACACACAATTTATCTCTCTGGAGAGAAAACATGCCTAAAAATGCCTATTGAATGTGAAAGACAAAAGTGCCCAAACATTTAGAACAAAAATTAATTTGAACCACCAACGTTCACAAGCTCCTTGATTGAACATTTTACCTTTTCCTTTTGGCATTTCACTCGGCCACGTTCAAGCCTCTTTCTTTCTTTCTTTCTTTTTTTTTTTTTTGAAGAAAACAATTTTGATTCTTGAACTTCTCGTGTTTTAATTATTTTTTGCTTTTTTTGTTAATAAAGTATTCATTCATACACAAATTTTTAATAAAAATATAATGTGTTACTTTTGTTTTTTCTAAAAGGGACATAATAGTAAATTTTTACCAATTTTATTTTTTAACACTTTATTTTTCTTCTTAGTCAAATAAAAGAGTTTTTTTTATCTCTCAACTTTTTCATCTTTCCAACAAAACATATTTGAGTGAAAATTAAAATTTTTTTATCCTCTCATTTTTTTACATTTCCAACCAAACGGACCCTTAACACATAAACCTACAAACACCTCCTATGTGTATCAATTTCAATATTGAAATTGAGGACACAAATAGTAAAGAGAAGTAATACTTAATGATGTATCCAAACCAAACTAAATGCGTCTTTCATCACTGTCTCTGTCTAGCTATCATTTGAATATAAGAGAAGTAAAACTTGGCTTTTCCACTTACTAACCACCCATTAGACCAAGTTAACATATCCAAGAATCAATAGAAGATATCAGGGTGTAGGGACTGAGGAAAGCGGCTTGGGATGGAGTTGCTTTTCTGATTCTGGTATAGATGCATTGCAAAGTTCTTCATGTGTAGATATTTTCTTGCTAATATAACATTCTTGTTCTGTTACCGCATCATAAAATCAAACAATAATCATTAGACTTATGGTTAATCGAAATCATGCAATGACTGTAAAGAAGCTTAAGTGCACAATTTTTATGAACATTTTCTTTCAAATTATGGAGTCAGTGAGCTAAACCTTAAATGTTCTCAGCCCAAGTTGGTACCGAGTCACCAGTTGCTTGAGAATTATGTGTTTTTCTAATAGTGTTTCACGCTCCAATTTCCATTCTTCACGCTCTTTCTGACGTTCTTGTTGTTGGATAGCCATTGTTTGCTTGAGAATTATATATTCCTGTAAGAGTTTTTCTCCTTGTTCCATCAGCTGTGAGAATTTTAAAACAGTGGAAGAAATTAAAAAAAGGAAACAAGCCCTTATTAAATTGAAGGAAAAAATCCAATTTAATTCCTAGTTCTAATTTATAAAAATTCAGTACACACTTTCAATTGCTACATTTGAACTCCTAAAGTTTGGATTAAAATGAAATTGTTAAGATTCCATCCAAATGAACTAATTTTCCATTTTGTGGGCAAGTAATTTACCCCCTTTTGGCCCACTCACAAATCAATCTCACAAACGTTAGTAATTGCTACGTTTTAACCCCTAAGGTTTGAACTGAAATAAAATTGTTAAGGTTATGGTGGATGGATGGAATTTTAACGATTTCATTTTAGTTCAAATTTTAAGGAGTTAATATAACAATTGAAAATTTGTGTAATAAAGCTGTGAAATGACTAAGCCAAAAGAAAGTAAATTGTAATTCCCCTAAACCTAAATTTAAATCCTCCCCTCCCACTCAACAATCAATACTGCCCTAGCACCCCTTCGCTTCTCTCCCCATTTCTCCCATACACCAAAGAAGAAAAGGAAAGAACAATAAGGGAAAGAAATATGATAGCAAAATAAACAACCTGATTAATCCCAGTGTTTGCAAACACTCTTGAATCACGAGCTATAGCATCATCTTCATTGGAGGCATTCTTCATTTCTCTATCTATGAGCTTCACCCAGCCAACAAGGGTCCATAGGAACTCTTTGTAACTTCTGTTTATCTAAGAAATGATCAACTAGTTGGGGTCAAAATCATGCTTTTAAACCAATATATGAGTAATTGAAGAACAGTTCAAGTCCATAACAATATTGCAAATCAAAATCGTAGAAACCCCTTTACAGATCATCCAAAAGAAAACAAAGAATGTGTATAATAAATGTAAAATATGAAAAGAACACCCTAGTATTGCTCGAATTATGATTAAAATTACACAAATGATTATGCTTAAATCCCCAAGAAATCGCCATAACATATTTACATAAACAACCTCAAATTCACTAATTAAAGCCTATCCAATATACATGAAATATTATAATTAAACTTGAAAGCATAAATCACCGCAACAATATATATATATATATATATATACACACACACACACATGCAAAAAAAGCCCTCATTTCAAAGATTAAAACAATCCAAAACAATTGAATGTAGAATTAAGCAAAAACCTAGATTTAATAATAAAAAATAATCCAAATTCTAAATATTAAAAAGATTTGGTCGTAAGTTAACGTAGACACTAGAGCCTCACATGAAAATTGATTTAACGTTGAAAGTGCCAGATCCTTGTAGACAAACGAATTGCCATCAAATTTATCACCTCAAAGTTTCCTATCCAAATACAATTGTTATAAAAAAACCCTCAATTCAATAAAAAAAATCATCCCAAAATAATTGAATGCAGGATTAAACAGAATACTAGATTTATAATTAAAAGTAATCCAAATTTCTAAACATTAAAAAGATTTGAAAGTAAGTTAAAGTAGAGAGCTAGAGTCTTACATGAAAAAGTGCCAAGAGACTTGTACACTGATAAACTGCCATAAAATTTATTACCTCAAAATTAAGTCATGATTATGCCAAGTGACTAACTCTATTAAATTGCAGCAACTTTTAGATAACTTTCTTATCAACTTTTTTTTGAATAGACATAAAAGCTATTTTTTTATATCAAATTTTCTTTATTTTTTTTTTCTATATATAATTTTTATTGAAAAAATAGCTAAAAGAATTATTATTACATTATGAACCTATTATCTGAAAATTTTAATTTGGTTGCAGAAAATAACAATCTAAAATTGTTTGCAATATAAGAGGAGTGTTGCGGTTATAAGAACATGGGAATTCCATTCCTTTTGTCGTTAAAGGAAACCACTGTACCCACATCAAGCATCCAAAGCATATAAAAAATGCTTAAAATAAGTGCGGTTTTCAATTTTTAATGCTGGATTCACAAATTTAAATACGTGTATGAGGAAGTTTTTTTTTAATCCTTTTGAAGTAAAAAAAAAAAAAAAAAAAAAGCTTAAACAAAGGCAACCCATGCACAAGCACAAAACCTATTCAATTTGATAAAGAAAAAGAAGAAAATTATTGATAAAGAAGAATAAGAAGGCAAATACATACCTGTTGAGAAGGGAAGAATACACTATAAAGTTGTACGGTACGTAGGATACGGTATGTAGGAGAATAAGGGAAGAATCCATAAAAAAAACCGAATATGTATATAGAAGTTGATGTGAAAAAGAAGAAGGTGTTTATGTTAAACTCAAATGCTTATTTCTTTATTTTGTAGTAATCAACTTAGAAATTATAGGAGAAGAAGATAAGAATAAAAAATATTATATATATATATATATATATTTTTTTTTAAATATGAATAAAAAATATTTGATATTATACTATTTTGGTTTCTAAACTTTACCAAAAGTTTGTTTTTATTCCTAAACTTTAAAAAGTTCATTTTTCGTACTTAAATTATTAAAAAGTTCATCTTTCGTCTCTAAACTATTGATTTTTTTATTATTATTATTTATGTCCTTAAACTTTACCAAAAACTTGTTTTTCATCACTAAACTATTGAAAAAAATTATTTTTTCATCTTTAGTTTTGTCTCTAAACTATTGAAAAAACTCTTTACAAAGTTTACGGATGAAAAATAAACTTTTTGAAAGTTATGGATGAATAACAAACTTTTGTCAAAACTTAGGGGCCAAATAATATTTTACCCAAAAATATTCTATCTATTTTTTGTTTCTTATGGCCGTGTAGTAATATAATTTAAGTAAATATAACAAGTAAAAAATAAATTAATAATAAAACAATTAGATGGAGAATTTGGATTGTAATCAAATAAAATTTTTTATCAACTTCGAATTTATATGTAAAGAAGATAAGAACAAATATATATATATATATATTAATAAAAAAATCTAAAAAAAAATGCTGCAATTAATTTATTGTAGCCACTTTTTTATTATACCGTATATATTTGTTTTTGATGTAGGCGAGGATTAAATCCCAGATCTTTTATTCAACTATCAGAAACTTTATTTGGTGTAGGCGGTGATTGAATCTCAGATCTTTTATTCAACTATCAGAAATTTTATTAATTGAACTAACTGCAAACCGCTTATCATCCATATAGTATATAATATGATTTTGTATTCACAATGTTCATATTTTGAAGTGCAATGTTTACATCTTTTATTGATTCCACATTTCAAACATGAAAATGATGAAATGTATGAATGATGTACAATAAGGTGCGAGTGAGGAACAAGCCCTTAAAGAATATCAACAAATTATTATCATACAATGAGTCAATCAATAAGTCTAGAGTAAAAAAAAAAAGTTCACAATTGTTGAGAAGTTGTTCTTTGTAGGTCAAAAAGTAACATTAACAGTAAATCTAAATGAGAATTGGTAAAACTTAATGATTCAAATTCTATTAAAAATGTTGCAAAAATTATTGTGTGTAGCATTGCACTTGTATGATTGATAGTTAGGCTGTGTTTGGTGTGACTGATAATATATATATATATATATATATATATATATATATATATATTATTTTAAATTTTTTTTTTCTCAATTTCAAGTGTTTGGTGTGACTGATAATGTTGGTCAACTAGAAACGTTTTATGTTGATGGTAAAATTTGGGGTATTTTGGTGCAAAACGATTTATGCCTCTATTTTAGGCAAAACATTTTATACCTCACACAAAACTCATTAGCCCTAGCCTTTAATACCTAGCCCCTCACCTCTAGCTGTTGATATACTTGCTCTAATCATTGGTCTCTTATATGGCTACCGATAGTTGATCTTGCCCTAAACTTCTTATTATTCTCTCTCATATTCTCTCTTGATTCTATTTCTCTTGATTTTTTATTCTTTCTTGCAACTCTACTTTATATTGATGAATCATTGTGATTTTTAAAACTCTATTTTGGGTTCATACATTTTGGTGTTGTCTTTTTTAGTTCCCCATCATAAGTTGTCTCTCTCTCTCTCTCACTCTCTCTCTCGTAAATTAAATATTCAATATACGTTGGATATGAGTTTTGATTATCATGATAATTTCTTTTGAGAGAATGAATACTTTGAATAATTTATTTAAATAAAAATTATACACATACACACATACATACATACATGTATATATTTATTTATTTTGCTTAAATGTATAATCAACTTTATGCAATTCATTTAAAAGTAACAATATTAAAACAAATAAATAATTGCTCTAAAGATTACATTTGTATATTCATAGCCTTTATGTTTAGAAAGACTTCCATTTAAATTTAGCTGTACCGAAGTGGATGGAAATGCTATATTAATGTGGCTCAACAAAAGTGTAACAACAATAAATACTATGTTTAAAATTTTAGATATCACAAGTTTTAGATTTATATGTGTGTGTGTGTATATTAATAAATATGGATTTAGAATTAGTGCTTTCAACTCAAACATGTCTTTTCCCATTATGTAAGGGCACAAAATTAGATCGAAGTGGACTAAAATGAACCGAAGAGATCCGAATGGACCAAATGAAACAAGGTGGACCAAATGGATAGAATAGGACCAATGGGAACAAGATGGATCGAATAAGAATGAATGGATTGAATAGGACCGAAGTGGACAGAATGGACCGAACAGGACCAAATTGGATTGAATAGGACAAAAATGGTTAGATTGCACTGAATAGGACCAATGTAGACTAAATAGGACCGAATAGAACTAAAGTGGATAAAATGGATCAAAGTGGACTGAATGACTTGAATAGGACTTGATGTAGAATAGACTACCATGGCCTTCTTGGACTTTCATGTGCACCTCGGAATCGAAATCGCATGAAATTTGGCAAGCTGAAGTGCAATGGTCTTCCCAGCAATGTTGTCGCTTTGCCACAAGGTATCCCTTGAAAATGACGAATTACTTCATTTAGGCAATGGAAATTGTGATTTGGTAAATTTCGGTATTTTGTCACCTAATCACGTAATTAAGGCGAATTAGAGTTTTAGATGTTTTTCTTAGTATTTATATGTTTTGTAGTCACTAGAGACAAATTAGACTTTTATCAATAAATATAGGCTTTTTGTTAAATTATTTCTCTGGTGGATTCCACTTTTCTCCTCCTTGTGGATTTAGGGAAAACTCTCATGGATTTGAGGTTTACTACCAGAAGTTAATAGTTTAGTTTTTGTTCCATCAAAAGAGTATTGTGTGTGCTTTCTTTAGACTTCCGCAACATCAGGACTAGACATGGCAAAATGGGCGGGTTAGGTCGGGTTAATCGGGTTGTGGGTCAAAAACGAGTCATTTTAAGCGGGTTAAAAACTGGTTCGTGTCAATCAGGTTGCGGGTCAGGTTGACCTGTATTTTTCACATGATTTTTTTTTAATAAAGAAAACAACATGTATTTGTCATTTGAAAAATCATGCAATAAATTACTTGATGTAAAATACATTACTTTGAATTCACTACTTATATCAAGAATGAACTCAGTTAAACTTATTAATACTTATTCAATAGTTTTAAAATTATACAAATCCTAACATTGCTATATAAACAAAATAACACAAAGATAACTAAAACAAATGCACAAATTTTATTTCTACATAATATCAACATCCCAAAATATAAAACAAAATTACAAATAACTTATTGGATAACTCATTTGACAAAAAATAAAAACATATAAGAAATTTACAATCTTGAAAATTAATTTTGTAATCTATTATCAATTATAGTTGACAGCCTATTTCAATTTGAGATATATATATATATATATATATATATATATATATATATATATATATATTAAAATTTGATTGTTTACTTATTTATACATGGTCTCTTTTATGAATATCATATCATTGTTAAGCAACACAAACTTTGGGAAATATCATAATTTAAATTGAAAAGCTGTTTAATTTGGACATAAATTGTTAAAAAATAGGTCTAAGCATTCATAATTTATGCTAATTTGATACTATGACTTCACTATTTTCACACTTGTGAATGTTTCTCACACATGTCTACAATTTTAAATCTATGTTTTTAACTCTACTGTAACCAGATTATCTTGGCATGTACTTTTCTATTTGATATCTAAAAATCTTTATTCATTACAAAATGCTCAATTATTCATCTTTCAATTAATTTGTATGTAGTTTTGTAAATGTCTCAATTGTTTCCTTAAAACTCACAACAAATAATTAAACCAATATTGTATTAATTTTTTTACAAAAAAAAAAATTTTAAAAAATAATTCAAGTCGAGTCGGGTTGATCCGCAAAAAATATGGGTTGGATCACGGGTCAACCCCTTTTACTTCGGGTCAAAAAAATCGAGTTTGAGTTAGATATTTTTCTGGTCAGGTCGAGTCAGAAAATTTTGACTTGTTTTACCATGTCTAATCAGGACTGAAGTGGATCAAAGTGGACAGAATGGACTGAATCTGACCAATGTGGACCGACTAGGACCAAATAGAACCAATGTAGATAGATTGAACCGAATAAGATGAAAGTGGACTGAATAGACTAAAGTGGACAGAATAGGACCAAATGTGGACCAAATAGAGTCAATGTGGACTGAATCGACTGAATGAGAAGTGGACTGAATAAGACCGAATGGATTGAATTGGACGGAATAGAGCTCGAGTGGATAGCATGGACTAAATAGGACTGAATGGAACGAATTGGACCAGGATGGACTCAAATTTCTAATTTTCAATGTCTATTTTAGTATTTTTTTGTTAACTCGAAACTAAAGAGTTTAGCCCAAATATAATAAAATTTTATACTTTTCAACCCAAAATTTTTAAAATTTTTAAAACTCTTATTTCTTTCTTTTTCTCTCATTTATTTTCCATAGCTCCTAAAATCACTCTGAGTTGGGAAAAGTGGCAATTCAAGGTGAGATTCTTTGGCTGTTTGAATTTTTCAAAATATTAGATCCTCTTTTGGTTGAGTAATTATTTTAGAGCCCTGTTTAAAAATTACTCCTTTGGTTAGCTCTATGTTTGATTGAAAGATATTTAAGGCGAGAGTTCAAAACTTTCACAAATTAATAAATTTATGGGTATTTTTGAGAATCAAGTTATGGGTATTTGATTGACTAATATATGGATGTTTAAAAATCTCAAAATATATTAATTCCCTCATTTTTTTTGGGTTCTAAAATTGCACTTATTTGCGATCTCACCCTTAAAACTAGTAAAATTTCTCAGCATTTAGAACTTCTAAAATTATATTTTTTAAGGCCTACCTTAAACTAGTAAAATTTAAAATTTTACCAAGATCAATTACAACAAATACTATCACTTGGGTACATTTTCGTCGATCACTTAATTTACAAGGTGAACACAATCAAGACATGAGTGGAGGATCACCCATGACAGTCAATCCTTTTGGAGATAGGGAATAAAGCATTGGAGAGATGCAAAGCTGTAACCAAAAAGAAAAAGAAAAAAAAGAAAAAAAGAATCTAAATATACAACAAAACTCATAACTGTTGAGACTTGAGATGATAGGTTATATACAGTAATTCAGCCAAAGAAAACCAGAAAGAAAGAGAGATTTAAGCCCTACTAATATCTTTATACAATTACTTTACTTGATTTCTAAACACATAAACCTACAAACATCTATGATGTGCATCAATTTCAATATTGAAATTACTTACCAAAAAAAAAAAAAGGTTCAATATTGAAATTGAGGACACAAACAGAAAAGAGAAGTAATCCTTTATGGCGTATTCAAATGAAACCAAATGCGTCTTTCATCACTGCCTACTATTTGAATATAAGAGGAAACTCCCCGCAAAACAATTGCTGGGACAGCAGACCATTTGTAATGCCTTCCTTTTTCACAGCAGTTGAAAGCACTAACATACTAACATATTAATTGTTTGCGGAAACTGTAGTAGTTGCATTGTCAATGCATATTTTTCGTCCTGATTGCACAATTTTTATGAGCAGTTACTATCAAATGCAAAACAGCATATATAGCCACCAAACACTCTCCTGCTGACATGAAAAACAGACTGAATTTCAGTCCCAACATAAGACAATATACAGAGGCTGAAATTCAGCGCCACCAGCCTAGCATTGTACTTATGATGATCACCTTTTGAACACACGTTCTTTAGTTTTGTTTGTGTTATGCATATGTAACCAATTTGCACCCAAAAAATCTGGGTTAATGGCCAATTTCTTTTAGCATCACCTTCATTTCCTTCATTCTATTCTCTATACAAACAGAGCTTTCTACTCAATTTCTATTAAAGACCCAATTTTTCCCTTATTTAAACAAAGTGTACACTGTAAAGCCTTTTCCTTTACCCTATTACCCTGATCTTTTTGTACCTACTAACACCAAACACAGACAAAAAAACAACATGGGGTCTTTCTTTACACACACACCCCACACCCAAAAAAAAAAAAAAATCCCTCCAAGCATCATAGTAAAACAAGCATATATGAGTTCTGTAAGATAAACCTGTAATGTTCTCTGCCGATTCTGGCACTCGGACACTTGTCGCCTCACTTGTTCCAACTCTGAATTGAGAGATCCGTTTTGCTGATTAAGTGTATGAACTTGTCGCCCGAGATTTCTAATTTCCCGATTAAGTCTATCAACTTGTCCCTCCAGCTGTGAGAATTTATCCTGCTAATGTTGTTTAAATAATTTGTAGAGAAAAGCAAAGGGTAGTATTTTCTGTTTTGAAATCATGTCTTCAACTCACGATAATCAAATTACAATAATATACTCTACATCACATTTTCCTAAGAAAGGAAAATTAACAAAAAGTAAACAAATCCTAAAAGAAAACAAGCCACTATTAGATTTAAGGGTATTTAATACAATTTACTCCATTGTAATTCGACTTTAATACAATTTAATACACAAACTTTTTTCTCCTTTTTTTTTTTGACTTCAATACACAAACTATCAATCACTTCATTTTAACCCATACAGTTTGGAGTAAAATGAAATCAGTAGGGTTACTTAGGACGGAATTCAAACAGTTTCGTTTTTTTTTTTAATAAAAACTTTTTAAGGGTCAAATCTAACAATGAAAAGTTTGTGGAGTAAATTTTGAAATGGCAGAATCACAAGGAGGTGAATTGTAATTTTATCTATATTCAAATCCTCTTTACCCATCTACCAAAGGAAAAAAAAAAAAAGGAAAGGAAAGAACATCGAAGGGAATTATAATACATTGTTAACCACAGGGCCTATACGGTTATTGATAAATGTCATGATGTCCTCAATCAATCTTCTACAATTAGCTCTGGCAATTTCTTCATCGAAGGTCCTCATCCATTCTCTAACACTGCGCTCCACCCAATTATTAATACTGTCCATGGCAGCGTTCTGTAACTTCTGTTTATGTAAGAAATATCAAGTTGGGGTCAAAAGCTGATTTTCAGCAATAAGTGACTAATGAGAAAGAAAGAATTGAAGCAAAATTCCAAGTCCAAAAAACAATAAAGCAAATCAAAATTGGAGAAACCCCATAAGATACTATCCAAAAGAAAGTTTAACATCAATGTAAAATAAGGAAAAAGGAGCTTTCTTTATGCTATGTTTGTTTACTAAGAAAAATTTGGATTAGAAAAAGAAAAAACATTTAATTTTTAGTCGATCTCTATTTTCTAATTTGAAACACAGTGGTCAAAAACAAGTACCCCACAAAACTAGTTTCTTTTTCTTTCCTCAGTCCTCTCGCAAACCAAACAAGAAGTAAAAAATTATCAAGAAAAACTCTTTTGGTTTCTTTGGATACAAGTTTTTAAGCCACTGAATAACAAGCTCTCAGCTTTTCTTGAACGTTTCTAATAAAGGTCAAGACCAAATAGGCCACAAGAAAATTTAAAAAAGAAAAGAAAAGAAAAGCAGTCGATATAGTGCAAAAAAGAATTGCATTCTTTATTATTGGTGACTTCTACTCTGCTAATATAAAAAGAAACAAGATGGTTGCGACTGTGAAATTTATTGAATTTACTCCAAGGAAAAGTATGAAGAAAATAGAGAGTAGTACCCTTGAGAGAGAGTCTGGTTTGAGAATTGAAAAATTTGAGAGTTTTTCGTTTGAATAGCGCAATAGAGGAGAAGAGTGAAAGCTACGAAGCTATAGGCTCTTATAAACGGTCTGAGTAAATTAGTTAAGTTAGTTACTTCCCGCTCCTTTTGGTTTTGGCTTTTTTGTCAGCTGCTGTCAAAATAATCAACGGTAGAAATTTTAGCCACGTTAAGATATAAAATAATTGAGTGTTTAGGTTACACATTGTGATTGTAATATGTATAATCATATTTATATGGGATTATCATTGAAATGAGCAAAACTTAGATAAATTACCTTAGGTACTGTTACTTAGGTTTCCTCTTAAATTTTGCTATATAACTTTTTTTTTTTTTTTTTCATTAGATAAAAGTGTATATTTAGTTAAGTAGCCACATAATTGAATTTTAAAAGAAAACCTATGAAACAATATCTAGGGTAGTACCTAAGTTTTGCTCTATTAAAATCATTTTTATTATACACTAATTACAAATGGCAAACTACATAATTGAAAAATTGGGCTTATAGTTATTGAAAGATTAATATATATATATATATATATATATATATATATATATATATATATATATATTATCTCATGTATTTGATATGAAGGATATAAAAAAGGGAAATAGTTTGGCTTTAAATATATTTGGAGCCTTAGGCTTTTACTCCTAAGAGGAAGATGATATGTGCCCTTAAAAAAATGGGTCAATCAATAAATTATTATTATACAATGGGCTAATTAATAAGTATACAATGGGTTTACCATCCCTCTTCTCAAAATAAAGTTATTGCATTCTTACCCTATTTTTCTCTCAATTTTTTGTATATTTGGAGGGATTAATTTTTATTTTTTTGGAGTTTGAAGAAAATAACTCGCACTAATTTTCCATCTTCTCTACTTTCTATCCAACCAAACAAGAAAAAACAAAAGCTCTTATTTCTTTCTTTTTCTCTCATTTATTTTTCATCGCTCCTAAAATCACTCTAACCTAGGAAAATTTGCAATTCGAGGTGAGATTCTTTGACAGTTTTAATTTTGCAAAATATTAGATCCTCTTTTTGGTTAAGTAATTATTTTAGAGCCATGTATAAAAATTACTTCTTTTGTCAGTTCTATGTTTGATTGAAAGAAATTTAAGGTGAAAATTTAAAATTTTCACAAATTAATAAATTTATGGGTATTTGATTGACTAATATATGGGAAGTTTAAAAATCTCAAAATATATTAATTCTCACATTTTTTGGGTTCTAAAATTGCACTTATTAGACTTGTTACCCCTAAAGCTAGTAAAATTTCTCACCATTTAGTATTTCTAAAATTATATTCTTAAGACCTATCCTAAACTAGTAAAATCTAAAGTTTTACCAAGGTCAATTACAACAACATACTATCAAGACATTTTCGTCAATCACTTAATGTGCAAGGTGAACACAATCAAGACATGAGTGGAGAGATAAAGCAGAACCTTTTGGAGGTAGGTAAGAAAGCATTGGAGAGATAAAGCAGTAACCAAAAAGTGATTTCAATGACATCACATGTTATGAAATAAGTTGTGAAATTTATTGTGTCTGTCGCACATATTTAAGCAATATTGCCTAGTATTCAGTCAAAGAAAACCAGAAAGAGAGAGATATCTAAGCACCATTAATATCTCTATCAAGCTGTATTGCTAATTGCTACGATTACTTTATCTGATCTACATAAACCTACAAACAAATATGGTGTGCATCAATTTCAATATTGAAATTACTTACCCCAAAAAAGGGTTCAATATTGTAATCGAGGACACAAAGAGAGAGAAATAATCCTCAATGCTGTATTCAAATGAAACGAAATGTGTCTTTCGTCACTGCCTATGCTACCATTTGAATATAAGAGAGGAAACTCCCCCACAAAGCAATTGCTGGGACAGCAGACCATTAGTAATGCCTACAGATAAATAGCACTACCATTTTCACAGCAGTTGAAAGCACTCGCATACTAACATACTAATTATGCACCCATTAGGCCAAATTAACGTATCCAAGAATCAATAGAAGACATCAAGGTACAGGGAAGCCCCTTGGGTTGGTGTTGCTTTACTGAATCTGTAGTAGTTGCATTGTCAATTCACATTTTTCCTCCTGGTAGTGCATCATAAAAACAAACAATAGTCATCAGACTAGAGAAAATTTTGAAAACAACACTAGATAGTTAATTGAAATCATGCAATGATTATAAGAAAAGCAAGGTTTCAATGAAAATTATTAATGCAGAAATACTGATTAACTAATTTTTATGAACATTTTTCTATCAAATGAAAAACAGCATATATAGCCACCAAACACTGTACTGCTGGCAGGAAAAATAGACTGAATTTCTGTCCCAACACAAGAGAATATACAGAGGCTGAAATTCAGTGCCACTAGCCTAGCATCGTAATTATGATGATCACCTTTTAAACACACACTCTTTAATTTGCATCCAAAAAATCTGGGTTAATGGGCAATTTCTTTAAGCCATCATCTCCTGATGCCTTTGCTCCAATCAAAGAGCAAGCTGCCTATTTGGCTGATCTCACCACATGTATTGAAAGCCACAGCAATCCTACGCAAATTCAAGCTCACACAAGTCTTAAAAGGAAGAAACCCAATATTAAGTAAATAATTTCCTTCATTCTATCCTCTATACAAACAGAGCTCCATTCTATTTCTATTAATTATTCAAACAAAGTGTAAACTGTGAAGTCCTCTTCTTTATCTTTTTACCCTAATCTTTTTGTACCTACTAACACCAAAATAGACAAACAAACAACATAGGGCCTTTCTTTCTCAAAAAAAAAAAAAAAAAAAATGGTGTCTTTCTTTTTCCAAGCATCATGGTAAAAGAAGCATATATGGGAGATAAACCTCTAATGTTTTCAGCCGATTCTGGTGCTCGGACACCTGTTCCCTCAGTTGTTGCAACTCCGAGTTGAGAGATCCGTTTTGCTGATTAAGTCCTTGAACTTCTCGCTTGAGAGTTCTAATTTCCCGATTAAGGCTATCAACTTGTCCCTGCAGCTGTGAGTTTAAACAGCGGAAGAAATTAAACTATACCTCCTGCTAAAATTAAATTATACCTTCAAGAAAAATAAGAATTTTCATTGACACGTCTTACTAAAATACATATACCAAAGACATTTCAAATAGGATCCTATTACTCACTCTAATTATTACATATAAATATATATTAAAAATAATTAAATTACATTGTAAGTCACATATACATCATAATTTCCTAAAATAGGAAAATTCACAATAAGTAAACAAAGCCTAAAAAGAAAACTATTATTCGATTTAAGGGTATAATACAATTTCCTCCCCTGTAATTTGACTTGATTACAATGTAATAACAAACTTTCTTCTTTAACCCATAAAGTTTGGAATTCTACCAAATCAATTACTTAATTTACTTTGGATGGAATTCTAACAAATTAAAACTTTAAGTGTCAAATGTAACAATTAGAAGTTTGTGGAGTAAATTATGAAATGGCCAAATCACATGTAAGTCTTTACCCTAACCTCATTAGCCCATTCGGACAATGCCCATTTCTCCCATCTATCAAAAGAAAAGAAAAAGGAAAGGAAAGAACACTTAAGGGGAATTATATTACATTGTTAATCACAGGGCCTACACGGTCACGGATAAATATCACGATTTCTTCAATCAATCTTCTACAATGAGCTCTGGCAATACGTTCATTGAAGGTACTCATCCATTCTCTAACACTGCGCTCCACCCAATGGTTAATATGGTCCATGGCAGCGTTCTGTAACTTCTGTTTATGTGAGAAATATCAAGTTGGTTTTAAGCAATGCCAATAACAATAAGAAAGAAAGAATTGAAGCAAAATTCCAAGTCCAAAATACAATAAAGCAAATCAAAATCGGAGAAATCCTGTAAGATATTATCCAATAGAAAGTGTAACATAAATGTAAAATAAGGAAAAATGATCTTTCTTTATGCTATGTTTGTTTACTCAGAAAAAGTTGGATAAGAAGAAGAAAAAAGATTTAATTTTTTGTCGATCTCCAATTTCTCATTTGGAACACAGTGGTTAAATCCAAGTACCCCACAAGACTAGTTTCTTTTTTTTTTTTTTCCTCAGTCTTCTAGTAAACCAAACAAGAAGTAAAAAATTATCAAGAAAAACTCTCTTGTTTCTTTGAATATAAATTCTTAAGCCAATGACTAACAAGCACTCAGCTTTTCTAAAACGTTTCTAATAAAGGTCAAGACCAAATAAAATGCAATATAAAATTTCATTCTTTTATCAAATGCAATAACTAGAAGAGAATCAACAAAAAGAACCAACATGATTGCAAATGTGAAATCTATTGAATTAATACTCAAAGGAAAAGAATGAAGAAAATGAGAGTACCCTTGAGAGAGAAGGCTAATTTGAGAGATTACTTTGAGAACTGAGAAATTTGAGAGCTCTTCGTTTGAAGAAAAGTGAGTCTACGAAGCTATAGGCTCTTATAAACGGTCTGAGTAGTTAAGTTAGTTACTTCCCGCTCCTTTTGGTTTTGACTTTCTTGTCAGCTGCTGTCAGAGTAATCAACGGTGGAAATTTTAGCCACGTTAGCATTTAAAATAACTGATTGTTCTGATACAGTGGGTCTCGATTGCTAGATAAAATGAAAAGGTGAAAAGGTGAAAAGGGAATCCTACCATGCACCCAACAAATTTAACAAAATTTGTCACTTTTTGAGGCCACACATTGTGATTTGTAATATATCACTTTTATATGGGACTATCATTGAAATCATTTTTCTTGTACACAATTACAAACGGCTAACTCCATAGTTGTGAAATTGGGCTTATAGTTGGTACAAGCTGCTAACTCTAAAGTTAGGAATTCGGGCTTTTAGTTGGGAGCAGTTAAGGTGCTATTATGGTTACGCCTAGGTAAAAAAGTCACACTAATCACGCCCCTCTCTAACCAATATTTTTTACCCAAAAAAGAAAGAAAGAAAGAAAGAAAAGAAATTGGGCTTATTGTTACTGAAAAACACTAATTTTCTTTTTTATCTTATGTATTTGATAGAAAGCATTTAAGAAAAGGAAAAAGTTTATTTCTAAACATAATTGGAGCCTTAGGCTTCAACTCCTAATAGAAAGATGATATGTGCTCTTAAAAATGTGGGTCAATCAATGAATTAATCAATAAATCTATAGTTATGGAAAAAAATTATAGTAGTTGAGATGACAAGTTATTTTTTGTAGGTAAAAAAGTGGTGTTAAGGGTGATAACTAGAAAAACTTACCAAATTAACTAGTATCATTATTTAAGTTGGTAGTTAGGATGCATTTGTTTTGCCTAAAAATATTTTCAAAATTTCTTTTTCCAATTTCAAGTGTTTGGTGTCACTGAAAATTTGGGTCAACTTTTGACTTCAAAAATTGGGGCAATGTGTAGTAAAATGATTTACGCTCCTATTTTCAAGAAAAACATTTTACACACAACTTAAAACTCATCAACCCCAACCTCCACCCCCACAACCTAAAATAGCAACTAATATTCTCACCCTCATTTCCGGTCATTGATCTTGCCATCGACATTGATCATTGATTCACCCTAAAAACTAGGCGCTCTCTCTCTCTCTCTCAATTTTTTTATTGACCTTTTTTTTCTAGATTTTTTGGTTGGAAATTGTTTATTATATATCTATTTGTGAGTTAAAAAAATGTGAGAAAGTAGTAAAAAAAAATGTATTTGATAGGCAGGATAAAATAAATTGGAGGAAAAAAAAAAAGGTGCATGTCCAATGTTTTGAGAAGAAAAAGAATGCTTGTGATTTGTAGTAAATTATTATATCATCTCTTTTCTAAAAAAAAAAAAAGAGAAAATCATCCGTATCATATAAAAAGTAAAGGAAGGGTAAAATAGTTATTGCAGGCTTACCATATTTTCCTCTTAATTTTCTGTCTATTTGGAGGGAAAAACATTTGGTCCATTTTGGTTTATTTTGGTCTACTTCGATCCATTCGGTCTATTTGGTCTACTTTGGTCCATTCAATCTTCTTCAGTCCACTTCAGTCCATTTGGTTAACTTAGTCTATTTCGGCCCAATTCGTTCCATTCAGTCTAATTCAGTCAATTCGGTCCTCCTCAGTCTACTTTGGCCCACTTTGGTCTACTTCAGTCTAATTCAGTCCATCTGATCCACTTCGGTCTATTAAATTTACTTCGGTCCAATTTGGTCTACTTTTTTCATTGAGTTCACTTTGGTCCATTCGGTCCATATCAGTCTACTTCGGTCTATCCAGTCCAATTTGGGCCATCCTGTCAATTTCGTCTAATTCGGTCAATTTGGTTTACTTACTTAAGAATGATGGGAAAAGACAAGTTTGAGTTGAGAGTACCATCAATTATTTAAGTAATATCAATTGTAATTATATGACAAGTTTTTGGGCCATGGAAGAAAATAGCTCCCATCAATTTTCTATCTTCTCTACTTTCTATCTGACTAAACAAGAAAAAAAGATCAAATTTCTTTTTTCTTTATTTTTCTCTCATTTATTTTCCATTGCTCCTATAGTCACTCTAACCCAGGAAAATTGGCAATTCAAGGTGAGATTCTTTGATGATTTGAATTTTGTAAGATATTAGATCCTCTTTTGGTTAAGTAATTATTTTAGAGCCATGTATAAAAATTACTCCTTTCGTTAGCTCTTTGTTTGATTGAAAGAAATTTTCACAAATTAATAAATTTATGGGTATTTGATTGACTAATATATGGATGTTGAAAAATCTCAAAATGTATTAGTTCCCACATTTTTTTGGGTTTTAGAATTGCACTTATTAGAGTTGTCACCCCTAAAGCTAGTAAAATTTCTTACCATTTAGCATTTCTAAAATTATATTCTTAAGACCTACCATACACTAGTAAAATCTAAAGTTTTACCATGATCAATTACAACAACATAATTGGGTACATTTTCGCT
This sequence comes from Castanea sativa, assembly GCF_040712315.1. NCBI lineage: Eukaryota > Viridiplantae > Streptophyta > Magnoliopsida > Fagales > Fagaceae > Castanea > Castanea sativa. Next base: position 15,411,082 of record NC_134021.1, on the reverse strand, counting down.
GATCACTTAATGTGCAAAATGAACACAACTCAGACATAAGTGGAGGATCACTCATGATGGCCAAACCTTTGGAGGTAGGGAGAAAAGCATTGGCGAGATGCAAAGCAATAACCAAAAAAAAAAAAAAAAAAAATTCAAAATATACAACACAATTCATAAATGTTGAGATGATAGGTTATAATATTGGTACAAAGAAAGTGATGCCAATGACCTCAAATGTTATGAAATTTATTGAGTCTGTGGCATATATTTAAGCAATATTGCCTAGTATTCAGCTGAAGAAAACCAGAAAGAGAGAGATATATAAGCACAACTAATATCTTTATCAAGGTATATTGCTAGATTTACTTTATTTGATCTCTAAACACATAAACCTGCAAACATCTATGATGTGCATCAATTTCAATATTGAAATTACTTCCAAAAAAGAGGTTCAATATTGAAATTGAGGAAACAAACTGATCAAAAGGAGAAGTAATTCTTAATGGCGTATTCAAATGAAACAAAATGCGTCTTTCATCACTGCCTACCATTTGAATATAAAAGAGAGGAAACTCCCCGCAAATCAATTGCTGGGACAGCAGACCATTTGTAATTCTTACAGATAAGTAGCACAACGTTTTCCGCAGCAGTTGAAAGCACTCACATACTAACATACTAATTATGCACCCATTAGGCCAAATTAACACATCCAAGAATCAATAGAAGACATCAGGGTGCATGGGAGCGCAGCCTTCAGTTGGAGTTGCTTTGCTGAGTCTGTTGTAGTCGCTGTGCCAATACATTGTTTTCCACCTGTTAGTGCATCATAAATAGTTATCAGACTAGAGAAAATTTAGAAAACAACAGTAGACGTATAGTTAATTGAAATCATGCAATGACTATAAGGAAAGCAAAAATTCAATCAATATCATTAATGTAGGAACACTAATTGCACAATTTTTATGAACATTTACAGAGGCTGAAATTCAGTGCCACCAGCCTAGCATTTACTTATGGTGATTACCTTTTTAACATAAGTTCTTTAGTTTTGTTTGTGTTAATAGCCAATTTCTTTTAGCCATCATCCGCCATAACCTTTGCTCCAATCAAATAGCCAGTATTAAGTAAAGCTCACACAAGTCTTAAAAGGAAGAAACCCAATATTAAGTAAATCAATTTCAAGCAATATCACCCTTCATTTCCTTCATTCTATCCTCTATAGAAACTGAGCTTTCCATTCAATTTCTACTAAAGAGTAAAGACCCAATTTTTCCCTTATTAAAAAAAAGTGTAAACTGTAAAGCCCTTTCCTTTACCTTTTTTTTACCCTAATCTTTTTGTACCTACTAACGCCAAAACAGTCAAACAAACAACATGGGGTCTTCTTTCTTTTTCCAATGCAAAACTTAATGGGAAACAAAATTACGATATTAAGAGAACACCTCCCCCCCGCCCCCAAAAAAAAAAAAAAATCCCTCCAAGCATCATAGAAAAAGAAGCACATATAAAGTTTGCGAGATGAACCTCTAATGTTCTCTTCTGATTCTGGTACCCGGACACCTGTTTCCTCAGTTGTTCCAACTCCAATTTGAGAGATTCGTTTCGCTGATTAAGTCCATGAACATGTCGCCTGAGATTTCTAATTTCCCGATTAAGTCTATCAATTTGTCCCTGCAGCTGTGAGAATTTAAACAGCAGAAGAAATTAAACTATGCCTCCTGCAAATGTTGTTTAAATAATCTGTACAGAGAAAAGCAAAGGGTAGTGTTTTGAAATCATGTCTTCAACTAACAATAATCAAACTACAATAATATACTCTACATATGTAAGTCACATATACTGATATACATCACATTCCCTAAAATTGAAAAATTGACAATATGTAAACAAAGCCTAAAAAGGAAACAAGCCATTATTAGATTTAAGGGTATAATACATTTTACTCCCTTGTAATTCGACTTTATTACAATTTAATACAAAAACCTTTTTTTTTTTTTTTTTTCTGAGATCAATACACAAACTACCAATTGCTACATTTTAACCCTTAAAGTATGGAGTAGAATGAAATCAGTAGGGTTATACTTCGGATGGAATTCTAACAGTTTCATTTTAATGAAAACTTTAGAGGGTCAAATGTAACAATTAAAAGTTTGTGAAATGGATGAATCACAAGAAGGTGAATTGTAATTTTCCCTATATTCAAACCGTCTTTACCCCAACCAAAGAAAAGAAAAAGGAAAGGAAAGAACATTGAGGGGAATTATAATACGTTGCTAACCACAGGGCGTACACGGTCACGGATATATGTCACGATTTCCCCAATCAAATTTCTACAACGAGCTCTGGCAATACGTTCATTGAAGGTGGTCTTCCATTCACTGATACTGCGCTCCACCCAATCATCAATACTGCCCATGGCAGCGTTCTGTAACTTCTGTTTTTATAAGAAATATCAGGTTGGGGTCAAAAGCTGATTTGAAGCAATAAATGAGTAATCCAATGCCAATAACAATAAGAAAGAATTGAAGCAAAATTCCAAGTCCAAAAAACAATAAAGCAAATCAAAATAGGAGAAACCCCACAAGATATTATCCAAAAGAAAGTGTAGCATCAATGTAAAATATGGGAAACGTAGCTTTCTTTATGCTATTTTTGTTTACTAAGAAAAAGTTGGATAAGAAAAAGAAAAAGCATATAATTTTTAGTCTATCTCTAATTTCTCATTTGGAACACTGGTTAAAAAAAAACCAAGTACCCCACAAAACTAGTTTCTTTTTTTCTTTCCTCAGTCTTCTTGCAAACCAAAAACAAGAAGTCAAAAACTATCAAGAAAAACTCTTATGGTTCTTTGAATTCAAATTTTTAAGCCAATGAATAACAAGCTGTCAGCTTTTCTTGGACGTTTCTAAAAAAAAAGAAAAGGAATGAAGAAAATAAGAGTACCCTTGAGAGAGAGAAGTCTGGTTTGAGAGATTACGATCTGAGAGCTAACAGCGACTCTGGTTTGTGAGATTGAGAAATTTGAGAGCTTTTCGCTTGAATAGCGCAATAGAGGAAAAAGATGAATAAGAGTGAAGTCTACGAAGCTATAGGCTCTCTTATAAACGGTCTGAGGAAATTAGTTAAGTTAGTTACTTCCCGCTCCTTTTGATTTTGGATTTTTTGTCAGCTGTGGTCAGAGTAATCAACGATGGAAATTTTAGCCACGTTAGCATTAAAAAATAACTGATTGTTCTCGTACAGGGTCTTGATTGGTAGATAAAATTAAAAGGTGAAAAAGGGAATGCTACCATAGTTGGGAGCGGGTGAGGGTGCTATTATGGTTATGTCCAGTACGGAAGCCATTCTGGTTGCCCTTCTCTAACAATTTTTTTAACAAAAAAAGAAAAAGAAAAAAGGATGGAAAATTGGGTTTATAGTTATTGATAGATGATAATTTTTCATCTCATGTATTTGATAGGAAACATATGAAAAGAAGGAAAAAAGTTTGAATCCAAACATATTTGGAGTCTTAGGTTGCGTTTGATTTGGGTGAAAAAAAAAATTGGAAAATATTTTACATCGTCATGTGTGTTTGGGAGCACATGTAAAATTCGGTCAAAGGGAAAATCAAACCCTTTGACCATAAAATAAGAGCCCCTCTTGTGTAAAATATTTTACACAGTCTAATTACCTTCAAACAAAATTTTATAGACTGAAAATAGAGAAAGAGAGAGTAGCGGCAAGGTTGGTTAGTCTCCAATCCACCCAAACCCATCGCCGGTCAGATTGCGCTATTCAATCCCCTCCACATGTCGGTAAGTACTATTTCCTTGTCTTCCTTGGCTTTTCTTCTCTTGATCGCGCTGCCTCAGCTCCTCCGTCGTGCTCAAACCCATCCTTGAAACCCACCATTTTCTCCGAAGGTATTTTGATAATTAATATATATATATGAATATTTGTATTTTTATTTATATAGATATTGATATATATATATATATATATATATATTTATAGGTATTTATAAATTTTATTTGTGTATAAAAAATATATTTGCATAATGTTATCTCCAATAGTTTGGTAAACTGATATAACACTGTTCTTGAATTGGGCTTGTTACAATACTTTGCTGAGATGATGTTGAATGGGTCTACATTAGGGCTGTCCAGTGGGTAAAAGACTTGACCAAACCGATTGAGTCCGACTGACCTAAGGCCCAGCGGATGGACCCGAAGTCCGTGGTGGGTCGGATTCGAGTCCCTCTCTAATACTCGGTCCATGAAGATGAAGTGATAACTGATAAGACAACAACTTGTGTATTGTTGTCTAGGTTCTACATTTTTTAGACGTTCACGCTAACTAAACTTACACACAAAGCCAAAATCACTTCTCCAGAGTCTCAGACTTTTCAAACTTTTCTGCTTTTAGTTTCACATCTCTCTCTCTCTCTCTCTCTCTCTCTCTCTCTCTCTCTCTCTCTCTCTCAAATCCCTAACCCTAGCGGCCTATCCCCTTTCTTTCCGCCACCGTTGTTAAATCACAGTCTTCATTGGGTCGCTGACTCGCCATCGTTAACCTGTAGTTTCTCTCTCGCCCAAACACCTTTCTCTTAAAGCATCCTCTGATTTGCCATTTGAGGCTTTGATCTTGTGCATCTGATGGTGGGTTAGGATTTTTTTTTTTTTTTTTAAATTTCTTACTGATCTTGTGATGGATGTGGTGATGGTGGGAGATGGAGTGATGGTGGCGCTGGTTTAGTGTCCTCTCTTTTCGTCTCATAAATCTGGGGTTTGTGGACTTATTTGTGCTATTTGGTTTTTGTAGGTTTGGATTGTGGTTTGTGTTTTGGGTTTCGATTTTTGTGTTTTCTTTGGGTTTATTTCTCATGGATCTAGGTTTTGATTTTTCTGTTCTTTGGGTTGATTCCTCATGGGTATGTGTTGGTTTTGATTTCTCTGTTCTTTAGTTGATTTCTTATGTTTCTGGGTTTTTATTATGTTGTTCTTTGAGATTGGATTTTGAATTTCTCCATACTCTTTGTTGTTGTGCTTTAGACCCGAATTACCCGATGGTTCCGCCCGCTCAACCGATGACCCGAGCCACCGGGTCCAACTTGAATTTCAGTCGGTCTCGGGTCCATTTTTTGATCACTCGATCCAGTTGGGTCGAGTGTGGGTCAACCCAAAACCCGATCCAACTCGACCCGTGGACAGCCCTAGTCTACATTGTCTTGTATTGCAAGTTGTGTTTTGATTGAATGGTATGTCAAATAATTTGGTATGCTAAAAATATGTATGCCATAATGCCAAATTGAGTTTTTAAATTGTTTATCCTATTAACCACTTAAAGGGTAAGACATACGTCGTGTTAGTTGGTCGTGTGCTTGGGGTGTATGACACATGGAAAGAAGCCCGTGTCCAAGTCCATCAATATTCTGGAGTAGACCACAAGGCGTTTAAGCATAAACTGGATGCAGAAATTGCTTTTATGAAGTTTTGGCAGATTAAAGGTGGGAATGTGCAACAAGGTTCTTCATCTAGTACTCCTTCAACTAAAGAGAGTTCTAGCACAGGAGATGTTAAATTCGATTTATTGAAATATCAATTAGATATTGTAATTGAGTAGTGGAACCATGCATGAAGATTGCAAAGTTGAATGCAAGAATGCTAAATGCAGTGGCATCTCAAGTCCTACCCAGTGATAAACTTAATAAAATGGCACATCTAAACTTGGGTGAATGACCATGAAAGTTGTGTTAGGGTTGTGATTTTTGTATTTGGGTACTTCTGTCATTGTTATGTAAAACTTGGATGTGTATAATGTTCATTTGTGATTGGAATTAATGGATGTGCATATATGATGTGTATTGGTATGTTGAGATGCCCAATTGTATTATAGAAATATTTTTTTGGCATTTTCCTAAAATGTTAATCTTTGGGGGCCCAAACGTAGGAAAATATTTTTTGGAAAAATGCTTTTACATGCACGACCAAACACTGAAAATACTTTGCCGGTGTGTTTCCTAGAACCCAAAACAAACATCTGAAAATATTTTCCCCTGAAATTATTTTACGCTCGGAAACTCATTTACATGGAGCCAAACGCAGCCTTAGGCTTCAACTCCTAATAGGAAGTTGATATGTACCCTTAAAAAAATGGGTCAATCAAAGAATTATTATCATATAATGGATCAATCAATAAGTCAAGTTATTTTTTTGTTGGTAAAATAGTGATGTAAACCAATATCATTATTAGGGTTTGATTGATAGTTAGACTGCATTTGTTTTACCTAAAAATATTTTTCAATTAATTACCTTTTCAATTTCAAGTGTTTGGTATCATAGGAAATGTTAGCCAACTTGTTGACCACAAGTTTTGGGCAATGTGGAGTAAAATAATTTACACCTCTATTTTTAGGAAAAACATTTTACACATCACTTAAAACTCATCAACTCCAACCTCCACCCCCACACCCTACAATTAGTAGCTAATACTCTCGCCCTCATCACCAGTAGTCATTCTTGTCATTGACACCAATCGATTCACCCCCAAAAACTGGGCTCTCTCTCTCAACTTCTTTTTTTTTATTGACATATATATTTTTATTAATTTGGATTTTTTTGGGATGGAAATTGTTTATTATATATCTGTTTGTGAGTTGAAAAAATGTGGGAAAGTAATAAAAAAAATGTATTTGATAGGAAGGACAAAAAATAGGAGGAAGAGAAAATAATGTATTTGTCCAATGTTTTGACAGGAAAAAAATGCTTGTGATTTGTAATTAATTATTATATCATCCGTCTTCTCAAAAAAAAAAAAAAATCATCCCTATCATATAAAAATTTTAGGAGAGATAAAATAGTTCTTGCACTCTTACCCTATATTCCTCTCAATTTTCTGCCTATTTGGAGGGAAAAATATTTTGTGGCCAGGGCAGAAAATATTCCTCTCAATTTTCTGCCTATTTGGTTGACAGAAATTGTATAAATATTACTTCTTTCACTAATTTGGTTTTAGAAATTTCAGGTGATACAATATAGACCAGACATGAGAGCTTTTTTAATATGAATATCCTACCATTCATAAATGGTTTAAAATCTATGCTATCTTTGTAAGATGGAAGTAGATGTCATTTTACCAAGATCACTTACAACTACACACTATCAATTGGTAGTTTTCTCAAACCTTTTGAAGGCAGGGGAGAAATCATTAGAGAGGTGCTAAGCAATAACAAAAAAAATATATAAATATACAACAAATTTCACAACGGTTGAGATGATAGGTTATAATATTGACGGTTGAGATGATAGGTTATAATATTGACGTATAATAAAAGTTATGTCAATGAACCCAGCGAGATGATGTCTGCTAGTTGGTAGTGAGAGGACTCTTAGTACCTACATACTCAATAGGGGGGTGCCTCATATACTTAAGCAATATTAATTGCCAAGTATTCAGCCAAAGAAAACCAAAAAGGTATAAATATTTAAGCACCACTAAGGTATATTTTTACAGTTACTTTATTTGATCTTGAAGTCACTTATACCTACAAACACCTATGATGTGCATCAATTTCAATATTGAAATTATTTACCAAAAAAAGTTCAATATTGAAATCAAGGACACAAACTGTAAAGAGAAGTAATCCTTAATGGTGGCGTATTCAAATGAAACTAAATGTGACTTTCATCACTATCTACCATTTGAACATAAGAGAGGATCAGGAAACCCCCGCAGAGAAATTGGGACAGCAGACACCATTTCAAGTGCCCACAGATAAATACCACAACCATTTTCACAGCAGTTGAAAGCACTCACATACTAACATACTATCTATGCATCCATTAGGCCAAATTAACGTATCCAAGAATCGATAGAGAAGACATCAGGGTGCACGGAAGCTCCTTGGGTTGGAGTCGCTTTGCTGAGCCTGTTGTAGTTGCATTGTCAATTCATTTTTTTCCTCCTGATAGTGCATCATAAAAACAACCGTCATCAGAGTAGAGAAAAATTAGAAAACTAACAGTAGACATATAGTTAATTGAAATCATGCAAATGATGCAATGACTATAAGGAAAGCAAGGATTCAATCAAAATTATTAATGCACAATTCATTTCTTTCAAATGAACAGCATATATAGCCACCGAACACTCTGCTGCTGACATGGAAAACATAAGACAATATACAAAGGCTGAAATTTAGTTTTGTTTGTGTAATGCTTATGCATCCAATTTGCACCCAAAAAAATTTGGGTTAATGGGCAATTTCTTTTAGTCAATCGAAGAGCCAGTACCAAGCAAGGTACCTATTTAGCTAATCTCACCACATGTATTGACAGCCACAGCTATCCTACACAAATTCTTGAATCTATACCAGACAAACAATCAGAAAAACTTACAAGTAGAGCTGGTAGCACTAGTTCCACCATGACCACCAGAGTGTGGTTTGAACTTAAAGATCTACAGCAATTCCAGCCCACCCCTTAACACTTGAGACATCAACCCCCAAGTGGGAGGATATATTCGGCCATTTGGTAATTGGTTACCTCTCTCAAAATAAAGCTCACACAAGTCTTAAAAGAAAGAAACCCAATATTAAGTAATTCTATTTCAGGCAATATCACCCAAACAGAGCTTTCCATTCCATTTCTTTTAAAGACCCAATTTTTCCCTTCTTTAAACAAAGTGTAAACTGTAAAGTCCTTTCCTTTATCTTTTTACCCTAATCTTTTTGTACCTACTCACACCAAAACAGACAAATAAACTCTCCGTCTTTCTTTTCCCAGTGATCAATAAAATGGAAACAAAACTATCAATCAAAACAACCTTCAAGCATCATAGTAAAACAAGCATATATGGGGTGCGTGAGCTAAACCTCTAATGCTCTCAGCCGACTCTGGTATTCGGGCACCAGTTGCTTCAGATATTGCACCTCCAAGTTCCGATTTTCAAGCTCTTTCTCACGTTCAAGTTGGGCTTCCTGTGCTTCCTTGAGATTATTAATTTGCATACGAGCTCCTTCAATCAGTCCCTGCAACTGTGAGAATTTTAAAACATCAGAAGAAATTAAACTATACCTGCTGCTAATATTGTTCAAATAATTTGTAGAGAAAATCACAGAATAAGATGAATCTCCTCAAGCCTATAAATTATCCCATTAGAAAGTCCTTTGATGGACAGAAATTTCTTCCTATATATTAAGGATAGTCTCCATTTTATTAACTCCTTCCATCAAGGAATTTTCATTATCAAATCTCACTAAATACCTATCTATAAAGAAAATCCTAAGGGGGTGAGTCTTTATCTATTACTCACTCTAACTATTAAATATATATTTTTCTTTTAGGAATAAATAAAATACATTTCTCCACCTATCAAAAAAAGAAAAAGAAAAAGAAGACATTTCTCCCATCTACCAAAGTAAAGATAAAGGAAGGGAAAGAACAATACATTTTCGCAATAAGAACCCACAGATTCAGCATTACTCCATGCTATTCTACTATAGGTTGTGATGAAAGTCTCCAACAATCTTCTACTACGAGCTCTGGCCTGATGTTCATTCAAGGAATTCCACATTTCTCTAACACAGCTCTCCACCCAGGGATCAACATCGAAATAATCCAAATCGTCCATGTGAGCGTTCTGTAACTTCTGTAGAAACCTTGTAAGAGATTATCTATAAGAAAACAAAAGTGTAGCATAATTGAAAAAAAACAAAAAATTGGAAAATAAGCCATCTCTATGTTTGTTTACGAAGAAAAAGAAAAGACATTTAATTTCTAAACATACTCTAATTTCTCTTTTGGAACACACAAAAACTATCAAGAAAAACTCTTTTCAGTACAAATTTTAAGCCAATAAATAACAAGCTCTCAGCATTTCTTGGACGTTTCTAATCAAGTCAAGTTCAAATAAACTACAAGAAATATTAAATTTTAAAAAAAAAAAAAAAGAAAGAAGCAGTCGATATGGTGCATAAAGAATTGTATAACTATGAACTAGAAGAAAATCAATAAACACATGATTTCGACTGTGAAATTTAAAGAGTTGGAATCGTATGAGAGTACCCTTGAGAGAGAAGTTTGGTTTTGAGAGATTGTGATCTGGGAGCTAACAGAAAATCTGGTTTGAGAATTGAGAATTCTGAGTGCTCTACGCAATAGAGCAAAAAGGTGAAGAAGAGTGAGTCTTTATGGGAGAGGCTTTGACTCTTATAAATGGACCGACTTAAGTAGTTATTTTTAGTTAAGTTAGTTACTTCCCGCTCCTTTGGGTTTTGGCTTTTTTGTCAGCTGCGGTCAAACTGATCAACCAATGGAGAATTATTTTTATAATTGTTCTCACACTTTTTAAAAGTTAGCACAATTTCATTAAGGTCACTCTCACATGGAAGACACCAACTCAGGTCCCCCTACCCATTTTTTCTTTCATAAAAAAAAAAAAAAAAATCCACATCTTTTATTGATGTCCACATTTATTTATTCTGATACGTCCACATTTAAAAATTAAAACATGAAAATAGTGATAATGCATGTGTATGAAAGATGTACAATAAGGTGTGTTTAAGAATCAATGCCCTTAAAAAGAATGGGTCCATCAATGAAGTATTATCATATAGTGGGTCAATCAATAAGTTTACAGTAAAAAGAAAAAAAAAAAAAATCACCATCAAGAAAGGCAAGTTGTTCTTTGTAGGAAAAAGGTAATGTTAATGGCAAATCTAAATGAAAATGACTAAGAAATTACCAATCCAACCACCGTAAAAAATGTTTTAAAAAAATTAGTGTGTGGCATTACTTAGGTATGATTGGTAGTTAGGATGTGTTCCTTTCACCCAAAAATATTTTCTTCCTAATTTCAAGTGTTTGCTGTGATGACATTTGCTTTATGATATTTACTAAATTTTGTATGTTTCAGATATAGCATGTCCCTTTTGTCGAAAATGTTGGTCAAACCTGAAAATAGTTGTTAATTGATTATAAAATTTTGGGGCATTTTAGGCAAGGAAGTCAATACCATACCGATACCAGCCTTACTAAGGAAATATACCGAATTGGCCATTAAACCAGTACTAGAACTCCTCCAAAATGTACTAGAAAAAATACTGGATTATACCAGCCTAATTTGGCTATACCAGCTCGTACTGGCTGGCATTGGCATTTCAGACAGTACAATAAAAAATATAAAAAATTGAAAAACATTATTAAAAAACATTTTATTTAATCTAATATATTGTTTATGTACTTAAGCTAATATGTAGGCTTATAAAATATGTGGTTTTAAATTTTATGTTGATAAACATATAAATTAATAAATTAATATTTACATAAATAATACATACATATATATATATATATATATATATGTATGTATGTATGTATGTATAGAAATATATAAATAAAAGTAATTCCAAAACTGTATACCAGTATTAACTAGTACCGAAATATTTTGTTCTCTTGGCCAAACCGAAATAACTTCTGGTACGAAATTGACTCCCTTGATTTTAAAGGTAAAATGAATTACACCTCTATCTTTAGGCAAACCAATTTACATTTTATACAAAACTCAACAACCCCAACCTCTACCCCTCACTATCAACCACTGATATTCTAACCCTAATCACTAGTCACTGAACTTGCCACCAATTGTTGATATCACCCTAAAAACTAGTCTCTCTTTATCAATATTCTTTTATTGTTTTGGGTATTTGGGATTGAATTTGTTTATTATATATTTGTTTAGGAGTTAGAAAATATGAGAAAGTAGTAAAAAAAAAAAAATCTGGCGTATGGTCATGAACACAACCAAACATATGAAAGTATTATTTTATTTTTAGGAAAATGTTTTTGCTTGAAAATATTTTTTGATTAGAAAATATATTCAAGTGATATGAATGAAACCTTATGCTCCGTTTGTTTCGATGGAAAACATTATATGAAGATATTCTATGTTTTCCCATATTTGGTAGTATTAGAAAAAATGGGTTATGGGACTATTACTATTTGGAGAGAAATTTAGAGCATTCGCATTAGTTTTTGCAAATATTTATGTCCATTTGTTTCAATGGAAAATATTATATGAAGATATTCTGTGTTTTCCCATATTTGGTAGTATCATAAAAACTGGGTTAAGGGATTATTACTTTTTGGAGAGAAATTTAGATCATTCGCATAAGTTCATGCAAAAATTTATGTCTATTTACTATAAGAACCAACTTTTTTTATTTTACACAAACACTTTTCAAAAACACTTACATCAGATTATCTATTTGTGGGTTCCTTTTTTGGAAAGTACCCAAGTCCATTGATTACAAGGATCCTGAGCCTTGTACTTGTTATTTAGTGGACTGAATTTGGTTCACCGCAGTTATATTGGGCTGATTACAAACCAAGTTGTGCACATAACATAGATCCTACAACACATGCACATTCATACATACAAAATATATACGTATTGTACAGTAAATAACAATAAAGGAATAGTAAAAAGGCAATTTAAAACATTAGGGATCCTCAGAATGATGAGTAATACTTCATTATTTCTTGAGTTTTTAAGTACATCAGGCCCTTTTTCCATTGGGACGTGTTACAAGGTCCAAATAAGTTTAAAAGTTATAGACTTAGATAGCTCTTTGCGACTTCTAAGACTTGTGAGGTTTGAATCCCTTTGAATTCAAGTGTATTCTCTAGTGTTTGCCTTAGGATCCCTCACGGAGTTTTCCTGTTTTTTTTCTTCACTTTTTTGAATTCTAAAGGGGTTTTTTAAAGGATCTTTTTTACTCTAAATCACTATTGCTGAATGATTTTTGCTGATGGTTTCACCCCCTTTTATAGTACCTTTCTAGGGTTTTTGGTGTACCATTGATTCCCTCCACTTGTTACTCTGGGTACCAGAACTAATGTTGTGTCAGCAACATTGGTGGCTGATCCTTTCCTCATTTTCTCACTATATTCTTCTTTTGAGGTTTCCCTCCAAAAAGTCCCCAGCTGAACTTTCTCTTTTAGGGGGTCCTAAGGACTGACTTTTAACTTCTTTTTTCATGGCTTCTAAAGAGGCTTTTCAAAACATCCCTTTTGGCTGCCTTATCCTTTGTCTTTTTTCTCTAAATAGGTAGATTCCCCCTGTCAGGCTGAAAGATCCCCAGCCACCTTCCTTTATGGTTCACCTTGTTGCTCTTCCCAAGGTATTGGGCTTCCCTTCATAGGTGCTGGTTCCTAAGTCATCAGCTGTTTCCAAAGTCTTTTCTTCTGAGTTGCAGGTGGCTGATGAGACATGTCTTTCTTCTTTCCTTGTGCCCATGAGCATGATTCCTTGAGCTGTCCAACTCCCAGCTAATTGTTTCCTGCATTTCTTGAGGATCTTGTGGTTCTGGTAGTCCTAAGTTATCCTGGTTTAGTCCTTTTCTGGGCTTCCAGAAAACTCTTTTTACAAAGGCAGGGCTAAGCTTCCTTTTTCCTTTTCCTTTCTTTTCAAGTCCCAAAGCTTATCCATTCATAAGCTTGGGTTCCTTTTACCTATTTTAAATGGGTCTTGGCTCACGGTTTGGGCCCTTCCTATCCTTAAGGGCCCATTAGTTTTTTTGATTTCAATACTTGTAATATTTTGGACCTCAACACTATTCTACATTTTATTTCACTTAAATAATCATGCTTCATTCTTTTATTTTTCTTATCTTGAGAGAGAGAGAGAGAGAGAGAGAGAGAGAGAGGAATTTGATGAGACAAGAGGTGAGTGATTTTTTTTTTTTTTAAATGATATACAAAGCTACAGTAGCAATATATATTTACATGGTTACTGTAATAACTTTGCAAATTTACACATTTTTAGCTTGATTGATGTAGGTGATTTTACTAAAGTTCCCAATTTAATTAAATTAACCAATTATGTAACGGTCCAAATTAACTCATGATGGTGGCAACCTTATTGCGAAGATAAAGTGTGGCAAAAATTTTTTTTGACACAGTGATATGGTTACAATGGGAAAAGCCTTATAGGAAAAACCCAACGGGTGATTTATAGCTTACCACCAATTGAAAAATTCACTATAGTAAAATGGAAACATGACAACACAAGAATATTACAAAAATTCACCTAAATACTTATGTCGTAGCAAGTTCACCTCTTCACATAATGTTCTCTACTTCTTTAGGATGACTTAATAAGACTTTAAATATGTCCTAGAACTCTAGTTCATGGATTCTTAGGTCTCTAGGTCATCATCAGTCATGACATAAGAAAACTAAAATCTCGCATTTCAATCAATCGAGTGGTGTCAATTGAGTTGCAGTCAAGATTTAAAGAAGCATGACCAATTGAGTTGCAGTTAAGGCTCTAGAAACTCTTCTTTTTGAGCATATTCTTGAGCCAATTATTGTGCCTCCAATGTAGATCTTCAAAACCTAAACGTAATTTTAGACACTAAAATTACAATTCAATTACATTGAAAACATGATTTTTAGAAATGGTTTTGGCAACACTATATATATATAAATATATATATGACCCTAACACTTCTTTTTCCTTGTTATGTTTAGTTGACAAAAATGTAATAATCAATAAAATGGTTAGGTTAACGGGTGTCTTAAGTGGCATTTTTTAAAAGATAATTTTAGTAAAGCTTTTATATCACTTACATGAAAAATATAAAAAGTTGTAAAAAAAACAACTGTTTTTTTTTTTTTTTTCTTTTCCTCTAAAAAATTTAAAAAAATATTTTCTAAACCAATGCCTTTAATGGCATTTTTAAAATTTTCCCTTTTTAAAAATATATATATTTGGTTGACTAATATATTGGAAATTTAAAATTTTCAAGATATCAATTCCCACATTTCTTGGGTTCTAAAATTGCACTTATTATAATTGTCACCCCTAAAACTAGTAAAATTTTGAACCATTTTTTTATGGGAGATATTTCTCACCATTTTAGTATTTTAAAAGCCTAATTGTTATCATTAAAAAAAACCTTTTTTTTTTTTTGGTAAATAAAAAAAATCATATTCTTAAGACCCACAAACATTGACATCTAAAAGCGGAGACTCACGAGTCAAGTGAAAGAAAAGAATATTATTCTCCTAATATTGTATCATTACACAATTTGAGATTTAGTGCTTGGTTGCTCAAATTGGTCAAGTAAGAAAAGACTAGTTAAAAAAAAAAAAAAAATCAAATCATCTTTTTATTGCGTCATCTCAAGACTAGTTAAAAATGCCTTCGTTTTTTATTGACCCTTTTAGCTAGTTCCTTTCTCCTAAACCTCCAAATACTTTATACATGGAGATGTGTCAATTCAACAATAAGGCCATTGGCGCCTTTATGCTAGTTAGTTTCACTACAATTACTTAGCGTGTGCTTTGGTTCCCACAATAAATTATAGATCTCTCCTTTTAATTTTTATAAGTATCCTACCATGCATATAAATGGTTAATTTTAAAAATATTTCCTTGGTCCATCACACATTGTAATTTTTTCTTTGATATAAATAGATTAATCTCTCTCTCTCTCTCTCTCTCTCTCTCTCTCTCTACACACACACACACACGGAATGCCATGGATTATCATTAGTAAATTAATATGATATTTGCGTTGAGAAATGATAGCTCTTTAAATATGAATATCCTACCATCCATTAATGGTTCATCCATGCTTCCTCTGTTAACATGGAAGTAGAAGTCATTTTCCCAAGATCACTAACAACACTCTATTAATTGGGCATGGTGAACACAACCAACCAAAGCATGAGTGAAGGATCAGTACCCATGATGGTCAAACCTTTTGGAGCGAGATGCAAAGCAATAACCTTCTTTTTAAAAAAAAAAAAAAATTTATACAAATATACAACAAAATTCACAGTTGTTGAGATGATATTGAGGCATAACAAAAGTGATATCAATAGTCTCACATTATTGAAGCAATATTGCCAAGTATTCAGCCAAAGAAAATCCGGAACAGAGAGATATTTAAACACCACTAATCCCTTTATTAAGGTATATTGCTACAATTACTTTATTTGATCTCTAAACACATAAACTATCATGTGTATCAATTTGAATATTGAAATTACTTACCCAAAAAAAGAAAAAGAAAAAGAGATTTAATATTGAAATTGTGGACACAAACAGTAAAGAGAAGTAATCCTTAAAGGTGTATTCAATGAGTAATCCATCCAATGCCAGGTAACAATAAGAAATAAAGATTTGAAGGAAAATTCAAGTCTAAAACAATAAAGCAAATCAAAATCGTAGAAACAAGGGATTATCCTAAAGAAAACAAAATAATGTGTAGCATAAATGGAAAAAATTGGTTAGATCTCTAATTTCTCATTTGGAACAGAGTAATTAAAACCAAGTACCTATTTGTCAACAAAAAAGAAAAAAAAGAAAAAAAAAAGAAGTACAAATTATCAAGAAAAACTCTTAAGAATACAAATTGTTAAGCCAATAAATAACAAGCTCTCAGCTTTTCTTGGATGCTTTTAATGAAGTGAAGATCAAGTAAGCTACAAGAAAACTAAAAAGAAAAAACCAGTTGATAAAGTGCAAAAAGAATTGCATTTTTGTTTGTCATTGGCGCGTGACTTCTACTTGCAAATCAACAAAAAGAACCTATGATTGAGATTGTGAAAATATTTTAGGTTCCAAACAAATATTATGAACAAATAAAATCAACCAAAAAACAAATACAAAAAGAATAAATACAAAAGCTAAATTTCACTATTTTCAAATTTGGGTAGAGACACTCTCACAAGCCTGAATTCCAAATGCACCCAAATAACTCTCCAAATAAGGATGAATGGTTGCAGAGGAGTACAAACCAAAGAGAGAACTACCAAACAAATCTGCAAAGAACACAAAAGCTAACAGTAGCTAAAGAAATCTCTTAAATTTAAATAGCAATGATTGGTACATCACAAAAGAGAACCTCTTATACCAACAAAGTGCTGTACTTACCAATATTATCTTTAAATACAAAGTGCTGTACTTACCAATATCATCTTTATGGTTGTTGCCAGTCACACAAAACCTCTATTATTATTGCCCCCAAACACCCCTCACCAGATCTCTGTAGCTTGATCACACACAAGATATCTATAGCTCTATTTGTAGCCGAAGGTTTTTGGGGGGGGGGGGGGGGGGAGTTTGGACTTCAAAAAAAAAAATTATAATAAAAAATTGCAATATTTTGGTCATTAAGAGAATGAATTTAGGCTAAAGTGCAGTACCAGAAATTGATTTGTGTTAAACTTAAAAAGCTTGTTTTTAATTGCTTTTATTTTGTTTCATAGTGCTCTGTTCGTTGTAAATATAAGCAGAGCTGCACTTTCCTTATTCGTTTAATGAGAAATTTCTTCCTCTCATCTTCATCTCTGAGTTTATCTTCTCATATGAGATAGAAAACAACATATATATATATATGGGGTGTTGTGAGGGCCCTGGTCATAACCTGGCTCCGAGAGTAATTTTTTTGGGCTAATTGAACATTAACATTAAATATACCTATACGTATAGAATTTTTTTTTCCCTCAAGATTCAAGTGGGCCATGGCCCCTGGTCAAAGAGTAGCTCCGTCCTTGGTCGTGTAGCAGTTTTTTAGATAGAAATAGTAACTTATTTGTTCTTATCAACTTTTTTTTCTACTGCTTTATCATTTTTTTTTTGGATAGAGTCGATATAGATAAAAGAGTAATTATCGATATCAACTTTACTTTCTTTTATTTTTGTTTTTACACTTGCTCTTATTTTACTTATTTTATTATGTGCTAAAACATGGCTATTTGGATTACAACAGAATAATTGACATGTATTTGGACTCTACTGGTGCCGGGTTGAAATAAACTCTATTCCATCCTAGAGAATATAATGGTTTCATTATTTTTTTTTTTAATAATAATTGTTTTACTTTTATGTATTGAAACTAGTTGCTGACTCACTTGATGCATGAGAATAAGTAATTATTTTTATTATAATATAATGTATAATTTATTCTCTAAATTTTTTGGTAGATAATTTGTTCCTCCTTAAAATTAAACAATTTCTATTCGGTCCAATTAGGTCTACTTCGGTTCCATTCAATACCAATTTGGTCCAATTAGGTCACTTCAATCTAATTTGGTCCACTCGATCAATTTCGGTCTTCCTTCAGTCCATTTTAAACTGATTAAGCCTAAAATCCATTCTTTTTGTAGGTTTTCTTTTCAAGTTTATCTCAAAAATTCATTTCTTTTCTTAACTTTTGGGTTGAAAAGTATGAAATTTTATTATATTTAGGCTAAACTCTCTAGTTTTAAGTTAAAAAATAAAATAGACATAAGAAATTGTAAATATGAGCCCTAAAAATGATAAATATTTAAAAGTCTTATTTAAGCCACATCAGTTCTATTCGGTCCATTATGCCCTCTTTGGTCCAATCTGGTCCTATTCAGTCCATTCGGTCCTATTTAGTCCATTCTGTCCACTTAAGCTTTATGCGGTCTATTTGGTCTTATTCAGTCCAATTTGGTCCATTCAGTCTACATTGGCTCTATTTAGTCTACATTGGTCCTATTCGATCTATTCTGTCCACTTTAGTCCTGTTCGATCCATTTTGTCTACTTTGGTTCTATTTGGCCCTATTCAATCTACATTGATCCTATTCGGTCCATTCTGTCCACTTTGATCCACTTCAGTCCTATTCGGTCCTTTTTGTCCACTTCAGTTCTATTCAGTCCACATTGGTCCTGTTTGGTTTGTGTCGGTCGGGTCTGTCAATTTTGGTTCGATTTAGTTCAATTTGGTCCCTTTCAGTCCAGTTTGTTCACCCAGTCCTTTCGTTCTTATTCGGTCCTATTTGGTCTACCTTTTTCCGACCTGGTCCATTCGGTCCTATTCTGTCCATTTTGTTTCTCGTGGTCCAATTCAATTCATTTTGGTCCACTTTGCTCTATTTTGTGCACTTACATAATGGGAAAAAGACATGTTTAGGTTGAAAACACCTAATCTAAATCCAAATTTACTAATATATATATATAAATCTCAAACTCATAATATCTAAACTCTTAAGCATAACATTTGTTGCTGTTATGCTTTTGTTGAGTTACATTAATGTAGCATTTC
Organism: Castanea sativa; assembly: GCF_040712315.1. Classification (NCBI taxonomy): domain Eukaryota; kingdom Viridiplantae; phylum Streptophyta; class Magnoliopsida; order Fagales; family Fagaceae; genus Castanea; species Castanea sativa. Next base: position 15,392,033 of record NC_134021.1, on the reverse strand, counting down.
AATCCACATTTAAGCAAAATATTGTTATAAATATTTTTAAAAATGTGAACCCCACATTGTGTCACAAAATATAACTTAAAAAATAAATAAAAACACATTTTCAAACCAAACACTCATTTATGTGTTTTTAGTATTGAAAAGAAAATGTTCTCTATCTAAACATGGTGTCAAACACACATTTTTGCATTAGGAATACTCTAAATACAGTTTTTTTAGCACAATTTTTAAAAACAATGTTAGGTTCTAAGACGTTAGGTTTAAATGTATTAGAAATTCAATTTATAATGTTGGCAAACCATGATCAAAATGTTTAGTTTTGTTTTAGACTTGCTTAAAGTATGTTTAAGTTGTAAAGTTGGAATCGAGTGTACTACAAGATTTACTGTGTAAATTTGCTTGGCTCGATCGATCGAAGCTCGTGCAGATTATTTTTCTGTAGAATTTTTCAACTCAGCCCAAGCCCATTTTACGTATAGAGTTTTATGTTTTGCCCTAAGTATGAAAGGGAAAACTCTAACCATGTTTTATGGATGCTCTTTATGATGTGTGTGTGAATCTTTTGTGAGATCTAGAGATGTTTGCCTTTACATATACTTAGGGTTATCAAGATCTAAATTGATGTCAAGAGCTTGGTGATCAATTCAGTTGCAGATTCAAGAGCTTAAAGATATACAAGTGGGAGTGCTTCTGCTTGTTGGGAATTCAAGAAAGAAGTAGTCCGTGGACTCGGAGCTATCACGTGGTCGTGGTAATAAGTTTTCTACTCGAGGTAGCAATAGAATGTTAGTGGTCTAATTTGCTATTGTGTAAACTTCAATTCTTTCATAGTGGATTCTGTATTATCGATTTGGTTTTCCTGGGTTATCATATTGTTGTGTTATTTATTTTCTGCACTTTACAATAATATGATTTATATGTGTTAATCTAGATTTTCATAATTTACCTAAGTTAATTACTTGGCTGAATAACTAGGTTAAATTGGTTGTGTGTAAAGGGTCTAAAAACGTACAAGTTGTATCAGAGCGGGTTAGCTCTTGTATTTAGATCCTTTGATCTAAGAGTTGACCCTTGACCCTTGTTGTCATGGAACACGGTCACTCTCTTGTGATCCCACCTCACTTAGATGTGAATAATTATGCTTATTGGAAAGTAAAGATGAAAGCATTCCTGAAATCTATTGATCAGAGAGTTTGGAACTCTATTGAATATAGATGGAAGAAGCCCACTACTCCAATGAGTGAGTGGCAAACTTCTCAGAAAGAAGCAGCCGCTTGTAATAGCAAAGCTATGAATGCTATTTTTAATGCTGTTTTTAAGGAGGAATTCAAGAAAATCTCTAATGTTGAGGTTGCTCACACTGCATGGAATATTCTCCAAACTGTGAATGAAGACATAAAGAGAGTTAAAATCAATAAGCTGCAGTAGTTAACAACTAGATTTGAAAGCATTAGGATGTTTGATGATGAAACTTTTGATGAATTCTACGCTAAGCTTAATGATATTGTTAATTCTGCTTATAATTTGGGTGAATCTATGATCAACCTGAAATTGTTAGGAAAATACTTAGATCTTTAACTAAAAATTTTAGGCTCAAAGTAATTGTCATCATTGAAAGTAAGGATGTGGACCCTATCCTTGTTGATGAACTTGTAGGATCTCTTCAGTCCTATGATTTGGACCTACATAAAACTAGCAAATCCAAATCAATGGCTCTTAAGTTAGTTGATGATGTTGATGTGAGTTGATTTTATGATGAGCTCTTTGCTACAGAGATTGTCTATCTTACCAAGAACTTTAGAAACTTTCTTAAGAACTATAACAAAAGGGCAAGAGGTAAAAACAATGCTGAACCTAAAAATTTTAGGAGGAATGAACCCACTAAGGTAAATAATAATGAGAAACCTAAAGAAAGAGTAGGTCAACCTTCTAATAATTCTATGGGTCAACAATGTTTTGTTGTCAAGGGTATGGTCATTTGAAATCTAAATGTCCAACATTCTTGAGGTCTAAGGGTAAGGCTATGGCTGTAACCCTTAGTGATGATGAAGTTTCTAACAATGAGTCTGGTAGTGATGAGGATGAAAATTTCATTACTTTCACTACTACTGCTATAGTGGATAAAAGTGTTGCTGTTAAGGAGAACCCTTCTAATGAGGAACTCTTTAAGGACGTAGCTTTGCAAAGTTGCTACAAATGATGCTATGAGTGTTGATCTAGGCTTAAAGAAAATTGCATCTCTTGAACTTGATAAGAAAAATTTGCTTGTAAAATTTTTTGATGCTAATGAACTATTGAATAATGTGAAGACTGAGAACATGCTTTTGTTTGATAAAGTTAAGAATTTAAAACATGAATTATCTATTGCTAGAGAACAAAGTAATAGGTCTGCCGGTTCCAAACTTGATCATATGCTGAGTGTTCAAAAGTCTCCTTCAGACAAAACTGGCTTAGGTTTTGTAGAAAGCATATCTGTTTCTGAAACACATTCCACAAACTTTGTTCCTTTTTCTGAGCCTTTTGTAAGTGAGGTTGTCAAATCTGTAGAAGTTACACCTCCTAGGAAGATTAGAGTTGATCTTCAAGAGTCTAAACCTAAGACTTCTAATTCTTCTAAAGGCAAGTTGCATGATAGACTTGCATGGGTTTGTCATTTTTGTGGAAAGTCTAGGCATATTCGTCCAAACTGTTTCAAATTGCAAGATGCTAAGCGAGCAAATAAACCAAAAATACTTGTGCCCCAATACAAGATCCTATGCTACTTATTGGTGAGTTGGTAAAGGCTTTAAACATTTATTCCAATGCTGGAGTTGCTCAGAATTCTAATTTGAATAATAACTCCAATGCTAGAGTTGCATTTAAAAAGCTTTGAATGCAATATGCTCAACCTAATTGAGTCTTTCTGACATGGTCCTTGTACTTCATCGCTCATTTCTTTGTGATCATTTTTCTTTGTTGTTTTTGTTTTCTTTGCTTTTCTAGGATTTGCATTGCATAACATTCATGCATTTCATTCTAGGTTATTTTTGTTATTTTTTTCAAATATAAAAAAAAGGGTAAAAAGAGAAGCAAAATGTGTTTTGCAATTTTTTCTTGGTTTTGAAATCAAGGTTGACTATATTATCTTTACATAACATGTTTATGTACCTTGTTTAGCTTGGATGAGCTTATTTTATTACACTTTACTAGTTTGATCTTTGTAGTGCATGTTATGTGGGAAGATGTTTATAGTTTTTTATCACATGATCTTGATCTTGAAATCACATGCCTTTGATTGTCGAATTTGATCTTAAGGAGAAAGATATAAATAATCATCTCACCAATATTTACTAGCCAATCATGAACACCTTAGTGCATATCGTAAGATTTTGTGCTCGAAAAAGTGTAGCACATGCACAAAAAGAACATAAGGTATAGCCTCCGCTTAAATGATAAAATTGGTGTGTACATTATTGGATTATAATTAAATCAGTCAAATAAAATTGGTGTGTACATTATTACTGCTAATTTTTAATAAGTTTCTGATTTAATAAAATCGGTGTGTACATTATGAGGCAATTTCAAGAAACTTACATGATTGCAAGCTTTTATTCTAGGAGATGTGAGAGTTATATGATGCAACTCTTTAAGGGATAGTCTCTTTTAAATGCATGTGATGGATTTTGTAGAAATTGTGCTTGAATTCTATTCACATATCACCTCACATGTATCTCAAGCTTTTGCTAGTTGCATATACTACACAAATTACTCTTTGCTAAACTTTGTACATATTATTGTGTGTGATCTTGGTTTGACCAACCAAGTTTGAATTGAGCTTTATGCAAAACATGTTTGTTGTTTGGGATTTTAAGGATAATTGATGGAAACTCTAAATTTTGGGAAAACAGGGATCAAAACAAGTGTTTTTGAAAAGAATTTCATCTCATACTAATGCATTTTATTCATAAAATTCAATGCTTTGATGAGTTTCTGCATAAAATTGTTTTGATTTTCTAAAATTTGTTTTTTCCAAAATTTCAATCGATCAAACCTGTTTCTCGATCGATCGAAATTGCGATTAAAATTTTAGTCAGCCTTTGTTTGTTTCGATTGGTTCTCGATTGGTGCTGGATCAATCGAAGCATTTTCGATCGATCGAAACTAATTTTCGATCAATCGAAAGTTGTATAGAGAGGTTTTTTTTTTTTAAACCTTTGTTTCTCACGTGTTCAAACACTTTTCAAACTTTTTAAACATTTGTCTCTTTCTATCTGATCGGTTAAGGCTTCCAATCAAGATTTTTGTCATTTTTCTCCAATCTTTTTGCAAGGTTTTTCTCTCCCAAGGCCGGTAAGACCATATTAGCCTTCATTTTTCATTTGTTTTCACTTTTCATGCATTAAATCATGCATTGTTTTGGAAATTTCGAACCTAAGGAATTTGAGGATTTTTTGTTGAATCAAGCCTTTTTCTTTTAAAATTTATCATTGAGTTTTTGTTGTGGGATGCTATGAACATGATTCTTATGAATTAATTTGATCAATTTGGTGGTTTGTGAAAAATTGAAAATTCTAGGGCTTGAAACTACCCGATTTGGGGATTTTGTTCAATTGGATTTAATTGGATGAAATTAGCTTGTTGGATTGATTAATTTGATCATTATAATGTATTATCTATCTTGTTTAATGATCAATTGGTCAATTTCTTGAAAATTGTACAAGTAGTTTTTCAAAATTTTAGGGTTTTTGATATAAACTCTATGCTCAAGCCTATTTTGTGTGTTTTAAAGTTAAATTGAACTTATTCTCACTACATTAGATCATGCATCATCTGATTATAATGCTTATGCATCATATAGATTTTTTATATTGTTTTGTGCTAACTTGCAGTCTGCCCTTGGTTTTTTGTTTTTTTGTTTTTCTTTTGGTTTTGTCTATGTGTCTTGTCCTATCCTTAGCACCATGCCTAGGAAAACTAGAGCCAATAGGAAAGCCTCCTCTTCTTTTATACCTTCCTTTGAGAGTGATAGGTTTTTTAGTGAGAAGAACCAAGAAGCATATGAGACTTTGAATCTTTTTAGATACGTCTAGGCTGAGAGAAAGGTTATTCTAGATGAGGTTGATCCTAAGATTAGAAGAAACTTTGAGTATAGGGGTTGGTTACCATTGCTGGATATTTCACATCTCCCTCTGGCTACCTTGATCAGAGAGTTCTACTCAAACCTCTCGGTTCACTCTTATGATTCCAACACTCTTGTGAGAAGTTGGATACGGGGTGACGAGTACACCATTACTCCTTCAATAGTGGCTGCTGCTCTTGGGGTGCCAGTGGTCAAACATCCTGCGTATCCTTATGATAAGTCTCTTCCTCTTGATGACATCATGTCATACATCACTGGTACTTCTATCTAGTGGGGTTCTAATCCTTGGATCACATCTGCTGAGTTGACTGGGATTCATTATCTTTTCTTTAGGATTGCTTGTCATTCTTTGTGGCCTGTCTCTCATTTGCACACCATTCCTATCGAGAGATGTACATTTTTGTATGCCCTTGTTACCGATGTTACTATGAGTTTTTCTCATCTTTTCATTCGTTCTTTAATTGAGGTTCATCGGAGTAGTTCTATTTCTCATGCTCTTTTCTTCCCTGTTTTTATTTATCGGATTCTTTTACATTTAGGTCTAGAGAACTTTCCCGTGTTTGAGCCTGTTCATACAGTTGCTCCTATAGGTGCCACATTTCTTAGGCAGAGAGCTGCTCAGATGAGAGCGAGCTTTAACGTTCTAGAGTTGAGTCTTCTGGTGCTGCACCTCCTCCTCCTCCCTCCTCTACAGGTGATACTTCTGTTGAGGTGTCTGCCAATCCGACTGCTGTTGTTGCTGATGTTCCTCCACCTTCTAGTTCGGATGATTCAAACATTCGTCGCATGTTGGAGACTGTCATGACCGTTCAGGCGGCTCATGGTCAGCTTTTGGTGGACATTCTTGATAAGCTTCGTGCTTTGCAAATTTGGAGAGTATTAGACCGCCACCTTCTTTTGATGATGAGTGAGTGCCATTTGACAATTCATCACAAAAAGGGGGAGTACATATGTTGTAGAGAGGAGTTTTAAGGGGAGTTTTTTTTTAAATCTTTTTTGGAGCTTTGGAGTTTTTAGATTGTATTTAGGTGCTTCATTCTGTATTTACATTTTTTGGCTCATGATATATTGTGTATAGGTTATCCATGATAGGGGGAGATACTTTGTTGATATATGTTTCTTGTTTCACATTTTTCAATGAGCTATATTTATGAGGTTATTCAGGATATATGTCTTTATCTTGTATTATGTGAAATCAAGAAGTTAATTTGTGATTACTTATATTTTCCACACATGCGTTTATGTGTTTGTTAAGTGTTACAGGAATATATAGGTTGATTCAGTCGTACTACTGTTTACACTTGCAACTGATGGATAGTAGTTAGGTTGAATTTATATTGGGTTGTTTTTATTTGTAACTTTGAGCAATTTGTTAAGTTTGTGTTTTGTCATGGATTGCCAAAGGAGGAGTTTGTTAGGTTCTAAGACTTTAGGTTTAAATGTATTAAAACTTCAATTTGTAATGTTGGCAAACCATGATCAAAATGTTTAGTCTTGTTTTAGACTTGCTCAAAGTATGTTTAAGTTGTAAAGTTGGAATCGAGTGTACCATAGAATTTACTATGTAAATCTGCCTGGCTCAATCGATTGAAAATTAGACTCGATCAATCAAAGCTTGTGCAGATTTTTTTTCTGCAGAATTTTTCAACTCAGCCCAAGCCCGTTTTACGTATAGGGTTTTATGTTTTGCCCTAGGTATAAAAGGGAAAACCCTAGCCACGTTTTATGGATGCTCTTTATGCTATATGTGTGAATCTTTTGTGAGATCTAGAGGTGTTTGTTTTCACATACACTTAGGGTTATCAAGATCTAGATTAATGTCAAGAGCTTGGTGATCAATTCAGTTGCAGATTCAAGAGCTTAAAGATATACAAGCGGGAGTGCTTGTGCTTGCTGGGAATTCAAGAAAGAAGTAGTTTATGGACTCGGAACTGTCACGTGGTCGTGGTAGTAAGTTTCCTACTCGGGGTAGCAATAGGATGTTAGTGGTCTAAGTTGCTATTGTGTAAACTTCAATTCTTTCATAGTGGATTTTGTTTTAACTTGAGGATGGCTAGGTTAAATCCTCCCCAGGTTTTTTTATCGATTTGGTTGTCCTGGGTTATCACATTGTTGTGTTCTTTATTTTCCGTACTTTACAATAATAAGATTTATATGTATTAACCTAAATCTGCATAATTTACTTAAATTAATCACTTGGCTAAATAACTAGGTTAAACTTGTTGTGTGTAAGGGGTCTAAAAACGTACAAACAATTTTTTGATTATTTTGAAAACAAAAACACCAATCCCTTACCAATTGGGCTCTAATCTCTTCTTTTAACTATTCTTTTTTTTTTAAAACCATTTCTTCTTCCATCACACATTGTAATTTTTTAAATTGACATAGATAGAATATTCATTTCTAAATTGATATGATATTATCGTCGAGACATGAGAGTGTTTTTAATATGAATATCCCACTATGCTTCCTTTGTAACATGGAAGTAGATGTCATTTTACCAAGATCACTTACAACAACATACTATCACTTGGGTATATTTTGGAGAACACTTAATGTGCATGGTGAACACAATCAAGACATTCGTGGAGGATCACCCATGACGGTCAAACATTTTGGGAGAAAGCAGTAGAGAGGAGATAGATAGCTTATATATTGTGTCTGTAGCACATATTTAAGCAATATTGCCAAGTATTCAGCCGAATAAAATCAGGAGGAGAAAGATATTTAAGCATACAAATGAAACTAAATGCTCTATTTGAAATTACTTTATTAATTGATCTCTCAAGTCTCAACACATAAACCTACAAGCACTACGTAGTATATGTATCAATTTTAATATAGAAATTACTTACCATAGTCCAAAACTATAAAAGTTCAATATTGAAATCGAAGATTCAAACAGTAAAGAGAAGTAATCCTTAATGGTTTATTCAAATGAAACTAAAGCAACTGGGACAGCAGACACCATTTGTAGTGCCTACTGATAAATAGCACTACCTTTTCCACAGCAGATGAAAGCACTCACATACTAACCACCCATTAGGCCATGTTAACATATCCAAGAATCAATAAAAGTCATCATCTCGATACATGGAAGTGAATTATTGCCTTGGGAAGTACCTTCTTTGCTGAGCCAGTTTTAGTTGTGTTGTCAATTCATTATTTTCCACCTGGTAGTACATCATAAAACCAAACAATAGTCATCAGACTAAAGAAAATTTGAAAAACAACATGAACAAAGTGCAGGGTTCCAAATCAAAATGAATGAAGTGCAAAAATTTTAAGAACATTTTCTTTCAAATGCAAAACAGCATATATAGCCATGGAAACACCCTGCTGCTGACATGGAAAACAGGTTGAAAATTCTGTCCAAACATAAAAAGTCAAGAAATTATGGGGTCTGTGAGCTTAACCCGAAGTGCACGCAGCCAATCCTCGTACTGGGACACCACTTGCCTCTGATGTTGCAAGTCCAAGTTCAGATGTTCTTCATGCTCATTCAGATGTACATTTTTTGCATCCACTTCTCGCTGGAGAGCAAGAGCTTCATGATCATATTGGTTATAATTCTCACGCAACTGCATCTGTGAGAATTTTAATACAGTAGAAGAAATTAAACTATATATCTCCTGCTAATGTTGCTCAAATAATTTGCAGAGAAAATTACAGAATAAGATAGAGAGCTCTTCAAGCCTATAGCTTAAATCCTCTGATGGACAGAAGTTTCTTCCTATATATTACGGGCCATTAAAATTGAAGTGTAGTCTCCTTTTTATAAAGTACTCCTTCCATCAAGGAATTTTCATTAACAAGTCTCACTATACACCTATTCACAAAGAAATTCCTAATTGGATGAGTTTTTATCTATTTCTCACTCTAATTATAATAAAATAAATCTCTCTCTCTTTTATTTTAGGAATGAATAAAATAAATCTAAATCTAAATTTACCATATATATATAGTTGGGTCACATCACATTTTCCTAAAATAGGAAAATTCACAATAAGTAAACAAAGCCATAAAAGAAACAAGCCATTATTAGAATTAAAGGAAAAATAAAAATTTCCTCACTTTTAATCCACAAACTATCAATTGCTACATTATAACCTATGAAGTTTGGACTGGAATGAAATTAGTAGGGTTACTCTAAAATCTACATTTTAATCAAAACTTTAAATGGTCAAATGTAATAATAAAAAATTTGTTCTAAGAGGAAAGGAAAGGAAAGAACAATAAGGGGAATTAAATTATAATACATCTTCGGCTAACTGAAGATGACTTTTCTCGACAGTGTCTGCATTTGTTTTGATCTCGTTCATGAGAGTCTTGAACAATCTTGTACCATTAACTCTGGCATCATGTTCAGAGTGAGCATTCCATATCTGTCTAACAGAGCAGTCCACCCAATAATCAAGAGCTTTCAAGGGGGCGTTCTGTAACCTCTCGCTCATGATAGTTTCTTTTTCTTTCTTCAGCTGCCTTCTCGACTTCAGCTGCCTTCTCGAAAACCAAACAAGAAGTCAAATTTTTAAGCCAATAAATAACATGTACTTAGGTTTTCTTGGACGTTTCTAATAAAATCAAGATTAAATAAGCTACAAGAAAATTATAAAGAAAAAAAGGAATTGATATATTTTTTTTGAGAGAATTTCAACTAACGGTATCCGCTTTTAATAATAGATTTTTATCATCAGATCAAGGCACCAATTAGTTTTTGATGTGGGCGGAAATTAAATCTCAAATCACTTATTCAATCAGGAAAAAAGAAAAAGAAAAAAACAGTTGATATAGTGCAAAAAGATTTGCATTCTTTATAATTGGTGGGTGACTTCTACTTGTGAATATAAAATATGCAATTGCTATAAAAGAATCAACAAAAAATACCCACATGATTACAATATTGAATTAATACTCAGAGTTGGAGAGACATTTTAATCAAACAAGAAAGGAAGAGAACGAAGAAAATGAGAGTACCGTTGAGAGAGAAGTTTGGTTTTGAGAGGTTAAGATCTGAGTGCTAACAGTGACTCTGGTTTGAGAATTAAGAAATTTGAGAGCTCTTCGTTTGAGTAGCGGAATAGAGGAAAAAGGTGAAGAAAAGTGTGTCTACACTACTACAATGCTATAGGCTCTTATAAACGGTCTGAGTAAATTAGTTAAGTTAGTTACTTCCCGCTCCTTTTGGTTTTGACTTTTTCGTCAGCTGCTGTCAGAGTAATCAACCGCGGAAATTTTAGCCTCGTTAGCTTTTAAAATAACTGATTGTTCTGATACAGTGGGTCTTGATTGGTAGATAAAATGAAAAGGTGAAAAGGGAATCCTATAATGCACCCAACAAATTAAACAAAATTTTGTCACTTTTTGAGGCCAGACATTTTGATTTGTAATATATTACTTAAACATGGGAATATCATTGAAATCATTTTTCTTATACACCAATTACAAACGGCTAACTCCATAGTTGTGAAATTGGGCTTATAGTTGGTACAAGCTGCTAACTCTAAGGTTAGGAAATTGGGCTTTTAGTTGGGAGCAGTTAATGTGCTATTATGATTACGCCTAGGTAGAAAAGTCACACTAATCATGCCCCTCTCTAACTAATTTTTTTTACCCAAAAAAGAAAGAAAGAAAAGAAATTGGGCTTATTGTTATTGAAAGATATTAATTTTTCATCTTATGTATTTGATAGGAATCATTAAAAAGTTTGACTCTAAACATAATTGGAACCTTAGGGGCTGTTTGGTTTTTGTATTCCATCATTCATAACTCAAAATATGTGGGTCCCACAGCTGAGAAGTCTGTTTGGTATTGTTTCCAGTTTTTGTTTCCATCACTTAATTATCTAATTTTTGAGTGATGAATTATGGAAACTGAAAACTCATTTTAGGTGTTTTCAGTTTCCAAAACTCAGTTTTCATGGCATTTTTGTAATTAAACCCACATACATGGGACTCATTGTCAGTGCAAAGTCACACCAAGCACTGCTTTTGACAAACCCACCAACGGCTCCTTCTCAGTGTTCACACCAAAAATCAACCCACACAAAAATATCCAACATCCAACCTCAGAGCTCCTCTCACACACATCCTCAGCCCAGCCATGCCTACCGAGTAACCCTACCTCAGCCAACCCGCACTGGCTCGAGCTCAGACTGGCAAATGTGATGCCCAGAAAACCTAGATTTCTTATAATCTTTCAAGTCCCAAAAAACCCATATTTAGCACCAAATAGAAACAAACAAAACCCACTAAAATTAAACTTAGAAATCTAAACATATGAAGTTCAAGATCAACTCAAAATTTAACATCAAAATCCATAATCAATATTAAAACATGATTTTTACTAGGTTTAGGAATACAGATCTGAAAAAAAAAAAAAAAAAAAAAAAAAAAAAAAAAAAAAAAAGAAGCAACATCGGGTTTAGGGATACAGATCGTCTTTTCCCCACCTTGCCGGCAAAAAAACCCACAAAAACCCACAAAAAACCCACATGATTTTTATTGGGTTTAGGGATACAGATTAAGATCATCTTTTCCCCACTGTGCCAGCGGCTTTGAGCTCACCATCAGAGCAAATCAAGATCAAGCTAAAGAAGAAGAAGCCGTAGAAGATGAAGATAAAGAAGAAGTAGCAGCAACTGAGCTAGACGATGATGATTGTGGCTTTAAACAGAGATCCTTCACTGGGTTTGTTGAGGGTTTTGGGAGAATATGTGCCCGAAGGGGAAACATAAAGTGAAATGGCCCCTTAAGTCTTAATATGTTACGCAGGTAGGCTAACCGTGGCTTGACATTGTGCTCAGGTATGGGTCCCACAAAAAAGTAGAAAATTTAAGTGATAAGAAGCTGAGTGAAGTGTGCCAAATAGGTGGGTATAGGAAATTGGGGTATTTTTAGTGATGAGTGATGAGTGATGAATGACGAAAATTGAGTGAGGAGTGATGAATGATGGAAAAAAAAAAAAAAAAAAAACCAAACAACTCCTTTGGCTTTAACTCCTAACAGGAGGATGATATGTGCCCTTAAAATGTGGGTCAATCAATAAATTAATCAATAAGTCTCTAGTTATGGAAAAAAAAAAATTATAAAAGTTGAGATGACAAGTTATTTTTTGTAGGTAAAAAAGTGGTGTTAATGGTGATAACTAGAAAAACTTACCAAATTAACCAGTATCATTATTCAGGTTGGTAGTTAGGATGCGTTTGTTTTGCCTAAAAATATTTTTTCAAAATTTCTTTTTCCAATTTCAAGTGTTTGGTGTCATTGAAAATTTAGGTCAACTTGTTGACTACAGAATTTTGGCAATGTGTAGTAAAATGATTTACGCCCCTATTTTCAAGAAAAGCATTTTACATACAACTTAAAACTCATCAACCCAACCTCCACCGCCACAACCTAAAATAGCAACTAATATTCTCACCCTTATCACCGGTCATTGATCTTGCCATCGACACTAATCATTGATTCACCCTAAAAACGAGGCTCTCTCTCTCTCTCTCTCTCTCTCTCAACTTCTTTTTTTATTGTCCTTTTTTTTCTAGATTTTTTGGTTGGAAATTGTTTATTATATATCTGTTTGTGAGTTATAAAAATGTGAGAAAGTAGTAAAAAATATGTATTTGATAGGTAGGATAAAAGAAATTGGAGGAAGAAAAAATAATGTGTATGTCCAATGTTTTGAGAAGAAAAAGAATGCTTGTGATTTGTAGTAAATTATTATATCATCTCTCTTCTAAAAAAAAGAAAATATCATTCGTATCATATAAAAAGTAAAGGAGGGATAAAATAGTGGAGGAACTGTGGTACAACTTAACTGGTCGGGTGTGAGGTGGCTACTAATTGGCCTACCCATTCCAAGCCAAGGGTTGAGCCATGTGACTTGAGCGAAGGCTCTGGGTCTCATGGTTTCTAGAGTGGAGGGAACTGCATGAGGTTGGTTTCACAGAGTAGCGACTACCTCCCGCCCCTGGCAGTGGAAGGATTACGGGTCGATGCTTACCTGTGCCCATCAAGACCCGTTGAGTTCTTCCTAAAAGAACCACCACTTTTTTTTTCTTTTTTTTTTGGTTCTGGGTTTTGCTGGCTAGATCATTTCTTATTTGATCTGGGTTTTGCTGTGTGAATGTTCAATTCTTTTGTTATATTATTGGGGTTTCTGTGAAAATTGAAGATGCCTCCATTTAAGTGTTATATTCTTTTGTTATATTACTAGTGTAGGTTGCACGTGCATTAATATAGATTTTTTGTTTGTTTGTTGAAGAAGTATGAAATCACGTACTCAAATTTAAAATAGCTATTTAAATATATTAATTTAGTATTTACTATGACAATTTCATAGAACTTATTTACTAAATGTAATATTTATTCACCAAAAAATGCTACAAAGAATGATAATGAGTGTCATCATCTTTCCACAATATTTAAATTTTCAGAATGAATAATGATATATGCTACAATTTTTTTTTGAAGATCTTCATCAAATTAAATACTTGCAACCATCTACAATGAAGATTTTGTTATTCATACTTCATTCTTTATCATTTTATTTTATGAATACAACTACGATATTTAACTTACTTATTTTTAATGAACACCCTTTTAAGTAGGAAAGAAATTAAAAAAAAAAAAAACAAAATAACAAAAGACATCTGTCATTAAAGTTTCTATTAAATAAAATTATAAGTATAGAAGTTTTACACCTAACAAATTAGTGTTCTCTAGGTAACAAATAGAACACCATATATCATCATTCACACAAGTAATTGATGTATATCTCCACCTATCAAAGGACTAAAACTTCTCAGAACTAATCACTTAAACGGAGGAGGGTTTAAAATGAGAAGTTTGCACCCCAAAATGAAAACAAACATCAGTCCCACACTGCTCAGGTACAAGAAAAAACTATACTTTACAATAGGCATAAATCATTTCCTATTCGCCGAGCTCGGTAGCGTGAGCTTGTAACCTGTGTAGGGCATTATAGTGGTGGAATAGTGGTACAGCTCAACTGGTCGGGTGCGAGGTGGCTACTAATTGGCTTGCCCATTCCAAGCCAAGGGTGGAGCCATGTGACTTGAGCGAAGGCTCTAGGTCTCATGGTTTCTAGAGTGGAGGGAACTGCGTGAGGCTGGTTTCACAGAGCAGCGACTACCTCCCACCCCTGGAAGTGGAAGGATTATGGGTCGATGCTTACCTGTGCCCGTCAAGACCCGTTGAGTTCTTCCTAAATGAACCACTTTGATTTGGGTTTTGTTGTGTGAATGTTCAATTCTTTTGTTCTATTACCTGGGTTTCTGTGAAAATTTAAGATGCCTCCATTTAAGCGTTGCATTCTTTTGTTATATTATCTAGGTTTCTGTGAAAAGTGTAAAAATGCTTAAGACTGAGGCATGTATATTGGGATTATGGACAATTAAGACAAATTTATCTTTCAAAACAAACAAACAAAAACACAATTCCAATCTAGTTTATATAAATAATAAGGGTGTTGTGCATGGTGGATTGGGAGTATATAAAGATGGGAAATGTTAACGAATGCCCTTAGAGCATTGGTTAACAATTTATTTAAAGAGTTTTTACGGGAAAAGAAAAAAAAATGCAATTAATATTTTGACAATTTTTTTCATTTCACATAAAAGTAGTGTCAAGACTATTCTAAAATAGATTGTTAACCAATACTCTAAGGACACTCGTTTGCATGGCTCTGTAAAGATTAGTCATAATGCCTTATGTGAAATGCTAACGAATGCCCTTAGAGTATTGGTTAAAAATCCATTTAAAGAGTTTTTATGGGAAAAAAAATGCAATTAATATTTTGACAGTTTTTTTCATTTCACTTAAAAGTAGTGTCAAAACTTTTCTAAAATGGATTGTTAACCAATGCCCTAAAGACACTCATTTGCATGGCCCTGTAAAGATTAGTCATAATGCCTTATGATTAATTGCTAATTTTAGTTCAAATTTTAATCAATTAATTACTGTAAGTATATAAAGATTAGTCAATATGATAAAGCAATATTGGAATTATGGATAATTAAGACAAATTTCTCTTTCAAAGCAAACAGAAACACAATTCCAATCTAGTTTATATAAATAATAAAGGTACTATGCATGGTGGATTGGGAGTATATAAAGATTAGTCACAATGCCTTATGATTAATTGCTAATTTTAGTTGTGAAAATTTGTCCCTGCAGCTGTGGGAATTTAAACAGCAGAAGAAATTAAACTATGCCTCCTGCTAATGTTGTTTAAATAATATGTACATAGAAAAGCAAAGGGTAGTGTTTTGAAATCATGTCTTCAACTAACAATAATTAAACTACAATAATATACTCTACATATGTAAGTCACATATATGATATACATCACATTTCCCTAAAATTGAAAAATTGACAATATGTAAACAAAGCCTAAAAAGAAAACAAGCCATTATTAGATTTAAGGGTATAATACATTTTACTCCCTTGTAATTCGACTTTCTTACAATTTAATACACAAACTTTTTTTTTTCTTTTTTTTCTTTTTCTGAGATCAATACACAAACTATCAATTGCTACATTTTAACCCTTAAAGTATGGAGTAGAATGAAATCAGTAGGGTTATACTTTGGATGGAAATTGGGTTTATAGTTATTGAAAGACGATAATTTTTCATTTCATGTATTTGATAGAAAGCATATGAAAAAAAGGAAAAAAGTTTGACTCCAAACATATTTTGAGCCTTAGGTTTCAATTCCTAATAGGAAGATGATATGTACCCTTAAAAAAATGGGCCAATCAAAGAATTATTATCATATAATGGATCAATCAATAAGTCTAGAATTAAAATTTTAAAAAAAATCATAGCAGTTGAGATTGAGATGGCAAGTTATTTTTTTTGTTGGTAAAATAGTGATGTTAACCAGTATCATTATTAGGGTATGATTGATAGTTGGGCTGCGTTTGTTTTACCTAAAAATATTTTTCAATTAATTATCTTTTTAATTTCAAGTGTTTGGTATCACCGGAAATGTTGGCCAACTTGTTGACTGCAAATTTTGGGCAATGTAATGTAAAATAATTTACACCTCTATTTTTAGGAAAAACATTTTATACATCACTTAAAACTCATCGACTCCAACCTCCACCCCCACACCCTACAATTAGAAGCTAATATTCTCACCCTCATCGCCCGCGTCAATATTGCCATTGACACCAATCATTGATTCACCCCAAAAATTGGGCTCTCTCTCTCTCTCTCAACTTCTTTTTTTATTGACATTTTTTTTTTATTAATTTGGATTTTTTTTGGGCTGGAAATTGTTTATTATATTTCTGTTTGTGAGTTGAAAAAATGTGGGAAAGTAATAAAAAAAATGTATTTGATAGGAAGGACAAAAAATAGGAGGAAGAAAAAATAATGTATTTGTCCAATGTCTTGACAGGAAAAAAAATGCTTTTGATTTGTAATTAATTATTATATCATTCCTCTTCTCAAAAAAAAAAAAAAAATCCCTATCATATAAAAGGTATAGGAGGGATAAAATAGTTCTTGCACTCTTACCCTATATTCCTCTCAATTTTCTGCCTATTTGGAGGGAGAAATATTTTGTGGCCAGGGAAGAAAATAACTCACACCAATTTTCCATCCCAGTTCTATATATATTTGGTTGACAGAAATTGTATAAATATTACTTCTTTCACTAATTTGGTTGATAGAAATTTCAGGTGAGAATTTAAAATTTTCACGAATTAAGAAATAAGTCCCACCAAATTAAATCATATTTGTATTTGTATCTCAAGATTTATTGAAAACACCTTCATTTTTTTTTTTTTCTTTTTTGCTGGTTGGTTTCACCAGTTAAATCTCTTCTTTTAATTAGAAGTTGGTCATACATTGTAATATTTTTTTATTTGACATAAACAAAGTATTCATTTGTAAATTGATACAATATAGACCAGACATGAGATCTTTTTTAATATGAATATCCTACCATTCATAAATGGTTTAAAATCTATGCTATCTTTGTAAGATGGAAGTAGGTGTCATTTTACCAAGATCACTTAGAACTACACACTATCAAATGGGTATATTTTTCTCAAACTTTTGAAGGCAGGGGAGAAACCATTAGAGAGGGGCAAAGCAATAACAAAAAAAATATAAATATACAACAAATTTCACAATGATTGAGATGATAGGTTATAATCTTGGTGTATAATAAAAGTTATGTCAATAAACCCAGCTAGATAATGTCTGCTGGTTGGTAGTGAGAGGACTCTTAGTACCTGCATACTCAAAAGGGGGTGCCTCATATATTTAAGCAATATTAATTGCCAAGTATTCAGCCAAAGAAAACCAAAAAGATAAAAATATTAATTTAAGCACCACTAATCTCTTTATCAAGGTATATTTTTACAATTACTTTATTTGATCTTGAAGTCACTTACACCTACAAACACCTATGATGTGCATCAATTTCAATATTGAAATTATTCAACAAAAAAAGTTCAATATTAAAATCAAGGACACAAACTGTAAAGAGAAGTAATCCTTAATGGTGGTGTATTCAAATGAAACTAAATGTCTTTCATCACTGCCTACCATTTGAATATAAGAGAGGATCAGGAAACCCCCGCAGAGAAATTGGGACAGCAGACACCATTTCTAGTGCCCACAGATAAATAGCACAACCATTTTCACAGCAGTTGAAAGCACTCACATACTAACATACTATCTATGCATCCATTAGGCCAAATTAACGTATCCAAGAATTGATAGAACACATCAGGGTGCACGGAAGCCCCTTGGGTTGGAGTCGCTTTGCTGAGCCTGTTGTAGTTGCATTGTCAATTCATTTTTTTCCTCCTGATAGGGCATCATAAAAACAAACAATCGTCATCAGACTAGAGAGAAATTAGAAAACTAGCAGTAGACATATAGTTAATTGAAATCATGCAAATGATGCAATGACTATAAGGAAAGCAAGGAATCAATCAAAATTATTAATGCACAATTCATTTCTTTCAAATGAATAGCATATATAGCCACCGAACACTCTGCTGCTGACATGGAAAACATAAGACAATATACAAAGGCTGAAATTTAGTTTTGTTTGTGTAATGCTTATGCATCCAATTTGCACCCAAAAAAATTTGGGTTAATGGGCAATTTCTTTTAGTCAATCGAAGAGCCAGTACCAAGCAAGGTACCTATTTAGCTAATCTCACCACATGTATTGACAGCCACAGCTATCCTACACAAATTCTTGAATCTATACCAGACAAACAATCAGAAAAACTTACAAGTAGAGCTGGTAGCACTAGTTCCACCATGCCCACCAGAGTGTGGTTTGAACTTAAAGATCTACAGCAATTCCAGCCCACCCTTAACACTTGAGACATCAACCCCCAAGTGGGAGGATATATTCGGTAATTTGGTAATTGGTTACCTCTCTCAAAATAAAGCTCACACAAGTCTTAAAAGAAAGAAACCCAATATTAAGTAATTCTATTTCAGGCAATATCACCCAAACAGAGCTTTCCATTCCATTTCTTTTAAAGACCCAATTTTTCCCTTCTTTAAACAAAGTGTAAACTGTAAAGTCCTTTCCTTTATCTTTTTACCCTAATCTTTTTGTACCTACTCACACCAAAACAGACAAACAAACTCTCCGTCTTTCTTTTCCCAGTGATCAATAAAATGGAAACAAAATTATCAATTAAAACAACCTTCAAGCATCATAGTAAAACAAGCATATATGGGGTGCGTGAGCTAAACCTCTAATGCTCTCAGCCGACTCTGGTATTCGGGCACCAGTTGCTTCAGATATTGCACCTCCAAGTTCCGATTTTCAAGCTCTTTCTCACGTTCAATTTGGGCTTCCTGTGCTTCCTTGAGATTACTAATTTGCATACGAGCTCCTTCAATCAGTCCCTGCAACTGTGAGAATTTTAAAACATCAGAAGAAATTAAACTATACCTGCTGCTAATATTGTTCAAATAATTTGTAGAGAAAATCACAGAATTAGATGAATCTCCTCAAGCCTATAAATTATCCCATTAGAAAGTCCTTTGATGGACAGAAATTTCTTCCTATATATTAAGGATAGTCTCCATTTTATTAACTCCTTCCATCAAGGAATTTTCATTATCAAATCTCACTAAATACCTATCTATAAAGAAAATCCTAATGGGGTGAGTCTTTATCTATTACTCACTCTAACTATTAAATATATATTTTTCTTTTAGGAATAAATAAAATACATTTCTCCACCTATCAAAAAAAGAAAAAGAAAAGGAAGACATTTCTCCCATCTACCAAAGTAAAGATAAAGGAAGGGAAAGAACAATACATTTTCGCAATAAGAACCCACAGATTCAGCATTACTCCATGCTAGTTTACTATAGGTTGTGATGAAAGTCTCCAACAATCTTCTACTACGAGCTCTGGCCTGATGTTCATTCAAGGAATTCCACATTTCTCTAACACAGCTCTCCACCCAGGGATCAACATCAAAATAATCCAAATCGTCCATGTGAGCGTTCTGTAACTTCTGTAGAAACCTTGTAAGAGATTATCTAAAAGAAAACAAAAGTGTAGCATAATTGAAAAAAAAAATGGAAAATAAGCCATCTTTATTCTATGTTTGTTTACGAAGAAAAAGAAAAGACATTTAATTTCTAAACATACTCTAATTTCTCATTTGGAACACACAAAAACTATCAAGAAAAACTCTTTTCAGTAAAAATTTTAAGCCAATAAATAACAAGCTCTCAGCATTTCTTGGACGTTTCTAATCAAGTCAAGTTCAAATAAACTACAAGAAATATTAAATTTTTTAAAAAAAAAGAAGAAAAAAGAAGAAGAAAGAAGCAGTCGATATGGTGCATAAAGAATTGTATAACTATGAACTAGAAGAAAATCAATAAACACATGATTTCGACTGTGAAATTTAAAGAGGTGGAATCGTATGAGAGTACCCTTGAGAGAGAAGTTTGGTTTTGAGAGATTGTGATCTGGGAGCTAACAGAAAATCTGGTTTCAGAATTGAGAATTCTGAGTGCTCTTCGCAATAGAGGAAAAAGGTGAAGAAGAGTGAGTCTTTATGGGAGAGGCTTTGACTCTTATAAACGGACCGACTTAAGTAGTTATTTTTAGTTAAGTTAGTTACTTCCCGCTCCTTTGGGTTTTGGCTTTTTTGTCAGCTGCGGTCAAACTGATCAACCAATGGAGAATTATTTTTATCATTGTTCTCACACTTTTTAAAAGTTAGCACAATTTCATTAAGGTCACTCTCACATGGAAGACACCAACTCAGGTCCCCCTACCCATTTTTTCTTTCATTAAAAAAAAAAAAAAAAATCCACATCTTTTATTGATGTCCACATTTATTTATTCTGATAGGTCCACATTTAAAAATTAAAACATGAAAATAGTGATAATGCATGTGTATGAAAGATGTACAATAAGGTGTGTTTAAGAATCAATGCCCTTAAAAAGAATGGGTCCATCAATGAAGTTTTATCGTATAGTGGGTCAATCAATAAGTTTAGAGTAAAAAAAAAATTCACCATCGCGAAAGGCAAGTTGTTCTTTGTAGGTAAAAAGGTAATGTTAATAGCAAATCCAAATGAAAATGACTAAGAAGTTACCAATCCAACCACCGTTAAAAATGTTAAAAAAAATTAGTGTGTGGCATTACTTAGGTATGATTGGTAATTAGGATGTGTTTCTTTTACCCAAAAATATTTCCTTCTGAATTTCAGGTGTTTGCTGTGATTATTTGCTTTATGATATTTACTAAATTTTGTATGTTTCAGATATAGCATGTCCCTTTTGTTGAAAATGTTGGTCAAACCTGAAAATAGTTGTTAATTGATTGTAAAATTTTGGGCATTTTAGGCACGGAAGTCAATACCGTACCGATACCAACCTTACCAGGGAAATATACCGTACCAGTCATTAAACCAGTACTAGTACTCCTCCAAAATGTACTAGAAAAAATTATTGGATTGTACCGGCCTATTTTGGCTATACCAGCCAGTATTGTTTGGTATTGGCATTTTGGCCAGTACAATAAAAAACATAAAAAATTGAAAAAAATTATTAAAAAACATTTTATTTAATCTAATATATTGGTTAATGTACTTAAGTTAATATGTAGGCTTATAAAATATGTGAATTTTAAATTTTGTGTTCATAAACATATAAATTAATAAATTAATATTTACATAAATAATAAATACATATATATATATATATGTATGTGTGTATGTATGTATGTATAGAAATATATAAATAGTAGTAATCCAGAAACGGTATATCGATATTAACCGGTACCGAAATATTTCGTTCTTTTGGCCAAACTGAAACAGCTTCCGGTACGAAATTGACTCTCTTGATTTTAAAGGTAAAATGAATTACACCTCTATCTTTAGGCAAACCAATTTACATCTCATACAAAACTCGACAACCCCAACCTCTACCCCTCACTATCAACAGCTGATATTCCAACCCTAATCACTAGTCACCAAACTTGCCACCAATTGTTGATATCATCTTAAAAACTAGTCTCTCTTTATCAATATTCTTTTATTGTTTTGGGTTTTTGGGATGGAATTTGTTTAGGACTTGAGAAAATATGAGAAAGTAGTAAAAAAAAATTCTAGAGTATGTTCATGAACACAACCAAACATATGAAAGTATTATTTTATTTTTAGGAAAATTTTTTCACTTGAAAATATTTTTTCATTAGAAAATATATTCAAGTGATATGAACAAAACCTTACGCTCCATTTGTTTTGATGGAAACCATTATATGAAGATATTCAGTGTTTTCCCATATTTGGTAGTATTTGAAAAAATGGGTTATGGGACTATTACTTTTTGGAGAGAAATTTAGAGCATTCGCATTAGTTCGTGCAAAAATTTATGTCCATTTGTTTTAATGGAAAATATTATACGAAGATATTTTGTGCCATATTTGGTAGTATCATTAAAAATGGGTTAAGGGACTATTACTTTTTGGAGAGAAATTTAGATCATTCGCATAAGTTCATGCAAAAATTTATGTCTATTTACTATAAGAACCAACTTTTTTCTATTTTACAAAATAGAAACATTTTTTAAAAACACCCGCATCAGATTATCTATTTGTGGGTTCCTTTTGTGGAAAGTACCCAAGTCTATTGATAACAAGGATCCTGGATGTTATACTTGTTGTTTGGTGGACTGGGCTTGGTTCACCACAATTATATTGGGCTGATTAATAACCAAGTTGTGCATATAACATAGATCCTACAACACATGCACGTCCATACATACAAAATATATACGTATTGTACAGTAAATAACAGTAAAGGAATAGTAAAAAGGCAATTTAAAACGTTAGGGATCCTTAGAATGATGAGTAGTACTTCATTATTTCTTGAATTTTTAAGTACATTTGACCCTCTTTCCATTGGGATGTGTTACAAGGTCCAAATAAGTTCAAAAGTCACAGACTTAAATAGCTCTTTGAGGCTTCTAAGACTTGTGAGGTTTGAATTCCTTTGAATCCAAGTGTATCCCCGAGTGTTTGCCTCAGGATCCCTCATAGAGTTTTCCCTCTTTTTCGCTTTTTTGAATTCTAAAAGGGTTTTCTAAAGGATCTTTTTTACTCTAATTCACTATTGCTGAATGATTTTTGCTGATGGTTTCACCCCCCTTTTATAGTACTTTTCTAGGGTTTTTGGTGTACCACTGATTCCCTACCCTGGGTACCAGAACCAATGTTGTGTCAACAACATTGATGGCTAATCATTTCTTCATTTTCTCACTATATTAATCTTTTGACGTTTTCCTCTAAAAAGTCCCCAGCTGACCTTTTTCTTTTGGGAGGTCCTAAGAGCTAACTTTTAACTTCTTTTTTCAAGGCTTCTAAAAAAGATTTTTAGAACCTCTCTTTTGGCTATCTCATCCTTTGTCTTTTTTCTCTAAATAGGCAGATTCTCCCTATCAGGCTGAAAGATCCTCAGCCACCTTCTTTTATGGTTCACTATGTCTTTTTTTCTATTCGGTCCATTATGTCCTCTTTGGTCTAATCTGTTCCTATTCAGTCCATTTGGTCCTATTTAGTCCATTATGTCCACTAAAATTTTATGCGGTCCATTTGGTCTTATTCAGTCCAATTTGGTCCATTCAGTCCACATTGGCTCTAGTTGGTCCACATTGGTCCTATTCAATCTATTTTGTCTACTTTGGTCCTTTTCGATCCATTTAGTCTACTTTGGTTCTACTTCGTCCTATTTAGTCCACATTGATCCTATTCGGTCCATTATGTCCACTTTAATCCACTTCAGTCCTATTAGGTCCTATTTGGTCCATTTGGTTTTATTTGGTCCATTTTGTCTACTTCAGTTTTATTCAGTCTACATTGGTCCTATTTAGTTTGTTTCGGTTGGGTTTGTCAATTTCGGTCCGATTTAGTTCAATTTAGGCCCTTTTGATCCATTTTGTTCACTCCAGTCCTTTCATTCTTATTTAGTCCTATTTGGCCTACCTTTTCCCTATCTGGTCCATTCGGTCCTATTCTGTCCATTTTGTCTCTTTTGGTCCAATTCAGTCCATTCAGACCACTTCAATTCATTTTGATCCACTTTGATCTATTTTGTGCACTTACATAATGGGAAAAAGACATGCTTAGGTCGAAAGCGCCTAATCTAAATCCAAATTTACTAAAAAATATATGTAAATCTCAAACTCATAATATTTAAACTCTTAAGCATAGCATTTGTTGTTGCTACGCTTTTGTTAAGTTACATTAATGTAGCATTTCAATCCACTTTGGTACGGCTAAATATAAGTTTTAGTCTTTCTGAACATAAAAGTTATGATTATACAAATGTAATTTTTAGGGCAGTTATTCATTTATTTTAACGTCATTACTTTCAAATAAATTGTATGAGGTTGATTATACATTTAAGCA
Organism: Castanea sativa; assembly: GCF_040712315.1. Classification (NCBI taxonomy): domain Eukaryota; kingdom Viridiplantae; phylum Streptophyta; class Magnoliopsida; order Fagales; family Fagaceae; genus Castanea; species Castanea sativa. The sequence goes on along the minus strand of NC_134021.1, from coordinate 15,367,970 downwards.
AAATATTATTATAAATATTTTTAAAAATGTGAACCCTACATTGTGTCACAAAATATAACTTAAAAAAATAAATCAAAACTCATTTTCAAACCAAACATTCATTTATGTGTTTTTAGTAGTGACAAAAATGTTCTCTATCTAAACATGGTGTCAAACACTTTTTTGTATTTGGAATACTACTCTAAATACATTTTTTTTAGCACACTTTTTAAAAACAGTTTATTTTGAAAACAAAAACACCAATCCCTTAATGGGATCTAATCTCTTCTTTTAACTATTTTTTTTTTTTTATAACCGTTTCTTGTTCCACCACACATTGTGATTTTTTAAATTGACATAAATAGAATATTCATTTCTAAATTGATATGAGATTATCGTTGAGCTTTTTTAATATGAATATCCCACTATGCTTCCTTTGTAACATGGAAGTAGATGTCATTTTACCAAGATCACTTACAACAACATACTATCACTTGGGTATATTTTGGAGAACACTTAATGCGCATGGTGAACACAATCAAGACATTCGTGGAGGATCACCCATGACAGTCAAACTTTTTGGGAGAAAGCAGCAGAGAGGAGCAAAGCAAAGGCAAACAAAAAAGAGTCTAAATATACAACAAAATTTACAAATGAACAGTTGAAACGATAGCTTATATATTGCGTCTGTAGCACATATTTAAGCAATATTGCCAAGTATTCAGCCGAATAAAATCAGGAGGAGAAAGATATGTAAGCATACAAATGAAACTAAATGCTTTATTTGAAATTACTTTATTAATTGATCTCTCAAGTCTCAGCACATAAACCTACAAACACTACGTAGTATATGTATCAATTTTAATATTGAAATTACTTAATTACCAAAGTCCAAAACTATAAAAGTTCAATATTGGAATCGAAGATTCAAACAGTAAAGAGAAGTAATCCTTAATGGTTTATTCAAATGAAACTAAACCAACTAAGACAGCAGACACCATTTGTAGTGCCTACAGATAAATGGCACTACCTTTTCCACAGCAGATGAAAGCACTCACATACTAACCACCCATTGGGCCATATTAACATATCCAAGAATCAATAAAAGTCAACATCTCGATACATGGAAGTGAATTATTGCCTTGGGAAGTACCTTCTTTGCTGAGCCAGTTTTAGTTGTGTTGTCAATTCATTATTTTCCACCTGGTAGTACATCATAAAACCAAACAATAGTCATCAGACTAGAGAAAATTTGAAAAACAACATGAACAAAGTGCAGGGTTCCAAATCAAAATGAATGAAGTGCACAAATTTTAAGAACATTTTCTATCAAATGCAAACATAAAAAGTCAAGAAATTATGGGGTCTGTGAGCTTAACCCGAAGTGCACGCAGCCAATCCTCGTACTGGGACACCACTTGCCTCTGATGTTGCAAGTCCAAGTTCAGATGTTCTTCATACTCATTCAGATGTACATTTTTTGCATCCACTTCTCGCTGGAGAGCAAGAGCTTCATGATCATATCGCTGATAATTCTCATGCAACTGCATCTGTGAGAATTTTAAAACAGTAGAAGAAATTAAACTATATATCTCCTGCTAATGTTGCTCAAATAATGTGCAGAGAAAATCACAGAATAAGATAGAGAGCTCTTCAAGCCTATAGATTAAATCCTTTGATGGACAGAAGTTTCTTCCTATATATTAGGGGCCATTGAAATATTAGTGTAGTCTCCTTTTTATAAACTACTCCTTCCATCAAGGAATTTTCATTAATAAGTCTCACTATATACCTATTCACAAAGAAATTTCTAATTGGATGAGTTTTTATATATTTCTCACTCTAATTATAATAAAACAAATCTCTCTTCTTCTTCTTTTTTAAAATGAATAAAATAAATCTAAATCTAAATGCACCCTATATATATGTGGGTCACATCACATTTTCCTAAAACAGGAAAATTCACAATAAGTAAACAATGCCATTATTAGAATTAAAGGAAAAATAAAAATTTCCTCACTTTTAATCCACAAACTATCAATTGCTACTTATAACCTATGAAGTTTGGACTGGAATGAAATTAGTACGGTTACTCCAACATCTACATTTTAATCAAAACTTTAATAATAAAAAATTTGTTATAAGAGGAAAGGAAAGGAAAGAACAATTGAAGCAAAAAAAAGAAAAAGAAAGGAAAGAACAATAAGGGGAATTAAATTATACTACATCTTTGGCTAACTGAAGATGACTTTTCTCGACAGTGTCTGCATTTGTTTTGATCTCGTTCATGAGAGCCTTGAACAATCTTGTACCATTAACTCTGGCATCATGTTCAGAGTGAGCATTCCATATCTGTCTAACAGAGCAGTCCATCCAATAATCAAGAGCTTTCATGGGAGCGTTCTGTAACCTCTCGCTCATTATAGTTTCTTTTTCTTTCTTCAGCTGCCTTCTCAAAAACCAAGCAAGAAGTCAAATTTTTAAGCCAATAAATAACATGTTCTCAGGTTTTCTTGGTCGTTTCTAATAAAATCAAGATTAAATAAGCTCCAAGAAAATTAAAAAGAAAAAAACAGTTGATTTTTTTTTTTTTTAAGAGAGTTTCAACCTATAACGTCTACTTTTTATTATAACTTTTATTCAATCATGAAAAAAAATAAAAAAACAAAATAAAACAAAACAAACAAACAAAAATAGCAGTTGATATAGGGCAAAAAGATTTGCATTCTTTATAATTGGTGGGTGACTTCTACTTGTGAATATAAAATATGCAATTGCTATAAGAAAATCAACAAAAAGTACCCACATGATTACAATATTGAATTAATACTCAGAGAGTTGGAGAGAAATTTTAATCAAACAAGAAAGGAAGAGAATGAAGAAAATGAGCGTACCCTTGAGAGAGAAGTTTGGTTTTGAGAGAGTAAGATCTGTTCTTCGTTTGAGTAGCGGAATAGAGGAAAAAGGTGAAGAAAAGTGTGTCTACACTTCCATGCTATAGGCTCTTATAAACGGTCTGAGTAAATTAGTTAAGTTAGTTACTTCCCGCTCCTTTGGGTCAGAGTAAATTAACGGATTGTTCTACTCTAGTGGATTGTGGGTCCTGATTTGTAGATAAGATGAAAAGGTGAAAAAAAAAAATAATAATAGAGATAAGATAATCACCAATGCTAGGACTGCGATCCAAAAAATTTAGCAATTCTTTCTCACTTATTGGGGCGGACACATTGTGATTTGTAATATAATAATTTCACATGGGCCATCATTGAAATCACATTTATTATACATCAACCATAAACTATCAACTCAATGGTAATAAAGTTGGGCTTATAGTTATTGAAAGACAATAAATTTTTGTATCATAAATTTGATACGAATGATATAATGATAATAATTAAAAAACTCCAAACATATTTAGAGCCACTTCAACTCTTAATAGGAAGATGATTTGTGCCCTTAAAAAATGGGTCAATCAATGGATTATTATCAATAAGTCTAGTGAAAAAAAAAAAAAAAAAAAAAAAGTCATAGCAATCGAGATGGCAAGTTATTCTTTGTAAGCAAAAAAGCCATATTAATGGTAAATTCAAATGACAATCAGAAAAAATTACCCATTTAACTATTGTTAAAAATTATACAAAAATAATTGTGTGAAGTTACTTAGGTGTGATTTTATAGTTATGCTGCATTTGTTTTACCTAAAAATAAATTTCAGAAAATAAATTTTCCAATTTCAAGTGTTTGGTGTCATTGAAAATGTTGTTCAACCTAAAAGGTTGACCATAAAATTTGGGGCATTGTGGTATATAATGATTTACGGCTCTATATTCAAGCAATAAATTTTATACACCACACAACTCATCAACTCCAACCTCCACCCCACATCACCACTCGTCTATCTCATCATCGACACTGATTCTTGATTCACTTTCTCTCTCTCAACTTCTTTTTTTATTTACATAATATTTTTTGTACTTTTTGGGTTGGAAATTGTTTATTATACAGTTTTTTGGGAATAGACAAAATGTGAGAAAGTAGTAAAAGTAGTAAAGAACTTTTATTAACACATATATTTAAGCAATATTAATAATCAAGTAATCAGCCAAAGAAATCCAGAAAGAGATATATTTATGCACCGCTAATCTCTTTATCAAGGTATATTTCTACAATTACTTTATTTGATCTTGAAGTCTGAACACATAAACCTCCTTGACCATTGCAACTATAAAAGATTCTATTAACAGAAAGAACCAAACATCACTGGAAAACACCTAGTCTGGGAGAGCTGAGATGGTCACGGGCCCCCATGAGACAAAGAGAGTGCTAGTAAACTAGATTATGGGCCCAAGATTTAAATTATCCATTTATTAAAGTAGTAGCCCAACAAGTAAACTTAGGCGGTACAAACTTAATAATCCAAATTAACATTTTTCATCCCCTAAACTAAATTTCTAAATCACTTTTTCAGGTCAAGAATTTATTCTTTTTGACCGGGAAAAATCAAGGTTCAAATCCTCCCTCCATGTTGAATTGTCAAAGTTAAAATTTATAATAAAAAAAATCTTTAGATTTGACCAACAATTTCAAGCCTAGCTTCTCCACTCCAAATCTTATACTAGTTATGTCAGTTTGCTCATTTTTGTTTTAGTCAATAAAGCTACTTTTTCCTCAGAGCTTCCCCATCAACCCATTTTAGCAGTCCATACTATAACTACAAGACTTTTGAAAACAAAAAACAAAAAACAAAAAAATGCCTCATACCCATAGGTAAGTAGGGGGATTCCATTGATACACTAATTGTTCTCACTAGCTGTATCGATGCAATGGCCAGTTTCATATTTTTAAGTACTCATTGATCATTATAATAAGCACAAATTGATCATTAGAACTACATGTTAACTGGTTATAGCTCTTTGGGTTATATAACATAAAATAATCGTTTTCATTTTCATTTTTTTAATCCTTTCTTTATATATGAGGAATTTGATTCTAGTCTTTTGTATACCAAAAAAAAAAATTTATCAAATGACTATCACCCACAGCTCTATGAAATGATTAATTGCTAAATCATATAGGCATTAGCCTAAGAGCTTGTGATCAACAAGACCTAGATAATATCCATTCAAGCAAATTAAGCAATAATAGAGAAAATGTGTCAAGAATGTAAAGGGCCTGCAAATTTCCATATAGCCTTGAATTTGATTAAATTAAAAAGATCTTCAAGTAACACAGTTAATTCAAAGAATCTTATCATTTCCCGGTAAAAAATTTGGGAAAAGATGAAAATGAACTACATACAAAAACTCTATAAAATTACATAATTTACATTCACTAAAGCAAACCATATCAACCAAGATGAATGGCAGAGAATACACCATTGGCCACATCCATGAAATGATGCACAACCATGACCGTCGACACCGGAACACTCATCGTGATGAGTGCAAGCAATCCAAGAGCCAAGCTAGGCCTTGTGTTCATCAAATGTGATTGCAATAATCCCACTAGCGTACAAATATATTCATCATAATGTGTGTAATACTGCTTCTCCCACTTCATCCAATCCTCTGGAGGTTCATAGTTCCTTTCAATCATCTTCATCTCATGTATGCGCTTCCTCAAGATGATCATACTTTCATCGACCAAGCATCCTCCATTATAATCTGCAGGCTCGTTCGAGTCTCTTCTAGCAGCAAAAACCATGGCACTTGATCTTTTCCCGTGCCAGAATCTCACACTCTTACATTTTGATTTGCTAAAGGGAACTGGCTGAATAGGAAGTACTGGGGAAAGTAAAGAAGTTGTTTCCATTGCTAAACAAAAAGTGAATGATATATCAAAGTAGAAAGATGGATGAGGAAAAGGGACTTTGTTTTTCATATTTATAGATAAGAATTTCAAGATCTAAGCATTGCAAAACTTTGATGGGTACTCGACACGTGTCCTTTCAACGTCTCTCTTTTAATATTATATTATATATATAATTTATTATTATAATTATTACTACTCAATAGTATTTATGGGGCCAGGTGTTGGTTTGTCATTGGCCTTTTGTTCCTTGGAAAAGCTGGCTAGCAATAAGTCGGCGTTTATATGTTATTTAATTAACTAAAACATTATAATAAAAGGAAGACTGAATCGTTATAACTAAGTTAAGTTATTAATCCATATTTTTTTGTAGTTTGTGTATGTCTGACATTATATATGCCGCTTTACATGGAGATTACATGTGGATGTGGGTACCATAGACAATAAGAAAGTGACAAGAAGGAATCAAAAAAGAGAGGTACCATATACAATTAAAAAAGTGGCAATAATGAATCCAGAAAAAAAGTCTACCAAAAAAAAAAAAATTTGAGAGTGGCGGAGCACTTGACTTTTTGAAAATTCCATTTATAGCACTACCAAATTGATAAACTTCAAGTATATTACATGTAAATCAACTTCCTGCCGCAACCCCCCGCCCCCTAGAATTTTAAAGGACAAAAAATTTATTGGTAGAGTTCACTTGGTCTCCCTTGAATCTTAAAATTCATTAAGGAAAACCCCAATATAAAAAAATCAATTAATTCAAAGAACCAAAAAATAATAGCACTCACTCATTCTTTGGGCTAATAGCTCCTCCAATTTTTCCTTTTTGTATAAAAAGTTCATTCAAATCCAAACACCAAAAAAACTATAACAAATTCCCAAATCAGTATTGCTCAAAGAAAAAAAAAAACACCCAAATAAACTATATAAGGAAAAACAAACTTGTCTAGATATTACTCATAGAGTCTATAAAATTGATTAGACAATGCTCAATATGCTGGTATTTAGTGTACAAGAAGAGGAAAGAAGTTGATTCAAGAACAAAAATTTAATTCATTTCCACCAATTAAGAGTTGAATCTACAAAATCAGTTTTTCAGCCCATCAAACGTTTAGGGTTTCAGACCTACTTCACTAAGTATATACAAGAAACCATAAGGCACATTTTAGAAAACTTTGGAGTTGCTCAATTTGAGATCTAAAAGGTTTTGTGCATTCTTCTTTCAAAGTCACTACTGAAGATCAATCTACACGCAATCTAAACTGATAGATCTGAAGTTGCTACAAACCAGTCATTAAATGTGCTAGATCGAAACCTTCAAGTGTGATCTTAGAGTCGTAGACTGGAGGTCTATGTTGGAGTAAATCTTCAATGGATTTTGAAGCACATGGATTGGACGCTTACGTTGCAACTGATCACTATAAAAAAAAGTCTATGAGATTTAGATCTCAATTCGGTAACTAAAGTTAGATTTATTACAAATAGGGTTATTCTTGTTTGTAAATCTCCAATTTATAGTGAAATCGTTACCTTGGGATTGATTAGGCCCCCCCCCCCCCCCAATTTTTCTGTAAAACTGATTTGGTTTCCTGCTTTTCCACCATGCATGATATTTTTTATTAATTTTTTAAATTAAGGCATTCATAATTAATCTAATTAACAATTTGACCTTAAAATTGGTTAAATTGTAGGAGTTTAAAATTAACAGATATAAAGTAGATGTATTATGTTTTACTACTACATATTTATCAAGTACTTCTCATTGACCTCCTACAAGGGTATCCACATGAGGGTTCATTGGTCTTAGGAGCGTAAACCTAGAAGCCTCAAATTCAATCCACCATATTATCAATCTATAGGGTTTGTGGGATATCTCATAAGCAAGAAGTGAAATGGCCCAAACAATGGCTAAAACACCACTTCCTTATATCACACACAAAAAGGGTACTTCATTGGGCATTGGCTAAGATCAAGTATAGAAAATTCTCAAGTTTTTCATATTGCATTTTCAGTCAGAACAGTCAAACTAGCACTTTCAACCTCCAAAATAAGATTATTTGGAAACACCTCTCAAACAAAGAGACACCGGCTAATATCAGTCAACAACACAACCTTCTGATTTGTGTCATCTGTTGTCATTGTTATTACTACAGAGTAGGGATTAATTTTGTGTTCTTAAGCTTATATCAGGGTCCCAATCTAAAAACTGCTACAAATCCAAAGAGGCCCAATCCTAAGAAATCCGGTTCACAGAAAAGAAGATACAATATACGCAAGTCTAAAGGTTATGATACGCGGGTTACGCCTCTCAACCAAGTTTGGTATTTCAAACCCTGACGTAAATCTAACTTGACAGTGCTCGATTAACTATGACTAGTTTTAGTGCAACCAAAGTACAAGAATTGACCAACCCAAAGTACAAGAAACGAAAAAAAAAAAACAAGCAAGAAATGACTATTTTCTCTTTTTTTTTTTTTTCTTCTTACCGGTTGAGACAAACAAGAGTTAGGAACAAGTTCTAAAGATAGGAGTAAAAGGCAACTGCAACACAGTAACATTCAATGGAAGAATGGTAACAGTGAATATTAATATAATGAAATGTAGTGATATCATATGGATAATGCGATTTTATGTTTCTTCCATACATGTCCGTTGTCAAATTAAGGAAGGTTACCATGAGGACAAACTCTTTCACAAAGCTTTCCAAATTTTTCATATTACATACACCACAACAGCAGAGCAACCAAGAATATATGCCCCAACATTTGTGTTTTACTTTTACACAAAAAAATTGAATCTGAAAATCCAATTTAGTAGTGCTACATGATTGAAAAGGCAAAGAAAAATATATGAAAACTATATATATATACCATATACATATTACAAATAAAGCATGGTAGGAAACAATTGAGAATCTTGGGTAAAAGAAGTGAACCATGTATTTCATTGTGGAAGACTGTTAACTGCATCAGTCATCATAAGAGGAATGCGGAGCAGCAGTACATCCAGGGTCAAAGGGGTCTTCAGAACCACAGCAATGCCAGTATTGAAAAACTTTTCCGGAGTCAGGAGAATCCATGGTGCCTCCTGAGTAAACGCTCTCAAACTTCCTCCTCGTTTCTCCTGAGTGAGCCAGGGATGAAAATGTATGCAAATCAAACTAAACTTCAAAAGACAAGCAAAAGCGAACACCTAAAACAGCAAACATAATATGTACAGTACTAATCAACAATAGTACGGAAATTTTTTTTCTATATTATTGGCAAGTTACACGTGTACCCTATAATTCCTAAACCCAAGACTACAAACTCCATAAACCATTATTATGAGATGAGGAAGTGTCATTTGAGCTATAGTTCATTGGCAAGTTCACATTTGTTCTAAACAACTTTTTTTTTAATAATTATTGGCACAATTTAAACAGAGGGAGGAGTAAAATTCATTTTTAAGGTTAAAAGCCTTTTGCTTACCAAGCTTTCTGAAATAATTCAAGAAATCCATACAATTCTACAACTCCAAACTTCATGTGGAACTTAAAGTATATGTGTGTCTTTAAGTACCACAAATGGAAATTTTCACATTGAACTAGTAATACATCATGAAAATCACAGTAAGTGTACCATAAACAAATTAACCTGTATACTTCTCCTTTCTAATCCAATCAATATTATATGATCAATTAAATTATAGCAATATGTGGATATCACAAAAAGATATGACTCATGACTATTCAAACCATAGCTGCATATACAAAGCCAAATATTTTGCTTTTGTCAAACACTATAACACTCTTGTCAATTTCTCACATAAAGTTTTCTTCTTTCTTTCGAGGGGTGGGAGCATATTTTGAGCAATAAGTTGACAACAAAAAGAATCAACACATGACCTTTAAAACAAAGTTTTCTCAACTCCTATGGTGCATAATTGTAAATGAGTACACCACCACATGACTTGCTTCTATTGTTCAAAAGAATTTGTCATATTCTAGCATTAGAAAGCTAGTGACAACGTAAGAATTTCCAATTAGTATGATAGAATAGCTTCATGTTTAGTTGACTCACTATCGTGTTGAAATTTGTCAATCCATTGAAAACACCTTTGAAATAGTCTATTTTCACAAGATTACTTACGTATGAATCCACACCTCATATTAGGGGGAAAAAAAACCAAAAAAAAAAAAGTAATAAAGCACTGGATATATTACAGAACCCAACAACTATCATGTTCATATTTTAACACCTCTGAGTTAATAAATTAAAGAAACATCTTTTGTTGTACATGAGGGAGTATGTTATAGCAACCAATAACATACTAAAAATTGATTCTTATTATTGCTCAAAATATGTAATTTTCAATCGCTATTGCATTCTTTTTCACCACCTTTCTCAAAATTGATTGGAACATGGATTTCAAATTTCAGTCACTACTTCATTCTTTTTTTACCACGCACCTTGCATAATCTACACATAATTTTCCTCCAACCTTTCTTTCTTTGAAATTAAAATTTTGGTTTCCTCTACTTACATCATGACGCGTTGATACTAATTCAAAAGTTGTCACCCACACTAGAAGTATATAGCCTAATACCATAGATAAAGCCTAAGAAAATCTATGCCCGAGAAATATGTTCATCTCTATTTCACTTGAAATGAAGATGTGACACACTGTACACTGTCAGATTCAGAAAATAAAATCCTAACTGTGAAATAGATAGTCACTCTCTCCATTTCATGTGAAATGGAGAGATAGAGGATCCTAATTCCCCTATTGAGAATGCATCATCAGGCCTTTACTTAAATGTCTTGGGGGTCTTTGTAACAAACTTCTCATTACCTTGTGTTTAAGGTGAATCTAACACCATTTAAGCTTCAACTATGTGTGTGTATATATGACAAAGCTTAGGTATAGTTCTTTAGGCATTGTACCTAATGTCTATGTAGCTGTATTGACTAATGCAGCATAATTAAATTCATCCATATGGTTTATTGCTCAATGAGACTACATTGCTGAATTTATTTGGGAAACCTTCTTTAATTTTTCACACACACACACACACATATATCAATTAAGATTTAAAGGTCCATTTCATAAGACTTAACATGAAAATTATAGACTCTATAGACATTTGCTGACAAACAAAATCACTGACATTCCATGCACTAATAATCTTTTAGCAAACAAAGAAACAAATAAATAGTTCAAATGAGCTCTGCCTGTGTGTGTGTGTGTGGGGGGGGGGGGGGGGGGGGGGGGGGGTATGTATACATGAAATTGAAATAAAAAAAGTGAAATAAAGCAGAAATGATAATAAAGAGTGGTACTTACCACCAAAGTGAGCAGTGTGGAAGCGACAAGAGCGAGGGTGATTGAGAACTGGGTCGTATTGGGTCTTGCAATTCTTGCATGTTCTTAGGCTATATTTCTCATTATTATTGTACTGTGTTGCTGTTGGTTTTGCCAAACATCGAACATTAAGGGTTCCTTGAGGTAATATCTTCGATGCTAGTCCTTGAACTTGAGGAACAATCAATGGGTTTTGATGGAACAATCTGAACCCAACAACCATGGCTCTCTCTCTCTCTCCAAGTCACTGAGTCTGAGAGTGAGAGACACAGTGTTTCAGTGACAACCAACAGGGTTTGGTTTGGATCAGGACAAGAGACTTTTGATTTTGTATGTTATTAGGATCCAAACATTTATCGGGTTGGGTTTCACCTCAAGTATGCCTTAAGATTTTTTTTTTTTTTTTTAACCATAAAAAAATACAAGACTTCCATTCTATAATTATTTTCTCTAGACATTGTTTCTGCAAAACTATTTTATTAAGCAATTGCTAAAAGCAAAAAAAAAAATTTGATAAGTAATAAACTCCATTGAAAATAGATATATGGACAAAAAGATAAAACAAGGCACACGGGGAGTGTACTAAGAAAACTAAATACATGTTAATTTTCTCTACAACCAAATTGACAGGAAAACCAGAAAAACAGAATATAATGAAACCATAAATATAAAATTTGAACTCAAAACCCTAAATATTAAAAAATGTAGCCCTAAAACAAGCCCAAAGTCATGCCATAACAAATATTGTCATCTTCATGCCCATTGTTGTTATTGACGTCACATTCACAGACCACATAGAACTATAATCATTCCCACAGCCACTTGCAAATTGCCATACTAGATCTTCACCTGTCGTTGCTCTCTCTCTCTCTCTCTCTCTAAAAATTTTAATAATGCAAAAGACCAATCCATACTAAAACTCACTTCGGAGCTAGATTTTTTTGACAATTTCAAAGCTAGACTTGGTGCACTTCTGGTGAGACACTCACACTGACAGTCCTACATCATTGATGTGGGTGTCTACTGAAACTGAACAAATTTCAAAGGGACTGTCTTTTTGTCATTTCTTTTACTGGGTCAAATTTTTTTTGTTTTTATTATTATTTTTTTCTGGCTTGAAATTGGTTGGAATTTTCAAGTAATAAAGGGTTTGATGCATCTTTTCTTTATTTCTTGTGTTACTTTATACTAGTATGTGTGTTTAATTAATTTTGATTATGAGCATCATTATTCTCTGGGTGAGTTCTTTCGCCGCATCTCATTCTCTAGTTCTTTTGCTTGGCCTACTAGATAATCTATAAGGTGGCATAAATAATCCATGAGTTCTTTAATTTTACATTTTTACTGCCTATATTTCAAACTGCTACTTAGTGAAAAAATGAACTGTCTTCTTATAATAATGGGTCATATTATCAATAAAAATCCAAAGCCACTCTACTTCCACTTGTTTTTCATTGGAAAATAACATGGTGACTAAACAATTTACCAGTCACATTGAAGAGTAGAGACCTGGAGCTTTTTAATTTGCTACACAGTAGATCAAAAACCCTCACAAGCACGTGACCTTATCATAATTGTGGGGAATAGTGAGATTCATATGGCCTAGTCTCGAGAAATTGTCACAAATTTTGGAATAGACAGAGGTTTAGGACCAAAGAACGAACCTATACATAAAGGGGCTAATGATTTGTTTCGACTAATAGTCAAGCTCAGATTTATAATCCTACCGTTAGTTAATTCAACGATTTAACCATTCTAGCTTAGGGATTACTAGAATTTGTGAGTTACTAGATTTGCTTCTGACCTATGATCCTACCCATGGTTAGTTCAACAATCTAGTCCAAGATTTCACACTCTTATGCAGAGTTTGATTTTAACTTTTGAAGCATTGGATTTTCTTTTGAAAGTGAGAATCACATTATTTTGAAAGTGTTTTGTGGCAGTTGATTAGTACATCCAAAATTCAACTTTGTGTTTCTTTATTATTTGATTTGTGTTTCAAAGCTAGACTTTTTATAAACTCTGTCATTACTCGTCATTTATTCATAAACTTTTTATAAGAATTCATAAACCTTTTACACTAACAAACAACAGAAACAGAAACCCAAATACCCACATAAAAAAAGAAGCAGAAACCCACCACCCAAAAAACTAATCTATCACACCAAAACAAATTGGACCTCTAAAATCAGCTAAACAAAACAAAATTGAAAATGAGTTCTTCCAAAATATAGGCAATAAAAAATCAAAATATTAAATTGAAGGGTTTGAAATTGAATGCCAACCTTGAAACAAACACCGAATTTTCTTCTTCCACTTTCCTTACTCTCTCTTTTGAATCTGCAGTGAAAAAAAGACAAACACCGTTTAAATCTAAAGCAAACAAAGAGATAAGATGGGGAGCCAAAAGACGAAACTTTCCCCAACAACTCTTTCCGCTTTTTATAAATCAAACGTTTTTAAGGGTAGAAGAGTAAATTCATCTTCACTCAATAAACAAACCCAAAATGAAGTCCATTCCTGCCGTTTTAACGCTTCCACAGTCGTTTTGCCAACTCTCCTTCTCTTTATATGTATGTGTGTGTATATATATATATATATATATATATGTATATATATATATATATATGTACATATATATATATATATATATAAGTGTTATTGTATGTATTGTGGGCTTGGTCTAATTAGGTTACTTACTTGTATAGCACACATTGTACTACTTGTACTGCACTCATATTTGCTTGTACTGCACTCATATGCCTCCTATATAAAAGCACTCATGTGTATTATTTCAGGGTGAAATACAATACTATTGAATTCAGTATTTCTAACATGGTATCAGAGCCACTGCTCTGACCTTTTCTTAGCAGTTTTGTCTTTATTGGTGTAACTTCATTCTTAATATTGCTTCTGCTGTCACAACAACTGCCACAGCCTTTCCCCTTTGAACCTTCAAGTCTTCCAGACATCGTCCTTGGCTTCCGGACCTGTAGCAGCCACCGTTGAGGAGTTCGAACACTGCAAAGACCACTGCCTTTTCCGGCACCGCCGTGAACCTTGCTACGATTGATTTTCTGAAGGTACCACAAAGATCGTCTTACTCCGATCTACCTTTTCATGGAAGCCTCGTAGCCATCGGAGACCGCACACGCCTCTCGAAGAACCTGCGCTGAAGCTCACGCGCCGCCACGTGTCGAAACTCTTCCTCACGCGCCTCTACGCGCTCACACGCGCTGCACACGCCAGACCTACACCTGTTGATGTCAGCCCTAGGTGACGTCATCTGCCACGTCATCGTCCATGCGCTGCTGACGTCATCCGCCACATCATTGTTGACCGGCCGTTGACCATTGATTGACCGTTGACCGTTGACTTTTTCAAAGTTGACTTTTTGCAGCCTAGGTTCTCCTTACTCAGTTTTTTGCGTAGATTTCATTTTTGCAGTCTGTTTTTGCATATTGTGTCTCTAAATGGATAAAAATAATGTTTTTCTTCCTCGCCCCATCAATACTATATTGGAGGGGACTAGGAATTACTTATCTTAGTCTCAAGCTATGCGCAGTTTTCTTAAGTGTCGCATGCTTTGGCATTATTGTACTGGTGCAATCACTATTCCTGTGAAGGGAGCAAGTGAAGAAGACATTGCCTTCCTCGGTCGCATGATTGAATGGGATAGTCACAATCACATGATCTTCACATGGATTCGAAACACTTCCATTCCTTCCATCTCCAATTTGCTGGGTAGCTTTGATGATGCGAAATCAGCATGGGATATGTTGGCCAAAAGATACTCTACTACTCACAGATCTATGAAATATCAGTTAGTGGTTGAATTACATCAACTTAGGCAAGAACCGGGGCAGTCCATCAATGACTACTATGATCAGCTTCGCTTCATTTGGGACCAAATTGACCTTTCTGATCCAACTTGGGCATGCTCAACAATATGCTGCTATTAGAGATAAATTTCGTCTCTATGAGTTCCTAATGTCACTCCACAAGGACTACGAGCCCATTTGAGGTCAGCTTCTTAATCGTAGTCCTCCTCCCTCTCTTGATACTGCTGTGAACGAGTTAGTAAGAGAAGAAGCTCGCCTTGCAACTCTTCAAGCCCAGAATAAGCTTAATGTTCTGGCCCTTACTCCTTCTACTCCACCCATAGAGCAACTTCAGCACTCAGGTGATCCTTCTAGCTCCAGCAATCGTCGCAAACAGACCAACAAAAAGTTCTGCAACTATTGCAAGCGTCCTGGCCACACTATTGAGACTTGTTACCGTCGCAACAAATCCACGGCTGCAGTTGCAAATACTGAGTCTACTCCGCCAATGCCTCCCATTTCAGTTGAGTCCCAGTCTTCTGGATCCACTATCAACCTCTCACCCACTGAACTACAAGAGATCATAGCTCAGGCTGTTCGTATGGCTGGTAATGCATCTCTTTCCACTGCTCTCTCAGTTTTACCTGGTAAGTCTCAAACTTGGCTTTTTGATTCTGCCTGTTGCAATCACATGACACCTCACTCGTCCTTATTCTCCAAACTTGACCCTACTCCACATCTCCTAAATATTCACATAGCTAATGGTTCCACCATGCATGAGAATAGTCTAGGTTTTGTTTCGATCTCCAACCTCTTTGTTCCTAGGGTCTACCATGTTCCTGACCTATCCTATAATTTGTGTTCTGTGGGACAATTAGCTGAACTAGGTTATCGCCTTATTTTTTACTATTCTGGGTGTACTGTGCAGGATCCGAGGATGGGGCAAGAGCTTGGAACCGGCCCTAGAGTTGAGCGTATGTTTCCCGTGGACAATCTTCATCTTCCACCTGTTGCTCCAGTGTCTGTCGCTGCTGCTGCCGCTGCGGTGTCTTCCTTACCCTCTCTCTCTCTCACTTTGGCACTCTCATCTTGGTCATGCACCCTCTTCTCAGGTACAACAGTTAGCTTCTAAGGGTCTGTTATGTTCTGTGTCCAAAAACAATTTTGATTGTACTTCATGCCAGTTAGGAAAACAGCTAGCTTTACCTTTTAATCATAGTGATTCTATTTCTAATAGTATTTTTGAGTTAATTCATTCGGATGTTTGGGAACCTTCTCCTATTGCTAGTATTGGTGGATCTCAATATTTTGTTGTTTTTATCGATGACTTTTCTCATTACAGTTGGATATTTCCTATGAAATCTCGTTCTGAAATTTTGCCAATATACAGTAACTTTGCAAAAATGGTTGAAACCAAATTCTCCAAAAGAATCAAAATTTTTCGTTCTGATAATGCTCTTGAATATACTCAATATACTTTTCAATCTCTGTTACACTCCTATGGCACTGTACATCATCTAACCTGTCCTGGTACCTCGCAGCAAAATGGTCGAGCTGAACGAAAACTTCGTCATATTCTTGACACTGTTCGTGCTCTTCTTCTTTCTGCCAAGGTTCCTCCCCCATTCTAGGGTGAAGCTACTCTTCATGATGTTCACACTATTAACCGTATTCCAAGCACTGTCATCCATAATCAAACTCTATATGAGCGCCTCTTTGGGTCAGCCACTGACTATCATCACCTTCGCTCCTTTGGATCTGCTTGTTTCGTTTTTCTTCAGCCTCATGAGCACAACAAACTTGAGCCTCAATCTAGACTTTGCTGTTTCCTTGGTTATAGCGAAACACAAAAGGGGTATCGATGTTATGATCCTGTCTCTCATCGTCTTCGTGTTTCTCGTAATGTTGTTTTCTGGGAACACCGCTTGTTTGTTGAACTCTCTCATTTTCGTTCTTCCCTCACTACCTCATCTGTACTTGATATCTTTCCAGATGAGTCTCATGTTCCTTCTCCAAATCCTCTTGATCCTCCTTTGGACTTCTCTATTCAACCTCCAGATCCTTTGATGCCTATTATGAACAGATCGAAGATGAACAGATTGATGACGAGCTACCCCACCTTGCGCCTGGGTCCCCTGCTCTTGCTCCGCCTGAAGACCCTCCACAAGACCTTTCACCTCCACCAGACAAATTACCTCATCACTCAACCTGGGTAAGATCCATTCCTACACATTTACTTGATTATCATTGTTACACTGAACTTGCTACACTCCACGAGCCTCAAACCTATCGTGAGGCCTCCACTGACCCTTTATGGCAGATTGCAATGAAAGAGGAACTTGATGCATTAACCAAAAACCATACTTGGGACCTGGTTACTCTCCCTCCTAGACAGTCTGTGGTTGGTTGTAAGTGAATCTACAAGATTAAGACTCGCTCAGATGCGTCCATTGAGCGCTATAAGGCTCGTCTTGTTGCAAAAGGCTTTACACAGGAGTATGGGATTGATTATGAAGAGACCTTTGCTCCAGTTGCTCACATCTCATCTGTTCGTGCCCTCCTGGCTGTTGCTGCTGCTAGAAAATGAGATCTTTTTCAGATGGACGTTAAAAATGCATTCCTTAATGGGGATTTGAGTGAAGAAGTTTACATGCAACCTCCTCTAGGTCTCTCCATTGAATCAAACGAGGTTTGTCGCCTTCGACGTGCATTGTATGGTCTTAAACAAGCTCCTCGAGCTTGGTTTGCAAAATTTAGCTCTACCATCTTTCGCTTGGGTTACATTGCCAGTACTTATGATGTTGCCTTATTTCTTCGTTGTACTGATAAAGGCACCATTTTACTTCTCCTCTATGTGGATGATATGATCATAACTGGTGATGACCTTAGTGGCATATAAGAACTCAAGGATTTTCTCAGTCAGCAGTCTGAGATGAAAGATCTTGGACACCTTAGCTATTTCTTGGGTCTTAAAATCACTCGTTCCTCAGATGGTCTTTATATTACTCAAACCAAGTATGCCTCTGACCTTTTGACTCATGCTGGACTCACTGACAGCAAGATTGTTGACACCCCAGTTGAGCTTAATGCGCATCTGACTCCCTCGAGGGGGAAACCATTGTCTAATCCTTCTCTTTACAGACAATTAGTTGGCAACCTAGTCTATCTCACAGTCACTCGTCCAGACATTTCCTATGCTATTCATCAAGTCAGCCAGTATTTGTCAGCTCCACGGTCGACTCACTATGCTGCTGTCTTGCGCATTCTTCGATACTTGAAGGGCACTCTCTTCCATGACCTTTTCTACTCAGCTCAATCTCCTCTTGTACTCCGTGCATTCTCTAATGCTGATTGGGCAGGAGATCCCACTGATCGTAGGTCCACCACTGGCTATTGTTTTCTCCTTGGCTCTTCCTTAATTTCTTGGCGAAGTAAGAAACAAACCTTTGTGGCCCGCTCTAGTACTGAAGCAAAATATCGTGCTCTTGCTAATACCACATCTGAGCTCCTTTGGTTACGATGGCTTCTTAGGGACTTAGGTGTGTCTACATCCTCTGCTACTCCTCTTTACTGTGATAATCAGAGTGCCATTCACATTGCTCACAATGATGTCTTCTATGAACGGACTAAACATATCGAGATTGATTGTTATTTCATCCGTTGTCATCTTGTTCATGGTGCTCTCAAGCTCTTCTCCGTCTCCTCCAAAGATCAGCTTGCAGACATCTTCACCAAGTCTCATCCTAAGGGACGCCTTCGTGATTTAGTTGACAACCTTAAGCTGGTCTCCCATCCACCTTGAGGTTGAGGGGGGCTGTTAATGTATGTATTGTGGGCTTCGCCCAATTAGGTTACTTACTTGTATAGCACACATTGTACTACTTGTACTGCACTCATATTTACTTGTACTGCACTCATATGCCTCCTATATAAAAGCACTCATGTGTATTATTTTAGGGTGAAATACAATACTATTGAATTCAGTATTTCTAACAATAAGAAATGTATTTGAAATAATTTTGTCTTGTTATTTTTGATCCGGTAATCTTTGCCCTTTTGACATTTTCTTTTTCTTTTCCTCCAACCTTCTAAGACTAAGAAAGTTAGAGAGTAAGGACTAAGGAGCAAGAAATGTACATGGAGTCTTGTCTAATTTGGGAAGCTTCACTCATGGTTGCTGCTCTCACCCAGAAAGGGCCAAAAAGTATTCAGCTTATCACTACTTTGCTGTTTTGTGGAAAAATGAAAGAGAAGACAGTGAGAGGAAAATGTTGTTCTCTTTCTATGATGATGGTAGTGATACCTAGGGCCAGTCATATTTTCAATGGGTACAAACATATATATAAAATAGAGAGGTTTGTCAATCTCAGCAAACAAAAAAAAAAAAAAAAAATTCAATGTCATTCTACAATAATAAATTACTATTTCTTGGGGTTAGTCATTTTTTCCATAGAGACAATATTACACAAATTAGAGAAAACAAATTCTATTAAGTAGGAGCCCATTTGTCATGGGATTCCTATGACTGTGTGGCGAAACTTTTTCCACACTTCGATAGATCATTCAACCAATGGAACTGAAGGATGTGGAACAACATGGCTCATTCCTATTGGACCATTTGTCATTCTTAAACGTAAGTGGTTCACTATCGTTGAAGAAGAAGCTCAAGCTGCTCAAGGTAAAGGTTCAACAATACAGCAGCAAACGCACCGCAGCGTTTGATGGTATAAGAGTTGGTTTATAAATCAAAGCGCACCGTTTCATTAAAACCATAATGGCCTGTTTGGTTGTTTAAAAAAGGAGGGGGAGTAGAGTAGAGGGAAGGGGAGTAATTCAATTACCTTGTTTGGGAGTTTTTTAAAGAAGGAGGGGGAGGGGTTTGGAGGGGTTTGAAGGGGTTTCAACTACCTCCAACCCCCTCATTTTTAATTCCCCCAAATTGGAGAGATTTGGAGGGAGAGTAGAGCACATAAAATTATTGATAAAGTAAATTACCTAATTTACCCTTATTATATTTATAAAATTACAATGTTAAAAACAAGGGGAATGGCTAATTACTCCCTTCCCCCTTACTAATTATAAAAACATCCAAACAAAGTGGAGGGTAATCATTCTCCTCTACTCTCCTCTCCACTACTCCCCTCCCCTCTACTCCCCTCTACTCTCCTCCCTCTCTAAACTCCCAAACAGGCCATAAGTGATGCGCATGGGTAGTTCAAATGTTAGTTATTGTGGCGCGAATAATGTTAGTTATTGTGGTGCGAAGAGCAGTTATGATTGAGCTGGAATTTCCTTGAATCTCAGCGCATAGTTTGGATCTTAATCTATTCTGTTATTAGCATTGATTGTAACTACAAATAGGAAGTTTTATTTCAGATGTAATTAAGCTTTGTAATTCAGTTCTTTCAATCAATAAGATCTTCTCTCAATCAAATTTTCTCTCTCTCTCTCTGTTCTTCTTCCTTTTCTATTTTCTCCGTGATTCTCGTTGATTTTCTTGGCTCACAGACTTGCATTTACAAAGTTTTACTGTATAACAAATTTCATCAACTATATCATTAAGAAAACAAAAAAATGGTACAATATAGAGGTGAATGGATAGAACCGATATCTTGATTCTTGACCAAACACTTGGAAAACTATAAACTGACGTCTCCTTAATGACATCAGTACGTATTAATTTGTCACCAAACTTACAGTTTAGCATAAATTAAAAAAAAAAAAGTCACCAAACGGTCCAAACTAACAAAGTTTTTTTCCTTTCGTTTTTAAAGGATTGAGTAAAAAATGTGATGAGTGCATGAAGTTTAAACTTTCTTTTTATATGTCTCTCAAGAAAATAAAAAATAAAACTTTCTTTTAATCAACACAAATGCTGCAGTGCCGATATTGTTTGGGTTTGGATTTACTTTTTACTAATAAGTTGATGTATTAAAAATGAATAAAAGGTATATTTATATTTGGAAAGATCAAGGTCATAAAATATTGTACATAAATAAATAAGTTAATAAATATCACCAAAAAGTAAAATCAAATCCAAAACAAGCTTGGCATGCAAGAAGATAATTATTCTTTACCAAAAGTAAAATCAAATGTTAGTTATTGTGGATTCGTTGTTGTAAACTTGCGTAAACCATCAACCAAAACCACAACTCAAATTGGTAGATAAAATGAAGAAGAAGAAGATAATCAAAAATGCTAAGACCCAACAAATTTAGCAATTTTTGCTCACTTGTTGGGGCAGACACATTGTGATTTGTAATATATTACTTTCACTTGGATCATAATTGAAATCACTTTTATTCTACATCAATCACAATCTGTCAACTCGATAGTTGTAAAATTGGGTTTATAGTTATTGAAAGACAACAATTTTTCATATCATATATTTGATATGAAGGTTAAAAAAAAATGGCTCCAAACCTATTTAGAGCCTTAGCATAACAAGAAGATGATATATGCTTTTAAAAAATGGATCAATTAATGGATTATTATCAATGGGTCTATCAAAAAGTTTAGAGTAAAAAAAAAGTCACAACGGTTGAGACTTCAAGTTATTCGTTGTAGGTAAATAAGTCATGTTAATGGTAAATCCAAATGATAACCAAAAAACTTATCAATTTAACTATTGTTAAAAATTATACGAAAATATAAAAAATATTTTTTCCAATTTCAAGTGTTTGGTGTCACTAAAAATGTTGGCCAACTTGAAAGGTTTACCATAAAATTTGGGGCATTGTTGTATAAATTGATTTACGCCTCTATTATCAGGAAAGCATTTTACTCATCACACAAAAGTTATCAACTCCAACCTCCACCCCCACACCCCACATCACCACTCCTCTATCCTAGAACTCTAGTTCATGGATTCTTGGGTTTTTGGTCATCATTGATCATGACATGAGAAAACTAAAATCTCACATCTCAATAGATCGAGTGGTGTCAAGCTTATAGTCAAGATTTAAGAAGCTTGACCAATTGAGTTGCAGTTGAAGCACTAGAAACTCATCTTTTTGAGCATACTCCTGAGCCAATTCTTGTGTCTCCAACGTAGATCTTCAAAACCTAAATTAGACAATAAAAGTACAATTCAATTACAACCAAAACATGGTTTTGGAAACAGTTTTGGCAAAACCATTTCCAAAGCAAAACCATTTTCAAAACCATGTTTTCAGTTGAACAAAATGTTCAGTTGACCAAAAAAAAACCTAACACTTCTTGTCCTTGTTATATGTTCAGTTGACAAAAATTAATAATCAATAAAATGGTCAAGTAAATAGGTGCCTTTAGAGTATTTGTTAATAGATTACTTTAGTTAATTTATTAGAGTAATTTGAAGGGAAATATATAAAGCTGTAAAAAAAAACAGTTGCTTATTTCCCATAAAAAAATATCTTAAAATATTTCCTAAACCACATTGTGGATGGAAAATGACCAAAGTGGATAGAATGGTTCAAATAAGACCAATATGGATGGAATAAGATCAAAATGGAGCGAATAGAATGAAAGTGGATTGTATGGGCCAAATAAGACCAAATGGACCCAATAGAACCAATGTGGATAGAAAGGACTGAAGTGAACAAAATTGACTGAATAGGACCAAATTGAACCGAATAGAAGCAAAGTGGATTGAATAAGACCGAAAGGACAGAATAAGACCAAAGTGGACATAATGGATTGAATAGAATCAAAGTAACTGAAGTGGATCGAATAGGACCAAAGTAGACAGAATGGACTGAGTGAGACCAACGTGGACCAAATAGGATTGAAGTGGACTATAGTACACAACAAAAATATAAGAGAAACACGTTTGTAGTGGTAAAATTTGATTTAAAATCAAATAAATAAAATAATGATGTTGTAAAGCTATCAAAGTGAGGTAGAAAATATAAATAAATATTATATCTTGTAGTCAATTTGGGTTTCGATGTATTTGACATCATAAAAAAGGGTGCACACAAACACCGTAAAATGTGATTTTTTTTTTAAATACTTTATTTTGAAACATTCATAGCATAAATTGCAATTATTAGAATAGTCACCCCTAAAACTAGTAAAATTTCTCACCATTTTAGTATTTCTAAACATTAAGATCTAAAAGTGGAGATTCATAATTTAGGTGAAAGAAAAGAATATATTCTCCTGATATATATTGAATTATTATACAATTGAGAAACCAAATGGTCAATTAAAAAAAATTAATTATCTTCGTATTAGGTCATCTCATTAGTTATTGAAAACACCTTCATTTTTGGTTCACCACAATTACTTAGTGTGCTTTGGTTTGCATGATAAATTAAATGATAAATCTCTCCTTTTAACTTTTTTTTTTTTTTAATTGGAGAAAGAATCTCTCCTTTTAATTAGTTCTTGGTAGAGCAATTCTTTTTATTTTTTAACCTTTGCTTGCTCCATTACACATAAGTATCCTATCATTCATAAATGGTTTAAATTCTATTTTTCTTTTTTTCTTTTTTACCTTAGCTTGGTCCATCATGCATTGTAATTTGTTTTATTTGATATAAATAGATTATTCATTTTTTGCGTTTTCCATTTTTTTTTAAGAAAAGATTATTCACTTGTAAATTAATACGTTGAGACGTTATAGTTTTTTTTTTTTTTTTTTTTAAATTTGAATATCCTACCATCCATAAATGGTTTAAAATCCATGCTTCCTCTGTAGCATGGAAGTAGAAATCATTTTGCCGAGATCACTAACAACGCACCATTAATTGGGTAATTTTCTGTGCACGGTGAACACAACCGAAGCATGAGTGAAGGATTACCTTATGGAGGTAAGGAGGAAGCACTAGAGATATGCAAAGCAATAACAAAAGAAAAAAATCAAAATCAAAATGTATGAAAAAAATTCATTTAGATGATATGTTATGATATAGATGTATCACAAAAGTGATATCAATGGCGAAAGAGATATCAAAGTGATATATTGTGAAATAAGTTGTAAAAGTGACTGTCTATAGCGTAATTGAAGCAGTGCTGCCTTGTATTCATCCAAAGAAAATCCGAAACAAAGAGATATTTAAACAACACTAATACCTTTATCAAGGTATATTGCTACAATTGATTTATTTGATCTCTGAACACATAAACCTACAAACACCTATGATGTATATCAATTTCAATATTGCAATTACTTGCCCAAAAAAAAAAAAGATTCAATATTGAAATCGAGGTCACAAACAGTTAAGAGAAGAATCTAATAGGGGAAATCCCACACAAACCAATTGGGACAGTAGACACCATTTGTAGTACCTACAGATAAATTGCACAACTTTTTTCACAGTAGTTGAAAGCTCTCACATACTAATACTAACTATGTACCTATTAGGCCAAATTAACGTATCCAAGAATCAATAGAAGACATCAGAGTGCAGGGAGGTCGCTTAGCAAAGTGGACATATCAATCATCTTCTCCTGGTAGTGCATCATAAAATCAAAAAATGGTCATCTTTAGACTAGAGAAAATTAAGAAACAACAGTAGACATATAGTTAATTAAATCATGGAATAGTTGTAAAGAAAGCAATGATCTAATCCAAATGACTAATGAAGGAAGACTAAATGCACAACATATATAGCCATGGAACACTCTGCTGCTGACACGGTAAACATGGCTGAAATTCTGTCCAAACATAAGATCATATACTCTGAGTCAAGAAATTATGGGGTTTGTGAGCTATACCTCTAAATTACTCAGCTGATTCAGGAAATAGGACCCCACTTGTTGCTCACGTTCATATGCTGCCCGAAGAAGTGCTTCTCTTTCCTGTGGAAATTTAGAACAGCTGAAAAAATTAAACCATACCTCCTCCTGAAAACATAATCCTTAAAGAAAAGCACAAAATAAGATAGATCTCTTCAAGCCTATAACTTATCCCCTTTGAAAGCACATTGATGGACACAGAGTTTCTTCCTATGCATCAACATCAAATTTTTCTAGAATTGGGAAATTCACAATAAATAAACAAAGCCTCATAACGAAACAAACTATTCTTATATTTATGGGTAAAATACAATTTACTACACTTTATTGCAATTTAATACACTAACTTTCAATTGTTACATTTGAACTCCTACAGTTTGGATTGAATTTGAACTCCTGAAGTTAATTATTAGGATTCTATCCAAATTAATGGATTTTGCATTTTGTGGACAAAATTTACATTTGATCTCATCTGATGTAGATGCATTGCAAAAGTCTTCATATGTAGATATTTTCTTGCCAATATAACATTCTCCTTCTGGTACAGCGACATAAAATCAAACAATAATCATCAGACAAGAGAAAATTTAGAAAGATTTAAATTAAAAAAAAAAAAGAAAAAAAAAAGAGAGTAGACATATGGTTAATTGAAATCATGCAATGACAGTAAAGTATCAAGGATCCAATCACAATGACGAATGCAGGAAGCTTAAGTGCGCAATTTTTATGAACATTTTCTTTCAAAGTACGGGATCTGTGAGCTAAACCTTTAATGTTCTCTGCCCAATTTGGTACTGAGTCACCAGTTGCTTCAGATGTTGCAACTCCAATTTCCGCTCTTCACACTCTTTCTGAAGTTCTTGTTGGATAGCCGATGACTGCCTGAGAATTATACATTCCTGTAAGAGTGTTTGTCCTAGCTCCAACATCTGTGAGAATATGAAAACAGTGGAAGAAACTAAATAATTAAAATAATATAAACTGGTCACATATTTTTTCCTAATAAAGATAATCTTCAATCAAATTCACATTTTGTCTAGAATAGTGAAATTCACAATAAGCCTTAATAAGAGAAAAAACAAGCCCTCATTAGATTTATGGGTAAAATACAATTTACTTCCTAGTTTGACTTTATAAAAATTTAATACACAAACTTTTAATTGCTACATTTGAACCACTAAAGTTTGAATTAAAATTAAATTGTTAGGATTACATCCAAATTAACGGATTTTTCATTTTGTGAGTAAGTAATTTACCCCCTTATGATTTGACCCACTACTCACTATACAGTATCACAGGCGTGTTTAATTGTTATGTTTTAACTCCTAAGGTTTGAACTGAAATGAAATCATTACGGTTATGTTGGATGGAATTATAATGGTTTTGTTTTAGTCCAAATTTTAAGGAGTTAATGTAACAATTGAAAATGTGTGCAATAAAATTGTGAAATGACTAAACCACAAGAAGATAAATTATGATACATTGCAGTAACAGAAAATTGATATCAAACTAAACAACCTGGTTAATCTCAGTGTTTGCAGTTGCACGGATGGATGACTCAAAAGCCTCGAACAGTCTTGAAACACGAGCAATAGCATCATCTTCGTTAGAGGCATTCTTCATTTCTCTAACGAAGAGCTTCACCCAGCCAACACGGTCCATGGGAGCTTTCTGTAACTCCTGTTTATGTAAGAAAGGATTAATTAGTTGCCGATAAGAAAGAAAGAATTGAAGAACAATTCATGTCCAGAACAGAAATCATAGAAACCCCATAATAGATAATCCAAAAGAAAAGAAAAGGAAGTCTTGCATGAATGTAAAAATTGGAAAAAGGTGCTTCTTTTATGATATGTTTGTTTACTAAGAAAATATTGGGTACGAAAAGAAAAAGACATTTAATACTTATTCTCTCTTATTTCTCATTTGGAACACAGTAATTAAAACCAAGTACCCCACACATGACACAACCAGTTTCTTTTTCTTTCCTCAGTCTTCTCGACAACCAAACAAGAAGCTACAAGAAATGATAGCAAAATAACCTACATGGTTAGTCTCAGCATTTTCAATTGCACCAATGGATAACTCGAACTCCTGAAGCAATCTTGAAACACGAGCTTTAGATTCTTCTACAGTATTCATTTCTCTAACAAAGTACTCCGCATAGTCATCATGTACATTGTCCATGGGAGCGCTCTGTAACTTCTGTTTATGTAAGAAGGATCAATTAGGTCGGGTCAAAATCATGCTTTTATAGCAATACATTAGAGATCATAATTAGAAAGAAACAATTGAAGAACAATAATATTGCAAATCAAAATCGTAGAAACCCCATTAGAGATCATCTAAAAGAAAGCAGAAGAATGTGTAGCATAAGTGTAAAATATAAAAAAGGAGCTTCCTTTATGCTCTGTTTGTTTACTAAGAAAAATTTATTGGATAAGAAAAGAAATGCCATTTAATTTTCAATATATGATTTCTCATTTAGTAATTCCTAATACTTTGAATACAAATATTTAAGCCCATAAATAACAATCTCTCAGCTTTTCAAGACCAAGTAAGCGACAATTAATGCAAAAATTTGAAAAGAAGCTTCCTTTATACTATGTTTGTTTAATAAGAAAAAGTTGGATAAGAAAAGAAAAGACATTTTTACTTTTTTAATCTCTAATTTCTCATGTGGAACCCAGCATATAAATTATAAAACCAGGTTCCTCACACAACTAGTTTCCAATAAATAACAAGCTCTCATCTTTTCTTGGACGTTTCTACAAAAGGTCAATATAGTGGGAAAAAGAAAATTTGCATTCTTTAAGAGAATCAACAAAAAGAACCCACATGATTTTGACTGTGAAATTTAAAAATCAAATGCTAAATTAATTAAAGTGTTGAAGACGTTTATTCAAACTAGAAAAGAAAAGAATGGAGAAAATGAGAGTACCTTTGAGAGAGAAGTAGGGGTTAGATAGATTGAGATGTGAGAGCTAACGGTGATTCTTAGTTTGATAATTGAGAAATATGAGAGCAGAAAGGTGAAGAAGAGTGAGTACTCTACAATGCTATGACTTATATATAATCTGACCGAGTAAATTAGTTAGTTAATTAGTTAGTTACTTTTGGTTTTGTTTGGCTTGTTGTCACAACGGTCAAAGTTTTTCAACGATGGAAAGTTTATTAGATTTTTCTCATATGGAGTTTGGGTCCTTTTAGTAAGTATATATAAGTTAGATACAGTTCTTTAGTTACCTCTTCTAAATTACTGTCACCTATCCAGTTTAATAACTCCACTAACCACCGTTAACACCATCTCTCCTCTGTTTATTTCTTCTTCTATTTTTCCCTAGCCCAAGAGAAAATCTGAGAGCTTCAAATTTCTCACACAATCAACAATAACCAAATTTCTTCATTCCTCCATTTTGTTTGATGTTTGAATATTTATTAGTAGCCATACTGAAGATTTTAAGTTCCAGAATTAAACGTAGAAAAAAAATCTGGGTTTGAAGTAAAGTTAACACCGAAAGCCAACCCATACATTCCCAAACAAAACCACCGCATACCCATACTCCTACCCAAACCCAACGACCACTTTGCTGCCAAACTCCATGCCAGAAGCCCAATCTGGAGTATCGATGTCAAGATTTGGCTTTGAAAGAAAATCAAAAAGCAGATCAATTGTTTTTCCTACCAATCAAACACTCCCTTGTAGATCTGTGAACTCACTTACTCCATCTAGAAATATGAAATTAGGTAGTGCATCCCTTGAGTGCATTTGCTCCTGGTCATCGTCTCATCGAAAAATTCCATAGATTGACCATCTTTTGCTTTGCCATCATTTGGAACATAGCATTATTGAGAAGGAAAAACTAATTTTTGTACACATTGGGTTCTTCTTTGCTTGATTTAGGTTATAAAATCTCACAATAATAGCCATCTGGTGTGAGGAGTCTAAAAGATCTAGGGCCGTTTGGTATATGTATTTAAATAACAGTTTTTAGTTTTTTTTTAAAATACGTGTAGGCGAAAAAGTGTATAAAAATATGTGTAATATTGTTTAAAAGCTGAAAACATGTGTTTAAAATGATATACCAAAGAAGCCCCTAAGATTCTAAACAAGTTTGCTAGCGGCCCAAGGAAAGAAGAGGAAATAAAAAAAGAAAGAAAAAGAATGAGACAGTGTTTATAGACGATAGCTAAGTTATTAAAGTAGTTAGATGACAGTAATTTAGAAGGGTAACTAAGGTACAGTATCTAAGTTTTGTCTATCTCTTAAAATGGTAGAAGGTATATGGTGTTTTTTGTTATATGCAATGTCAAATTCATAGAATTATAGTCTACACATTATAAGTGTGATGTTGCACTTGATGGAAGATGGAAACATAATATACTTTATTATTCAATGGAGCAAGTCACTCACAAGCATTTGGATCAACACCATGGAACACCAAGCTTATGAAAGGCCTACCCCAAAGAGGTAGGATTGGGGGGAAAGTTGGAGAAATTGATGGATGAGAGAGGGAGGAAAATTTCCATTCTATGTGTTTGGTAGGAAAGATAAAAAAAAGTGGGAAGTTTGAAAATTTGTATCTTTTCTTTATTTGGTAGGAAAGGAAAATTTGAGGAAAGAAATAAAGATTTGTAAAAATGATACTTACTTTCAAATGGGGTAATAAATATAGTAGTTGTGTTTCTTCTTATTTTTCCCTAACCTATGCTTGATCCATCATAGGTAGTAATTTTTTTATATGAAATAAATGGATTTGTTCATTTGTAAATTGATATGATATTGACTCTGAGATATAAAAGCCTTTCTTTTTTTTCTAAATAGGTATTTGGTAGACTAATATTATGGAAGTTTAAAAATATCAAGATATATCGATTCCCACATTTTTTTGAGTTCTAAATTGCACTTATTAGAATTGCCACCCCAAAAACTAGTAAAATTTCTCACCATTTTAGTATTTCTAAACATTAAGATCTTAAAGCTAAGACTCATAATTCAGGCGAAAGAAAGAATATTATTCTCCTAATATTGAATCATTATACAATTTAAGAATCAAAATGGTCAATTAAAAAAAACAATCATCTTTGTATTGGGTCATCTCAAGAGTTGTTGAAATCGCTTCATAAAGTTCACCACAATTACTAAGCGTGCATTGGTTCACATAAAATGATAAATCTCTCCACAGGTATAAATGTTTGTGGAGTGTGGGAGGCAAGGGCTGGGATTCAAGTCTCTAGGAGGGAGCTTTACACACATTTACACTTAGATTAGGCTAGAGTAGAAATTTTATATTGTATAAAAAAAATTGATAAATCTCTTCTTTTAATTATTTATTATTATTTTTAGGAGGCTTTTAATTAGTTGTTGGTGGAGCAGTTTTTTTTTTTTTTTTTTTTTAACCTTTGCTTGCTCCATTACACATAAGTATCCTATCATTCATAAATGGTTTTTTTTTTTACCTTAGCTTGGTCCATCGCACATTGTAATATTTTATTGATATAGAAAGATTATTCATTTTCTGATTTTCCATTAAAAAAAAAAGATTATTCACTTGTAAATTAAATATTAGCATCGAGACATGATAATTTTTTTTTTTGAAAATGAATATCCTACTATCCATAAATGATTTAAAATCCATGCTTCCTGTGTAACATGGACGTAGAATTTATTTCGCCAAGATCACTAACAACACTATTACTTGGGTAAATTTTGGTCGAAATTATAATTTGCATAGCAACCAAAGCATGAGTGAAGGGATTACCCATGACGGTCAAGACTTTTGGAGGAAGGGAGAAAGCATTAGAGAGATGCAAAAGCAATAACAAAAAAAAAAAAAAAAAAAAAAAAAAATCTAAATATACAACAAAAAAAAAAAACTCACAATTGTTGAAACAATATACTATGATATTGATATATAACAAAAGTGATATCAGTGGCTTCATATATTGTGAAATAAGCTGTAAAATTGATTGTCTATAGCTTTAAACACCACTAATCCCTTTATCAAAGTATACTGCTACAATTACTCTTTATTTGATCTCTAAACACAAACCTACAAACACGTATCAATTTCAATATTGAAATTACTAACCAAAAAAAAAAAAAAACAGATTCAATATTGAAATTGAGTAAACATGAGACAGTAAAGAGAAGTAAGACATCAGGATGCATGGGAGCGCCGCCTTTGGTTGGAGTTACTTAGCTGAATCTGTTGTAGTTGCTGGGCCAATTCATCATCCTTGCCTAGAGAAAATCAAACAACGGTCATCAGCCTAGACTATAGAGAAAATTTAGAAAGAATAGTATAGTTAATTTAATCAATGATCCAATCCAAATGACCCATGAAGGAAGACTAAATGCACCATTTTTATGAATACAAAATTCTTTCAATTGCAACACAACATATATTGCCATGAAACACTCTGCTGATGACACGGTAAACATGGCTGAAATTGTGTCCAAACATAAGATCATATTCTGAGTCATGAAATTATGAAGTTTGTGAGTTATACCTCTAAATGCAAGGCCGGTTGTTGCTCACGTTCATATGCTGCCTGAAGAAGTTCTACACTTTGCTGTAAAATTTTAAAACGGTTAAAAAAATTGAACCATATGTACCTCCAGCTAAGTGCTAATGTTGTTCAAATAATACTTAAAGAAAAGCAAAAAATAAGATAGATCTCTTCATGCCTATAACTTATCCCTTTTGAAAACACTTAGATGGACACAAGTTTCTTCCTGTACATCAACATCAAATTTTTCTAGAATTGGGAAATTCACAATAAATAAACAAAGACTCAATTCTTATATTTAAGGGTGAAATACAATTTACTCCATTGTAGTTCTACTTTTTTTCAATTTAATACATTAACTTTCAATTGTTGCAAACCATTTTCTTTCAAATTATGGGGTCTGTGAGCTAAACCTTTAATGTCCTCTGTTCAATTTGGTCCTGAGTCACTAGTTGCTTCAGCTGTTGCAACTCCAATTTCCGTTCTTCACACTCTTTCTGCAGTTCCTGTAAGAGTGTTTCTCCTTGTTCCACCATCTGTGAGAAATTTAAAACAGTGGAAGAAATTAAAATACAGCTCCAGCTAAATTTTTTCAAATAATCTGTAGAGAAAAGCACAAAATAAGAAAGATCACTTCAAGCCTATGAGTTATCCCTTTCAGTGAACCCAATGACACAAACTTTCAATTGCTACATGTGAACCACTAAGTTTGGATTAAAATGAAATTGCCAGGATTTCATCCAAATTAACGGATTTTTCATTTTGTTGGTAAGTAATTTACGCCCTCAGGTATTCTACTAATAGATTTCTTTAAATCCTAACCATTTTTTTTATCATAATGTCACACTAATTTGCCTTTTTTTTTCACCTTCAAACTTGCTTTTTTTTATTTTTTATACTTTCAAC
The DNA here is from genome assembly GCF_040712315.1 of Castanea sativa. Taxonomy (NCBI): domain Eukaryota; kingdom Viridiplantae; phylum Streptophyta; class Magnoliopsida; order Fagales; family Fagaceae; genus Castanea; species Castanea sativa. The sequence continues at coordinate 15,335,877 of NC_134021.1, read as the reverse complement.
CACAAAAATCCTTAAATTTAGCTTTCTTTTTTTCAATTTCTTTTCAAGTCTATTTTGTTTTTTATTTTAAAAATATTTTTTCACGATCTGGTTCATTCGGTAAGGATGAGGATTTTTTGTTTTGCTATATATTATCACGTTCTTTTTCATTAGGTAAGGATGAGTTTTTTGTTTTTATTTTTTTATATAGAATTATTGATGTAGGTTACCGTGGAATAAGAATAGAGGCCACACCAATTCTCCACGTTGATCTTTTTAATTTCCCTAAAATTTAGCTTTTTTATTTTCTTTCAAAAACAGATATCCTAAAAATTATTTTTTTAATAATTCTTTTCACATTCATTTTTATTCCGTACGTATGAAGGTTTTTTTTTATTATTATATTTTTTTCACCTTCTTTTTCATTCTGTACATACGGATGAGTTTTGTTTTGGATAGAATTATTGATGTAGGTTACCATGGGATAAGGATAGGTTTTTTTTAAAAAAAAATTATTCAACTAACCGTGGGTTTTTGTTTTGATAATTAGGGTTGTTTTGAAAACATGAGTTAGTGGGAGAGTAGTTTTATTTTTAAAAATACTTATCCTTATCCCAATCTTTTCAAATGCTACACCACGTTTAAAAAATAAATTACAGTTATTTTTTATCTCTTAAACAAAGAAATGCACATTTATCCTTTTTATTTGTTTGAAAAAAATAAAATCACGTACTACTTTCAAATATTGAAATCACACTTTAAAAAATATCTCACGATCATCTATTTTTTCAAAATTATCTTTCTTAGACTGAACTTTTATTTTGTTCCAAAATACCCTCAAAAAATAATTAGTAACTCCTCTTAGAATTAGGGTCAACAACGTTGAACACTACTCAACCTCCCCTTAAAAACATAAACTCAATGGGCATATGCTTGATTTGAATTTAAGTTATCATAATTTTTTTTTTATAACATGTTATCATAATGTTGTATATGCTATAAAGTTCCTATTTGTGACAAAAAAGTAATACATTTTACAATGTGAAAATAAGTTAATGGCAAATGCAGTTGGAAAGCAATTAGAATGGGGAACAAAAGATATTGCTACACCAACTTTTTCACCATAGCTTGCGTAGTTTGGATATGATTGTTTTATGATGTTTCTGACGTAGTGAATCTATATACAATTTCTTTTAATTTAAATATTTCAAATTCCTTATTTTGATCCATTAACTTCTTAATAATAGATTCCATAAAAATTTGCACACACTATTTTAAACTGATTATAATTACAAAATCATATTATACATTTTCACTTGATGTAAATTTTTTATTATTTATTTTGATAGTCTAAAAATAAACACTAATCACGCATTATTTGTTATTGGAAAAACTAGCCTTTAAGCACGCGACTTTTTTTATTTTTTGAGGTAATGGTTAATAATTTGCAACTATTATAATCTGGGAATACTACATTTTCCAATCACAAAAAAAATAAATAAATAAATAAAACCTAGGTGTGTGATAAATATTATACGTTTGTGAGTGATTTTTTTTATTACACCCTTAGGTTTTTTTGTCATTGAAAAATGTAGTAATCTCAAATTATAATAGATGCAAATTATTAACTTTTATCCAAAAAATAGAAAAGCCTCTGAGCATGCGTATGAGCGTGTGTTCAAAGGCTGGTATGCTATAAAGTTCCTATTTGTAACAAAAAAGTAATACATTTTACAATGTGAAAATAGGTTAATGGAAAATGTAGCTGGAAAGCAATTAGAATGGGGAACAAAAGATATTGCTACACCAACTTTTTCACCATAGCTTGCGTAGTTTGGATATGATTTTTTTACGATGTTTCTAATGTAGTGAATCTATATACAATTTCTTTTGATGTAAATATTTCAAATTCCTTACATTGATCCATTAACTTCTTAATAATAGATTCCATAAACATTTGCACACACTATTTTAAACTGATTATAATTACAAAATCATATTATACATTTTCACTTGATGTGAATATTTTATTAATTTATTTTGATAATCTAAAAATAAACATTAATCACGCATTATATGGGGTAGAAGAATTCCAAGTAAGGTGATCACACCACGTGTCACGCCTAGCCAAGAGGACGGCTGGTGAGCCGAGGAGGCCACGTCCTTGGATTTTTTGAGCACGTCATTAATGCGTTATCAGAGGAGGCTCTACTGTGTAGAAAGAGCTTTGGGAAGGGGGATGGCACTGACGTGATTGAAAAGTTAGAAACTGCCACCACATTTAATGCATCCTACCAAACCTTTTGGCTGCATTTATGTGAAGAAAACCTTTGAACAATGTTGCCTTGAGCGCCGCATCTCTCAGGAACTTGAAGAAGGTGCTAGATGGGACTGGAACTGGGGGGATGACTTGCGCGATCAACAGGTGGAAGGCCAGGATCATCTGAAAGAGTCTATATAAGATAAAAGGTCCCCCATGGGAAAGGGGATCAGAGAAAAAGAGAGAGGGAGAATACTGTAGACTCAAGAACAATGTCTGTAATTTGTCTTTAGAAGAGAGAAATATAAAAATCAATCTCCTCGGCTTGAGTTCGAGGACAAATCTCATTAGACAAACTATTCCATCTTCATCCCACTATAATTTTAGCCCATTATCATCATTAACTCAACTCATTAGAACCTAGGTTTAGAGCCCACTCTCTATAAATTTATTGTATTAGGCTCTTTGGGCCTATACCCATCTTGTTTTGGGCTTAGGTGCAAATTGCGACCTTACAATTGGCACTGTCTGTAGAAAATCTTGTGTTTTAGTAAGTTGAACGTGAATGTAGGATCAGGTCCGCACCAAGCGGAATCGATGGGATCCCAACATCAAGATCACTTTCTAAATCTTGAACGAGATAGGGATCGAGAGGGAAGTATACATACCACCCACACTAGCAGGAGTCAGTCATGAGGTAGGAGCAGAGTCTCTCATGAGGAAAATGCTATAGCCATGCAGTTGAAGATTGATCGTTTGAAGAGGAAGTTACACCACGAACGGCAGAAACGAACTCCTTCTTTTTTTGACCCTTTTTCTGATGATGGTGGAGACAGCAGTTATAGGCCTAGATCAAGGACTCCCCTTAGTGAGTCTTTCTCATGTGAGGAGGACAACCCTCATGGCCGCAGAAGTAAGAACTCATCTTGCAGAGGCCTAGGAAATGACGCTATGAGCAGAGCATTGAATCAGATTTCCAAGTCACCCTTCACAAGTAGAATTAAAGGAGGGAAACTTCCTCAGCGATTTACTCGGCCAACATTCACCATCTACAGCGGCCGAACAGACCATTGGAACATGTTAGCCACTTCAACCAAAGGATGGCTGTGCACTCCAGAAATGAAGCTTTGATGTGCAAGATTTTCCCATCTAGCTTGGGACCCGTGGAGATGAGATGGTTTAACAGTCTAGGAGTAGGTTCTATTGATTCCTTTAAAAAGCTCACCCGGGCATTTGGATCTCGCTTTATTATAAGCAATAGAGTTCCTCGGCCTTTAGATTCATTGTTGTCTATGACCATGCGGGAAGGGGAAACCCTTAAAACGTATTCAGAAAGATATTAGGAGATGTTTAATGAGATTGACAGAGACTTCGACGATGTAGCAATAAGAACTTTCAAGGTCGGCCTACCTGCCGAACATGATTTGAGAAAATCATTGACCAAAAAAACTGTGAGGAGTGTGTGCCAACTTATGGACCATATTAACAAATATAAGCGGGTTAAGGAGGATCAACAACAGGGGAAAGGGAAAACGAAGGTTATCCCTCAAGAGATGAGGGATTTCAGGTCGGATAGATACAACAATAACAGACCCCGAAGAGATTTTGCTAGGCAATCTGGATCTACTACTCCTTGGGTGGTCAGCACGGTGTTCCGAGAACTGCTACATCAAGTATTGGAAAAGATTAAGAATGAGCTCTACTTCAAATGGCCAAACAAGATGGCGGGGGACCCTATGAGGTGCAATTAGAGTCTTCATCGTTAGTAACACTAGGAGCAGGGACATACCACCTAGGACTGCAGGACTCTGTGGAATCATTTAGAGCAACTAGTCAGGGATGGAAGATTAAAATAGTTTTTGTATCGACCCAACGGGCAGGGGGAGCAGACAGGGTCGGGAACACAGGGGAACGCTTCCTCAAGGCCTCCTTTGGGTACAATTAATGTCATCTTCGCTGCCTCTGGAAGGACCGATTCTCGTCCCTCCAGAGTGATGTTTGTAGCACGAACACTCGTCGAGGACTCTAATTCTAGGTCAAAGAGGGCCAGAATGGATATTCGACTGGCATTGAGTTTTTCGGAAGAGGATAATATTGGGACCACACGGCCACAAGATGATGCTTTAGTGGTCACCCTTAGGATAGGTGGGTATGATGTGAAGAGGGTGATGATAGGCTAGGGCAGTGGTGCAGAGATTATGTACCCTAACCTATACAAAGGGCTGAATTTGAAACTAAAAGACCTGACAGTTTACGATTCACCATTAATAAGCTTTGATGGGAAATTTGTCATTCCAAAAGGTTAGATTAGATTACTGTGCAAGCAGGTTCAGAGGTGGTGGAAGTGGATTTCATCGTGGTAGATGCCTACTCTCCCTACACAGCCATTGTAGCAAGACCTTGGCTTTATGCCCTGGGAGCTATTGCCTCAACTCTGTATTTGAAGGTGAAAAACCCGTCGTGAGACCAAATTGAAGAATGATTGGGAGCCAATCCATGGCTAGGCACTGCATAGCGGCTGCAATTAAGCATCAGTCGGAGGCTGAATCCTCGACCTCTGCTGAGGAGGGCTCATAGCAATCAAGGATCCCAGTTATGCCCTTAGAGACAGTGTTAGAAGGACCCACGTGTAAGAAGCTGGAGGAAATTATTATTGACAATGATCCAGAGAAATTCTTTCAAGTCAAAGCTCAGTTGCCTCCTCAGGAGAAGGAAGAACTGGTCATATTTTTGAAAAGGAATATTGATGTGTTCGCATGGAATGCTTATGAAGCTCCCCAGGGTAAATCCAAATTTCATTTGTCATCATTTAAATGTTAACTCGGCTATCCTCCTTAAGAAGCGGCCACCTCGACGTTCGTCCAAAGAGCATTCTAATGTCGTTAAAGTGGAAGTAATCAAACTCAAGTAAGTAGGCACTATCAAGTAAGTCTTTTATCCTGAATGGTTGGCTAATACAGTAGTAGTGAAAAAGAAGAATGAGAAACGATGAGTATGTGTAAACTTCACAGATTTGAACAAAACCTGCCCCAAAGACCCTTTCCCAATGCCTCGTATAGATCAACTGGTAGATGCCACTGTGGAGCATCCTTGGATGAGTTTTCTGGATGCCTTCCAAGGATATCATCAAATACCCTTGGCCCTGGACGATCAAGAAAAAACAGCCTTTGTCACTCCCATAGGAAATTACCACTATAAAGTGGTGCCTTTTGGTTTGAAGAACGCAAGGGCTACTTATCAAAGGATGATGATCAGGACGTTTGAGCCACAACTAGATAAAAGCATTGAGTTTTACATAGATGACATGGTGGTAAAGAGTAAGGTGGTGTCCGAGCACACGGAGGACCTTGAGAGTATCTTTAAGATATTAAGAAAGCACAAGCTACGCCTCAATGCTTCCAAATGGTCCTTTGGCGTAGGATCGGGCAAATTTCTGTGTTATATGGTCACTCATCATGGAATTGAGGTCAATCATGATCAGGTTAAAGCAATTAACAGCTTGCAGCCACCTCGGAATTCTAAAGAAGTTTAGAAATTAATTGGAATGACTGCTACCTTAAGCCTATTCATCTCTCGGTCCGCGGACAGATTTAGGCCCTTCTTCCAAATGTTACATAAGTGGAAGGAATTCGAATGGACTGAGGAGTGTGCTTTGGCTTTTCAGCAGCTTAAAGAATACCTTTCTCGGCCACCCGTTAGGTCCAGGCCCAAGAAGGACGAGGTTTTGTTTGCCTATATTGCTATGGCTTCCCATGCCGTTAGTTTGGTATTGATACGGGTTGACAATGGTGTACAGAGACCAGTTTATTATGTAAGTAAATCATTGCATAAAGCTGAGGTTCGTTACTTACCACTGGAAAATGCTATTTTAGCAGTGGTGCACACAACACGTAAGCTTCCCCACTACTTCCAATCACACACAGTGGCGGTTTTGACCTAACTTCCCCTTAGGTCTCTACTTTCGAGTGCTAATTATACAGGAAGGATTGCCAAGTGGGGTACAATTCTGGAGGCTTTTGATATTAAGTATATGCCACGCACCTCAATAAAAGGCCAAGTCCTCGCCGACCTGGTGGCCAAGTTCGCTGAGCCCTCGTTAGAAGAAAATACTAAAAGGCCAAACATGGATGAAAAATCAATTGGCACGATCTCCCTAAAGGAACCTCCGTCATGGAAGGTGTACGTGGATGGCGCGGCAAATCAAAGAGGATTAGGAGTGGGATTAGTTATGATATCTCGGGAAAAGATTGTTATTGAGAAATCTTTGAGGATAAATTTCTTACCCACGAATAATGAAGCCGAGTACAAAGCTTTATTAGTAGGAATGACTGTGGTTCAGAAGTTGGGGGGAAGATAGTGGAGATGTTGTCATATTCAAGACTAATTGTAGGCCAAGTGGAAAGGGAGCTGGAAGCCAGAGATCCGAGGATGCAGGAATATTTGAATCAGGTTAGACATTTACAATCAAAGTTCAAATTTTTCACCTTAGTGCAAATCCCTAGAAGCAGAAACACTCATGCTGATTCTCTAGCCACCCTAGCAACATCCTTGGCACAGAGCTTACCTTAGGTCATCTTGGTAGAAGATTTATGTAAGCCTACTAAGACGAGTGTGCATACAGTCCATAGTCATCAAATTAGAGTGAGACCTAGTTGGATGGACTCAATTGTGCTATTCTTGAAAAAGAATATCCTACCTAAGGAGAAGTCCAAAGCTGACAAGGTACGCAAAAAAGTTCCTCGGTTTTAGCTGTCCGAGGATCAAAAGCTGTATAAGCGCTCTTTCTCTACCCGTATCTGCTTTGTATACACCCTGAAGCAGTTGAGCTACTCTTGGAGGAGTTACATGAGGCAGATCTTTGTCCCACAAGGCTCTCACTTAGGGATATTCGTGGCCAAATATGCAAAGGGAAGCACAAGAATATGTGAAGAAATGCAACCAATGTCAAAGATTTGCCCCAAATATTCACCAACCAGGAGGTGTCCTTAACCCTCTATCCAGCCCTTGGCCATTTGCTCAATGGGGCTTAGATACTGTGGGGCCTTTCCCTAAGGTAACAGGGAATAAGAGATGGTTGCTAGTGGACACGGACTATTTCACCAAATGGGTGGAAGCTGAACCATTGTCAAATATCAGGGACCTGGACGCAAAAATATTTGTCTGGAAGAACATTGTCACCCGTTTCAAGATTCCCCATACTCTCATTTCGAACAATGGACTTTAGTTTGATAGCAAGGATTTCAGAAGATATTGTTGTAACTTGGGCATCACGAATCGATATTCCACCCCAACTTACCCACAGGGGAATGCACAGGCTGAGGCTATCAATAAGGTGATAGTGAACGGGCTCAAGTAGAGGTTGGACAATGCAAAGGGAAAATTGGTGGAAGAATTGCCACATGTCCTTTGGACATATCGAACTACCCCTCACAGATCCACAGGGGAAACACCCTTCTCAATGACTTATGGGGCCGATGTTGTAATCCCTCTTAAGACCAAATTCCTAACGATGAGGACAAGTTCTTTCACTCCGAACAACAATGATGGACTGTTACAAATGAGCTCGGATTTGATTGAAGAGCGAATGGAGAACACCATGGTTCAATTGGCATATTATCAACACAAGCTCAAACAAGGGTATGACTCAAACGTGAAGTTGAGGCCACAAACATCGGGAGATTTGGTATTAAGAAAGGTTTTGGGTACTGCAAAGAATAGAGCATGGGGAAAGTTAGGACCCAACTAAGAAGGACCATACCGCATCACCTCGAGAGTTGGAATAGGGGCTTATTATCTAGAAGAGCTAGATGAAAATATTGTACCACATCCCTAGAATGTAAATAACTTGCGAAGGTATTATTAGTAATAAAAGTCTCTTTTGTTATATATCGCTTATTACTTCATGCGTTTCATTCATCATTTTTCTAAGTATCAAAACAGAACATTGGCCATTCTTGGCTCCTCGGACCACATGCCTTGGAAAAATTGATATCTTTTATCATTTCTCTAAGTATCAAATAGAACCGTGGCTATGCTTGGCTCTTCGGACCACATGTCTTGGAAAAATTGATATCTTTCATCATTTTTTTAAATATCAAACAGAACCTTAGCTATGTCTAGCTCCTCAGACCACATGCCTTGGGAATATTGATATCTTTCATCACTTCACTAAGTATCAAACAAAACCTTGGCTATGTCTGGCTCCTCAGACCACATGCCTTGGGAAAATTGATATCCTTCATCATTTTTCTAAGTATCAAACAGAACCTTGGCTATGCCTGGCTCCTCGAACTACATGTCTTGGGAAAATTGATATCTTTCATTATTTTTCTAAGTATCAAATGGAACCTTGGCTATGCCTGGCTCCTCAGACCACATGCCTTGGGAAAATTGACACTTTTTAATATTTGTTTATTAGCTAATACTTGTTAATCTTACAAAGAGTGAAACCCCAGCATATAAGTCATCACATGAAAACAGGGGCTTACCCAAATCATTGGTAAAAACGTTTTAATGGTTCATTAATATGCTCTTAAAACAAGATCATTTCCTCGGCTAATCACACAGATGTCAGAATTGTTATTTACTCATTTACAAGGTCCTACCTTGTTTGATTGAGCAACAAATCGTTAACACTATGTATAGGAACATCATTGAACTAAAATCCCAACAAAGGGTATTACTGGCTAGAGGCAGATATCTCAAAGAAACAGAAATGTGCATAGGATAAAAACAAGATAAAAATCTTAGTCTTTTCATTATATATGTAGATAATTACATTAAAGACAAAAACAGAAAGAAAATTACAAAATGAAACATATAACAAAATGAAGCTACTATAATAACTGAGAAAGAAGAGAAAGGAGTCCTAAGCTATGCCTTGGCCTTTGGGGGAGGGTCTTCCTTAGATTTGGTCACAATTTTCTTTGTCTTATGATCAGCCCCTTTTGACTTGGCATCAGTCTCTTTGGTCTTGGGAGCCACCTCTTTGAGCTTGAGGGAAACGTCTGGAACCTTGGCCTCAGGCAGAGCTCAACCTCCTTGCCCTTTTCCTTCCCTCCTGGCCGAGGACCACCCTGACCAACCCCCTCACTCTGGACCATCTTAGCCTCCTGACTCTGGTCACCAGCCTGGTCAAGCCCTGTGGGGACCTTAGGAGGAGGGAGAGAGCTTTAGGTAGTAGAGGGTTGCATGGGGAGAATTGGCTCGAGGGCAATGGGAGGCGGAAGGATAGTTGGAACCACACGGATGTCTTAGGGAAACCATACATTTTCAGCCCTCCTCCATTCCGAGGTAGTAGGGAATCCTGCCACATTAAGGGCCTCTGCCCATACCATTTGGCAGTAATCCCTACATACCTCGGCAAGCTCTTCGGCCAGGCGAATCTCTATTTCCTCAACCTTGCAATTATAGGAAGCCTGTGCCAAAGCCTCCACAGTCTCCTTTATGGTGTAAGTCGCTTCCTTAGCTTAGGCCAGCTCCGCCTTCAAGTCCAAAACTTGTTGTTGGGCTGTGGCTAGCTCTATCCCAGTGTAGTGGAGTTTTTTGCGTTGCTCTTCCACCTGAGTTTCAGCATTTTTAAGCCCGGCCTCAACACTCCTTCTCCCTTTCTCCTCTTCTACCAGCCTCGCAGCGAGCTCTTTATTCTCCTACTCGGCCAAACCTAAGGCCTTGTCAGCCTCGGCTTTAGCCTCGTTCCAAGCCTCATTTACCCATTTCTCAGTGACAAACACCTCCTGGATAGTCTGCATGAAAGTAACAAACAAGTATGTCACAACAGAAAGAAGAATATAAGAAGACATTCAAACTAATAGTTAGTAATGCTGGCAATAGAACTTACCAAGGCTAAGTCCCTTTTCAAGGATAGAAAGAGCTCTTGCTGCCTCATTTTCTTTAGAATAGCCATATCCTTAGGTAGAAGGATGGGCTACTCTAAGACTTTGGCCAAATAATGGGCGTGCCCTTTTTGAAATTCCCTTATAGTGGAGCTTTGGGGAATGGCAACCCCGTCCAACTCCAACCAAGGAGCCCAATTGGACTGAGAGTGACACACCTCGACCACTTCATGGTCTTCCTTGTTCTCCACAGAAGAAGCTCGTATCTGGCCCTTAGCTGTCTTCTGTTGTTTGGGCCCCTTCTGCCGAGCCAACTCCCCCTCCTCAGTTTCATCTTTGTCTTGTCTTTTCTTTTTGAGGTTGGGTATAAGGAGCAAACTACCTAGAGAATGAGAAGGGGGCGGGGAACGGTAGGGGGCTGGGACCCCGAAACACCCTTTGTAGTTTGCTCCTTGGCCCTATCTGCAAGGATGTCCCTCAAGCCTCTCCTCGTTCGCAAGGACATTTCTTCTTCCTCTTCCTCGGCACTACTATCCACACAAGCAACTACTAAATCGGGATAACGAATACCCGAGTTTCTGTCTGATTCACCCTCTTTGTCCAAAAGGTTGACAACAGGGCCTCCCGGCTCTTTCTCTTCTTCCTTAATTCAGAACTGGTCAATTTCCTCCTCAAGAAGAAGCGGTCTCTTCCCTTGGACTCGCTCGTTGTCGGATAATTTTCACTACGTCCTCTCTAGCTAAAAAACCTTGCACCTTGACGTCAATAAGATTGAGTCGAGGATCGCCCACAAGGATTGCGTTGCCAATGTCCTGAAAGGTGTTAGACAGGGGCTCAAAATCGAGGATGATGTGGACAGCCCTCAGTTGCTTGTCTGCGCTTACGAATACCTCGGATCTTAGCAGTTTGTTAAGATCGTCGACATCGACAAGTCTGATATTAGGGGCCAGCGCCTTTTATCTGCAAAACACAGCAGAGAAGAAAACTCGTAGTCAGAAAGATGAATACTTAAAAATGGGAGAGAAGAATCACAAAACTAAGCCTCATGACGAGGAACCTAAAACTAGGGTACCCCACCTGGCTCCCCCTCCCGTATGGGACAGTGAAGACCGTCATGCCACTCCCCAAAGGCGATTAAATAGTCATCCTTCATACTCTTATTGGACTTAGGAAGACACGAAATAAGCCTGACGGCCTAGGACTTGGACTTTAGGTAATACCCCGTGTCACCGAATGAATGATACTCGTACATCTAGACGACGTCGTGCCAAGTGAGCTTCAGGTCCATGTGCGCATTAAGGGCATCTATGCTACTCAGAACCTTAAATAGGTTAAGCGCACATTGATATGGACATATTCTATAGGCGATCAGATAGTCCCTAGTCACGCTACCCATAGGAAGCGTTATTCCCCCTTCTATGAAGGCGATCATGGAAATGACGACCTCCCCCTCTTTTCTATCAATATGCCACTTCCCCGGAGCACAATATCGAAGGGAGACTCCTGGGGGGGATGTGATATTTAGCCCTAAAACCCTCCATACCGGTGGGGAAATCTACGAGATGTTTGAATCTACCCATCTAAACAAGCTAGAGAGATAAGGAAGATATATCTAAAGGAAGAAGATAGAAAATTGAAGGCCGAGAAGACTGGCCGAGGAGAAAACAGTCTAAAAGAATATTAAAAAAAAAAAAAAAACTTACGAAAGTAAGTAGAAGGAACACCTCAGAAACTTCTTGAGAACAAGAAGGATCAAGAAATCTTAGAAACCTAGAAAGTTTGAAGGTGTGCAAAATGAGGGAAATGAATTCTCCAGGCGCTTTATATAGGAGGCGGGATTTGGATGGGAGTTATCCCGCCCAAAATTCGAGGAAAAATATTAACCATGAGATTTTCATCTCATCGTTGAATGCGGGGAACAGGGCGCCGCCTAGAGCATTTGATGAGGTGTTGCGGACTCCGAAGCGTCAAGTACAGTTACGGGACATGCGAAATGACATTCTCGCATCAAATCAATTGCTTACAGTCAAAACCCCATTTCCCTCCTGGGATGGGAGGAAACAAATTGGAGTTTTGAGGGGCTATTGTGGGGTACAAGATTCCAAGTAAGGTGATCACACCACATGTCACGCCTGGCCGAGAAGGACGGTTGGTGAGCCAAGAAGGCCATGTCCTTGGATTTTATGATCATGTCATCAATGCATTATCAGAGGAGGCTCTACTATGCAGAAAAAGGCTTTGGGAAGGGGGATGGCACTGACGTGATTGAAAAGTTAGAAACTGCCACCACATTTAATATATCCCACCAAACCTTCTGGCTGCATTTATGTGGAGAAGACTTTTGAACAATGTTGCCTTGGGCGCCGCATCTCCCAGGAACTTGAAGAAAGTGCTAGATGGAACTAGAACTGGGGGGATGACTTGCACGATCAACAGGTGGAAGGCCAGGATCATCTGAAATGGTCTATATAAGATAAAAGGTCCACCATAGGAAAGGGGATCAGAGAAAAAGAGAGAGGGAGAACACTGTAGACTCAAGAACAATGTCTGTAATTTGTCTTTAGAAGAGAGAAATATAAGAATCAATCTCCTCGGCTTGAGTCCAAGAACAAATCTCATTATACAAACTATTCCATCTTCATCCCACTATAATTTTAGCCCATTATATTCATTAACTCTCAATAAATTTATTGTATTGGGCTCTTTGGGTCTATACCCATCTTGTTTTGGGTTTAGGTGCAAATTGCGACCTTACACATTATTTGTTATTGGAAAAACTAGCCTCTAAGCATGCAACTTTTCTATTTTTTGGGGTAAAGGTTAATAATTTGTAACTATTATAATTTGGGAATACTACATTTTCCAATCACAACAAATAAAAAAAATAAAACCTAGGTGTGTGATGAATATTATACGCTTGTGAGTGATTTTTTTTATTACACCCTTAGGTTTTTTTGTGATTGAAAAATCTAGTAATCTCAAATTATAATAGATGCAAATTATTAACTTTTATCCAAAAAATAGAAAGGCCTTTGAGCACACATGTGAGCGCGTGCTCAAAGGCTAGTCTATAACTAATTGGTGTTTATCACTTTGTTTTAAATTTAATTATTTTTGTTTAAGATTTTAAAAAACCATGATTTTGATATGAGAATTTTTTTTTTTTGACATTTTTTCTTTCTTTTCTTTAAAGTAACCCAACATACTTCCCTATAAAACAGATTTTTTTTTTTTTTTAAAGGAGTAACCGAACAATTAAAAGTTTTGAGTTAAAAAAAAAAAGAAGCTTAAATTCCAAAAAAAATGAGTAAATTTTTTTTTTTTTTTTTTTTTAAGAAAAACCAAACCGAGTAGCCTAATTCTCCAAAAAAAATTGCGTAAATTCCAAAAAAAATCCCCAAAAGAGATTTTGCAAAAAGAAAAAGAAAGAGTCATACTAATATCCTTTCTCAAGAAGCCAGTTCAAGCACAAACCCTCTTGTCTGAAATTTCTATGTCAGCCACGACCTACGGGTAATAAGCAACTGTCAAACACCGTTCAATCTCTAGTCACATTCACCCACGAGTAAGTATTTGGCAGCCATGGCAGGTAAAAACTCAAAGAAAGTTAATGATAAACAAAGAAAAATAAAATAAAATAATGAGAAACTTGCAAAAAAATAGAACTTGGAAAGCCGCTGGAGCCTTTGATAAAGTCCATTTAAATTGTTTAGAAACCAAATCTAAAAGTAGAAGAAGAAGAAGAAGAAAGAAGAGGATGTAGAGCTAAACTGAATGTTTTCAATCTGAAGAAGAATGAGAGAAACTGTCAAAACGTACGTGAGTTTGTGGGTCTTGAAGTGTAAGAATTTTACATATTTATCCTCGTTAGTTGAAAACTTGTAATTGAGTATGATGAGGGTATTTTAGGAATCAAAATTGAGGAATCCAAATAGAGGAAGCCCCTTAAATAGTAGTATAGATAAATCTCTCCTTTTAATTAGTTGTGGGTGGAGCTGATTCTTTTTACAGTATTTTTTAACCTTTGCTTGTTCCATTGCACATTGTAATTTTTTATTTGACATTAACAATTTATCCATATGTATAAAACTGAAATATTATTGACGTTGAGACATGGGAGCTCTTTTTTTTATCTTTTTTTTTTATATAAGAGACAGGGGAGCTCTTTTAACATGAATATCCTACCCTTTATAATTTTTTTTTTTTATAAGTATCCTATCATTCATAAATGGTTTAAATTCTTTTTATTTTTTTACCTTTGCTTGGTCCATCACACATTGTAATTTTCTACTTGATACAAATAGATTACTCATTTTCCATTAAAAAAAAGATTATTCACTTGTAAATTAATATGATATCAGCATTGAAACATGATAGCTTTTTCAATATGAATATCCTACCATCCATAAATAGTTTAAAATCCATGCTTCCTATCTAACACAAATGTAGAAGTCATTTTGCCAAGATCACTAACAACACACTATTACTTTAGTAAATTTTAATTTGTCGAAAATTTAATGTGCATGGTGAACACAACCAAAAGCATTAGAGAGATGTAAAGCAATAATAAAAACAAAAAAATCTAAATATACAACAAAATTTTGTTGAGATAATATGTTATGATATTTAACAAAAGCAATATCAATGGCCTCACATATTGTGAAAAAAGTTCTAAAATTTATTGTCTAAAGCATTATTGAAGCAATGCTGCCAAGATTTCACCCAAAGAAAATCCGAAACAAAGAGATATTTAAGCACCACTAATCCCTTTATAAAAATATATTGCTACAATTACATTGTTTGATCTCTAAACACATAAACCTACAAACACCTATGATATGTATCAATTTCAATATTGAAATTACTTGCCAAAAAAAAGAGATTCAATATCGAAATCAAGGACACAAACAATAAAAAGAAGCAATCCTAAAAGTGTATTCAAATGAATCTAAAATGTGCCTTTCATCTTTGCCTACCATTTGAATATAAGAGGGGAACAAAGCAATTGCGATAGTAGACACCATTTGTAGTTCCTACACATATGTAGCACACCTTTTTCACAGCAATTGAAAACACTCACACACTAATTATGCACCCATTAGGCCAAATAGAAGACATCATTGTGCACAGCAGCAGTAGCTTATGACGGGGTTGCTTTGCTGCTGAGCCTGTTTCGGATGAATTGTCAAGAAAATTTAGAAAATAGTATATAGTTAATTCATCATGGAATGATCCAATCAAAATGATTAACGAATGAAGTCTAAATGCACAATTTTTATGAATACAAAATTCTTTCAAATGCAAAATAGCACAATTTTTCAATCACTCTGTTGGGAAATTTGGACCCTAGTTAATAGAATTAATAAGTTTTAAACCCAAGTTGTTAATTAGATTTATTATGAATAAACCTTGTTAAAACAAACAAACATCAATATCATGTCAATATCATGTAAAGCGGAAAAGTAAATAAGACAAGATATGATGACCCAGGAAAACCAATGAAATAAACTAGTTTCACAGTAAAAAACTTAGGGGGAAACCTTCCCAAAAAGCAATCCACTATAATAAAGAGAAGTTTTAGATCTAGTACAAAACCTTTGTCATTGGACTCTACAATTCCAATAAATAAACTTATAGCAGAAACCTTCTACCGCTTCAGAACCTCTGAACTCTCTAGTATATGAACGCCACCAATGATGCACAGATCCCAGTACATAACTAACTCCAGCAACTTGAAGTAGATGTTTTTGGCTGCAAAGTTCTTCACTTCATCAATAATGAAGATCAAGAAGCACTTAGTTACAAAACCATAAGGCGCAAAGACGCAGTAACTTCTTGCAAAGAGAATAAAATACTAGGTCACTTTCTACATGTGTTCTATATGTATAACGGCCTTTAAAATAAGTCTTATATATGTCTAGGGTTGTGAGAAAAGAAACCCTACACATACATGTCAGCATAAGCCAAAAATCAGATCTAAAAATTCTGATTTTGTAGATCTCGACAGATTCAGCTTCTGTCGAGCTTTGTTCTTAAGTCTCGATAGGTACTGTTTCTGTTAAGGTATCTATCGAGCTTTAAAGAACAGCTTTTCTTCACTTGTTTCTTGGTCCAATCTTCATGGCTTTAATACTTGGCTTGAACAACATGTTTTTTGAAGTACTAAACTCATCCTAGATCTACCCAATTATAAGTAAAGTTCATTTTGTCAAAGAATCAGTCAATTACATAAAATATGTCCCTAACACAATCTACTAATGAGATTGAAAACATGGCTGAAATTTGGTCCAAACAATAAGACCATATACATACAGAGTGAAGAAATTATGTGGTTTGTGAGCTATACCTCTAATTTTTTCACCTGTTTCTGGTATTGTGACACCAGTTGCCTCATATGTTGCAGACCTTGATGTTGCATATTCATTGCTTGTTGGAGAGTTAAAATTTACCAATTGTGAAAATTTTAAAACAATAGAAAAAATTAAACATACATCCTGCTAAGTGCTATTGTTGTTCAAATAATCCATAAAGAAAAGCACAAAATAAGATAGAGCTCTTCAAAAAAATTTCTTCCTATACATTTGAACTCCTAAAGTTTGGATTAAAATGAAATTGTTAAGATTCCATACAAATAAATGGATTTTTCATTTTGTGGACAAATTTTACCCCATATTGTTTGGTCCACACATAAGTCAATCTCACAAATGTTTTTGATTGCTACATTTTAACCCTTAAGATTTTGATTGAAATGAAATCATTAGGGTTACTTCAGAGTTCAGATGAAATTTTAACGATTTCATTTTAGTCCAAACTTTAATGGTCAAAACTCAAATGTAACAATTGAAAATTTGTGGAATAATATTATGAAATGACCAAACTGTAAAGGCAAGTAACACAACATCTAATAAGGGTGAAGCATATGACAAGGCAAAAGGGAAACAACCTATAGTAAAATAACTTTATAGTCTAAACTATAGGTAGTATATGCTTAAATGTATTAATGAAGTCAATGATGGTTGCAAGTCCACGTGTAAGCATCTGATGAGTTAGGCTATAGTTAGTTACAGTGATCCTAAACTTTATGGAATAGGTTGAGTATATGTACTGGATTCAGTAAATGAATGAAATTAGTTCATCAAATTTCATCTCTTCCTTGCTTTCGTTTCTGCTCTTTACTCTGCTTCTTCATATTTTCCCTTTTCTTCATATTGCTTTTCACGGTATCAGAGCCACCATTAATGGCTTCTGCTCCGAGCTCTAATTCCTCAACAACTCCCTCTACTTCCACTACAACAACTACTCCTACAAATTCTTTAGTGACTCCATCGTTGCTACTCCTATCTAATATGGCGAGTATGATGACAATGAAGCTGGATTTCACCAATTATATGGTCTACAAACATCAAATCGTTGTGATTCTTGAAGCTTATGTTATGATAGGCTTTGTTGATGGTTCATGTAGCTTTACTAGTGAGCCAAACCCTGAGTATCTCAATTGGAAGAATCGAGAGCAAGCCCTATTCACATTCATTAACTCCACTCTGTCTCCATCAGTTTTAGACATGACAGTGGGTCAAAAATCTACTAAGGGAGTCTGGAATTTGCTTGAGAAAAGGTTTGCTTCTGTTTCTCGATCTCATGTGTTAAGTCTGAGAAATGAATTGTTAAGTATTAAGAAAGGTTCTAAGAGTATTGATAGTTTCTTTCAAAGAATCAAAGAGTTAGGGATAGATTGAGTTCTATTGCTGTTGTTATTGATGAAGAACTTATACATCTAGTTCTAGAAGCCTTGCCTCAAGAATATGGTGCATTTTGTTCAGCAATAAGAACTAGGAATGATGTGTTTACTTTAGAAGAGTTAAATATTTATTAAATGCTAAAGAAAGAGCTATTAAAAAGAAATTTGAGGCTAGAGATACTTCTATCGCTATGATTCTTCAAAGTGGATTTGATGAGAATAATAATAGAGGTAGAGGCAAGAATGGTAATCAGAGGGGTCATGGCAGAGGTTTTAATAACTTTGGTCCTAATTTTGGTTTTAATAATGGCCAACCATCTGGGAATCCCAATTTTGGGTTCAATTCTGGTCATTCTTCTAAGACTGCCAATACTACTCCTCAATTTCCTAGTTTCCTATCACATTCTTGGTTCAAGAATGGTGGAACTAGTTCTGGTTTTCATCAAGTTCAAGGTCAATTTCAGAAGTCTAGACCTACTTGTCAAATTTGTGGCAAAAATGGACACACTGCCTTAGACAACTATCATCGTATGAAATTTGCCTATCAAGGCGGGAATGCACCAGCTAAACTAGCCTCTATGGTAGCTAGTTATGTGGCTGCTTCAGCAACTGCTAATTCTACTTCAGCATCCAATTCTGCTTGTCTCACTAATATTGGATGCTCAGATCATGTGACTCCAGATTTATCTCAGCTTTCCATACATTCTCAGGTAACTTCAGGGAATGAATCTGTTACTGTTGGCAATGGACAAGAATTTCCTGTGATTCATATTGGAAATGGTAAGCTTCTTACACCTTCTTATCAATTTCGTTTAGATAATATCCTTAGGTTCCCTGCTTTAGCTTCCAATTTGTTGTTTGTTCATAAACTTTTCTCACAAAACAATGCTTATTGCTATTTTGATGCTACTCAGTTCTTAATTGTGGACTTACCTATAAGGAAGGTTCCCTATCAAGGCCAGAGTAAGGATGGTGTCTATCCAATCCCTCTTTCCTTTCAACTATCTACTCCTCCCACTCCTTCATCCTTTGCATTCCAATCATCTATAAATAGTGTTGTCTCTCCACAAGCATTGTTATGGCATCAAAGACTTGGACATCCTTGCTCCAAGTTTCTTCAATCTGCCTTGTCTTCTTTCAATAATACTGTCAAAATTTCTGTTAATGATGACATTCATTCACAATGTACATATTGTATAAGTGCTAAGATGCACAAGTTTCTTTTTCCAAAACATGTTATGTCAAGTACTTTTCCTTTACAATTGGTTCACAGTGATGTTTGGGGCCCTGCCCCTATGACTTCTATCCTTGGCTATGGATTCTATGTCATTTTTGTTGATGATTTTACTAGGTTTACCTGGTTATTTCTACCTAAGCACAAATCTGAAGTGTTTACCATTTTTCTACACTTTAAAGCTTTTGTAGAAAATCAGTTTGGGTCTACCATCACAACCCTTGGTGGGGGTGAGTACATTAGTAATCATTTCAAGTCTTTTTGCTTAGAAAATGGTATCCAACATTAGTTGTTATGTCCATATACCCCTCAACAGAATGGGGTATGAAAGAAAACACAAACAAATTGTTGGGAGTGGTTTGTCTATGCTTCACCAATCTAAGCTTCCTTCTTCTTTTTGGTGTTATGCGTTTAGTTCTACTACTTTCCTAGTTAATAGACTTCCCTCATTTGTTCTTGGTTTCAAATCTCCATGGGAAAGGCTTTTCCATACTACTCCTTCTTTACAGGGTTTAAAAACTTTTGGTTGTGCTTGTTTTCCCTTTCTCAAACCTTATACTAACTACAAGCTTCAACCAAAGTCAACTGAGTGCATTTTCCTAGGGTATCCACCTTTATCCAAGGGTTACATTTGTTATGACCCTCAGTCCCAGAAAGTGTATATCACTTCACATGTCATTTTTCATGAATCAATCTTTCCTACTCTTCTTGCACCTTTATCTGCTCCTTCTTGCTGTACTGGTTCTAACAACCCCTCCTTTGACCTTTGGTTATCAACTCTTTTACCTACTTCTCTTGCTACTCCTTTATCTATCATCTCTGATGCCCTTCCCTCATTTATTAACCCTTCTTTTCCTATCCCTAGGTCTGATACAGTTTCCAATGTCTCTGCTAATATTGTTTATGATGATGTACTTCCTTCCTCATCTGCTTTTGTGCCTACTTCCAGTGTTGTTCCATCACAATCTACCCCTTCTGAGTCCACTCCTTCTGTCCCTTAATTTAGTTCTTCTTCTCACACTAATACTCATCCAATGCTTACCAGATCCAAACATGGCATATTCAAGCCCAAAGCCTTTGCCATTGTAAGGGATTACTTTCAGGTAGAACCACCAAGTTTTAATGTTGCTTCTCAGTTCGCTCATTGGACTAAAGCTATGGGTTCTGAGTTTCATTCACTTCAAAAGCAGCATACTTGGTCTTTAGTTCCTCTTCCACCTGGTAAGAATGTGGTTCATTGCAAGTGGTTGTATAAGATTAAAAGAGGGAGTGATGGTGTTGTTGCTAGATACAAGGCATGTTTGGTTGCTAAGGGGTTTTTGCAACAATATGGTTTAGATTATGGAGAGACATTTAGCCATGTTGTCAAACCAACTACTGTGAGAATCATTTTAGCCTTGGCTATGCAAAATCATTGGTCTTTGAAGCAATTGGATGTGTCTATTGCTTTTCTTCATGGCATTTTGCAAGAGGAAGTTTTCATGTCTCAGCCCCCTAGCTATGTTGATATTGCTCACCCTGATCATGTGTGTCTTCTTCATAAGGCCATTTATGGTCTAAAACAGGCACCAAGGGTCTGGTTTGACAGCTTCACCTCTGAACTATTGCACATTGGTTTTAAGGCCTCTGATGCTGATTGTAACTTGTTCACACTTCACCATGATTCATTTGTGGTTTATTTGCTGTTGTATGTTGATGATATTATTATCACTGGGAATAGTACTTCCTTTATTGCTCATATTGTTTCCAAACTTAGGTCTGCTTTTGATTTGAAGGATCTTAGCTCTCTGAAGTACTTCCTTGGTCTTCAAATTAAGTACACTTCTCAAGGTCTCTTTGTGCATCAGTCTAAATATGCTTCAGATTTGCTTACCAAGTTCAATATGTTGGATTGCAAACCTTGTCTCACTCCTTGTTCCCCCACTGTGCATGTTAGCTCCCAAGTCAATCCTTTACTTCCAGATCCTACTGTCTATGGGAGTATGGTTGGTGCTTTGCAATACTTAACCTTCACTAGACCTAATTTGTCTTATTTAGTTCAGCAGGTTTGTCAATTTATGAGTCAACCTACCCAACATCACTTGATGGCAGCCAAAAGGATCCTTAGATATCTCAAGGGTACCTTGCATCATGGAGTTCATTTTCAGCCTGGTCATTTAGCTCTGTCTGCTTATTGTGATGCTGACTGGGCTGGTGATCCTCTTGATCGTAGGTCCATTACTGGCGTGGTGGTATTTCTAGGGAATTCTCCACTTACTTAGTCTGCCAAGAAGCAATTGACTGTGGCTAGGTCTTCAACTAAGGCTAAATATAAAGCCTTGGCTTCTACAGCTGCTGAACTGTGTTGGATAAGGATGATTCTTAAGGATTTAGGGGTTTACTTATCTCTCCCTCCTATACTATGGTGTGATAATGTGTTTGCTTTGTCTTTAGCTTCCAATCCTATTTTCCATGCTAGAACTAAGCATATTGAGGTAGACTATCATTTCATCAGGAGAAGGTTCTTAATAGAGACTTGTAGATCAATTTTATTTCCACACATGATCGGTTGGCTGATATTTTTACTAAGCGTTTGTCTTCCCCTCAGTTTTCGGATCTTGCATACAAACTGATGGGTCTTCCTCCCCTCAGTTTGAGGGGGGATGTAAAGGCAGGTGACACAACATCTAATAAGGCTGAAGCATATAACAAGGCAAAAGGGAAATGACCTATAGTAGAGTAGCTTTATAGTCTAAACTGTAGGTAGTTTATGCTTAAATGTATTAGTGAAGTCAGTGATGGTTGCAACTCCATGTGTAAGCATCTGATGAGTCAGGCTATAGTTAGTTACAGTGATCCCAAACTTTACGGAATAGGTTGAGTATATGTACTAGATTCAGTGAATGAATGAAATCAAGAAACTCAGATTTAGTTCATCAAATTTCATCTCTTCCTTGCTTTCTTCTTTGCTCTTTACTCTGCTTCTTCATATTTTCCATTTTCTTCATATTGCTTTTCACAAACCACAATGAGACCGATTGTAATTTTCTGTAGATTTAAAACTCCTACACCCCAACCCCACTCTAGATTTACCAAAGAAAAAGAAAAGGAAAGAACTATAAGGGAATTTATAATACATTGTAGTAAAAACCACAATAGAAGTAACATAAATAATAGCAAAATAAACAACCTGGATAATCTCAACATTTCTACGTGCAAGGATGGATGACTCGATAGCCTGAAGCAATCTTGAAGTACAAGCCAGAGCTTTGAGTAAGGGAGGCGGCTTTACTGTTAGTTGTGTGTAACGGTTTTAACCTTTGACTTTGCTACTACTTAGCTGTTGAGTTTTTTTTTTTTTTTTTTTGTCGGTAAGAACAAAATTATTTTTATTTAGAATTTTTTAAATGATAGGGTTGTTTATTTTAAATAAAATTGGTTAATTGAGCTTAATTTTTTTTTAAGTTTTACTATTGGTAAGTTTTGTTATTGAGCTAATTTTTTTTGGAGCTTGTATATTTTGTTTTAAATTTTAGATCTATAAATTTTTTTATAATCACTAAAATGAGGAAAATACTATCGCTACAAACTTTTTTTTTATAGATTATTGATGTAATAAGTGGTTACTAGTAACTAGTAAGTAAAAAAATGATGTGAGTGATGGGTCTATGTGCGAACTAATAAGAATTTGCTACCGAAACAGTTTCTAAAAAAGTTTGTGAGTATAAAATTAAAAGAATCAATGATATTGTTTAAGGGAAAAAAAATGTAATTTTATAGAACAAAATTGCTAAAATTAGTATATATATACATATATAATAATATTTTTCTTAAAAAAAAAGTAGGGGGGGCATTGCCCCCTAGTCCAAAACTAGCTACGTGCCTGTATAAGATCAAGTATATTGGAGGCACTCCACACTTCTCTAACAAAGAACCCCACCCAGTACCAAATAATGTCCATGGGAGCGTTCTGTTACTTCTGTTTATGTAAGAAAGGATCAATTAGTAGGGGTCAAAAGCATGCTTTCTTAAGCAATAAAGGAGAAATTGCCAATAAGAAAGAAAGAATTGAAGAAAGCAAATCAAAATTGGAGAAACCCCATTAGAGATTATAGAAAAGGAAACAAAATAAAGTGTTGCATATATAAATGTAAAAATTGGAAAAGAAGCTTCCTTTATGCTATTTTTGTTTACTAAGAAAAAGTTGGATAAGAAAGACATTTAAATTTTGTAATCTCTAATCTCTCATTTGTAACCGGGTGTATAAAACAAAGTTCCCCACACACAACAAGTTTTCTTTCTTTCTTTCCTCAGTCTTATTGACAATCAAATATAAAAATTGGAAGATAAGCTTCCTTTATGCTATGTTTGTTTAATAAGAAAAAGTTGGATAAAAAAAGAAAAGGCATTTTAATTTTGTGATCTCTAATTTTTTATTTGGAACCCGGTATATAAAACCAAGTTCCCCACACAACTTTTTTTTTTTTTTTTTTCCTCAGTCTTCTCGATAATCAAACAAAAAGTCAAAAACTATCAACAACAAAAATAACAAGCTCTCAGCTGTTCAAGACCAAAGAAGCTACAAGAAAATATTTTTAAAAAAAAAAAAAAAAAAGCAGTCAATATAGTACATAAAGAATTGCATTCTTTATTATTGGTGACTTGAACTTGCAAATATAAAATGAAACTACTAGAAGAGAATCAATAAAAAGAACCCACATGATTGTGACTGTGAAAATAAAAAACCAAATGCTATATTGAATATTAAATTATAGTGCTGGAGACATTTATTCAAACTAGAAAGGACAATAATGAAGAAAATGGGAGTACCTTTGAGAGAGAAGTAGAGGTTAGAGAGATTGAGACGTGAGAGCTAACAGTGACTCTTAGTTTGAGAATTGAGAAATATGAGAGCAAAAAGGGATACACCGATGCATGGACACTTCATTTTGAGTGCAATACACGTGTCATACCCGTGTTGTAACGGTATTCAATTTATTATATTATGTTATAATTTTTTGAAAATTACTCATGTCACAATATTGTATCATACCCATGTTTGTGTCCATGCATCTTAGGCAAAAAGGTGAAGAAAATTGAGTACTCTACAAGGCTATGACATATAAACTGACCGAGTGAATTAGTTAGTTAATTAGTTACTTTACGCTCCTTTGAATTTTGTTTGGATTTTCTTTTCTTCTCTTTCCTTTTTTATCAGCTTTTAAAGGAACTTGTTTTTTTTTTTCTTTTCTTTTCTTTTCTTTTCTTTTTGATTTTTATCAGCGGCGGTCAAAGTGATCAACGATGGACGGTTTATGAGCCACGTTAGCTTTTAAAGGAACTTGTTTTTTACTTTTTTACGGAGTTTGGGTCTCTTTTGAGAGAAAGTGTCTCCTAAATTTTGATCTTTTTTATATATAATACTGATATAACAGTAAATTGCTACAAATCACTATTTATTTTCTTCAATTTTTCCTTCCTACCAAATAAAGGAAAGATAAACCAATTTTCCAACTTCCTACTTTGTTATCCTTCCTACCTAGCACTAGAATGGAAAATTAGTACTCTCTCCCTCTCTCATATTAATAATATTTTACAATTGCTTGTAAATATGTGATTAAATTTTAAAGATGGTTCAAAAATCTTCCAATTTCACCAAAAAGCATTCTTCTAAAATAAATCACTAAAAGCGTAGTTGAGAGTTTTGTAACTCAGCCAGTTAGTGTCCAGAAATTAAATCCCTCCACTCCTAATTATCATTGTATTAAAAAATGAAGAAAATAAATAGTGATTGTGGGATGTAAGAGACCAAAGGCCAGGGGGTTAACATTTTTAAAAATAGGGTTTTACACACATATATTTAGATTAGACTAAAGTAAAATTTTGTCTTAGATAAATAAAAAAATAAAGAAAATCTTAAATGTTTAATAATTAATAACAACAAAAGCAAAAAGTACCAACCAAAAAGTTGATACTCCGTACTCAGGTAGTTGTGAAAGAAAATGATATTGTCTTTTGAATATTGAATCATTGCAATTTGATAAAGAAGACTTTAAATTCATTAAAAAAATCAATCATAGTCGACTAATAATACAAGGTAAAGATGTGGAGAAACATCCTCCATCCACACCGTAAAATATACAACATGCCTTACATGTTTAGCAAGATTATGAGTAACAAAATTGTCTAATTTGCAAGTGTGGGGAAAAAGAAATACAATTGACATTTGTAATAGCTTTGGCCAAAGCTAGAATGTGACCAAAAGGAGATAGAGAATCTTCATTACTCTTGAGAGATTTTATTACCAGTTCGGAGTTGCCTTCCAAGATGAATTCAGAGAAGCCAAGTTCTTGAGCAAAGGATATTGCCATTATTGCTGCCAAGGCTTCAACCAGATCAGAAGAGAAAGGTAGCTGAATCTGTTCCGAGAGGGAAGCAATCGCCTGTCCATGATCGTTGCAGATTATAACACCCAAACCAGCCTTGTCAAAATCTGTGAATGTTGCCCCATCAAAGTTAACCTTGAGAGAGCTTTCAGGTGGAGGGATCCATGAAACCCGATTGGAGGTTGACACCAAAACCTGGACCGGTGAGCAATGTTCGCACGGTGGAAAGCAAAAAGAGCTTGTCGAGAGTTTTGGATTATCTATGAGATGGGATATCCTTATTGCTTACTCTTATTTGATTCTTGCGAAACCATATAGTTGTTTTTTGGTTGTTTTTTTACTACTTTTACTCAGCGTGTACTTTGGTTCCCGTGATTCTTTTTTATTTCTTAGGGCATGTTTGGTAGACTGTAATAGGCACTGTAATATAATAGTTATTCCTATAGTTTAGTTATATTTTTATTACAAGGAATAGTCATTCCTTATAAATAGTTATTGTTCAAAATGAGGAATAATTATTCCTCTTTAAAATGTTATATTAGTTATTCCTTAGTAAGTGCAATAATTTCAAAATTTAATTTATTTCCAGCTAAACAAACTTTCCATATACATCTAACAATTATAAAAGTAAAAAATCATTAAAAAAAAATAACACATATCTCTCTTAAATTAAAATATAAAATTTTTTAAGGAAATATAATTGTATGAGTAAGATATTTCTTAAAATAAATATTAATTTTCATTCTAATGTTATAACTCACAACCAAACTAATAAATAGATTTAGTTATTACATTACAACACTTTTATTCCTAGTAATAAAGATTACAATAACTGTCATAATCTTCATTCAGTCTACCAAACATACCCTTAATGTTTGTTTTTCCTTATCTTTGCTCAGTCCATCACACATTGTAATTTTTTATGTCAAATAAACAGATTATTCATTTATAAATTGATATGATATTGACTCTGAGACATGAAAGCAATTTATTCACTATGAATATCCTACCATTCTTATATGGTTTAACTCTATGCTTTCTTTAACATGGAAGTAGATGTCATTTTGCCAAGATCACTAACAATAACAAAGTATAATGATATTTTAACTATCTTGATTTTAAAATGATCATGACCACCATTAACTTTAAATAAGATTGATTTGTACGACCTCTTCAATTCCTTATGTCCATGTTTATGTTTTTTCTTAAATAAAAAATACGAATAAAACTCTGTTGTAAACCAACTGATATATTTAGTGATTTTAGTCTTCTATTATTATTATTTTATTATAAACCATTGCGTTTTAAGATGAGAAGCAACTTTTAATGGCTTCACTTGGCTATTAACTTAATATAAAACATATATCCTAGTTTTGTAAATTCATGTCGACTTTGAAAGTTTGAAAATAAAGGTGGACACAAAACTGTATAGTAGGGCGTTGAGCATGACTTTGAGCTTGTTAAACTCATGGTGGATCAAAGGATGCACATTGCTCAGTTCAATGGGGTATGAAAAACCATTTTGTTTTTGTTTCTTTAGGAGTGACACTTACACTATGCTGATTTGGTGGGGCTCAGCTACAGTGTTCTCACTTGCACATTAGGCCCAATTGCCAGTTGCACGAATCATTTTCCCTTGTATGCATAGATAGAACAAATGGTTTGGAGAGCATGCCCACCATAGGTGAGTGGGAGAATGTAGATTGTAGACATTGAGCCTTATGTTTAGGCCTAAAGAAAGTAAGGAAAGCCCAAGCGGGCAACCCATCCAGAATTTAAAAAAAAAAAAAAAAAAATCTTAATCTAGAATTGTGTGTGTATTATTTCAACTATGAATGTCTTTATTGAAAATATCAAGAGATTTCTATTGAGCTATAAGATTCTTGGTTTTACACATGTGAGTGGGAGAATGTAGATTGTAGACATTGAGCCTTATGTTTAGGCCTAAAGAAAGTAAGGAAAGCCCAAGCGGGCAACCTATCCCCAAAAAAAAGAAAAAAAAAAATTGACACAATAAATTTGATAACTTTTGTCACAAAATCTAAGATGATAAATTATAATTAATGTAAACATTATTTTCACTTAAAACTACCACTGATATCATTTTTTATTATACATCGATCATAACACGCACTGAAATTACATAAACTTGAAAAGATAGCAATGTTCATTAGATTCTCAAAGTACACATGGCAAGAATTTGTAGCATGGCATACAAATAAATAAATTTGAATTTGCTGGATAAGGACCCAAGAGCCTAATAAATTTCGTTGGAAGCTGCAATGTGATAACAAATGAAAATGGTCAAATCCCACCTTCCCTACACAATCAGAAACTTTGAGACACCCTAGGCTGTTTCTACAATTCTTAATTTGCTTTCACAAAATGGGAAACTTCATATCTGTTTTCAACAATAACGATTACAATTACTCCATGGAAAGAAAAGAAATCAAGTTTCTTGTGGTCCTATAGAGAAGTTTTGTACGGTCCAAAGATTTGACCAAAATGCTATGTTCTTTCTGTTTGACATGAATCACAAAATCTAAAAATGTCAGCGGGATGAGTTGTATAATGAATTTATTGACCCATTCCCTACGATTTCTCGTTCCCATTACATGGGTCAAGGGCTCCACCAAACAACAACGCTGATGTCGATGGCTGGCTAGGACCACCGACTTACTATTATCATTCGCTTGTGCTCACATCATTATTATATCTTGGCCCTTATAATAGTTATATCACTTATTTGGCCTTTGGGCTGTCTTTTTGTGAATAGTGCATGAAGATTGGTCGTGGCTCGAGGATAGCTGCACTTGCACCCATTCCAATAATCAGTCCACATATTGCAGCCACGTTAGTAACTGAGTATAAATTCCATAATACAACCTATAGGAAAAATAAATAAATAAATACCACATAGTCTATGGTTTGAAAGTAGGAGTCTTTGTCTCAGCATGTAGAGAGAAGTGATTTGAGCAATAATTTCAATAAGGTTGGTACACGTGGTAATATCTATTTCCATCACGTAGCGTGAGGTCAATGAACCCACACCGAAGACCCATTTTTTTATTCGATAAAAAAATGAATAAGTAAAATACTATTGTGAGGAAAAAAGGTCTAGGGCATGTTTTTGGGCCTTGGGCCTAATCCAAGGGTATTAACTTGTCTGAGTAGGGTTTAGTGGTAGTAACGGTACCTAACTTAAAAGCCCACAAGCAAGCTGTTGCGAAAGAGGCTGATGGAAATAGTCCGAGGAGGTACATCTCCTCGGCTAAATGAAATGAAGATCATATGATATACCATGATGTTTAAAAGGAGATTCTAGTAGGTCTGGTGAATGAAGATGTGTTCCACAAGGGCACAGAGAGGAAGAATGAATGAGAAATATCTTAGAAAAAATTGCTACCACCGTATTAAAGACACTGCACCTACTCCTCTGGCCGCATTAATGAGGAAATAACATCTGAACAGTGGGGATCAGCCTTACAACTATTGTTGGAAGACTTCAAGAGGGCGGTGGATGGGACAAGTATCTGGATTGGTGATCTAATCCATACGTGGAGGATTGAGGGAAGGGGGAAGATGATATAAAACGAAAAGAAAGGCATTCAAGGAGGGGGGATCGGAGAAGAAAGAGAGAAACACTATACACATCACCCTCAATTGTAATCTATCTTTAGAACAAGGAAAAGAAATACAAACCGTCCTCGGCATACGTCCGAGGAGAATTTCTGTTACATAAACAGTTCGTTGCATGTGAATTGGGATCTAGCCCATCATTTTTGTTATTCAACATCCATAGAACTTAGGTTTCAAGCCCACTCTCTATAAATTTCATTGTATTGAACTTATTGGACCTGTTCCCTTGATACTATTGGGTTCAAGCACAAATTGTGACCTTACAACTATTTTAATTCTTAAACTTTACCTGAAGTTCATTTTCATCCTTGAACTTTAAAGAGTTCTTGTTTTATACTTAAACTTTGTAGAGAGTTTTCTTCATAGTTTAAGGACAAAAATATGGATAAAAAAGAACTTTTTTTAATAGTTTAGAGAAAAACAATTTTTTTTTTTTGTAAAGTTTATGGACAAGAATAAAATATTTTCAATAATTTAGAGACTACAAACAAACTTTTCAATAGTTTATAAACAAAAAATGAATTTTTTTTAAAATTTAAGGATGAAAAATAAAATTTTAGTAAAATCTAAGTACCAAAATAGTATTGAACCAAAAAAAACTTTTTAAAATTATTTTTACTTTTTTGTGAGATCATCAAACAATAATAATAGGGTATGGGAAGGAATTGAGACAGTGAGAGGTGGTTAAAGTACATTAATTACAGAAAAAAAAATATCCACCACAACTAAAAACTATAAATGCAATATATAAAAAGGGTATGAACACGAACACACACAATTAAACAAAAGAATTTATTGTTATTCGCAAACATTTTGTTCTTGCAAATTTTAAATTATGGTTACACATAAGTTATAGGGGTTGAGTTCAAGTTATATTTTGTGTAATTTTAAACAGTGTTATACTACTTAATATTTTTTTAATTGAATGCAAATTCTGACAAATTCACCATTAGATTACAATATCTTTATATATTCTCAATGATTGCAAAATTTCAAGGTGATCAAAGATTAAGAGTCATGTCATTAATCAATTGCTTAAATTCAAGTTTTTGTAATTTAGAATAATGTATAAAAGATGAGTTTATAGATTAAATGGTAAATAACGTCCAATATATACCGAAATTGATCTGAATTTTAAGAATATATAGAACATATAATTTAACGGTGAGATTTTCAAAATATGAATTCTATAACAAGTTATTGGGTGGTGTAACATTACTTAGAGTTATATCAAGTGTAACTTGAACCCAAACTTAGTTAAAAATATAAATCGACTTCTATTATTACTATTTTTATCAATCGACCTAATAAAATTTTTAAATGTGATTGAAATAAATAATTTCTATAGATGCATCACATTTAACATCTGATAGAGGTGACGTACTCTTTTTTTGGGTTAAAGGATGAAAATATTCTCTCTTTATTCATTTATTTTTTGGGAATCCCATAAAAATATTCTTAGTTTTATTTTTAGGAAAAATATTCTTAGTTTTTTTTAGTTCTATGCCATTTGTACATATTAAAAAACAAGATTACTATTAAAATCATAAGATTAATATAATTAATCGAAGTTTGATTTAACGATGTGAAAAATGAGATCGAAGATATATTAACTTTTGAACTAATGCAGACCATTGTTTAGAGTTTGTTTAGCAAAAAATGAATAAGAAAATGAAAATCTTTTTTTTTTGTGGGCCCTAGTGGAATCTTTGATAAGTTTTATATTATTTTTCGTACAAATAAAGGGTGTCCACAATTGTCGTTGGGCCTATTCTCAAAAATAAAATAAAATAAAAGGGATATGATCAGTTTCAATAACGGTCATGTTTTATAAAGCTAAAAGAAATAAAATATCTTCTTGTGCATATTGCTTATCTTATTTTACTTCTCTCCATTTTGTTTGAATATGCACATGTTGGCCACTAACATCTTACTATGTTTGACGCGCAAATTGACAAGTGTACCCCATAGCCTCAAAAAACAATAATAACTTGTTTATTTTAGATGTTCATTCTTCCTTTCCTTCACATGCTCACCCAATACCTACCTAGTTGATCACAATTAATTAATCTAAAGATGAAATTATTTTATAATTTTTTTTTTTACAATTAAGAAAATGGTAAGTCCATATAAAAATAAAAATTCTCAAATCACAACTTTATATTTTTTAGATAAAATTGCAAAATATATCTTGAGCGTGTTTGAATTTTACACCCTAAAATTTTTAAATTTAGATTTCACTAGTAAAGTTATAATCTATTTGCATCAAGGCAAATACTACATCTATATTTTTTGTTAAATTCCACATAAGCTTGCCACATTTATTTAATTTGTTCAATAAAATGATGCCACATCATTTTTGTTTCCTAAAAAGTTTAAATAAAAATTATGTGACATCATTTTATTGGACGAATTAAATACGCATGACAAATTTATGGGACACTTAACGTAAATTATGGATGGAGTGGCTGCTGATGTAAATAGAATATAACTTTAGAGAGTAAAATTCAAATTTTAAAATTTTAGGGTGTTAAATTCAAACACTCTTGAATTTTAGGGGTATAATTTATGATTTACCCTTTTCTTATATAACTTTAGAGAGTAAAATTCAAATTTTAAATTTTTAAGGTGTTAAATTCAAACACTCCTGAACTTTAGGGGGTGTAATTTATGATTTAGCCTTTTGTTATACATAAATAATTAGAAATTCAGGATTTTAAAAAGCTAATATAAATGTTAATTAAGTTACAAGATTTTCGACAAACCCAAACATTACTCACCGAATTTCTAGTAGACATAGACATGCAAACATCCCCAAAGACAATTTTACCAAGACCTTGAATAATTAAATATATGTTGGACATGGTCAAAATTTTTATGGTGGGTTTAGGTTGAGTACTTGAGTTTAATCATATTAGTTTTCTTCAACACTCAAACCCGTCTACGTGTTAACTGTTGACAGCTGAAATACATAGCCTTGGAAGACTAATAGAAATGCCCCCACTAGGGGAAGAAAGAAAGTTTTCTCAAGAACATGTTGAGCAAAACAAAAAAAAGTCAGTCTGGCTATATTATTGCTAGTGTAAAACGTTGTGTCGGTGAGACAATTTTGTATGTAAACTGATGCCAAAAAACGCGTATAGGTGTTCGTGTATATATGGCTATAGCTGGATCTCATAATGAAATTCTGAAGTTTCAAGACTTACAAAACTGTACTCAAATGTCACCTAGGAAATGATTTATTCTTTTTCGCTAAGATCCCATTGGAAATGATTGGTGAAGCATTGGGATAGATATTGTGAGAGGGAATAATAATTACATAAATCTATGATATTAAGATTATATAACCGCCCCCATTGGAGAGATTGTAATGATTTGCTTTTGACCATCGCGCACCCTTGACGTAATGGTCACTTACAAGTATAAGTATTTATGGGGTGTGTCGGGTAAGTGTCGGGGTTCAAATCTCCAAAAATAAATTTCACATACATATACACTTAAATTATACTAGAATAAAATTTTATCTTGTATTTTCCAAAAAAAAAAAAAAAAGATTTGCCTTTGCACCAATGTGTAATTTTTAATACGTACCAATAAATCACGAAGAAAAAGATAAGAGCCAATTAGGCATTTCTTTAAGGAAAAGGAAGAAGGTGAATCATATAATGAAGCCAAATCCTTTCTTTTTTGGGTGGGGAAGTTGGGGTCGGTGGGGGTGGTAAAATGTAATCGATTCCATCTTGTTGACATTTAGAGATATGTGTGGGTTTGGTTAAGTTGATTATTTATGTATCACATTGTAATCCTTTTTTTAAGTATAATTAAGTGTATTTTAGATATAACTATTTTAGTTTAAAAGTGAAAAACTAATCCAATTGCACAATGAAAATATTCTCCCATATCAATAAAACTATTTTATATTACTTTATCATATGACTGAGATCCATCTAAAATGGGCTTCAGCAAGAAGATTGTGACTATTAGAAATAAGTAATAAAAAAAATTGGAGAATGAGAGCATTCACATCTAAAAATAGACTCGTTTCACATGCTTCAATTAACCCCAAACAAAATCTCATCTTTTTTTAATGTAATGCAAGAGAACAAAAATTTTAATTGGAGATACGCGTGGGATCAAATACAACAAAAAAATTGCAGAAGAAAAGTTAAATAGCCCATGGTCCACTTTAATTGATAATTATTTAAATTTGCTTGTTAGCTGATATATCGGCAAGTATTGAATTGAAAGAATATTTTTTTGGGTAGACCTTCAACGAAATAATGATCAAGGTGGACCATGCTTTAATTTTTTTTTTTTTTTTGGTGCTAATTTGTTTGAATATTTTCTAATAATAACAAATTAGTACGCTTTTTTTCTTTTTCTTTTTTATAATTCAATTCAGAGGGAAATTTGAATCATAAATATAAAAAGCATCAAGAAGTGTCAACTAGTTGAGTTATAAAGTTTTTAGCAACAAATTACAACAATGATCTCATTAAAAAAACAGTACACTGATTTTTAAATTAAAAAATGATAATTTTCCACTTTAGCTTTGCATACTTCATATATATATAAAAGCTTAGCGTTGCATAGTCATTACTTACTATTATTAGAATATTATCATCCTATAGATTCCTAGGTTTATATGCAAATGTGCAATGAGAACAAAGAATTTAGGATTTTTTTTTTTTGAGAAGGTAAAAATTTCCCTTCTCCTCTTATAATTTATATATATATATATATAAATAGGAAATTTTTGAAAGCTAAAGGAGCCATGGCCCCCTCTGTCCCCCATTTCAGTCGAGTTTGCTACATCACAAGGACATAAGGTACTAAATTAAAAATTCAAACAATTAAGCTTGTTTCAGAATGATACTATGGGGATTTTCTAAATCCTCTACCTATTAATCTAAGGAAAACATATCTTAATACAATCCAACAACATCACAAAAATTACAGTAAAATATTTAGGTTCATTCTTATTTGAGATCTAAAACGCCAATTTATTGTGAAATTCAACTGAAAAAAAAAAAAAAAAAAAAAAAAACCAAATCTCTTTTGAGAGATTGACCCTCAAGAATCATTAATATGAGTACAATTACATATATTGGCAGTTGAGGGCTTTATCGCAAAAGATACAAGTAATAGAAACTTCAACAGAAACTAGGTCCTTCGAAAAGGATCGTGTACCAGTTCATGAATGGTTACTAGCTTTTTTAGCTAGTAGTCTAATCATCTGATAATCATGAACAATAATTTGGAAAACATATATGCTTGTATACAATATAAATACCTGTAAATCCTTACAGGCATACAGCTTGAATATTTTCAGGAATATAAGGAGTGGGTACATATCTAAAACTTTATTTCCTTGCTTGTTCCATATAATTTATCAAACATAATAAAGAAAATAATAATGGAAAAAGTAATATTTTATTTTTACATAAAATGATTAAAGTAACAAAAATTTATCAAGTATATATATATAATATCCAAGGAGTTATAGGGGCTCGTTTGGTAAAGGAGTTTAAATAATGTTGTTTGTAATTTTTTAAAATACGTGTGAATGAAAAAGTATGTAGAAATGTGTATAAAGTTGTTTAAAAACTGAAAATATAAGTTTAAATTACTCTGCCAAACAGACCCTAGTATGTCAGGATTTCAAATTCCTAGCGGATTAAGGGGAAAAGTAATACACAATTTATGACAAAAGTAAAATTACATAGAAATTGAAAGTCTACAACCAAGGCTGTACCTAGCTGTCCGAGCATGTCCATCTATCTCTATGCCGTAGATTTTCTATCATCAACCCTATAAAATAAGGCTCTAGACAAATTTACATATCTCGGGCATGAACTAGTCAATGACTTTTAGGTCAAAAATATGTTTTTTCCAACGAAAACGTTTGAGTCCAAACCTCCACTCCGCTCCTAACCTCCACTCCGCACCTCTCCTTCACTTAAAATGTATTTTAAAAACAAATCACCATATCCCATGTTGACGAAGCTTTTAGACTATGTATATATTCCCATGTTCAAATCTCCTCCCACAACTTGTGTGTGTCAAAGCTCACCAATATTTATAAATGCAGTGATTATTTCCTTTCTATTCTTTGAGATCTTCAACAGCAAATTCAGCTGCCAAATAACTAATGCACATGTTTTGACATGCATATAGCTGCATGAAAAAAAATCATGAGCTTTGCATATATATCAAGGCTGAAATAGGAACCAAACCAATATCTTTTCACTGAAAAACTGAATCAATATGTCATCTTCCCCCTAGGCCTTGCCACCACCTTGAGGAGGACCATGTATATATTACCTAAGAAGTAATACAAATATTATTGCTTTATGAAAACTAAAATGCAACTTTTGCTCCATCAAAAAGGCTTAGTAAAACTTTTAAACCAAAATAAAGACAATATCTTAACTTTTTTTTTTATGATGGAACAGGATCATCCATTTCTATACAGTCCGTTTTTCTAGGAGTTGATTGCTAAATTGTATAAAACAGTAGTCAACTAAACAGGACTAGCACCAATAATTAAACATGTAAGAACCGAGATGTTTGTATACAAATAATGTATCTGTATCACTCATCATAGTATATCTGTATCGAAGTGAAAGTAACTACACTCTTGTGAAGTTGAGAGCCATTAGCAAGAATGGAGCATTAACGTAAAAACCGAGCATCATAATGGAATGCTTATTCTAATTGACATTATCTCAAACATAATGTTTTGTGGTTTTCACCTACTTAAATATGAATGTAAATTGTGTTCTTTTATCTCTCAATGATGACAAAAGTACTGCATGATGAAGATTAGACTTATGAGAGCAAAAACAGCTTATATAATACAATGAAAAGATGCGAACTTTGTACACTGGATACGCCTTTAGTCTCAGTGAGGAAAAAACGATGATTTGCATATATGATAAAGCTATAAGAACAAAATCATCTCCAACATGTGAGTTCCAAGACAAACCTCTCAGTTTCAAAGCTTGCAAGCTCGTCCATCTCTTTGAAACACAAAGCTCAAAAGAAAAATGATCAAAAGCTAGCCAATCAGCTACTAAGTAATACTGCTACTACATATCCTCTCTCCTAATCTTGCTTAGCAAAGCTGTGATAAGAGCGTCCCTTTTCTCAGCCCTAGCTTCTTCTCTCATCCTCCTTTGCTCTTCCCTCTCTCTCCACCTCTGCTCCATCAATATCCTCTCATTCTCCAATGCTTCCATGTGTTGCCTCCACTCCATTTCCTTTAATCTCCTCTCGTTTTCTCTAGCCTCAAACGCTTCCCTCCATTGCACTTCTATCTGCAACTGTTGCTTCATGAAATCATCCAATATCTCCTTCAAATGGTTGAAATTATTTCCACTCCCACTACCAACACCGCTAGTACTACTTCCAGTAATATTGTTCTTGCTGCTCTTTTTAATCTTCTTCCTAGTGTTACCTTTGATCTCTCCCTCACTGTCTTCGATATCTTCCTCTTCATCAGATGAAAGCTGTGCAGCCTTCTTTTTTGAACCACTTGCTGCTCCTTCAGCTTCAGCCCATAACATTCTCTGCATCCTTGCAGTGAAAATCGCTTGGAGTTCATTGTAAAACGGGAATTGTTGACGCATGGCTTCAGGTTCCATTGTCTCACACCCCTTAAAATCA
The DNA here is from genome assembly GCF_040712315.1 of Castanea sativa. Taxonomy (NCBI): domain Eukaryota; kingdom Viridiplantae; phylum Streptophyta; class Magnoliopsida; order Fagales; family Fagaceae; genus Castanea; species Castanea sativa. Next base: position 15,299,159 of record NC_134021.1, on the reverse strand, counting down.
CCAACAAAGAAATATTAACAAAACCCATAACAACCAAAGACTTTTAAGTCAAACGATACTTTTTGTTGTTTCCAAAAAGATATTTAGGTTTAAAAAAAAAAAAAAAAACAGAAACCCAAGCATAAACAGCTAAAACTTTTTCCTAATCCAAAAACTACAAAAATCTTCAAAACCAATCAGTAGGGATTGATCATATCATCATAAAAATAAAGATCAGGTTTTTTTTATATGGGTATTGAGTAAAAGTACCTTATAACGAGTAACGAGGTTTTTCCACTTGCACTTGCACTGTTCAGCGCTGCGATTGAAACCCTTTTCTTTCATCTTGGTAGAGATAACTTCCCAGAGAAGCTTGTTCCTCTTTGTTTCCATGAAAGTTCGATCCAGCTCAGCTCGGATCATCAAGAACTCCTTTGTCTCTTGGACACTCCATTGAGGAAATCTATCACTCGTATCAACGTTGACACTGATATGATGTTGCTGTTGCTGATGCTGATGTTGAAGATGATGAGGATGAGGATGAGGATGATGTCCCTCCATTAACAACCACACAAAAAATAAAAATAAAAAAATAAAGTAGGAAAAGATTAAAATTTTCTGTTCCAAAAGATGGATTGTAATAAGAGAGAGAGATAGAAAGACCAAAAGAGAAAGCGGTAGAGAGATTTATATGTATAGGTGGTGTGAAAACTATGAAAACCCAGGTGTGAATCGCCGAGAAAGAAACAAGGTTGATTTTCTTTGTTGCTTAGGTGTCCCCTAAAACAAAGTGTTATTTTTATTCGTTCAGATTCAGAAAATGAAACCAAAGAAAAGCTCTCTCTCTCTCTCTCTCTTTATTTCATTCTTTTCTTCTTCTAAACAGTCTCTTCTCAGTCTCATCTGTCTACGCGGAAACTCTCTCTCTCTCTCTCTCTCTCTCTTTCTCTTTCTCTCTTTCTTTCTCTTTCATTTTTCTTTTTCTTTTTCATTTCCCATTTGTTCCCATTGCGTTTACGCGTCGTCACGCTTACGAAAAAGTCTTCCATTGTGGGGACTTTATTCTCTGCGACCATTCATAGTAAACTTGCTATGCAAGCTTTTGATTTTTTTTAATTATTTCAAATAAAAAAAAGTAAAAAACAAATGAAAATTTAGAAAAAGAAAAAAAGTTTCGGGTTCTTTCTTTTTGAAGCGTGTGAGATTGTGAAGTTGACAAGAAAGAAAAGCTTAAAAATGGTACGTGGAGGAGCTCAATAACGATTTGATATTGTGAGGGAGCTAAAATGTTTGCATGGATTTTTTGAAATCAAAAAAGTGGGACAAGAATGAAGAATAAAAAAAAAAGATATTAATTTTTTTTTTTTTAGGGAGCTATGTGGGCCGTTGATTTTTTGAAATTTTTAATCACCAACGCGTTTGGGCCATGTCCCACGTGTAAACGCCTACCATGATTTTCCACGTGGCATGCATGCAAAGTTTGCTAGAGAAAAGTGTTCGGACCCACAGGTCTTCTGGTTCACACCAATGACTTATTCTGAATCCTTGACCTTTTTTTGCCCAAAATATTTGACCCCAATTAATGTATATCCTTCTATTAATCAATACCAACACGACACGTCGTTTGCAGGAAGGTTATGGTTGTCATTTCCGAGACTTTTGAGGAATGATACATGGGTTCATGGGCACAGGATATTGTATCAAAGATGGTAATTGTGTTTTGTGTAAGAGATAATACCTGTGTATTTTTGCTCAAAAAAAAAAAAAAACTTGTGTTTTGTGTAATAGTTTTGTACAAAGACACTCATATATGGTGATGGATCCCACACTTATGGGATTTACTTGCATATAAGCAGAATGCGGGATATCATTCTACCAAAAAAAGAGAATGGAGGATATTGAACCCAAGGCTTACACAATAATAAATCATTTTATAAAGCATCTCTAACAGTGTTTCATGACATATAAGACCTATAAATAGAAGTGTACATGATAAAACTTGATTGATTTTAGGGGAGGTTTTCCATTGAGCTAATTAATTAGGTTGATTTCTCCTCGACCGTCATAGCATTGCAAAACTATAATGGGGAGACTAGCCTCTACTCATGGTCCTTCGATTTTTAGATTGGGCTAGACATGAGGCTTGAGCGACATCACCGAAGGGATGAACTTTGTCCATGAGACAGAGAGATTGACAAAGAAAGGAATGAGATAGTGAGGGTGTGAGAGAGATAAAAGAGACTTGACAAAGTAAACGAGTGTAAATCAAGAAATGAAAATCTGATGAACTTTGAAGGTCTTCTTTAAGCCCCATTAAAAAATGACGTCCCTCACTCAAAAAAAAAATTTAAAATAATAATAATAATAACCCTTACATGAAATTACATTGTTTCATGTAATTTTATGAAATTTTTATTCCATTCATTATGGGTATGCAATGAATGGAATAAAAATGACCTGTGAAATATTCATAAATGTCTAATAGAATTGAAGAACCAATTAACGTATCTACAAAATCAACATTACACCCCAGAGATAGTCAAACAAGAGAAAGAGAAACAGCAGGAACTACAACTACTATTAGATATGGAAGAATCCTTTTGGGCACAGAAAGCTAGAAAAGACTGGATACAAAAAGGGGATGAAAATATAAAGTACTTTCATGCTTTAGTAAAGCAAAAGGAGGATAAATTAATTGTGTAGTTCGCATTAGACAGGACTCGGGGCAATGGTTGGAGGACGATGAAACTATCAGAACACATATTAGAGAACACTTTGAAAAGCTTTACCAAATGCCAAAAAAGCTGAGTAAGGAAGACATACTAAGGAAGTTGGATAGTTTCGGGGTTATCTTTCCTTCATAGGCAAAAACTAGACAAAGACTTCATAGAAAGGAAGTTAAGGATGTTGTTTTCCAATTGGGAGCCTGGAAGACACCTAGACCAGATGGTATTCCTGCTTTGGTTCCCCAAAAGTGTTGGATTATCGTGGGACCTACAATCACACAAGCTACTCTTGGGTTTTTAAAATCATATTTCATCCTCAAAGAACTCAAAAAAACTTTTATTACCTTGATCCCAAAGTGCCAAAGTCCCGGAAATAGTTGGAGCTTTAGACCAATCAGCCTATGTAACATTGTCTACAAGGTAGCATCGAGAGTTCTGGCAAACAGATTAAAACCCATTATGGAAGACATCATCACTCCATACTAGAATGCTTTCATCAAAGGGCGTCTCATTTCAGACAATCTTATTATTGCTCAGGAATTACTCCATATATACCATAAAAACCAAGAAAAAAGGTCAAGCTCGATTTGCAGCTATAAAAGTAGATTTGAGTAAAGCTTAAGACCACCTAAGTTGGAATTTTTTGGAAGCTGTCCTCCAAAGAATGGGATTTAGCCAGCTATGGATAAACTCAATTATGCAATATGTAAGCACAGTAACCTACAGAATCCTAATCAATGGTGCACCAACTGAAAACATCAAACCAACAAGAGGCATCAAACAAGGTGATCCGCTTTCCACTTACCTCTTTATTCTTTGTGCTAATATTCTATCTTGCATGTTACTGGATATAGAGAATAAAGGACTCATACAGGGAATTGATCTACACAAAGGAGAAATGCCTATATCACATTTATTTTTTGTTGACAACATCCTTTTATTCATGAAACTAAACAAACAAACTCCAGAGCAATTATAAGAGGTCTTGGAAAGCTTTTGTAAAATTTATGGAGAAAGAATAAATGATAGTAAATCCATCATGCTGTTAGTCCAAACTGCAATTCAGAAGAAAGGGAAGATTTACAACACAAGTTCAAGATTCAGATAAAAAACAAGATTGAGAAATATTTGGGGATTCCCATTGACCCATGTACCAAAATGAAGAACATAGGAAATCAAATTATTGACTAAATTAAAAGTAAACTACAAAAATGGAAAGGTAAGTTATTGTCCCAAGCAGGCAAACTCACTTTGATCAAATCAGTCATGCAAGCTATGCCAATTTATACAATGTCGGTACATCTCCTTCCAAAAGATACTTGCAATCGAATTGATAAAATAATGCGAGACTTTTGGTGGGGTGATAATATTGAGAAGAAAAATATTCACACAATTGCTTGGGAAAAGATTTGTTAAATAAGAAGCAATGGGGGTATTGGAATCAGGAAAACAGTAAAGCCTTAGTAGCAAAACAATCCTAGAGGATAGGGCAAAATCCGCAATTGTTATTAGCCAAAACCTTGAAAAACAAATATTACCCCAAGACCAACCATATATGCGAAATAGATCAAGTTCCTAAAAACTCCAGCAAGATGTGGAAAAATATATGGCAAACAAGGAACCCTTCACTAGCGCAAGCAAAGTGGCAAGTGGGAAGAGGGAACAACATCAGATTGAGAGACTCCCTTTGCTACAAGCCAAGGAATGCTGACAGTTTAGATCATCTTCAACTACAGTATGGTACAGTTAAAGACCTTATAGATCCAACATTGAGGAACTGGAATAGTTAATTGATTAATACTGTTTACAATAGGCCTGAAGCAGAAGCTATCCTGAGCATGACTTTTTCCAAATTTGGAAACATTGATAAGGTAATCTGGCCCTACTCTAGTAGCGATGAATACCAAGTAAAAAAGGGCTACAAAATGTTAATGGCCATAAATCAAGAAAATGCTAATCGTAATGACCACACAAGGAAAAAATGCTGGCTTAAATTATGGAAATTGGAGATTCCTTTTAGAGTGTCTACATTCTTGTGAAAAATTCTTCACCGTGGACTACCTACAAGAACCATATTAGCCAAGAAGCAGATAATTACGGATGAGACTTGTGCGGTTTGTGGAGAAGACCAGGAAACTCGAAATCACCTGTTCATGTCTTGTCACTTTGCTAGAGCTATATGGTATGGTGTTGTGCAAGGGCTGAGAACTCATCTGACTAACACAACAGATATGGCTAACTAGATGAAGTCACAAATTGAAAATTGTAATATAAAAAGTCAAGGGGATATAGAGATATTGACCGAACAAGGGGCGATTCTTTAGACAATTTGGAAGACAAGAAATAGAGCTATTTTTTAGAAACTTGAACCAGACATCCATCAAGCTTTGTGTATAGTCCAAAGATTAAAGGGTGAATGGATGCAAGCAATGTTATTCCAAGAGCAACACCACTACACCCCACAAGAGAAAAGACATTACAAAAATTACTCAAACTGTAAGAAATGACAGATTTTAATTATCATAGGAAACAAAAACCTTTGCGGCAAAAAAAATTGGGATGGAGGAGCCTTTGTGATTAAAAATCACTTAAGACAGTCCATCAAGAAAGGATGTTTCTCATGGCATGTGAGGAATAAGAAGACCAACAATCTTTTGACTATTTGCGAGGCGCTCTACACTGCTTGGAAGGAAGGATATAAAAAAGTCATCTTACTTGTTAGCTTAGAAAACTTAGCAGAAGAGCTGGAAACTATAAATACACACAACAAGAGAGCAGAGATCCTCCTAGAAGATATCCGAACCCAAAAGAGAATGTTTCAAAGTCTACAAATCAAATTTGCTCCTGAACCCATATTCAAAGAAGTCCAACAATAGGCAAAGATGGCAACCCAGTCTTTTGTGCACACCCTTTGGCATTGATTTTCCATTGTTACCAAAAAAAAATGTATGACATTTTTTTTTAAATATAAAAATATAATATATTAATTATATATGTCATATATCTAGCAATTTTTTTTTAGCTTTTTAAAAACTAAATTGGTAATCACACGAATTGTAACACCTTTAGTTTCAAACTTTTCTTCTGACCATCATGGATGAAATCTTCAATTTTCGGCATTAACAGCCTGTTTTGGTCGATTTATATTAATTAAGTTTGGAGAGATGCTATGTCCACAATATTTTCATAATATTTTCACAACAAATTCTAAGTAGTGAGTTGTTATTTGTTGTTATGGGTGAGCGAAAAAGTAACTTAAGTTATAAATTCAAATCAAAACCCATAACAACTTATCACCAATAGTTTATTGTAATAATGTGGTAAAAATATTGTTGTTGTTTTGGTTTTTTTATATCTCCCTACCCACATGTGTGGTTTTATGAATTCATTTGGTAAGATAATTATCTCTAATCAGAATCATATATGAGACCAATAGAATTAAGACCCTTTAAAGTTCTTTTAAGCTAAATTTGTTATAAAATTTTCAATATTTTATTTATTAATTTTGAAATGAATGAATTAGATCTTATTACATTATTAGTAGGCTGATTATATATTTTTAATATGTATATAAATTATTAATGAATAATATAATAATAAATTCAAAAACTCAACTATAAAGTTAACCTGAAAGGTCTAAAGAATCCTGTCCTAACCGGTACTAAAATAAATTGAATCAAAGCTTTATTACGCCTTTACTGACTTCTTCCTATGATTCCAATCGATTAGAACAAGTAAATTAAAGTAGATTACCCAATTACACCGACAATACTGAAATTCTACGATGAGACCAGTGGGAAGACAACTGTTTTCATGGTCAGAACAAGTACCACGACTGACTCACTATTGGTATTACTACCTCTTCCAATTAGATTCATAAACAAACATAGATTAATGCTTTTTGACCTTTTCCCCTCTATATGCTACGTGCCACGTACATGGTAGGTAATTCTTAATTCTTGCTTGCAAGGGACAAATTCACTGTATGCAAAACTATATCAAATATTTCTCATTTAGAAAAGTAGATTTAGCAATTCATTACAATTATTGAGCATTCTCGTCAAAGATTATAAAAACATTAGTATTTAGCATTTAAAAAACTAACTTTATAATATTTAATACATCATTTTATAATACAACCTACATCAAAACTTCTATTTTTTTATCACTTCATTTAAATATTCTTTCTTTATATTATTTTTATTCATTTTTTATTCTTCCTCTCTCTCGCTGTCTCTCTCTCTTTCACAACACAACTATTCTCAGCACCGTCGACCACCACACTACCAATAGTCACCGCAAAACCCACCCCCCCAACCACCCACCAAAAACCCACCACCTATACCACAACCACCACAAACCTACCACCCATGCCACAACCAAAAAAAAAAAACCTCCACCATCACCACCACCAGCTAGATCCACGACCATCGGATCGTTAAACCCATGACCCACGATCCATTAACAACACCGCACCGTGACCCACGACCCATGACCATCGGACTGTCGGACCCACAACCCACAAAAACCAAAACCATGACCATCGGATCGTCAAACCCACGACCCATGCCCATTGAACCACAATCGTCGACCATCGGATCATCGCCTCCACCACCCACAACCAATGAACCATCATACCACAACCCACGACCATCGGACTACGACCCACAACCCAAAATCAAAACCGACAGTCATCGGACCCACAACCCACGACAGCCCACAATCATAGAGAAGAGAGAAGTGAGAGAGGAAAGAGATACAAAAATGAGAAAAAGAGTCATTGGCTGAATAAAAAACATTTTTTTTTTACAATCTAGTTACAGTGAGTTGTTATTGATAACAGCTCACTATAGCTCAATGCTAAATTTTTTAGGATTTAGTATATTTTATGTAGATATGTTTTTATTATTTGAGGTGCTAAAAAAGCTAAAAAATAGCATTTAGCATTTTTAGCACCTTTGATAAGAATGGTCTATGTTGGTGGAGTCATAATTTTAACAATTTGGCTCCACCAAAAGTTAATTTATCTATTTTACTTTTTCATTTTACAAAACACCAAATATCAATGGTTTTTTTTTTAAAACTTTCAACACAATAAAATAATATAAACAACACATTAAAATAATATATCTACTACAATAAAAAATATATATACTACAATAAACAATAATCACAACCACTATCATTGGTTAACCACCACTGCACACAACCCACCACCACCACCAGTCAACCACTACTTCACACAACCCACCACCACAACCGCCAAAATCAGCCCACAACTACCCAAGAGAATCAACCCACTACCACAAAAATAAAACCGACGACAACCCACACCCACAGCATGACCCGAAACCGATGACCCACCACACCCATGACGTGACCACGACACTGATGACCCACCACACAAACCCTATGGCATGATCCACCACACAAACCCTACTGCATGACCCACGAAACCATGAAACTGATGACCCACCACGGCAAGACCCACGAACACCCGACACAAACCCACACTCATGGCATAACCTAAAACCAATGACCCACCATACCCGCCAGGACATGACCACGACGATGGTGACCCACCACACCCACACCCATGGCATGACCCACCACACCTACACCCACATGGAAAAAGAAGAGACCCTCACACAACAAAGGAAAAATTGAGAAGAAAAAGAGAAAAAATTTGAGAAGAAAAAAAAAAAAAAAGAATTTGAGTGAAAAATTTAAGAAGAAATAAATAAATTTGAGAAAAGGAAAGAGCAAGAAAATGAGAGAGTAGAGAAAATGTGAGAGTGGAGAAAATGAGAGAGTAGAGAAAATTAGATAGTAGAGACGGAGAGAGGGGTGAAGGACAAAGAGCAGAAAAAAGAAAAAAAAAATATTATAAAGCAACATAAAATTTATATATATATATATATATATATATTGTACGGGCGTACCCTCCTTCAAGCCCATTTGTTCATAAAAGCCCATTGCAATGATGCCACGTGTAGAACTCGACACCGATCAGACTTACGGGCTCACTCCAGGCAGGCTTTGATGCTCATCTAAAACCTGAGACCCAGGGATGAAAACGTTTACGACATGAACGGCGGAGGTGGGGTCTCTTCATCTTCGATGGGAGCGTCCCTGGGGCAGGTGGAACTCGGAATGCACGGCATAGCCTGGGGAGCATTTCTACCGAGCAGTCCCTCCAACAGTGGAGCTATTTCCAATGCCACTACCACCTTCTCCCACTCACGATTAAACATCCACTTAAGAGCAATAGTATTGGACATTCCTTTCATTACCTAGGGAATGCCGCTGCCGGGTAATACCTCTAACGGTGGAGCTAGTTCCAATGCCACTTTCACCTTCCCCCACTCACAATTAGGCATCCACTTAGAAGAAACAGTATTGGACTTCTCCTTCCATCCACCAGGAAAATAATCATAGCTTTCCACTTACTTTAGCTATAAATAAGCAAGGAAAATTCAGTTCAGGGGTTGGCAATTCTAGAGAGTAAATACTAAGGAGAGAAGGTGATCATCCTGGGAAAAAGGGGGAGAGTGACCCTGAGAACTTAGGGAACTAGGGTACTTGGGTTGCCGAATATAGAACCACCCGTTGTAGGAAATCCAAAAGCCCACAATACAAATAGATTGTGAGTCCACATAGATTTTATGCCCAATAGCCATATTTGGGTGCGCGTGCGCGCGCGCACACACACATATATATATATATTACCTTTGAGCTACAGTACATAGCCATCTTTGGTTGTGTACTATAGCTGTAGAGCCAAATTATTTAGTTTTGGCTCCACCAATATTGCCATATTTTTGTATTTGGTGATGCTAAAAATAACAATATAGCTTTTTAGTACCATTAATACTAATGTTCTAAAAGGTAGAGATTAATAATGTTATAAATAATTATCAGCTACTTCCAGAGAATGGTGTAGCATGATCTCTCTCTTATTATATTTATGGCTCATTTAGATTGAGGGAGAGTGAAGGGAGTAGAGTAAAATTGACCAAAAATAAACTGAAAGTGCATAATAATTTTTCTAATGTTTGTTAAAATTATATGATCTTGCAATTTGTTTCCATTCTTACCAAAGTAAGGTTAGTCAAATCTAATATATTAGAATAAATCTAAAGTATAATTTATTTATTTTGACTTATTAGAGAATGACCATTCTTTATCTACCTAAAAATTAATCTCTTACATTAGAAACAGATTTATTTGTACTTCAAATTAAATATAAAAAAAAAATTAAAAATTTAATGTGTATATAGTGTCATATTATTTAACATTTAAATGTCGTAACACTATACTTACCGTTAGACTACATGAATAAAATGTTGACAATGAAATGGACCCACTCAATTTTAAAATTGAGATATAATCATATTCCACATAATCACCTCTAACCTAACCTACGGTCCTAGTCAACATAAATGATCAAACATATATATGGGGAAAAAAAAATCTTTGACATGTGAATTGACTTTCCTAAGTCAGAATTTTTATTAGAAGAAAACATACATAACCAGATATTTCTAATTTTGAGAATATTTATGAGGTGTTTTACCACTTTAAATATATGAGTAATTATTCAATATTTTAATAATTCTTCTTCTGATTCTCAAAAAAATTAATAATTCTTCTTCTCACATAATAGTGGATTACACTTAAATTTATGGAACAATTTACAATTCATGTAAGAGGAAGTAGCATTATTCTCATAGTATTGAATTTTATTTTTTAGATTAGATTGTGTCAAGTTGTCAACTTGTATAATTTTGAATATGTGTTACTCTTTCGAAGACCTCAAACACTGAAAGACTTTGCTTTACATCAATCTAGAACACATCAAATTTAAAGTGAAATAGAGCGGAAGTCAAATCAAAATAAAATTATCCATTTGATAAAAAGCCATAAGGAAAAGCCGAAAGCAAAAGAAAGGGATTAGAATTAATAATTGTTTATGCTTTATATATGTGTGTAATGATATGCAAAGATCTATGGGGTTTGAACTTTGAAAAATATATATATATATATATATATATATATATATATATATATATATATTTTTTGAGAAAGGACTTTAAAAAATAAAATTAATTTGTCTTGATTTGAGTGTTTCACATTATGTTTCACCAATTGTAATATGACACGTGTAATTTTTCTCCATTTAAACATTGGTTATTTTATAAAGAGAAAAAAAAGGTTATAAACCATAATTGATAGAGTATAAGCTTGAACAACTTAATTAGATAAAGTATAAACTTGAACAACTTAGAATGAGATAGAAGATTTGTATTCGGGGTTTGAGTTTGATTACTTATAAATGGATAAATGAATTAAACACTCCTACCGTATCCCATTAATTGAATTGGAATTTAATTTAAAATCCGATCCAACAATCTTATAATGTGTTTGGCTCAATAGGCTTCATAATTAGCCTAGATTCAATTTATTAGAACTATTGTATTGTTAGTTATACGTTTTAAATTACACTTCACTGATACTAATTTGCCTATTGAGAATTGATAGTTATGCTTAAAATTTTGAGAGTAAGTTTTTCTAGTTATTGTTGTATTTTTTAATTAAATATTGTTTTTACCATTTTATTATTTTATCCAAAATTATACTATTTATTATTTCTTTAATTATGTGACACGTTAACGTAAATCAGCTCATACTTTTTCATTGAGATTAATTACTTTTCATGAAACATGTTTCAACCTTGTCAAACGATTCTTTCCTTTTATCTTACATCAATAAGACTTTTCATCAATAGAGGCCATGATGTTTTAATTGGTAGTACAAGTAGAATCTAATTCCTACCCTACCTGAGCTTAATCAGATTCTATCAATAATTTTATTTTTTGTCTTTTGGTACATACTGGCTTTGCTATTAGCCTAATACAAACATAAAAGGACTAGTAATGAAGCCATCAAGGTGTTTCTCTCTCTTATGGGCCCTCTGATGTGGAGTCTTTTGGACTCTTGGACACATTGACTTCACAGTAATAGTGAATGCCGCCGAAGATGGCTGAGGAATCAGGATGACTGTGAAAAGTTTAAAAAAAAAAAATCATTCCAAAGGTACAGCATTCATTTTGGAATACTCATTTCAGTCGTAATTTCTTGCATGCACGTGAGCATGATTTTAAATTCAGTCGCTACAGAACAATTTTAAGCCCACCACCAGTTTTGCGCAGTGGTAATGGCTAATGGTTATAGTTAACTTCGGCGCATGATGATTTCAAATGTCAATTCTGTCTCATAATTCGAAAGCAAGCTAGGTACGTACAAACGCAAAGGAAGTAAACGTTCTGATTTCAAGTCATTTTTTTTTCCAGGGGGCGGAGCCATGTTTTGGGATTCATTTTGAAAAAACAATAAAACATTTTCAGAAGAAAATTAAATTTATAAAAATAAAATAAATATTTTATCGTCCAGAAAAGTATGAGTTCCCTCTCAAAAGGGGAAAAAAAAAAATACTACTATATCTTTTAAATTCAAACACTCAAGACCCATGAGGGTTTTGGTCACCTCGCACACTTGCAGGATATTTAGTCTTCTTTTCAGCCTATATTAATATTCATGTTCCATCCAATCTGTACTCTACCTACCTGGTAGTTACACTTTTTGTTCCAAATTCAAACTAATGTGTTCAAACTTTCATCTTAAGTTGAGTTTGAGATATGCATGAATTCAGGGCCCAATTGCTCATTATATAATTTTAATCCTAAATAGTTAATATTGCTGTAGTAATAATCTTATTGTACTACATGTACTATCGCTCTAGAATTAGTTTAGGGTTAGCTTAAAAATAGGTTATTTTTTGCAAGGAGAAATAGGTTTTTTTTTTTTTTTTTGGTAAACAAAAATAGAGGTTAACTAGGTTATGATAGCTTCCGGGCAGGGCACTCGGGTTAAAACCTATTCTTTTTGGATGCAGCCAACCCTTATGGATGCCCACCAACAGACTTCTACTAGTAGCGGGACTTGAACTTAGGTAGGTTAGACGAAGTGCCTAATCTTTACCAGTTGAGCCAAGCCCCTGATGGCAAGGAGAAATAGGTTACTATATATAGATAGGTACATTGTAATGCATATAAGATAGAACTATATAATAAAGATGTGACATATGAGCATTTAGGAGGACCATTGAGTGTGTGTGTGTGTTTTCTTTCTATTTCTTCTTTACTTTTTAAGTGCTTTAAGTTTTAACTAGCTAATTCGCATTGTTTTGTTTTTCCGAAGCAATTCGCATTGCTTTTCTAAAGAATATTAAACTTTCTTAAATGAAAATAGTTAAGGAAATAATAGTAGACCAGGAATAGAATTGAAATGTAGATACAAGTATAATATTAGTTTTTTAAATTCTGAATTTTTCTTTTTCAAAAAAAAACACCACAATTATGGCGCAAAGTAATCAAGCAATTACCTCCTCATATTTGTGGTAGGGGCGTAGGGCACGCACTCCTCATGATCAATTCAAAAAAAAAGCTTCTTTTTTCAACAAAAAAATATTGTAATTGTCAATGATTGATTGGGAAGTCTTACGCTCAAAACTTACAATTACATGTGTTTGACTTAGGAGCTAAGGCAGCCCCTTCTTAATGCTTATATATAGCGACATTACATCTTTGAGAGAATTAAAAGTTTAAAACACAAAGTGATGATGACGAATAAGCTTACGTATAACATAAGTGTGCATTACATATATCATCTTTGATTGACACGCAGTTTTCATCAGAAAGCTTTAGAAACTACACGATCTGCATGCCTTGAAATTTTACTTGAAAAGTTTTTCAAAAGCACTTCCAATTGATATTGATATTAAATTTTTTGCATACAATTTAATCAAACCCCGAACGACATCACTTAATGAAGGAATAGATGTTGGGATTTTTGTTTCAAAATTAAAGGTGTGTAAAAGCATGGTTTGAATGTCACAGCAGCCATATTGCATGTGTAATAAATTGACAACTTTCTTATCAAAGACAAACACAAAAGGAACACAAATCGCTGAAATCATTGAGGCGGCGGGGCCACTGTTCTTGAATCCTGGAAATTGTCCTCGGGTCTACATGTTTATGAAGAACCATGTTTACATCATTTTTATAAAGAAGCTAAAGAAATAGTTTTGTCTATTATTTATTTCATAACTTGATAAGTCTCATATTTACATTAATTTGGAAGGTAAATATGGATGAAATTTGCTAGCTAGGCCGAAACACCAATATTTTTGTGACCTTTGATACTTCATTAGAGCTTGTTTGATTTAGCTTATTTTCATTGTAAAAAAGAATGTGCAATTTATTTTACTTTTGTTCAACTTTTTTTTTAAGCAAAATGAATTAATGAAACTAATCTATACAAACCAAATGCTTAAGATTAATATTGAAATACATATTCTCATATTTTATTGATACATGCTGCTAGATTAATTTGTCTATGGTATCTTATTGAGTTATGAACTCTCAAATATATATGATCTTCTTAAATGGATGAAACAAAAATTTATTGGTACAAATTAAGTATAGCTAGTAAAAATGTAAAATACGTGTATTATAGTATGTCACATCATGTATGCATGCATTTATTGTTTGAACTAGTTTCCAGAATATTCATAATGCTGCACTTCTCTTTTACACTAGTAGATTTCTTTTAATTATTAGCCTTTCGATCACATGTATTATACTCGTGGGATTTATTTATTTTAATATAATACTCAACAGTATGGTTCAAGAGCCTCTATATAATTAACACATGGTAAATTTTTTTTTTTTTTTTTTTTTTTCAAATCATTGAAAGACACGTAAAAAGAGAAAAAATAAAATATATTAGGGTAACAAATCAATGATTTTACTTCACACTTTTTTATTGAAGGTCAAGAAGCCTCGGATTAAATAAGAATTAAGAAGTTTTCCTTCATGTTTCTCCCTCTCTTAACAAATTCGTGTGTGCACGTGTCTATAGTGTGTGAATACAAATTTATATGTAATATAATTTCTACAAACTTCGATATCATGTAGATCTTAGAAAAATTGTATGGAATCTCCACAAAAAAGAGGAAAGAAGATAGGGAAACCTCTTCAAAAGTTCAAATGGAAACGCAAAACTATGACTTAGGGGATCATGAACGCATGCATATGCTAAGAAATTATAAATTTCAATTTTCTGCTTCTACATCTTGAAAAGCAGGAAATCAAAACAAACTTTAAGTCAAATTAATAACGAAGAAACAATTATAGCATTTGAAAATTTAGAGCTGTTGGCACATTATTGGCACATAACAGGATAAGCGTCTCAAGTCTCAATATCTCCATATGATATCGTTCAAACGACGATATCTCTTAAACTCGTTCCATGTGTCTAAGTCTCGTAAATACTTAACAATATAGAACTCACATATATATTATGAGAGCTCTACTTCATAGAATAGATGTAAGAGATAATTGTTCGTCAAAAAAGTAAGAGATAATTGCTACCTAAAAGGGGATTTTTTTTTTTTTTTTTTTTTTTGTAATGTCTATAACTTAAAGTGATACGAAATAAAAATTGTTAGCGCAAAATTGACATCTCAAAAAATATAAATGTTACATTACCCACACTACATTCTTTAAGCCTCATAGGGACACCTTTAAATAATAATAAAAAAATCATAAATGTGCCTAATATTACAAAATTGATTTTAGTGCAATTTTTTTAACCTAAAAAAAACTTCAAATTCCAAAATCCTTAAATACAAACTCTAAAAATGCTAGGGAGTTGTTTGATAAGAATATTTAAATATAGTTTTTTATTTTGCAATCCATAAAATGGTGAGTCCCACACTTGAATTTATTGTTTGTCTAATATTTTCTAAATACAATTTTCAAAAAACTATATCCCATTTTCCTGATTTAAAACAAGATTTTGAAAACGGCTAAAGGATGTTTTCAAGATATAAAAAATGTTTTTAATGACATAGTTGTAAAAAAAAAATTGAAAATAGTGGACCCCACATATGTCCAAACTCTTTTATTTCTTAAATTAAGGAATTTATTTTTATCTCAAAAAGAATTCTCACACTTCAAATTTGAAACTTATCATTAAAAAATATATATATGATGAGCTCTATTCCCTTCTCATTATATACAAAAAAAAAAAAAAATTAATCTACAAATTCTACATGTTACTTTTTGTAATTTTTTTTAAATCTCAAAAATAGAAATAATCTCCCAAACAATTATTTTTGTTTTTAGTATTTTGAAATTGTTCTTAAAAGTGGGAGCCAAATACATAAAATATAAAAATTATTATCTGAAAACTAGTTTTAAGTTAAATTTTTTGAAATTTGTTTTTATTCTATTTTGAAAACAAAAACAAAAATCCTCCTATCAAATCAGGCCATAAACCACACTATCTCAACCGAGTCTATTGTAGCTTAATTGACACTTCCTCATACACAAAGTGCTTGGAGGTCTAAAGGGGAAAGCGTTTGAGCTACGAGGCCAGTAGTTATATATTGTAACTATCTTTAAAAAAAAGATTTCCTAAATCAAATATCATTTTAGCAATCGACATTCAAATAATTAAAATTTTAAGACTTTTGAGGTATTATTATTATTATTATTATTATTTATTTCCTTCAGACTTTTGGGTATAAACTTGGTTATGCAAAATTTATTCACTTAAAAAAGAAGAAGAAGTAGTGTCCTATCCCCTCACATGAAAATAGGAAAACAAGATGAAAAAATATATATATATTTTTTAATACAAGATAGAATGTTTACTCTAACCTAATCTAAGTGTATATGTGTACGAAACTTTCTCTTGGAGACTTGAACCCTGACCCTTGTTCTATCCCACAAGTATTTATACTTGTGAAGTAATCACCGCACCAAAGTCGTGCGGTAGTAAAATATTCTATTAATTAAGAGATGAGAATCTCTAACGTAAAAAAAGGGGCATGCCATGTGGACCCTATCCCGCTAGATCATTTTAGTATTTTTATAAGATTTCTTAGATAATATTATCAAATAATTAAATGTTTCATTATTATCTTTTATATTTCTTCCCAACTAATTGCGATCTTACATTAGTTGAGTGAGAATTTTTGCTGTTGTCGGATTGACTTATTATTATTTTTTTTCCCGATTAATTTGATGATTAAATAAATAAAACATGACTTTAATGCCATGTTTTGATTTTTATTTTCTTAATTAATATTATGTTCGCTAATATGTACATGTGTGTCAAAATTAAGACTCAAAACAAATGTTAATGATGGTTGTATTGAAGTAATTAGTTGGTTATGTATTGATTTGAGCCAAGAAACAACTTGATAATTTCCTTTGAGTGTTCTCGTTATGAGTTCTTTCTACACTAATTTACAGTGTTTCTCATTTCGGATCATATATTTGCATACCCGTTACTAGTGCCTTTATTGGTGTATCTCTCCAAAGAGTTACGTGGAATATTAGAACTTTGGTGGTTGTAGACAAAGACATCCATGAAGTGGGTTTCATTGAATAATTGCAAAGTATTGGTGGTTGCTGCAATGTGAGGCAAATATGGATTATAAGCTGAGGTGGCAATGAAGTCTATTTACAAAGATTTTCTAAGTTTAGACTATCTTTAGGGTTTCTTCTAGACTAAAATTCTCAATGGGTAGGTTATCGGAAGTGGAATTTTTTTTTTTTTTTGTGAGAAGGGGAAGTGGATTTTATTTGAAGAATTTTTTAAAGGTTTTTCATTTCATCAACAAATATTTATGTTCTTTTATTGATTTGGATTATGGTAATAATTACGAATTGTACTATCTATTAAATTGGAAACTCTAGACGTAACTAAATCAAGATTTTCAATGAAAATAACTTAAAAATGAATTCAATTGAGAAATTAAGCCTAAACAATGTTAACGTACACGTGCATAAAGAAGAAAAAAATGTTTTGAATTAAGACTATTTTCCGATTATGTTTTGAATTTTCTCACCTTTAAAAGCAAAAGTCTTTTTGTATTCCATAAGCATATATTACAATTTGTTTCCGTGATGGCATAGAAAGTTGGTTACAATTGAAACTATTCTCTGCTTTTCTTCTAACACACACCTAACCCTAGAGATAAATTCCATAGGTTTAAAAAGTCTCGAATATTAAGACTTTTCAAAGAGTAAACATAACAACTTCCCCAATCTCTGCAAAGAAAATATGATAATCTGCTTGCCTAATTCAGCTGACGTGATCTTCATGACCTTGCATTTGTGTGATTCACGAAGAATGAAGACTGAGAATTAACTTGGCTGGGGTCTATGTTGAATCAAGAAATTTTGGTTGTTTTAATTCAGAGAATGAGCTAACCACCAGCTTGGTTACCTTCTATTTGCACCTGCACGACTCTTATGGGACAACATTTAAACATTGAAGTTTTCAACTAGTTAATTAGACTTTATAGTTTATAGTCAATATCTTTCCCAATTTCCATGCCAAAGGATGTGTCCCTAGACTTTTTGTTTAAGAATATGTTAATCCTTGATTACGGAAAATAAACGATCGATCTAGGTTTGATTTTAGTTTTAAAACCAACGGATTGTATTAGCAAAATAAAAATAAAAATAGATAAATAAACAAAATAAAAACCTTGTTCCTCTATTATGTATTGATCTAATGATAAGCTAAAATTGCTAAATTTTGCAACATGTGATGCTGACTCGTATTTATTTATGACTCGTGTTGATGTTATTTTGTTCTCTCAAGTCTCAAAGTTTTGAACCTCCTAAATTTTTAGATTTCTATAATTTTGGTCAATAAATGTTTTTCTTAAGTTTTGAAATAAAATAATATAACTAATTAACCTATAGTCAATATCTTTCCCAATTTTCACGTTAAAAGATGCGTTCTGAAACTTTTTGTTTTAGCATATGATAGTCCTCGATTACAGAGAACAAATGATTTGGGTTCGATTTTAGTTTAAAAAACAACATACTTTAATAGCAAAAGAAAAATTAAAATAGATAATATCACTTACTAATTTAATGATAAGGCTAAACAATGTTAATGTACTTGCATAAAGAAGAAAAAAAGTTTTTTTAATTAAAACTATTTTCCTATTATGTTTTGATTTTTCTCACCTTTAAAAGCAAGGTCTTTTTGTATTTTATAAGCAAATTACAATTTGCTTCCATGATGGGTCATTTGTTAGAGCAAGTGACGGCATAGAAAGGTGGTTACAATTGAAACTATTCTCTGCATTTCTTCTTCTTCATCTTCTTAACACACCCAACCCTAGAGATGAATTCCATAGGTTTAGAAAATAAAAAGTCTTTTATATTAATACTTTTCATAGAGCACATATAACAACTTCCCCAATCTCTGCAAATTTAATCTGATATTCTGCTTGCCTAGTTCAGCTGACGCGATCTTCATGACCTTGCATTTGTGTGATTCACGAAGAAGGAAGACTAAGAATTAAATTGGCTGAGGTCTATGTTGAATCAAGAAATTGTGGGTCAAATTTTTGTTGCTTTAATTCAGAGAATGAGCTAACCACCAGCTTGGTTTGCTTCTATTTGCACCTGCACGTCTCTTACGGGACAGCATGTAAACATTGAAGTTTTCAACTAGTTAACCTATATGGTCAATATCTTCCCCAATATTACCGTTAGGGTGTATTTCTAGACAGTTTGTTTAGGCAGACGATAGTTCTCAATTACAAAGAATAAATGATGTAGATTCGATTTTCATTTAGTTTAAACCCTAGATTTTTTGTTTAAGCATATGATAGCCCTCGATTACAAAAAGTAAATGATCTAGATTCGATTTTCGTTTAATTTAAACCCAACATACTGTAATAGCAAAAGCAAAATTAAAATAGATAAATAAACAAGATAATGTAGTTATACCGTCAATATTTTAGGGAACATAATGAGAGAATCAAATCGATAACAATTTGAAAGTTTATAAGTTGAGGATCCATATCCAATCCAAAAAGTTTGAAACTAAAAATACTAAAATGACAACAGCATAAAAATGAAAAGAAATAAGATATATTTTAGTTTCTATTATTTTTTTTTTGGTGGTAGTTTCTACTATTTATTTATTATATTAAAATGGACCAAATACTTTCTTCTTTTTTCCCCTTATAAAGTTGCATCCAAAGCTGATTCACAATCATGTACTTGTTCTAGATCAAGTTGTACTAGTCTTGCAAGCAACACCAAAAGAGGAAAAGATGGTTGTTTGAGTGTCAAAATGAGACCCACTTAGTCATTGACACTAATAAAAACGCAGAGAGACGACAGACAAAGGTGCCCCCCCCACCCCCTTGATTTTAAATGTATGCTATTAAAAGAGACAACAAAAACAGCATCTTTTTCTCTTCTTAATTCACGCACTCAAACTCTCTCTGTGTTTTGCATTTTTGCACGTTGCTCCTGCAATTTGGGCTTAATTTTTCTTGATGCCCATGACATTTAGTTAATATAATCATGACATTACCCAAACTACAATTGTATTTGCAAGTGAAGGAAAGCAATTTTCATGCAAATCTTCCCCAGATTTTTCTTTGTAAACTTTATGTTTATGTAGTTTCTTGACCTATTTCCTATGTATTCATCTTTGTAACAAGTAACATCTGATAAAGTTTATCATTTGTTGATTGTTATTCCTTTGGTTTGATCTTCTTAACCAACAAAAAAAAAATAAAAAAAATTGAAGAATACGAATCTTTCAGGTTATGATTCTTTAATTTTTTTTTTAAAATTTTTTTATATACAAGATAGAATTTCTACTTTAGCCTAATCCAAGTGTATATGTGTGTGAATTTCTCTCCTGGAGGCTTGAACCCCGGCCCTTGCTTCCCACACCCCACAAATATTTATACTTATAGAGTGATCACCGCACCAAGGGTGCGCGGTGGTATGATTCTTTAAAATTTATGAACATATGATTCTAATTAACTTAATTGATAAATTTTATTGTTGTTGAATAAAGGTTTTAAGATTTCATTTTTTTTTTTTACATCAAAAGAAACCTATTAGAGACTTGTCTTGATGTCAAAGAACAATAGTCTTGAATAAAATACCATAAGTTCAAATTCTATGGTATATAAAAACAAAACGGGTAAATTGCAAATTACAACCCTAAAGTTTGAGGGTGATTAGATTTTACACCCTGAAATTTCAGAATTTGGATTTTACCTCCTAAAGTTTGCAGGTATTTGGATTTTACACCTTGACATTTTAGAATTTGAATTTTACTTCTATATTTTAAGAGAGTTTGGATTTTACTCCCTAAATTCTAAAACTTGTCTTGATGTCAAAGAACAATCGTCTTGAATAAAATACCATAAATTCAAATTCTATGGTATATAAAAACAAAAAGCCTAAATTGCAAATAACAACCCTATTTAAGGGTGATTGGATGTTACATTATAAAGTTTCAGAATTTGGATTTTACCTCATGAAATTTGTAGGTGTTTGGATTTTACACTTTGACATTTCAAAAATTGAATTTTACTTCTATATTTTAAGAGTGTTTGGATTTCACACCCTAAAATTTCAAAATTTGGGAGTATAAAATCTCAATACTCCCAAATTTTAGGAGGTAAAATCTAAATTTTGAAACGTCAGGGTGTAGAATCTAAACACCCCAAACTTCAGGGAGTAAAATTTAAATTTTGAAATTTCAAGATGTAAAATCCAATCACTTCCAAACTTTAGGGTGTAATTTGCAATTTACCCAAACAAAAATTATGAACATGCTTTACTTATTATCATAGGATCCTACTATCGTCATGAGTGAAGAAAAAAAATATTATAAATAAGGAAAAATTAACAGATGCCTTAAAAGCATTGATTTATGATATATTTTAGAAAATTTTTTATAGGAAAAGAAAAAAACAACTGATTTTTTCACAACCTTTTTATATTATCCATGAAAGTGGTATCAAATCTTCTTCAGATAGTCCATTAACAAATACTTTAAAGACACCCGTCAATAAGACACTTATTATTATTACTCTAGTAATAATATTATTAGTTTTATTTTGGATTGATAGATGTTACATGCAATTTAACAATAAAATTACAAAGGATTCAACTTATTTTTATCATTTTTTTATGGTACAAAGGTATTATTAAAAATTAAAAAAAGACCCTTAAAAAAATGCACATTCTATTTTAAGAATCACTGAATTTTCTATTAATTGCTACTTTTGAAATAATAGGACTATGATTTAACAACACTTCCATTAATTCACAAGCAATCAAAACATTAACCGTAGTACAATAATTAAACCAGTTAATTTCCTTTTTGTCCTTCCCAAAAATGTTGACAGATTCACAAAATCCCAAACTTTTATTATCATGGGTCAGAAAACAAATATGCCACAAGCCAAGGGGGGACAATAGTGTAAACGCCTATTCACTATTTATTATTTAATTAATCACTTATCATTCTGTCCCTTCTATATTTAGCAACATAAATTAAAATAAAATAATTACTTAAATTAAAAAAAAGAATAAAATAATTATATAATATTAATTAATAATTATTAATAATAAACCCATCCTCTTCATTTTCACACTCACCGTCCCGTTCCCGACCGTTCAACCCTTTCGATTTATAGCCGACAAAAGTCTCAGAACCAAAGCATAATTTTTATGTATAAAAAAAATATTAATAAAAATTAAAAATATAAAAAGCAAAAATATATTAGAAATTTTAGAATTAGAAACTCTTTGTTTAGCTTAGCTTAGCTTAGCTTAGCTGAGCTTCTCAGTCTCTCTCTCTCTCTCTCTCTTTCTTACTCTCACTCTCACTCTCTCTCTCTCTCACACAGTCGCTTTCGTCGCTTTGATCTTAGGGTTAGGGTTAGGGTTTTCGAGCTCAGGAGTTTCGGCATTATCATGTGACACGGTGAGCTAGGGTTTTTGGGAAGATCCGCCGTGAGATCGAGGAGGATTCGGAGAGTATGGGGAATTGTTGTAGATCTCCGGCGGCGGTGGCGAGAGAGGATGTGAAATCTAACTTTTCCGGCCACGATCACGGCCGGAGAGACTCGAACGCCGGGAAGAAGGCTCCGATCACGGTTTTGGCCGGTATGCCTAAGGAGAACATCGAGGAGAGGTACATGGTGGACCGGGAGCTCGGTCGCGGCGAGTTCGGCGTGACGTACCTCTGCATAGACCGGGACACGAAGGAGCTACTAGCTTGCAAGAGCATTTCGAAGCGGAAGCTGAGGACTGCGGTGGATATCGAAGATGTGAGGCGCGAGGTGGCGATAATGAAGCATTTGCCGAGGAATTCGAGCATTGTGAGCTTCAAGGAGGCGTGCGAGGACGACAATGCGGTGCATTTGGTGATGGAGTTGTGCGAGGGAGGCGAGCTTTTCGATCGGATTGTGGCGCGGGGCCACTATACGGAGCGCGCCGCCGCTGCGGTCACGAGGACTATTGTGGAGGTTGTGCAGCTTTGCCATAAGCATGGAGTGATTCATAGGGACTTGAAGCCTGAGAATTTCTTGTTCGCCAATAAGAAGGAGAATTCGCCTTTGAAAGCTATTGATTTCGGGCTTTCTATATTCTTCAAGCCAGGTCAGAATTTGAACTTCGCTGTTTCTGTTTTGGTAAATTTGTTTATTGAGATTTGAGATTGAGACATACGCTTATGTTTATATTAGTGAAAATGCTAAGTTTGGTATATGGTACTTGTATTGTGGATTAGGCTGTTATAACTAATTTAGCATGTTGTACTTGCCTTCCATAATTGGATAGGATATACATTATATTTAGTTTGGTTAGTTAAAGTCTCTTGTTGTAGAATAAAGGACCCGGGATTGAATCCCGCCTATGCCAAAAAGAAACCGATTGGTATCTTGGTCATGAAGCAGACTCCATAAGTTCAAATCCTGTCGTACCTATAAAAGAAAAGTGTATGTGTTGTGTTGTTTTATAGATAATGGTAAGTTTTATTGTGTTAGATATGTTAGAGCCGGAATCGGTTTGTACATTTTTTTTTTTTAAAAAATTGATAAGAAAAGTACAATGTGTTTACGATAGTAAACCCATGCAATTGAAATGAATACAAACAAATGAAAGGGAATCAGTTTGCACTTGTATTCACTTGTCAAACAATGTTGATGTGGATGCCTCCTAAAGTTAGATGTTATTTGAAAGTTTTTGTAGCAAAGTGGCTAGGTACCAATTGGGATCTTGATGTATGTCCAAAAGATCTAAAATGACCTCTCGACAGTATGCAGCTTTTTAAACTAAGGGGTCATTGGGGGGAAAGGTACTGGCTGGGTTTTGTGCTTTATTGCACTAGGAAATTAAGAGGATGACATGTAGCCAAACAAGAATGTGGAAATGAAAAGAGATAAAGGACAAAATATAAGTTGTTGACGTTTTATCTGAGTTATTGGAGTCTGTTGACCTAGAAAATCAGATATTTGTCTCTTTCTCATTCAAAATATATGTTGTTGGGGACTAGAAGATAGTACAACCCTTTCAACTTCTAAATTTGATTTACATAAGATTTAGTATCTTTTTTTTCTTTTTTTTTTTGTATGTTTTTGCTTCTGTTTTTTAGGTTAAGTAATAAAATTTTATTGAATAAAAAGAACCATCTCATGAACACAGGATAATCTAAAGAATTACAAAAATAATGCAAGTTACAATTGAAATGAGAGAGAATGAATAAAATCTACAATAGAATAGATATTGCGAGAACCCCAAACATTGGACCATTCAAACAAAGATTTATTGCAGCCATTTGACCTGAAGATTACTTTCACTCTACAATGTCCACAACAAGCATAAAGGTGCTAGATTCCAAAAAAAACAAGAGTATTTTCAAAACCACTTTTTCATCCCATTAAAAGATCAACAACACTCTTTGGCATTACCCACAAACCCCAAACACATGGAAGACAAAACCCTACAATTCATATGCAACATCACAATGTAACAAAAAGTGGTTCATTGTCTCCACTCTCCCCACTGTGCCTACACAATGTAACCATCTTTGTATTGTATAAAAATCTCTATGAAACCTTAAGTGAAGAAAGTTTTTGCCACCCTGGCCAAGCTCACTTTTAGCCTTTAAAAAAAAGGAAAGGAAATTAGATGCTTAGTTACATGAAAAGTATGACCTCAAGTAAGTGTTAGTGCTCAGTGGATGCTTAGAAGCTATAATGCTTGCATACATGTATCTGGTGGTGCCACACTGAAACTTGACTGAAATGTGGAAAGATTGGCATTGCTGGAATTGTGTGTATATAATTTTGTAGAATCAATTTCTCTTCCCTTTCTTACTTCTTGACAACTATTTCTGTCTTGATCAGATAGTTGAGTTATTTATTTTTTGATTACCTGCATTTCATCTCCTGACTGGGTGGTTTTATATATCTAATCCTGTGAAAATTCTTCTGAACTAATTAGAGGTTTTTCCAAATTATCAAGCATGCATTGAGTTGGTGACTGTCTGACTGATAAGTATAGTATAATTAATATTTTTGGGACTTGGGCTGTCCACTATCCTTATATAATTGTTTGGCATCTGTATCTGATTTTTACTATGTCCACTTCTTTGACAGTAGTGATATTAATACATCAATCAATAACAGTTTGGTTAATTGGTCTGGAGTGGTTTTAAAAGGCCTTAGTTACAATAGAATGATGGCTTAAGTTTTGCTCAGCATTACCTTGGGGAAATAAAACAATCAGCAGTTGATCCAAAATCCAAAATGAGAAAAGGAAAACAGTTCTTTTCACCTTCATTTCTCTTCTCCTACAACTGTTGTTGAGGTTTTCATCGCTGATTGTTGACTTGTTCACTATTGTGTTGTTATTAAATGTTGTTTCTTCAACCACACATGATGTCAGAGAGTTTTTTTTTTCTGTATGTCTTTATTGCATTGTTCAAAGAGATAATGGTATAGTATCTCTAGTCAGTAGTATGAAAATATTGTTTCTTCACTCATTGTGGAGAAGTTCACATGTAAAAATGACTATGCCCTTTGTGGAGATATAAGCATTCAGTATATACTGATGCTGGTAAGAGTGTTAGCCAAAGAGCTTGGAGCCTAGGTGCAAAGCACAAGACTCAAGTGCGTGCTTGATAGAATAAAGAACACATTTAATATATATATATATATATATATATATATATATATATATATATTAATGTTGTAAATTTGAAAACAATTGTTAATGGATAATATAACAATCAAGTGATCAACTAATAATATAATATTGAAATATAGTATTTTATATAATTATTTCACGATTTACAAAATATACGGAAACATGATATTTGATAGCTGTGATATATGTGTGTGTGTGTGTGTGTATTTTGCATGAGGGAACTTTTTTTTTAACAAAAGGGGGCGACAACAAAAAACTGGGTATTGGTTCCAGAAGAAATTAGAAAGATCAAGGGAAAAAAAGGAAGAAGAAGGTGAAGGGGGTATGCCCCAAAAAAAGAAGAACGGGTATCAGTTATCTCTTTCAAGACAAACCTCAAGACCGCTTATCAAAAAAAGACAAACTTTGAAGACCAAGAAAAAGCATGAGAAGGGAGTTATACCAGGAGAGGAAGGAACTAGTAGTTGGGTCAAGCAGAGAAAAAAACAAGAGAAGGGAGTTATACCAAGAAGGGGAAGAAGGAACTAGTAGTTGGGTCAAGTAGAGGAGGTAGAGCTTAAAGCTGAAAGTCAAAAGAGAAATAAAACGAGAGAGAGAGAGAGAGAGAGAGAGAGAGAGAGAGAGAGAGAGAGATGTACGTCATAAAGGAAAATGGAAAATGGAAAACTTTGTCTTTGCATTAATAACTGTTTTTTTTTTTGAATAATATTAAAAGCTCAAAAAAGTGCTCTTCATGCTTATTGGAAATAGCTTCAAAAGCGTGCCTTATACACACTTTTGCTAATGCACTGCGCTTTAGAGATGCAAAGTGCTAAAGGCTTGGTACTTTGCGCTTGAAGTGCATTTTTACCAACATTGATATACCAGCTTTTTGTCTCCCCAATCTCTTAGTTATAGATACTTACTCATGCATGTTCTAAGAGGCTTCTAAGAGTTCCATCCTTCTCTAGGAAAAAAAGGGTCATGGGGGGAGCGTGGGCTTGGTGTTAAGTAGTCTGCCATTTACCAGGAAACGTCAGGAGTTATTTTAAGTGGTTTACAGTTGCATTACTAATATTTTTTGACCATTGTCTCATTGATTTTGGTGATAATTGTCTGCTTTTAGAATGTTTACTATTGCACTGATGTTTTCTGATGATTAAATATAATGCATTACTAGGTGAGAGGTTCTCAGAAATTGTTGGAAGTCCATATTACATGGCTCCGGAGGTGCTCAAGCGGAATTATGGGCCAGAGATAGATATATGGAGTGCAGGGGTTATTCTCTATATTTTGCTCTGTGGGGTTCCCCCATTCTGGGCTGGTAATTATATTCCTAGCATCTCTCTCTCTCTCTCTCTCTGTGTGCGCATGTGCGCACATAGGTTTGTGTGTCTAACATTGTTACTGACCAGGTCAGAGTGTACTTATGATGCAGAGTCTGAACAAGGTGTTGCACAGGCTATTCTTCGTGGGCTAATAGATTTCAAACGGGATCCATGGCCTAATATCTCAGATAGTGCAAAGAGTCTAGTCAAGCAAATGTTGGAGCCAGACCCCAAGCTTCGGCTCACTGCGAAGCAAGTGCTTGGTATTCTACATCTCTTTTGTGCATAATACCTCATGATAAGAATGCATTGTATGTTCAAAAATTTGGGTAATATGAACTAAATTTATTGTTCTCTGTATCTGCATGTGTATTTCCATTTTTTTTTTGTCCAAGCATTTGGCATTTTGGTAATCCCAGCTAACCAGCCTCCCCCCGTCTCTCTCTCTCTCTCTCTCTCTCTCTCTCCCCCCCCCCCCCCCCCCCAAAAAAAAACCTCCCCCCTCCTTTTATTTCATTTTGCATTACATTGATCAATGGCCATTTGCCAATACAGAGCTTTAAATCTACTTTTGACAAATTAACTCAGCCCTTGACAAATTAATAAAGAAAGTAAAGAACATGCAGACTAACAGTTAATTGAAGAAACACTGAGCCACTGGAGTTTAATGTTAGTTTACAAGATTTTAAAATGAATAAAAAGCTTGTCCCTGTTCTCAAAAGGCCTAGTTTCTACAGGAAAAAGTGTGCATATTATACAACCGGATTGATCATATTAGGAAATATGTTATATTGTTGGTCATGTTAGTTTATTTCTTGTATGATAGGTGACATATCAATGATATATCTGTTTTTGATAGGTATCTATGCAATTGTATGTAGATAGGTATATTGATATGGCTACATAAATCTTGACACTCAGAGATCTTTAGGGCAATTGAAATCCTCTTTCCTATGTACCTTTGAGTGGGTACGGGCTTGCAGATTTGCACATTATACTTCCATCTTTGAGTTTGATAACTCTCTTAGCTTTTCTGTTTGATCATTTGTAAATTTTTTTTGGATACTTTCTGTTTGTTATTGTAAACATGAAGTTATTCTCTCTCTCAATAAAACTTCAATACTTATCACAAAAAAAAAAGACATAAATCTTGACATTTTAAAATTTGGCACTCTCTGACACATAGATTACTTGGTTTAAAACTTTGTTCAAGTATGTTTAATGTGGTTTCCCAGCCATTTATGCTTTATTACTATTAACATGTTATCAAAAGCTCTACTTCTAAAAAAAAAAACATGTTATCAAAAGCTCCTTATCAATATTTTGCTTTTGGAAAATTTGAATGGTAATTTCCTTACAAGCAAAATATAAACACATAAATAACTAAATATGCAGTTTGTCAATGTTGCATGAAAATTTATGATACAAGACTTTGATCTTTGTAACTCTTATGTACATTCTGATTTTAGGTTTTTGTCGGATTTGGACATGTCTGTTAAATATTGATTATGTTTTGAATACTGTTCTTTTCTGTTTACAGAGCATCCCTGGCTCCAAAATGCTAAAAAGGCTCCTAATGTTCCTCTTGGAGATGTTGTCAAGTCAAGGCTTAAGCAGTTTTCAATGATGAACCGATTTAAGAGAAAAGCCCTGAGGGTTAGTTGACTATTTCTACATACCTTTTATGTTTTGAGTTATATGTTCTTTTGACAATTAAATTGATTGGTATGCCGCTGAAACAGGTTATTGCTGATTTCTTATCCATTGAAGAAGTTGAAGACATCAAAGAGATGTTTAAGAAGATGGACACTGATAATGATGGTATTGTTTCAATTGAAGAATTGAAAGTCGGACTTAGAAATGTTGGATCCCAGCTTGCAGAGCCTGAAGTCCAGTTGCTTATTGAAGCTGTGAGTTTACATCCCGTTAATTTTACTTTCAACAATATATCCTCATAACATAAAGTATTACTTCTCAAAATTCACATTTATTACTCCCCGTTCTCATCAGTGCCTATTCTACTCATATGCTGCCTTGTTTAAGGAGGCCCATCATATTGTTAATATGACCATCAGGACCATAATAATTGTTCAAACACATATCACACATTAAAATTTTCCAAGAATCCTTTTCACTGTATCCAACTATGTTCAGTGTTACCTTTGACAAATCATTCCATTGTAGCAAGCCTAATCACCGGATCTGTTTTTGTTGTTTATGCCACTGAAGTGGTGGGCAGTCCTTGAAGTACCTTCTGGACAAGTGCTTCACACAGTCTTGTTGACAATTTATGCATTCTTGTACTGGTGCCTAGTTCCAGGAAAATCATTTTTAAATGATTATGTGAAATTATTCTATTGGGTCTAGAAATTAGTTTCGGTAGGGGTTGACTCTAGATAGATTCTCAGGGTGTTGATGATGGTTCATGTCTTCCTCTTTTTCCTTTCCCCTACCAAATAAACTTTATTCAAAATGACACAAACCATCATGAAGTTGATGATGATTTATGTCATTAATCATATTGGCTGCCTCATATGTAGCAGATTCCTTTAATGAGGAGTTGGTCTCCATGTGGACATAGCATCCCTTTGACACACTGGAAACATGTTGGAAATACTTTCTAAACTTTAACAATAAAATATTTTGACATTCTATGCAGCAGTCAGACATGTAAGGAACATGTTGGGACACAAGTGCTCTGTTGTAACATAGACATAATTGTTAGGAAAGAAATACAATGACAGGCAGACGAATGATTAGGACACCCTCATTCTTAGACAAAAATTGTCTTTCCATCTCCATTAAACATCATTTTTTGAAAGGTGCTAAAAGTATAATCTAAGTGTCTGTGGTAAATTAGTCTCTTAAGGATTGAATGGACAAACTTCTTGGCAACAGGTAGATACAAATGGGAAAGGTACACTTGACTGCGGAGAATTTGTTGCTATTTCCCTCCATCTACAAAAGATGGCTAATGATGAACATCTTCACAACGCCTTCTCCTACTTTGACAAGGACGGGAATGGATACATTGAACCAGATGAGCTTCGGGATGCATTGATGGAAGATGGAGCAGATGATTGTACAGATGTAGCAAATGACATCTTCCAAGAAGTGGATACAGACAAGGTGAATGCCCAACAATTTCCACATACCCGGTTTTTCTTAAGCAGGTTACAAATCTAATGCTATTGTTTTATGAATGCAGGATGGGCGTATCAGCTATGATGAATTCGTGGCTATGATGAAGACCGGAACAGATTGGAGAAAGGCATCTCGACATTATTCTAGAGGAAGATTTAACAGTCTAAGCATGAAGCTGATGAAGGATGGTTCTTTAAACTTGGGGAGTGAGTAGTATATATATTTGAGGTTGGTGTTCTGTTTATTCACACAAAAAAAAAGTACTGTATTGCCCGTGTATCTGGGACTCACTTCCTTTGTGATTAGTTGTTGGGGTCCCTTGACCAAATGGAGTGCCGTTTACTTGGTGCCTTAAAAAGGGTCATGCAGGCTTGAGTGCATCTAACTTGTCCTTGGGAATGTTAATTGTGTAAAAGACGGTGCCTAGAGCTAGAGGCCATGGATTGGCATGTATGATTCTGTTCCTTTGTTTTTTTACCACTCCTTGAGTTGTTTTTCTGGTTGAGTATGTGGAATTGAACTCTTCCGTGGTGTAGAATATTCTTGTCATAGAAATATGAAGGTCTTTTAGTGTATGCGTTACGGGTCCAAATCATTCACGAAAATATCTGGTAGGAAATCACAAGACCATCTCACCCCCCCCCCCCCCCCCCCCCCCCCAAAAAAAAAGAAAAGAAAAGAAAAAAGAATACGAGGTTATCAGACGAAATGCCATCCTTTTTTTTATCTTTCGGATAATTCAGTAGTTGGGAAAGTGGGATTTGAATTCCGGAAACTCCAAAAAATGCCATTTGAGCTAAATGACTCTTGGTTATAAGTGTCGTCCTTTAGAAGTTAAATTGGGGTAAATATTTCTGGGACCCATATAATATGGCTTTAATGATGTTGTTATAGGCCCAATAAGCTGTTAAAGAACATATTACATGCATCTTGTTATAGGCTTAACATACTTCATGCTGTTAATTGTGTAACTGGAAGGATACTAGACGTTCTTAAATTAGAGTTTGGCAATTGAGGAACAAAGCAGTCCATGAAGGATTTAAGCCAACAGGTGAAGAGCTGGAAAGAGCGTTTCAAAGAAAAATCCAGGAGCACTGGATGATTATCTCCAAGAATCATCACATACCACCTTCATCTACGGTTTCGGTCACTCATTGGAATAATCCAACAAGGGAGAGAACAAAGATAAATTGTGACGCAGCTGTGGGAAAATTTGACTAAGCTATTGCCATGATTGCCAGAGATTGGAGAGGGGATCTGGTGTTTGCTTGTTCCATCAAAGAGAACACCAACATCCCTGTCCAAGCTGAGGCTGAGGCACTTAAATGGGTGTTTTTACTTTTTACTGCCATGAATCACAAACTTATCAATGTAAGTTTTGAAAGTGACTGTCAGGTTTGCATCCAATGGTCTGACTTCCTCCACCGATTTTGTTCTATGGAGAGTTAGTAATATTTTGCAGGAAACTAAGTATTTAACTAGTTTAGTTCCTTCTTTTTCTTTTAACTGGGTTCCTAGAAAGGCTAACCAGGCTGCTTATGTTCTCAGCCGTTGGTCACTTTCAAATAAATTTTTTGGCTTCTTTGATTCTAATTCAACTCCTCCATCTGTTCTGGATGTAATTAAGGAGGATGCTCAGTTTGTATCTTGTTTCTGTTAATAAAAGTTTTCATTCTCAGCCAAAAAAAAAAAAAAACGGGGAGGGATACTAGACGCAAAATTGGTTTGCAATGTAAAGGCATTTGACAATTGGCATCAAACTTGGGTGCGAGTAGGACACTTAACAAAGAATTGGAATGAAATCAAAACCTAATTTGATTTTTTTTTTTTTTTTTGGACGAGAAAAATCTAATTTGAAATATTAATTGAATTTTTATTTTAAGAATATAGACGTGGCAAAGACTTTTCAGAACGTCTTAAAGCAAACTCTTGCAAATTTGGTCCGTGGACAATTTGACAACAGCAATGCAGCATACCCATGGGCTCGTGCCTACAGGCCATGGGTCTAATATATCGGATATGACGAGTGAGCCACCATAATTCCCACGCAAGTAATACTCGTGTGTGTTTATATTTATATATTAAAAAACAGCACTATTACTCAACCAAACTTGAAGGGTCCTCTTGAGATGGATAGGCCCAAATATTGGAGATGAAAATGGGCCCAAAGGCATTAAAACCATTAAAAAAAAAAAAAAGCCTAATTAACAACATTGTGGACAAAGCAATTTGCTGACCTACAAACATGAACAACGACCCAAGCAATACTCATTGTTTAAATATAGTTTTTTTATAATAATAATAATAATAATAATAATAATAATAATCAGTTTGTAATGGGGTCTCTCTTTTGGTGTACTTGATTTGTAACTAGGATCAAAGAATTCATAATGTCTCAATTTCACGAGAGTATCTTATGAGACAGTCTTATAAAATTACCTTATTACATTATATAACATCCATGCATATTGAAAAAGAGGGTATAATGAAATTGTCTCACCAGATTTTTTTTTCCAATTTCACGTTCCAATCCATCATGGAGCTAAAATGTGTAGTGACCTAATAAAAATAATCTCATATTATTTTAATGTTACTTATTCTCTGTCTTGTCTTGCACAGAAATGAATAAACTTATTAGAGGTCAATACTTGTACCAAGGTTTAGGTCGTCACTCATCAGGATTAGTTTATATTAGAGATTAGGAAAAGTATATGACAGCTCACAGCATAATACAAACAATCATTAAGTTGGGAAAAACAATTATTGTTCTTAGAAAAGTAAAAATTTAAAAGATTTTACATAAACCAAATAAGCTGGATAATGTGAAAAAAGGGTTATACATTATATGTGTGGATAATATCCTTTTTTTTTTTATTATTATTATTTTTTTTATGCTAAGATAGTGGTTCTTCAAAAACATGAGGGGAATTCGAATAGTAATGATGTCATTTTGGCTGACTGCAAAGAGGGGTTGCAGAAAGTTCCAAGAGTTCAAGTCTAACACTGTTTTAGGAAGGCAAACAAGTGCGCCGATGCCCTTGCTAGGAGAGGTGCTCTACTTTCTCAAGATTTTGTTTTTTAGCAATCCCACCAGCTGATGTGGCGATGTTGGTTAGCTTTGATGCTGTGGGCACTTTGTATAAGTGTTTTTGCTCCTCTGTTTCATTTTCTTAGTTAATAAAATTTCTACATGCTTACCCAAAAAAAAAGAGAGATAATATCCTTTTGTAGGTGGTGGGAGTTTGGGAAGAAGAGGAATCGCATTATGGACTCCAACTGAGCACAAGGCGAGTCTGGCTTCTCGCTTCTTGGTGATGGTCGTTGACACGCGGATGCCAACAAGCCTATATTATACCTTTAATAGATTTTGGAGTTGTTTGTAGGCAGCAAGGCCAATACAATTTGAGGCCCAAGGTAAAAAGTTTAAATGAGCACTTTTATATTCAAATATTACTTACGTAATATTTATTTTATTTTGCTTTGTTTTGTTTCAGGTTTACGTAATATGAGACAGTCTTAAATATCACTTTTATATTTATATATTGCTTAATTTATTTAAATATCACTAACGTTTTCAAAGTTTAGAACAGACCTTAAAAATGAGATTAAGAATATTTTTTGATGATTGGTATGCAATTTTTTTAAATATTTCTTGTATAATTTAAAACATGTGTATTATGTAAACCAACTTGTAAGAACCAAAAATCATGCACAAATCCCACAGCCTAAAGGAGGTCCAATAATTCAAGGCCCAAAATAATAAATTTGTAGAGAGGGAACCAAACAACAAAGATATTGTCGTTCTGATAAATTCACCAAGATCAACAATACATTCTCTCAGACTTTCTTTCTCAAGAACTGGCCCTTCTCACTTCTCCGTTTCTTCCTCTCCTATTTATACTCCCTGCTCTTGCTATCTCATCCCTTCATCTCTCACCTTACTAGCCTCATTTGCTGACATTTATCCATTCATTTGTAGTCGGTAATGGAAAGAAGTTCTAGTACTGTGTCTTGTATTGTTCAGGTTACCTCCACATTAATGTAACAGATAAAGCTGGTGCTCCCTATTCAATGCGGTTAGAAAGCTTGGTGCAGAGCATTCAATGCAACGTTCACAGTTACCTACCCTCAATCCAGATATTTTCAATACCTTTCTAATGCATCACCGATTTACCCTTTGTGTTTCTCCGGGTAGTCCTACTTCCACATCCTCGGACCCTCGAGTCTTTGACTTCCGTCCTCCTTATCATACCTTTTATTCCTTAAACTTCACATTCGATCCTCGGGTCCCCACAATAGCCCCTTAAAACGACTGTTGATTCCTAATTAATAGCTGAGTTTTAATTCCACAAACGATTTTCCCACGTGCCATTTGCTTTCCCACGTATAAACGTCTTTTCGCTTCCTGTGGCACGCTCTTGACGCCTCAGAGTCCACGATCAGTCATTTATGGCGTCAGACGGCTCCCTGTCTCCGCACGTTCTACAGCTCGATCAACATCGCACGACTCTGATTTTGCGTTCATTTACGAGCGGGAAAACTACCGCACCCTTTTACCCCTATATAAACAAGACTTGGGGTTGGTTGAGGCTCATTTTTGGCATTTTGAAGGAAAGGAACCTCTTGAGGAGCGGTTTTAAGCATTCAATCAGAGGTGTGTCAGCTTTCCTATTGATTCTTTTTCATTGTTTTGTATTTTTTTTTTCATAAAAATTAATGGGCAGATACGCTAAGTTAGTAAAAACCGATGAGGCAAAGGAAAATTTTAAGACCCAATACAAAATTCCCGACGATGTTGACATTCAACACTGTGAGGAGGGAGAGTGGCTAGTCTTACCTTGGCCTCCCGAGTCAGTGGTAATTCCCATGATCGCCTTTATTGAAGGTGGGATGGAAATTCCCATGGGCAGGGTAACTCGGGATTTCCTTTTAACTATAGATTAACCCCGGCCCAATGTTCCCTAAATGTCCTTAGGATTTTAGGATGCGTAGATGCCATCAATCGTAAAATGGGAACTAACCTAACCTGGCATGACGTAAATTGGGTGTGTAACTGCCAAAAAGGAGAGAAAAACAAATATTATATGAAGTGTAGGATTCCAGCCGTTAGGCTGATCTTCTGTTTGCCTGACTCAAGCAAAGGCATGGACGAGGATTACCTCATTGTCTCGGGGAATTGGTACGATGGATTACACTACCCTACCCAAGATGGGGTGCTAGGTAGGGTTCCCAATGATCAAAATTATACTCGGGATTATTAATTATCTTCTTTTACCTTGTACTTTTATATTTTTAATCTTACTAACAGCACTCATTCCTTATGGCAGACGACTACCACACCGCTCCAAACAAGCCTTCGGTCAACTTTCAGGATCTAAACAGAATCCTTCGATCAGAAACATTTCTGCATAGGGATGGACAACTTAGAGTAGCCCACGTTATTCTTGGCTACAAACCCTCCACCAAACGGTTTCAAAGTCCAAAAAACGTTATCAGAGCTAAAGATTTATGCTTAGCCTATATTGACGTAGCAGTGCCCGGCTTTTTGTTGCCTTCACCTCCTCTAGAAGGGACTCAAGACGCGCAGCTTCCAGCACCCTTAGCAGCCCAACTCATTTACTCTCAAGAACCCCTTACTGCTCCTGAGGACGAGGAAAAAGAGGCAAACCCCAAGCCTCATCATCCCGAAGTAACCGAAAAAGACTTCGAAGTCTTTTATCGCGAGGATGCCTCTAGTACTTCGACACCTCCTTCC
Organism: Castanea sativa; assembly: GCF_040712315.1. Classification (NCBI taxonomy): domain Eukaryota; kingdom Viridiplantae; phylum Streptophyta; class Magnoliopsida; order Fagales; family Fagaceae; genus Castanea; species Castanea sativa. The sequence continues at coordinate 15,263,116 of NC_134021.1, read as the reverse complement.
TCAAGTAACATGGGTTTTCAGGAGAAAGAACCAGACCTCCTTGCCCTGCTGCAAGCCCATGCTGGGGGTTCATCCCCAGCTGTTGCTGTACCCCCCCGTCCTGTAACACCAATGATGACACGCACCCCTCCTCCCAAGACTGGAGACAAGCAAAGGAAGAGAGGTCAAGGAAGTAAGAATACCCTGGAGACCGAGGCGGGAGAAAACCCTGATCCGCCCACCAAGGACACCCGGATGGGAAAAGGACATGCCAAGAAGTCCACGCATACTGGGACTTCTAAAGAAAACAATGGAGACCAATCCAGAAAGGCTTTAGTTTGGAGGCCCAATTTCAGTCTAAGTTCAGGCGGTCCAGTACTTGATGATGCCAATTTAAGGGACTCGAAGAAAGGTAGCTCGAGCTTAGTGGCTGAATGCTTAGAGATAGCACTATGCCTCCCTGAGGATATGGCTGAGCTTAGATCCTTCCATAAAAGAGAAGTCTTCTTATCTCTAAAACAAGACCTAGCCAAGGTACCGTACCGTGACTCTATACTAATGCAAATTTACTTTTTTAGCTATGTTACTCATATTGTTATTTAAAATTTTTTTTTTGTCACTCTGCACACATGCTAGGCCGTCCAAGCTTACTTTATGGCCGAGGAGTGGGTAGATCATTCTTTGGACTTAGCCAGGAAGGCTGAAAACAGCCTGGAGGCCGCTGTGAAATCCTAAGCCGAAGCGAAGTAGAAGCTGAAGGAAACCCTCATCCAATTGTTTGAAGTAGAGAAGGTTCATAAAAACGCGGAATCCGCCTTTCATAGCTACAAGACACAAGCAACTAATGCCCTGGAGGCCCAGAAGCAAGCCCAAAACAGACTGGCCCTTACAGTGGTGGAGCTAAAACAAGTACAACAGCAGCTAGAAACTAAGGAGCAAGAAAAAGCCGAGGCCGAGCAAGCAGCTTACAATGTCGGCATGAAAAAAGCGGCTGAAAGCCTTATAGCCCAACTCAAAGGTGTTGCCCGTGCATTCTGCCTTGAAGTCTGGGGCTATGCTTTGGACGAGGCGGGAATAGATACTGAGTTTGAACTTCGAGCTCCGGAAAAAGTTTGTTATCCTTCCGCGTTACAAATAGCATCCTCCCCTCCAAAGCCCACAGGTGGCTTAAGCTCTGTTCCTCCCTCCTCTACAATCACCCCAGATCCAAATCCTTCTTCTACTTCTTCCAAAGGCAAAGGAACAAGCGAGGACCCTCCACCCCGCGATGAAGTACTAGAGGTAGAGAATGAAGAGGATGTGGTTGAGATTGGGCAGTCCAAAAAGAAAAAGAAAGATAAAGAACCAGAGAAGAAAAAACAAACCACTACTTGAAGCGTTAGCTTTAAAGTATCGTTGTTTTGTTTTTTTTTTTTTTTAACTGGATTTAATGAACCAGTGTTGTTTTACCTTTGCATTGTACTGATCTTTAACCTTTATAAAATTTATGAACTAGTGTTGTTTTACTTTCTCTTCGTTGTTTATTTTAACTTACTCATTTTTGTTTATATCTCGAACACTAATCAAAACATTACATCATAAGACCTTAAGATTGAGGCTATTCGACACATAATAGCTAATCAAGGACTAAATTTATTCTAACACTTAGAAGATTTTACCGCTGTGTTAATTTTCCTTAGACTTGTGGCCCGAGGAGCCGAATAAGGACTAAGTTCAGTTTAACACTTAGAAGCTTTTATCGCTGTATTAATTTTCCTTAGACTTGTGGCCCGAGGAGCCGAACAAGGACTAAGTTCAGTTTAACACTTAGAAGCTTTTATCGCTGTGTTAATTTTCCTTAGACTTGTGGCCCGAGGAGCCAAACAAGGACTAAGTTCAGCTTAACACTTAGAAGCTTTTATCGCTGTGTTAATTTTCCTTAGACTTGTGGCCTGAGGAGCTGAACAAGGACTAAGTTCAGCTTAACACTTAGAAACTTTTTATCGTTGTGTTAATATTCCTTAGACTTGTGGGCCGAGGAGCCGAACAAGGGCTAAGTTCAGTTTAATACTTAGAAGCTTTTATCGCTGTGTTAATTTTCCTTAGACTTGTGGCCCGAGTAGTCGAACAAGGACTAAGTTCAGTTTAACACTTAGAAGCTTTTTATCGCTGTGTTAATTTTCCTTAGACTTGTGGCCCGAGGAGCCAAACAAGGACTAAGTTCAGTTTAACACTTAGAAGCTTTTTTTTTTTAATTTATTTATTATTTGTTTTTGCCATAATAATGATGCCAATAAGAGAACATTCATAAGATATACTGACAATTTATACACCACAAAAAGAGACCTTATAGTTAATAATAGTAACGCCTTAAATTGTTTACATTCCAAGGATGACAAACTACTTTTTCATCTAAATCCTCCAAGTAATAAGCCCAATACCTGCTACAGATGTTATTCTATATGGCACTTCCCAGTTAGGACCCAGCTTACCCCAAGCAGGATTTTTTGCTGTTCCCACTACTTTTCTTAGAACTAAATCCCCTGGCACCAGGGGCCTCGGCTTCACTCCTTCATCATATGTTTGTTTGAGCTTCTGTTGATAACTGCCCATCTTCATGTTGGCTACTTCTCTTCTTTCCTCAATAGTATCTAAATGATCGAGTAGCATACGCTGGTTTCCCTCAACACTATACTGTTCAGATCTCAAGGTTGGGAAGCCTGACTCTAGAGGGATTACTGCTTCCATCCCATATGTCATTGAGAAAGGTGTTTCACCAGTCGACCTACGGGGAGTAGTGCGGTAAGTCCATAATACATGAGGTAGCTCCTCTACCCATTTTCCTTTAGCATCGTCTAGCCTCTTTTTCAATCTAGCCAAAATGACCTTGTTGGTGGCCTCGGCTTGACCATTTCCTTGAGGATACGCCGGTGTTGAATACCCATTTCTTATTCCTAGACCCCCGCAATACCTCCGAAAGGCTTTGCTATCAAACTGAAGTCCATTATCAGAGATCAAAGTATGCGGGACTCCAAAACGAGTAACAATATTCTTCCAGATGAATTTCTTAGCATCCGCGTCCCTAATGTTAGCCAAGGGCTCAGCCTCTACCCACTTAGTAAAATAGTCTGTGCCGACGAGGAACCATCTTCTATTACCAACCGCCTTGGGAAAAGGTCTAACAATATCCAAGCCCCATTTAGCAAATGGCCATGGACTGGATAACGGATTTAAGACTCCCCCTGGTTGATAAATATTTGGTGCGAACCTTTGACACTGGTCACATCTCTTTGCATACTCCTGGGAAGCTTTCTGCATGTTTGGCCACCAATACCCTTGCGTTATGGCCTTATGAGCTAAAGACCTTCCCCCAATGTGACTTCCACATATACCCTCATGCAATTCTTCCAGTATAGGCTCAACGGCTTCAGTGTGTATGCACAGCAGATATGGTCCCGAGTAAGAACGCTTGTATAAATTTTGTTCCTCGAAAAGCCAATAACGGGGAGCACTTCTCTGTACCTTTTCTGCCTCCACTTTATCTTCGGGTAATAAACCATGTTTTAAAAAGGTAATAATCGGATCCATCCAACTTGGTCCCACCTGAATGCTATGAATCACAATTGCCGGGATGTTGGCAAGACTAGAATTCATCAAATCTTCCACCATCATCGTCCGCGGAAGCTTCGATCCCAAGGACGTGGCTAGCATGGCCAATGAATCAGCATGGGCATTCTGTCCTCTAGGAATTTGTCTTACTTTAAAATTTTTAAACATGTCCAACGCACATTTCACCTTGTTGAGATATTTCTGCATCCTTTCGTCTCTAGCCTTAAATTCTCCATTGACTTGTCCAACAATTAACCTATAATCACAATAGAATTCTACCATTTCTCCTCCCAAATGCCTAACCATTTGAGCACCTGCTAAAAGAGCTTCATACTCGGCCTCATTGTTAGTGGCTACAAATCCCAACCGTAATGCCTTTTCCATAATTAACTTCTCAGGAGTAATCAACACAATCCCAACTCCTTCTCCCTTTCGGTTAGACGCCCCATCCGTATAAACTTCCCAGGGGGAACCTTAACGGGTCTAATAGACATCACTGTGAGTATGACCTCTTCTTGCTTAATGCTGCCCTTCATAAACTCTACCACAAAATCGGCGAGAACCTGTCCTTTGATAGCTGTTTGAGGCATATATTTAACATCATAAGCTCCAAGCCTCGTTCCCCATTTCGCCACTCGGCCAGTGTAATCTGATTTCCTCATGAGAGCCTGTAAAGACAACTGGGTAAGTACTACTACTATATGGGCTTGAAAGTAATGGGGAAGCTTTCTTGTTGCATGCACGACGGCTAGCATAGCCTTTTCCAAAGGTAAATACCATTTTTCCGCTTCTTGCAAAGATTTACTAATGTAATACACCGGCTTTTGAATTCCATCATCATTCCATACAAGGACAAGACTTATAGCATAATCCGTGATTGCCAAATAGATGTACAACACCTCTTCCCTCTCCGATCTTGATAATATCGGCGAATTCGCCAAATATTGTTTTAAATCCTTAAAAGCCAGGTCACATTCATCAGTTCACTGAAAGTCTTTCCATCTATGCAAAAGATGATAAAAAGGTCGACACCTGTCCGCAAATTGAGAAATGAATCGATTTAATGCTGCTACCATACCAGTCAGCCTCTATACCTCCTTAGGATTCCAAGGAGAATGCAAACCCATGATAGTCCTAATCTGGTCGGGGTTAACTTCAATTTCCCGATGCGTTATCATATACCCAAGAAACTGTCCTGAACTTACTCCAAAAGAGCACTTGGAAGCATTCAAACGCAATTTGTGCCTCCTAAGGACCGAGAAGGTTTCTTCCAAGTCCATCAAATGGTCTTCTACCCATTTACTTTTAATTACTATATCATCAATATATGCTTCCATGTTACGCCCCAACTGCAATTCAAACATTCTAGTTACCATTCTTTGATAAGTGGACCTTGCATTCTTGAGACCAAAAGGTATTACTCGATAATGATAATTGCCATTAGGAGCGCGAAAAGTTATTTTCTCCTGATCAACCAATGACAAAGGTATCTGATGATAACCTTGAAAAGCGTCTAGGAAGCTCATCCAAGGATGCCTAACAGTCGCATCCACTAGTTGATCAATTCTCGGAATGGGGAAGGATCCTTTGGGCATACCCTGTTCAGATCAGTGAAATCCACACAAACTCTCCACTTCCCGTTCTTCTTTTTAACCACAATAATGTTAGCAAGCCACTCAGGATAAAAAGTCTCCTTTATTGCCCCAGCTTGTTTTAACTTATGGACCTCTTCCTTTACAGCCTCGGCATGCTTTTGAGACGCGCACCGATGAGGCTGTTTGCGGGGCACTGCCTCTGGACTAACATTCAGTTGGTGGAAAATAAACTCTGGATCGATCCCCGGGACATCATACGTCATCCAGGCAAAAACGTCAATATTAGCCTTCAAGAACTTAATTAATTCCTTCTTTTCTAATACAGGCAACTGGGATCCTACTTGGAAATATCTCTCCTTATCCTCCCCTATAAATACCCTGTCAAGCTCTTCGGCTAAACCTCCACCCAAGTCGGCACCTAGCCCCTGGGTAGGTTTCTTTAATTGCTCTAGAGTTTTTTGAGTTGCCCCCATTTCCGCATTCTCATTTGTTCTAATAATCGCGGACATTACACACTGCCTGGCTACTGATTGACTACCATGTAACACTCCCACCACCCTTTCCCTGATGGGATACTTAACCTTTACGTGCAAAGTTGATGAAACCGCCCCCATTGCATGGAGCCATGGCCTAGCCAATATAGCCGTGTAGGGCGAATATGCCCTTACTACTATGAAGTTAACTTGGACTTCCTCATCCTTAACCTGCATAGGCAACCTAATCATTCCCTGTAGAACCACCGGCTTCCCATCAAAGCCTACTAACGGTGAGTCATATTTTTCCAGGTCCCCAACTTTCAGATTTAAACCATTAAATAAATCAGGATACATAATTTCCGCTCCATTTCCGTCATCCACCAAGACTCGTTTCACGTCATATCCCCTGATCCGAATAGTTACTACTAAAGCATCATCATGCGGTTGGCATGTCCCCTCCTTATCTTCTTCAGAAAAACCCAATACCGGAGTTGCCAAGAACTTCATCCTTTTAGCTAGTTGATTGTTTCCTTCCACAGCTCCATCCCCAAAACCACCCTGCACGGACATGACCCAAGAAGGCTCCTTGGACCCTCTCCTCGGCTTTGCCAAAATGACATTAATGGTGCCCAATGTTGGTCGGGGAGTATTACCACGATATATTCCCATCCCCTGGTACCCAAATTGCCCCTCCGGCCGAGATAAGAAATGATTGAGCTTCCTCGCCCTGGCCAATTGGTTCAAATGATCACACAACGTCCTGCATTCTTCCGTGGTATGTCCCTTGTCCTGGTGATAATGACAATGAAGACTTTGGTTCCTTAAGGATGCATCTCCACTCATCTTATTAGGCAATCTAAAATAAGGTTCATTCCGTATCTTCTCCAATATTTGGTGTATTGGTTCCTTGAATAGTGAATTAACCAAAGGGGTCCCGACTGGCAATGAATGACTTGGGAAATCTCGCCTAGGACGATTGCCTTGATACCCCACCCCTCGAAGATCTTTCCTCTCCGGAAACATTTTTGCCTTTCCTTTGCCTTGAATTTGATCCTCCTCAACCCGTTTATACTTATCTATACGATTCATAAGCTGGCGCATATTTATAGATGCTTTCATTATTAATGACTTCCTCATGCCGTGTTCAGTAAGGAGCCCCACCTTAAAGGTCCTCACAGCCACATCCTCAACATCTCCATCAATTTCATTATAGGTTTCCCAGTACCGATCTGAATAAGTTTTAAGAGTCTCCTTCCCTCATTGCCATAGATAGCAATGCATCCAAAGGCTTAGGGACCCTATTACATGTTATGAACCAAGCTCCAAATGCCCTTGTCAGCTCTTCGAAGGACCCTAAGGATCCTTCCTCCAAAGCATCAAACCATCGCATGGCCACTGGTCCAAGACTGGAAGGAAAAACTTTACACATCAACGCTTCATTGTTCGAATGAACTACCATCTTCTGATTGAAATGGCTAACATGTTCTACAGGATCAGTCCTACCATTATAAATGGTAAATACAGGTTGAGAAAACCTATGGGGGAGCTTTGCCTTGTTTATCCGCGTTACGAAAGGGGATTTAGAGATTTGCCTCAAAGCTTTACTCATAGCATCATTTCCCGTGCCCTGATATGACCATTCCCCCACTTGTTTTCTCCCCCCTTTCTTTGCCTTACCCCCAGAAGAAGGAACAAAACGGGACTCACTAGGAAGGGACTTAGATGCCTGATGATCATTCCCCCCTTGTCTTTCTTCAGAATTATCACTGGACGAGTAAGATATGCTCCGCCTATCACGCTTCCTTTGTTTCAGCCTTTTGCGCAAATAGTCTATCTCTGACTGCATCTTCCGTAACTCATCATCGTGAAAGACCTGACCCCTAGTATGTGACCGTCTTCTTCCTGCACAATCACTATGATACGATTCCACCACCACACTTGGGGTGCGTTGCCTACCGTTTCTGCGTTGCCTACCGTTTCTGCGTTGCATGCTTATGGGTTGATTCTCCCTTTGTGAATCAACTGATTCTTCCTTTTCCTGACTTTCCTCCGCCATCTATCCTCAAACCAGAATGTCACGCTTTATTGTTCCCACAGATGACTCCAATTGTAAGGACAAAAAATCATGCACAAGCCCCACAGCCTAGAGGAGGTCCAATAATTCAAGGCCCAAAATAATGAATTTGTAGAGAGGGAGCCAAATAACAAAGATATTGACGTTCTGATAAATTCACCAAGATCAACAATACATTCTCTCAGACTTTCTCTCTCAAGAACTGGCCTTCCTCACTTCTCCGTTTCTTCCTCTCCTATTTATACTCCCTGCTCTTGCTATCTTATCCCTTCATCTCTCACCTTACTAGCCCCATTTGCTGACATTTGTCCATTCATTTGTAGTCGGTAATGGAAAGAAGTTCTAGTACTGTGCCTTGTACTGTTTAGGTCACCTCCACATTAATGCAACAGATAAAGCTGATGCTCCCTATTCAATGCGGCGTTCACAATTACCTATCCTCAATCCAGATATTTTCAATACCTTTCTAATGCATCACCAATTTACCCTTTGTGTTTCTCTGGGTAATCTTACTTCCACATCCTCGGACCCTCGGGTCTTTGACTTCCGTCCTCCTTATCATACCTTTTATTCCTTAAGCTTCACATTCGATCATCGGGTCCTCAGGTCCTCGAGTCCCCACACAACTAATGTAATCAATATAAACAAAAAAAAAAACCAAGAATGAATTTGGTTTTAATACTAAAATTTTGACAATAGATACAATCAAAATTAATTATTTGTCAAATTTTTATGATCTCTGCCACTCATTTTGCTCATATGTATGGATAGTAATGTACGTACACACACACACACACACACACACACACACACACACACACATATATCAATCATTTGTCTATATATATAAAATTGACAAGGGAATATATCTTTAATAAGTATAAATAATAGTAACTTTTAATTGTCTACTCTTTTGCTCGTTCACTAATTTTCTACTATGGTCAACCACAAGTCTTCAACATTACTCTAAATTATGTATTTACATAATGTATCTGCATAATATATTATCATTGCATAGTATCTACTTAAAGTATCTGCCAACAAATGAAATTCTCTTAAACAATTATCATTCATTATATAACAATATTATTAGTCCACGGTAAAGATTGTCCTATGTAAAAGCAATTTAGATCCATATAGCCATATAGGCACTATGTTTAAAATTTTCATGTTTTACTTCATTTATTCTTTCTTCTTCTTATTTTATTTATTATTTTTTTGCACATTTATTACGAAAAAAGAAGTAACTTCCGCCTAGAATCTATCAAACCGAAAATTTCTTAGAGAAAAAAGAAATCAATCTTGAAATTCAAAGCACAGAATTGAGATTTTGGTAGAGATGAATGAAATAATTACTGCTACAAATTTGTTCTCCTTTGCAAGTCAGAGCTATTGACCGATCAGTGAGGGGAAAAAAATCTAATCAAAGAATTGTGTTAAAGAGCGGAAGAGAAACATGGAGAAAAGAGAGAAGAGAGATAGATAGAGAGAGATCTATGAGAAGAGGAGAGACCAGATTTAGTGACAGTGAGGGTGTGAGGAGAGAAAAAGTAAAGGGAAGAGAGAAAAAGTGAGAAAGCTTACCATGAGAGAGAAAATGCGCCAAAAAATTATGTTTCCCACGGCCACAAACGAAGATAATATTCATAACAGATGTAACGCGTGAGAAAGAGGTTGTTTTCCAAAAATATTTTTTGGAAAACCACCTATAAAAAAGAAGCCTTATTTTTACTAGGATTTTCCGTTGACCAAAGATTGTTTTTCATTGACCTTTTTTTTTTGGTGTGCTACCAAATACTAGAAAATATGGAAAATTATCTTTACAAAAGGTTTTCTAGTGAAACAAACATAGTGTTAACCATTAATTCAGTTAATGTTCTATATTATTATTTATATTTAAAATTCATTATTCTTAAGGTTTAATATGACTAATTCACTTGAGCGATGCTAGAGATATTACAAATTTTACTACATAGGCCTTAAAAATTAATATATCACTAATCAGAAGAAAAAAAAAATGATTATGACATTCATATATTATTTAAGTGGCACAAATCATATTATTGCTAAATCATTTAGTAAGCTTTTTTTTTTTTTTTTTTGCAGTAAAACTTGTTGTAATTTCAGCAATTTCATTCGCTTAGTGGTTTGTTTGGATTTCTATTAATTTATAATTTTTTTGTGTGGAAAAATACTAAAGTTAATATAATTTTTACTACAAAAAGCCTACAAACTGATGTGAAGAAAAAATGAGATTGGTGGTACTTCAACAACTAAAAGATAATACATGAATATTTGAATTACTTGGTATGATTAGCAACACAACAATTTGTAAGATCTATGTAATAAAATTTGTGGTATTTCTAACATCATTTAATTTTTTGGACCTCCTTAAAAATGGTGGGGAAAAAAAAATTACAAGTCACATTTTTTTAATAAAAAAAATCACTTATTCCCTCTTTTAAGGTCCTTTCTCTCTTAGGAGGCTTACATCATGGCCTAAGTGGCTTAGGGGCTGTTTGAGTGGAAAGCAAATGCTTACTCATCATTCAAATATTATCACTCATCACTTATCACTGAACATACCACAACTTTCTAAGGTGGTATGTTTGACACTTGTTCCAACTTTTGATAACTCAAAAAAATTTACTTTTTGTGGGACCCACTGATTGACTAGGTGTAGCTTTTATTTCTTTTATTTTTTTTTTCCTTCAACCCCCAATACCCAAACTCACCGAACCCAAATTGCTCTCAAGCACCGTTCATTGCCTCCCTCTTCATCCATTCACCAAACCCAGATCTTCTTATTTCTTTTTTTTTTCCCCCTTCAACCCCCAATACCCAAACTCACCGAACCCAAATTGCTCTCAAGCACCGTTCATCGCCTCCCTCTTCATCCATTCACCAAGCCTAGAAAAAAAAAAAAAAAAGAAAAGGAAAAGAAACCAAACCCAGAAACCCAATGTGAAAAGGAAAGAAAAGAAGAAAAGAAGAAGAAGAGAACAGAGAAACCAAGCCTAGACCCAGCATGAAAGAAGAAGAAGAAGAAGAAGAAGAAGAAGAAGATGACGATGATGAAGAGGTGATGATGAAGAGCACAGAAAATCAAAGAACAAGGAAAAAAGAAGTTTGGTATGATGAGAGAGGAGAGAGCTGGGAAGTCAAACGGGCATGGATTTGACAACACAAAACGTGGGGCCCATTAGTTTAGTGTAATTACAAAAATGTCATCATAACTCAATTTCCATAACTTGAAAACATCTAAAAGTTGTTTTCAGTTTTGCTAACTCATTACTCAAAAATCAGAGAATTGAGTGATGGAAACAAAACTTGAAAACAATGCCAAACAGACTTCCTCCCGGTGGGATCTACCAATTTTGAGTTATGGGTGATGAAAAACATGAAATCCAAACAGGCCCTTAGGCCTTGCGCTGGCCCTAGAAACTAGATAGCGGTTGGTGGGGTTGATGGACACTTTCTCTTGAGAATTTTGAAAACTTTCTGTTTGCGGTGCTTTTTACTTTGAGATGAAATTGCGGCGCTTTTTACGTTGTGATGAAACTATGACTGTTGATATTTGATTAAATTATCCACATGACTGAATTCATATGTGTCATTATTTAAGCACAATGTGTTACATAATTTTTTTTATATATATTTATTTGATAGGTAGATAGTGAAGAAAAAGTAGGTAGGTTTAAACCACAAACATTAGACACTATAAAAGATGCTACCTGAAGGTGATAAAAATAGGAGACGGGTACTCTTATAAAAATTGAAGGGACGGAAATAATGAAGACGGATTGACACCGTAGGTGACTCTACTGTGACGGTTAAATTTGCTGAGTATCCGTCATACATGAGCTAATTGCAGATTCCGGATTGCGTGTCATTTGATATGTTTCAAATGGGCTTTTTCTTTATCCCCACACAAACGTGCATACTTGGGCTTCTTGCGACACACGTTTGAAAAGACTCTTATATAGAAAGGAACTTGGGAAGGAAGTTGTATCCGAAAAGAAAGGTGACTCCACTCAATATAAATACCCCAGAAACCCTAAATATGAAGGTACGCACAATATTCTTTACTCTGGCACTCTAGGGTAAAAGACACAAGATTCTAATTTGACCTTCGGAGGGTTTTTGGCCGGCACCACACCGGTGCTCTCTCTTAGGTCCTTTATTTTCTTTTTGCAGGTGTTGCTTTCGTTTGTGGAGCGCTTGCAACTCACTGGTGATATTTTCGGCTTCATCAGTTGGCGCCGTCTGTGGGGATAGCAAGAACAGAAGAAGAAAATCTTCTGATTAGTTTAGCCTTGCTCTATTCCTGAGACAAAGAGTTGCATGGCACTCACCCGATCGATGACAACGAACAACAATCAAGGCGACGAACCGCGCGCCACCGCTCTTGAGAGGCAGGTCCAAACGCTCACGACGGCGGTTGAGCGCCTCACTAAGCAGAACCATGATTTGGAAGAACAATTGCAGCAAAGGACCGCACACACAAGTGCACCACAGGAAGACCAGGAGGGCGCTAGTCCGGAAGGCAGGAACGCGGAAAGACCTGAGGGCAGTAACGCTCCAACTAGACCCGAGCGACAAGAAACCAATCAACCATTGGCATTAGACGCTGTACCGACTCCCATAGCCGCCGAACTGCAGGAGATGAGGGAACGCATGGATATGATGATGAGCGCCCTTAAAGGACGGGTATCCAGCAACTTGGACGACCTCGTCCATAGGACGGATTCACCATTCACAGCGTTGGTAAATTCATGTCCCCTTCCTCCAAAATTTCGCATGCCCCATATGGAAAACTACGACGGATCTAAAGACCCGCTGGATCACTTGGAGTCTTTCAGAACCTTAATGCATCTTCAGGGTGTACCAGATGAAATTATGTGCAGGGCTTTTCTCACCACCTTGAAGGGGCCTGCGAGGGATTGGTACAGCAGGTCAACGCCTAATTCCATCGGCACTTTTAAGGAACTAGGCGCACAGTTCGTATCACACTTCATTGGAAGCCATCGACACAAGAGGTCTATTGCATGTATACTGGGAATTAAACAACGAGAAGGCGAGACATTAAGGTCTTATATAGCCCGCTTTAACAAGGAATCCCTCTCGATAGACGAGGCAGATGACAAGACACTTGTGGCAGCATTCACAAACGAGTTACAAGAGGGTAAGTTCTTATTTTCCCTATGTAAGAATGACCCAAAGACTATGTCCGATGTCTATTACAGGGCGACGAAGTATATGAACGCGGAGGATGCCTTGCTGGCCAGAGATGACTATAAACCAAAGAAAAGGGAAAGACAGGAAGATATGAAAACAGATAACGGACGAAAAGTGGCTAGAACTAGAGATCGACGAGAAGACCGGAGACCCAAACCACCTTCAGGGAGGTTTACAAGTTTCACCCCCCTCACAACCCCAATTGACCAAGTGCTTATGCAAATCAAAGATGAAGGAAGTTTGACATTCCCGGGCAAGTTGAAGGGAGATCCGAACAAGAGGCCAAGAGATAGATATTGCCGTTTTCATCGTAACCACGGCCATGATACGATGGACTGTTATGACTTGAAACAACAGATCGAAGCCCTTATAAGGCAGGGAAGGTTGCAAAGGTTCGTGAGGAAGAAAAGAACTGATCAGCCCCAGGAGCAGAACCCTAGACGGGAAAACGAGCGCCCCAGACCACCGGTAGCAGACATACGGATGATAATGGGGGGGGAGCGCTTCAGCAGGATCATCCAAAAAGGCCAGGAAGACCTATTTACGGATAGTGCAAAGTGTCCAGTCGACGGGCCCTTCACTGGAAAGAATACGACGGAACGACTCCAGTATCGAGTTTTTTGAAGACGAGGCCCGGCGCCTTCACCACCCCCATGACGACGCGCTTGTGGTAAGCATACAGGTAGGAGACTTCAATGTCCACCGAGTCCTAGTAGACAACGGGAGCTCAGCAGACATCCTTTACTATCCTGCGTTCCAGCAGATGGGGATTGCAAAGGAGCGCCTGATCCCGGCATGCGCGCCACTCGTCGGATTTGGGGGAACCCGGGTCCATCCTTTAGGATCCGTCACATTGGCGGTGAGGGTAGGAGACTACCCACAACAGATAACTAAAAATGTCTCCTTTCTAGTGGTTGATTGCTCCTCAGCATACAACGCTATGCTCGGACGTCCTACTCTCAACGCATGGAAGGCCATCACTTCAACCTACCATCTGATGATCAAGTTTCCCACTGAACATGGAGTTGGAGAACTGCGCGGAAATCAGGTGACTGCACGGGAATGTTACGTGGCCATGATGGAGATGGATGACCATGTACAGACGATGAACATCGAAGAACAGAGAACAGTGGTAGAACCCATGGAGACATTGGAAGATGTACAAATAGATGATTCGAGGCCCGATCGAACCACCAGGATAGGAACCTCCATCGACCAAACGGTTCGACATGCCCTCCTACTGTTCCTCAAAGAAAACCAAGACGTGTTTGCATGGAGCCATGACGACATGCCGGGAATAGATCCAGCAGTCATAGTTCATAAATTGAATGTATCACCTTCCTTCCCCCCAGTTCGACAAAAGAAGCGCGTGTTTGCCCCTGAGCGGGATCGAGCCGCAGCAGAGGAAGTGCAGAAGCTACGAGAAGCGAACTTCATACGAGAGGTGTACTACCCAGACTGGCTGGCAAATGTGGTAATGGTCAAAAAGTCAAATGGGAAGTGGAGAATGTGCGTTGATTTCACGGATCTAAATAAAGCGTGCCCAAAAGACAGTTACCCGCTCCCACGAATTGACGCCTTAGTGGATTCTACCGCAAAACATGAGTTGTTGAGCTTCATGGACGCCTTCTCGGGGTACAACCAGATTAAGTTGGAGAAGACATATCAAGAGAAGACCTCATTTGTGACGAGTCAAGGGCTTTTTTGCTACAAGGTGATGCCATTCGGGCTCAAGAATGCAGGAGCCACGTACCAACGATTAATGAACAAAATGTTCGAGCACCAGATTGGCCGGAACGTCCAAGTCTACGTAGATGACATGTTGGTAAAAAGCGTAAAGGTGTCGGATCATCTGAAGGACCTCCAGGAGACTTTCGACACTCTTCGAAGGTACAAAATGAAGCTGAACCCGAGCAAATGCGCGTTCGGAGTAACTGCTGGAAAGTTCTTAGGGTTCATGGTGTCCCAGCGGGGCATTGAGGTCAACCCCGAGAAAGTGAAAGCAATTTTGGATCTATCTCCTCCGAGGACGGTGAAGGAAGTGCAAAGCCTGACAGGGAAGATAGCAGCCCTAAATAGGTTCGTATCAAGAGCAACAGACAAGTGTCTCCCTTTCTTTAGAACGCTAAGGAGATCTTTCGAGTGGACGGACGAATGCCAAAGGGCATTTGAAGAATTGAAGGCATATCTCTCTGCCCCGCCATTGCTTAGCCCGTCTACGCCGGGGGTGGAATTATTCATGTACCTTGCTGTCTCATCGGCAGCGGTAAGTGCGGCTCTCATTCGAGAGGAAGGGAAGATACAGAAGCCCGTGTACTTTGTAAGCCGGGCGCTACGAGGCGCAGAGGAGAGATACCCACGGATGGAGAAACTCGCCTTCGCACTCGTAACTGCAGCTCGAAAACTGAAGCCGTATTTTCAAGCACACACGATAATAGTCCTGACGGATCAGCCATTGCGGAGAGCAATGAACAATCCTGAAACCGCCAGACGGATGGCTTTGTGGGCTATCGAGCTGAGTGAGTACGATATCCAATACCAGCCACGAACAGCTGTGAAAGGACAGATATTGGCAGACTTCATTGCGGAATTCACTACACATGAGGAGCATGGGGCAGAAGAGACGCCCACATGGAGAATTCACATAGACGGATCCTCCAATAAGCACGCGGGAGGAGTCGGAGTTGTACTCCATACCCCGGAAGGAGATAAGATTAAGTGTATGATCCGTCTGGAGTTCCCTACAACGAATAATGAAGCGGAGTATGAGGCCCTGATGGCGGGATTGGAGCTTGCAATAGCAGCTGGGGCCAGGAAGGCAATGGTCTACTCCGATTCTCAAATCGTAGCTAGCCAAGTTAACGGGAGTTATGATTGTAGGAGTGAACGAATGAGAAGGTACCTCGGAGAAGTGAAGGGTCGAACGAGTGAACTCCAATTCACGATAACTCAGATCCCGAGAGAAGAGAATCAAGAAGCGGATCGACTCGCTAAGGCTGCTTCAGCCGAACCTATGGTCGTCCCAGAGCAGGTATTGTCCTTCATCCAACATTCGTCGTTACTAGATAACGTTCAGGTGCAGGAATTAACCACTGAAGACGATTGGACGGTTCCAATTGTGGGGTATCTCAAGGACGGCAAGCTGCCAGACGGGAAGGAAGAAGCAAGGAAATTGAAGGTTAGGGCTGCCCGATTCATACTGATCAAAGGCATCCTCTACAAAAGAGGGTTCTCCCGACCATATCTGAGATGCCTGGGCCATGACGAAGCAGACTACGTAATGAGGGAAGTTCATAAAGGGATTTGTGGAAACCACTCAGGATCAAGGTCTCTGGTGCACAAGCTACTCCGAGCAGGGTATTACTGGCCGACAATGCAGAAGGATGCCCATATGTACGTTAGAGCCTGCGATAAATGTCAACGGTTCGGCAATCTTATTAGGCAGCCAACGAAGGAACTCACACCCATGACGGCCCCATGGCCGTTCGCACAATGGGGGTTAGACATCATGGGTCCATTTCCAATAGCGGCAAGACAACTGAAGTTTTTGGTAGTTGGTATCGATTACTTCACCAAGTGGGTGGAAGCAGAAGCTCTTGCTACTATCACGGAGAAAAATATTCGTAACTTTGTATGGAGAAATATTATTTGCCGATATGGGATCCCGAGAGTGATCGTGTCGGACAACGGGAAGCAATTCGACAACGATGCGTTCCTAGACTTTTGTTCTCAGCTGGGAATCAAGAATCACTACTCGTCGCCCGCTCATCCACAGGCCAACGGACAAGTTGAAGTCACGAACCGGTCTTTGCTAAAGATCATCAAGACCCGGCTCGAGGGGGCAAAGGGTATATGGCCAGACGAACTACCAAGTGTCTTATGGGCGTACAGAACAACGGCAAGAACACCAACGGGAGAAACACCGTTTCGATTGGCGTTTGGTGCCGAAGCCCTCATACCGGCAGAAGTGGGATTGACGAGCTACCGCGTGGAAAGCTATGACGAGAACAAGAATGTTGAAGCATTACGTCTAGAGCTTGACCTTGTAGATGAAGTCAGGGCAACGGTGGCCCAGAGACTGGCGCGGTACCAGGACATGATGGCAAAACATTACAACTCTAAGGTTCCGCACCGGGACTTCAAGGTTGGAGATCTAGTGTTATGAAAAGTGTTTGGCGCTATGAAGGATGCATCCCTGGGAAAGCTGGGTCCTAATTGGGAAGGCCCGTACAGAATCATCTCATGGCGCAGGAAAGGAACGTACTACTTGGAGACATTAGACGGAAATAAATTGGGCCATCCCTGGAACACGGAGCACCTGAAGAAGTACTACCAATAGTACAACAGTCACAATACCTACTGCCTTACTTTTCAGTTTAATTTTAGACAGTTATAGCTTTTACTTTTTAGAGCTCAGTTTTTCTTTTCCATTGACAAATTGGTTTGTTGAACTTACGAGAAGAATTTTTAAAATGCATGCTAATGGAAATCTACAAGTCCAAAAGTGGACGGATCACCCAAAGGGTAAAAAAAAAAAAAAAAAAAACCTACAAGTCCACAAAGTGGACGGATCACCCAAAGGGTGAAAAACCTACGAGTCCACAAAGTGGACGGATCACCCAAAGGGGTGAAAAACCTACGAGTCCACAAAGTGGACGGATCACCCAAAGGGTGAAAAACCTACGAGTCCACAACCCAAAAGGTGAAGAAGCTACAAGTCCACAAAGTGGACGGATCACCCAAAGGGTGAAAAATCTAGAAATCCACATAGTGGACGGATCATCCCTGGACGGATCACCCAAATGGTGAAAAAAACCTACAAGTCCACAAAGTGGACGGATCACCCAAAGGGTGAAAAACCTACGAGTCCACAAAGTGGACGGATCACCCAAAGGGTGAAAAATCTAGAAATCCACATAGTGGACGGATCATCCCATGGATGAAAGACTATTAGTCCACATGGTGGACGGATCATCTGGAGGATGAAAGTTTTACAACTCCATAAAGTAGACGGACTATACAAAAGATTAGAAAACCTAGTTCACAAAGTGGACGGGTTGTCTGAATATACGACGGATAATAAGCAAGCGACAGGCAATAAAGGATTCCATAAATTAAAATGTAACAATTACAAGCGACGGTTCAACATGATTGTTCACGACAAAAAAAAAAAAGAAAAAAAAAAAAAAGGTTTTACAAATACTAATTCTTTTGCGAGTTATCAATTTGACCGTCTTCTGGCTGACTTGGAGGATGGACTTGACCTTCATCAACTGGAGCAGTGACGGCAAACACCTCGTCTGTACTTTTTGAACGGACGGACTGTGCAAGTGTTTGCCCTTGAGCGTCAATGGATATATGGGATACGTCCAGATCAGGGTATGATGACTTCACCTGACGGATGGCGTCATCGAACCCGTCAGTAAAGGAGCTCCCAAGCTCCGTCAGAAGGAGTTCAGAATCGCGGTATTCTTGAATGGAAATCTCCTTTGCGTTGTTAAGTTTTGACGTCGTCTCCGTCAACTGCTTCTCCTTGTCTTTCAAAATCTCGCGGAGATGCCCATTCTCCTTTTCCACCTCTTCTCTGACTTGCTCCGAGCATTTGAGCTTTCTGTCCATATTGATCTTGTAGGTCTTCAGTTCATGCAGCTCATCCTCCATCATCTGGCTCTTCTTTCTCAGACGGTCCATGGATGTCTCATGATTGAGACAACGGCCAAAGAGCCCCTTCATCATCACCATGGCCTGGAAGAAAGATACAACGTTATAATAGTGACGGGTGCTAAGGAACGTTGCAATAAAACCAGACGGATTCAAAATTACCTGGGCAAGGGTGAAAAGGCCCGTCTCACCCATCGCCTCCGTTGAATGGTTGCCGAGGTCTGCGTAGTCGTCAGCTGTCAGCATAGACGATATCTTCTCAAGGGCATAGCTTGAATCCTCCCGGAAGAGGACGGGTAGTTTCTCCTCGGAGGTTACTGGACCCTTCATCAAGCCTTTGCCTTTTCCATGCTTGACGACCGTCTTCTCTGCCTCCAAGGCCACGACGGGTTCAATGGTCTTTTGTTTCTTTTGAGGACGGTCCGTTTTTTCATGATGAGTTCTTTTTAACGGTACAGGTGGGACCGTCCCCTTTGTTTGAACCCCCTCTTGTTTTTTCTTCGCTGCCTGTTGTTTAATGAAGGCTCTCCTCTTGGCGGCGTCCATCTCTGCAAATCAAAGACGGATGAGAAAGGCCAGGTAGGATAAAAAAGAAAGACGGATAAAGTTTCGACAAACTTACGCTTTCTGACTCTTGTATCGTAACGATGGGCGGAGGATGAAGGATCAGGACCGTCACAATACCAGTGTAAAGTGTCGAGTGTGACGAGTTGAGCCCAAGTCCTCTCTTGCAGTTTTGTCTTGTTAAAAATTTTTTCAAGGAAACTCCACTGCTCCAAGTCAACTTGCGGACGGTCCCGAGCTGTAATCAAAGACGGTTAGACCTTAAAAATAAATCAACTTCGACTGACTGGACGGAAACAAAAGGGATACATACCCGACGGAGGCATTATACCCCACGTTGTGTCGACGGGCATGTAAGTCTTATCTCCTGGACGACACATCCATTCGTCTCCTTCCAAAATAGCGACTCTTCCAGTCTCTG
Source organism: Castanea sativa (assembly GCF_040712315.1). Taxonomy (NCBI): domain Eukaryota; kingdom Viridiplantae; phylum Streptophyta; class Magnoliopsida; order Fagales; family Fagaceae; genus Castanea; species Castanea sativa. Next base: position 15,243,520 of record NC_134021.1, on the reverse strand, counting down.
TTTGAGTCTGGAGTATCACTGACGAGCCTCAATAAAGGGCTTCTAGCCACAAAACTATACATCCCCTTGGACTTGACAATCTCTGATGGACGGTAGCAATGGAAGAATTCTTCCACCGTCAACCTTTGGGCACCGTTAGACATTGCCCCATACAAAACTTCAACTCCAATAAACACCCTCCAGGCGTTTGGGGAGATTTGGGTGACGGACAGGCCTAGGTACTGAAGAAGGTGACGGTGAAGAGAACTTAATGAAAATCTGAGCCCCGCCTTTAAAGCTTGCTCGTAGATTCCCACACCGTCTACCCCCCTATAGTAGCATTTTTCTGATTTTTCGGGAAGGCGTAGACGGATGTTGTCCGATATTTGGTACTTGGTCCTAAGTGTGTTGAGTTGAGATTCAGTCATAGATGACTTAAAATCGCTTACCGTCCACAAAGGCAGCATGACGAATTCTCTAAGGCCATCTGAGCCAATTACTGACTGGACGGGAGGATACACACCGTCCAAGCTACTACTAGACGACTCTGAACTCTCCGTCTCCAGACCACCATCAAGGGAAGAAGAGGTACTGGACGGATTCCTCTCTTCACTTGAAGTATCAGGATTTCTTGGGCCTGACGGAAACTTTTCGTCGTAGCCCGCCCCCTCGCGGACAAACGACTGGTTACTTGACGCACTAGACATTACCTACATTTATGACGGTATAACCTAAGACACTGACGGATCTAAAGAAAGTGCATATACATGTGAAATAATGAAATTGAAAGAAAGACGGAGAACGGTTCAGAATACATACCGGATCGAGATGGCGCTTTTGACGGGTATCGACTGATGGATCTGTTGAACGACAGGAAGGCACGATAGTTGTGACGGTTGCGCTTTGCTCGCCAATTTTTGATATGAAGATAAAATGAAGAGAGAAAAGTCTGGCTTTTTATAGAACAAAGGGCGCGGGATGCGAAGCGACGCCTCGATTTTGGGAAATAGCCAATCCACGGGGACCACGTGTTCTTCGTCAGAAATGCAGGCCACGTGTCATCCGTTATGGTGTACTAAGACCGTCCCCTCTCGATACATTGCTTTAGTCATTCCATGAATCCGTCAGGTTTCAAAGACGGATCCAAGGACTGAAGGGGGCAACTGAAGGTGATAAAAATAGGAGACGGGTACTCTTATAAAAATTGAAGGGACGGAAATAATGAAGACGGATTGACACCATAGGTGACTCTACTGTGACGGTTAAATTTGCTGAGTATCCGTCATACATGAGCTAATTGCAGATTCCGGATTGCGTGTCATTTGATATGTTTCAAATGGGCTTTTTCTTTATCCCCACACAAACGTGCATACTTGGGCTTCTTGCGACACACGTTTGAAAAGACTCCTATATGGAAAGGAACTTGGGAAGGAAGTTGTATCCTAAAAGAAAGGTGACTCCACTCAATATAAATACCCCAGAAACCCTAAATATGAAGGTACGCACAATATTCTTTACTCTGGCACTCTAGGGTAAAAGACACAAGATTCTAATTTGACCTTCGGAGGGTTTTTGGCCGGCACCACACCGGTGCTCTCTCTTAGGTCCTTTATTTTCTTTTTGCAGGTGTTGCTTTCGTTTGTGGAGCGCTTGCAACTCACTGGTGATATTTTCGGCTTTATCACTACCTATTATCGCTACACTATCATTTGAACCCAATGTGTTAAATATATAAATCAAAATTTTCATTTTTTTATTATTTCTTCTAGTGAAAAAGTTTTTGTTAAAGTATATACCCACTTTATGGCATTAGGAGTTAGAAGCGTGCTAAAATTTCCTTCCGAAGTGTTGTGATATGATCAAAGACGACAATAGGGTTGCTCTCTTATCAGATTTTTCCAAAGTGGAACAGAAGAATCAAACTCGAATTGCTCGTGGGCTTTTGTGGCTTTGCCTTTTGGGTTTAATTATGAAATTTTTTTAAAGCATTTATTTCATGCCACACCATTAGTCTCAATCGTGGTGCCGGTGTGTCATTGGTACCACAAAAAGTACAGCAATTTGTGGCGCACATTTGAGATAGATATTGCTGTCTTCGTGAAGAAAAACATGGTAACTTTATTATTTGGTCAAAAACACGAAACACTGAGGTGGGGAAAAAAGTTATGATTGTTTTTGCGAAGTGCTGCACTAGTGCTTAGATTACTTGTTGGACTAGTGCGCATGCATCTGACCGACAGTGCCTTTTCTACAAAAGAAAGTTGCTCACATAGCCTCATAGTCATTCAAATAATTCTTTCCATCAAACGCACGAGGAAAAGTTTTCGAACCTATGGTACGTAGTGAGTTCTACTTCCATTAATGTTACAAATGGATTCACAATTTTTTCCGTAACTCTCCTACGTGCAAAATTGTGACTAATTATTTATCATTTTTATGAAAAAATATATCATATTTTGGATGCATGCGTTCTCCATCTCACTCTCATGTAAGAGATATATAATATACTTCCTCCACTTTTACATGCACTCACATTTTTTTTCCCATACTCATAGTAAACCATGTGGCAGAGTTATAGCAAAAGGCGTGCATTTATGTGTGATACTAGATTTTTTGTATAAAAATCATTTGTTGCAACAACCAACGTATATGCTTCTGGTACACTTTTTCTTTCTAAGCTAACTAAAGTTCAAAGAAAAATAAAATTCAACACATAACATATTATAATTGGTAAAACATAAAATAGAATATTTAAAGTGAAATCAGAAATTTTTGTTCTTTGGCTCATTGTCATCTTTGAGATTTTAATAAAACTCCCCCCACCCCCCAAAGTGCATTTTGATGTAAAAAAAAAAAAGGAATAAATGAAAATGAGATATAATTTGTTGGAAAATTTAGACTCTAGTTGATAGAATTAACAAGTTTTAAACTCAAGTTGTTAATTAGGTCTATTATGAACAAACCTTGTTCAAATAAACAAACATCAATATCAAGTCAAAATCATATATAGCGGAATAATAAATAAGACGAGATATGATGACTCGTGAAAACTAATGAAACAAACTAATTTCACAGTAAAAAAAATCTGGGGGAAAACCTTCTCAAAAAGTAATCCACTATAATAAAGAGAATTTTCAGGTTTAATACAAAACCTTTGTTCCTAAATTCTACAATCCTAGTAGATGAATTTATAGTAAAAATCTTCTACCGTTTTAAAACCTCTGAACTCTTCAATATATGAATACTCCACCCACAATTACAATTGGAACCTACAACTGATTTCAAGAACCTCTTGAAGGTTTTCCTCACAGTAGTAAGTCTATGGTGGTTGCCATGACTTCAGCTTCTTCACCAATAGAATCTTCAGATCTACTTTGAAACTCTTGGGTTTGGTGAAATAAAGAAAACTTGGTTACAAAACCCTAGCCACATAAACAGAGTATTTCTCTCCCTAAAAAACCTTCTAATGATGGCTTATGATGTCCTTTATATACTGGTTCAAATGAATCTCAATTCGGGCTTCAAACTTATAAATTATGGGCTTTTTTGCGTTGCTAATTTTTGCTGATTCGCAAAACTCGATAAATCGAGCTGCTATCGAGAACAATCTCGATAGATCAAGCTGCTATTGAGCTTGTATTGAGGAAACAGTAATTTTCTAACTTCTATCGAGCTGCTATCGAGGTACATGTTGAAAATGTGTTTTTCTTAAGCAAACTTTGTGTTTTCAACTTGGTCTACAATTACAATTTTAAGACACATCAAAACTCAATAAAAGACACATAATTTGGCATGGTTGACAATACGAAAACACATGACCCTAACAATCTCTCCATTTGTCAATCCATGACAAAAACTCAAGTACAAAAGTAAGCCCAATACAATAATAACCCAAATACAATGAATGAACTTATATTCAAATACACTAGCCTATTTAAAAACAACCAGTCCTAAGGAACCATAACACGAACTAGGATTGATTGTTTTGATTGGCTTCATACTTGTCTTTCTTGAAAGCACTTAACAAACATGTTATGTGCACCATGTGGAAAACAATGAAAAATAATAAACAAGTAAATTGCGTTTTGTCATAAGATATGTCAATTACATAGAAATATGGAAGATGGAAGATGAATTGTAATTATCTAAGATTTGGTAATGAGTATTTTCTATCTAGCTTACCATTTTCAATTTTCCCAAAATGAGAGGAAAAGGATGGAACAAAATGTCATACATATGTAATTTGAATAGCCTATCATTTTCCCAAATAAAAGGAGAGGATGACTAAATATCATACGTAGGTAATATGATAAGATCACCCTTCTAGGTCATTAAAAAACAATTCAACATCAACCTTCTAGGTCGTTAAAAAACAATTCAACACCAATCTTTTAGGTCATTAAAAACAATTCAACATTACAATATAACATATATCATCAATATGCATTATTGTCTCTCTACTTTTCCGTTCATCCTCAATCAACCTTCTGTTAAATTTTGTCTTTATCTTTTTACCATCATTTTGACTTCTTTTTTTCCTCACTTTTCATACTTTTACTAGATGGACAAAGTTTTCATTTAAATCAAGTTTGAAAACTCTTCTTCATTAACCTATTCGTGACAAATCATAACACGATTCAATAAATTATTTAAAATGGTCACATGATTATTTTAAAAAATCATGTGATTAACAATATGCACATATATTCATTTAAGTTGTCATATAGTGGGTTGAAAGAATTATTTTTATCTAATAACCGGCTTGGAAGAGAATTCGGTCCTCATCGTAGTGTTGTTTTCACACCCTTTCCCTAAGCAACCAAGCATGCAAGAAAGAAATGGTCGAAACACTCAAAGCTAGGTAATCTGTCATAAAAACTGATCATCCAGGAAAAAGCAACATGATTTGCATTATAATCCTCAAAATAATGAGCCAATTGCTCTTGAGTTGTTGTCGGCCTAAGTTGGGTTTTGTGCTTTTGATATAAGTGCAATTTAGCAGCTTATTGGCCATGTTAACTTCTGAAAAAGTAGGTGCAAAATTGAGTTCATAATTGGTTTCCTCAATCACCAACTTTGGAACCTCTATTATTACTTTGTTCAACAGTGAGACAACTTGATTGATGAATCCTTTTTGAATCAAAGACCAAATGGGGGATAACTAACCGGGGTTGATATTTTTAGTGAAGGACAAGTCTGAACCTTGGGTTAATGACGGGTTCACAACCATCCAAAGAAATTGAACTCTTACGCATCACTTTATCCCCTTTTCTTCTGATCAATTTGAATAGGTTTGTTTACATTATTTAAATGTGGAAGACAATGACCGTTTTAAACAACTAACATACACACAACAAAAATAGCCCATATAACACTTAAGTACTAGATGATTGCATCACCCATTAGTTCCTTTACAAGAACAAAGAGAGAAAAAATCAAAACTCTCTTCACTACACGCATTATCTATAGTGATTTTACAAGTTGATCAAACTGGGTGACTTTTATCAGTTTATGCACCACAAATTTGACAACTCTCCCTCTTCTATAGTCACAATAAATTTTAATTTGACTAGGAGTTTTACTGCTGAATTAGTGCTATTTTTAGTGTTGCTGCTAAATACAAATTAAGTCAGTGTTCCTCTTTATATTCATTCTCTCTCAGGCTTTGGATTTTGTTTTGTAGGCTCAAATGTGCAATGGTAGCCACTGATCATCCGCGGTTCAGTGTGAGTTTTGGATTTGAAACCCCAAAAGAACCCATGGGTCCAACAAGGTCATGCATCAACAGAACCTCGCACCAATATAAATTGACTATGATTTGATTCACAATATGATTATTATTGAGTTTTTATAAATGACCAATATTGAGTCAAACTCAGACACAGACAGTCAGACACAACATTGGCGAAAATGAAAATGAGCACATTAGCACTGTTTCTTGCTTAGCTATAGCCACATTTTTGTAAACGTGGCTAAACAAAACGCAACTATAGCTCGCTTTTTTTGTAGTAGTAGAGAGAGAAGTGGAATCACTCGGCCCTACCTAAACGGTTGTGCTCTGCTCTAGTGAAAACTGGACTCATACAACCACGTTTTCAATTGCCATTTCCGCACTGATACTTCCCTTTCCTTACCCCACCCCTTTTCCCTCTCCTCCTTGGCCCCCTTCTATAGCTCTTCTTCCATTGTTCTCCAACCCATGATCGATCAAGTTTCTATCATGGAGTCTTGGTGCGACAGTAAGTGCCTTCCACCAGATGGCAATAGGTCTTGGATTCGAATCTGGAAATTAGTCTCTTAAAAAAAAAAAAAAAACAAGGATAAGACTAATTATCATGACCTCTTTCAAATCTCACAAAAGTAAGAGTTTTGTGTACTGGATATGACTTCTTTTATTAACTAGATAGTTAGGGCTTTGATTACAATCCAATAATGTTTTCAAAACAATCCAATGATGTTTTCAAGGGTATAATGTGGAATCTTTTTTTTATTTTTAAATGTTGATACCTATTTTGAAAAATATGGATATTGTGTAAAGCAGTGTAGATTAGTAAGTGTGAAGCAAACATTTACAGGGGGTTTCAAGGACTGACAAGGCCTCACAGGTGTTTTGAATTGGCTTCCGTGGGAAGCCTTCCATACAAATATGGAGGAAAATTCAAATTCTATATACTTAATTGATAGTAGCTTAATAATAACCCTAGGCACGTTATGGTGTTTTAATTTCAAACGTGTATGTACCTCTAATAATTACCGAATTATAGGGAGGTATATACCTATGATTCTTTTAAATTCTTTTGTATGTCGTCATAAATAATAAACTGCAGCGACTCCTTTAATAATGTACTCTAGATGAGTTCTTTTGTTTGTATATTGATCTTTTGCGGTCTCAGTTTTTTGTTATTTGCATCAGCAGGCTTCACGTTTCCTAACTTTTTGATTGTAAGTAGAGTTATAAAGAAAATAAAATTTGTAAGTAGAGTTATAAAAAAAATACAAAATTTGTCAATAAGTCTAAAGAAAATTAAAATTAAAATAAGTTGTTATAAATTTTAAAAATTATATATGTTAGTGATAGTCTCAATGGAAGTGATGTTGACCTAATTAATAACTAAAGTTTACCCACTCAACAAGTTGATAGAAAAAATTATGATATTTAGGGTCCGTTTAGTACGTGTATTTAAATAACAATTTTTAATTTTTTAAAAAATACGTGTAGATGAAAAAGTTTATGAAAATAAGTATAATGTTGTTTAAAAACTGAAAATATGTGTTTAAACTTGTGTACCAAACGGACTCTTAATGTTGTAAATTTGCATTAAAACTATTCAACAAAAACATGTACTTCACTAAATATCTCAAAGGCAATTATTATTATCATTATTTTCTTCTCCTTCTGTACATGCTTTTACATGGCCCCGACACTGGATGATGAGAGCAATGGCATGAACCACGAGTATGACCACTATGGGAAAACACGTGAAAAATTTCCCTCTCCCGTGTGAAAGAATTACAGAACGTGGAGCTATAGCTTTTCTAGAACACCATATCTTTGTTACCTCAAATGCACCATCAAACTCACAAAACACAAGGTTTTTATTCATGAACATCATTTTCCTTTATGAATAGAAACTCTAATTTATGTATTATATGTTGGCATAACACATTATTCTATTTCTAACCATATATAGTATAGCTTTAAAGCAAGGCAATATACTGTTTTCCTTGGGATGATTATGATTATTATGGTAAAAGACCCTTTGTGCCAAAATGTGTCACAGAAACTTCATTAAAATATTTTCCCATGTGGATCAGAAGTAGTCAAAACCTGAACAGCTTTTATATAGCACAACAAATGCGAACGTTTTAAGATTTCAAAGAAAGTACACAAGGGAAATAATTAGCCCCTATATTTGAAGGGTAGTAATCAATATGCAAGCATGCATATATAGCGGCGGTCGTTAGCTAAGTCAATTCTATCAAGATGACTACAATGAAGATATTTTCCGAGACCGTACGGATACAGCTGATTGGATGAAGAGTACTGTGTCAATCGGGAAATGAGTTGAAGTTTTTCAATTCTGCGCATCATCTATAAAATGTTTTGTGGTGATGACTTTCGGAGAAAAACCCTGAAATAGACAAGTGGGGTATAGAAAGTCGAAACGTGTCCAAAAAGAAAAATACATGAGTTTGTGACAGTTGTGAACGGTCAAAATTCCTGTAATAAGACGGTACAAATTACGCTGAACTCAAACATATATGATATTGGTGTGTTGGGAGAACGGAATATTCTACGAGCATGGGTTAAATCTGTCATTATTATTTAATGTGAAATTTCTCTTTTATATATATATATATATATTTATATATATAAAATAATAAAATAATAAAATAATTTTGTTTATTAATTATTTGTTTAGGGAAAGGTAGAGTACTTTGTTTAGAGCGTTAAATTATCAATTCTCTCAAAAACATAATATTTTAAGCGATGAAATTTTTTAATCATTTAACTATATAATTCTAACATAAAAGCGTTGTTGCCATCAACAAATAGAGTGATTTTTAAGTCTCAATTTGTTATTTTTTGGTTGCATAAGGGAGCTTAAATTTAAAAATTAAAAGTTTATTTATATTTTTTTATAAACCTCATACAAACAATTCCAAGACTTTCAAAAGAACTGCATTAATACATTTTATACACGTTAAATATGCTAAAATATATGCGGAAACAAAAACATAAAATATAGTAGGTCAAACCCTAGACTAACTATACTCTAACTAACTAACTAACTAACTATGGTTAATAAACTTGTATTACAAGTAAGTGTGTTGACTTACGCACAAAATAAGATTGAGCTTGAGCTTATGCAACTTTTATAACCTACCTAGTGCTATCTTGGAGCAACCAAATTAGCTTCTTCTCTTGAAGTCAGTTTCTGTTTTAATATATAAATAATTTACTTATTGCTATCTTGGAGGCTTGTAGGACAACAATTTTTTTTCCTTTGAATTTTAATGAAAGTTGCAGTTCACCAAAAAAAGAAACAAGAAAAATGTAAGCAGCAGCTAGCTGAAGTTAGGGTATGAGCGTCCAAGCAATAGTTTTTGATGCAGTCATGTATCTGTTGTGCATTCTTTCTTAAGCAATGTCACGGATGTTGGGATAAATCTTTGTCTATGTGTGAATTAAATTAAATATAACCGAAACAACAAAGAAAATAGAAATCTATGGAAGCGATAAAAAAATCAACTAACAAGAACACCAAGAAATTATGTGGAAAACCCTCCAGTGTAGAGGACAAAACCATGGGGCAAATCCTATCAATCCACTATAATAAAATAGAGATTACAACACTTAAGTTATACCCAAAACCTGAGTTCACAATAAATTGAGAAAATACAATAATATCTCTTTAGAAACAAATACAACCTCACCATAAAACCCGGTAGCAAGATCTTCTACTCTGAATACTTCAACTCTTTGTGGTTCTAGCACTCAAATAATCGTCTTATAAAAACCTCCAATTTGTCTTCCTTGTGTGTCTTAAGCAAAAGAAAAATCACATTTTTTCCCTCAATGCTGCACAAAACACTAATCTTTTTCTTTCAGTCGGCTTCAAAACTGTGTTTCACTCTTCAGTCTCTCTCTCAATCTCTCTCAACCTCATGATACCACACGCACAAGCTTTATATAAAAGCTTTCAAGCCACCTGACACTCCTAATTGTACTTGAATTAGGAGTCTTAAACCTTGTAGTCAAGTTTTCCTATCTCCCCTTGAAATAGAAGTCTAAGTGAGCTGGACTCTAGGTGTCGTGCACCTCAACAATCTCCCCCTCCAGCCCATCGAGGAAAGAGATCTTCATCCCAACTCTTCAGTTAGAATTCATGCCGGCCATTCCGGCACAAAGCTCAAGCTTCTCTTTGGTCACAACCTTAGTCAACATGCCAATTGGATTCTTCTCAGTATGAATCTTTTTCAGTTGCATCAATCGTTTTTCAACAACTAGTCTTATCTAATGGTATCTCACTTCAATGTGCTTTGAGCGAGAATGGAATGTAGCATTCTTACTCAAGTCTATTGCACTTTGACTATCACAATGAACTACATACTTGTCTCGCATCAAACCCAATTCTTGGAGAAATCGTTTCATCCAAAGCATTTCTTTACCTGCTTAATTCGCTGCAATATACTCAGCCCCAATTTTAGATAAGGCAACACACTTCTACAATTTTGACTACCACTATATAGCTCCCCTTGCAAAAGTAAATAAATACCCAGAAGTAAATTTTCTACCATTAAGGTCACCAGCCATATCTGCATTTATATAACCCTCCAAAACTAGTTTAGAGCTACCAAAACTCAAGTAAGACTTAGAGCTATCTCTCAAATATCTGAAGATCCATTTCACTGCTTTCTAGTGATCTTTGCCAAGATTAACCATAAACCTACTGACAACACCAACTGCATGAGTAATATCTGGTCGTGTGCAAACCATAACATACATCAAACTTCCGACTACAGAGGAATAAGGAACTGATGCCATGTTCTCTTTCTCTTTCATGGATGATGGTCAACATTTCTTACTTAGCTTGAAATGACCACCAAGAGGTGTATTGACTGGTTTGGCATGTTTCATGTTGAACCTTTCAAGTATCCACTCAACATATTTTTCTTGTGACAACCATAGCTTCTTGGCTTTCCTATCACGAGTAATTTTCATGCCTAAAATTTGTCGTATTGGACCTAAGTCTTTCATATCAAAGGCCTTGAACAAGTTCTTCTTCAAATCACCAATCATACTAGCATCTTGCCCTACTATCAACATATAACAGAAGAACAAGAAATTTACCATCAGGAAAATTTTTGACATACACACAATGATGCATTTGTCTTTGTGTACCCGTGACCCACCATGAATGAGTCTTGTACCATTGTCTTGGAGCTTGCTTCAAACCATACAAACTCTTCTTCAATCTGCACACTATGTGTTCTTTTCCTTTCACTTCAAATCCTTCTGGTTGTACCATGTAGATCTCTTCCTCCAAATCACCATGGAGAAAAGCAATTTTCACATCTAATTGCTCAAGCTCAAGATCTAAGCTAGCTACTAATTCCAAAACTACTCGAATGGCACTCATCTTACTATTGGAGAGAATATTTCATCAAAATCAACCCCATGTTTCTGACTGAAACCCTTGACCACCAATTGAGCTTTGTACTTCAGTAACTTTTCACTATATTTCTTTAGCTCGAACACCTACTTATTTCTCAGTGCATTCTTACCTTTAGGAAGTTCAACTAACTCATAAGTCTTATTCTTGTGCAAAGAATTCATCTCTTCTTGCATAGCCTTCATCCAACTTTGCTTGTCCTTATGAGACTTTACTTCTTGAAAGTATTCTGCCTCCCCTTCATCAGTAAGCAAAATATACTCAAAAGAGGGATACCTAGTCGATGGACGACGCTCCCTAGTAGACCTTCTCACTTGAGGTTCTCCAATCTTGAGTGGAACAGGTTGCTCACCCTATTTAACATCTTCAATATCTTGAGCATCATCACCATTAACTCCTGCTGGCTCATCACCATTAACTGTTATTGGTTCATCACCAAGATTCTCATCTTGCACCTCTTTCCTATTTGTGGCATGATTGGAGGAAGAAGAGGTAGGTGTAAGGTCGGGAACACCTACAATAGCATCCTTTGTCTTTTTCAGTTTTCTCAAGGTTTGCCAAATTTTCATTCTCATGAAAAACCACATCTCAACTTTTGATCATCTTCTTTATCTTAGGATCCTATTACTTGTAGCCAAATTCTACATCTCTATATCCCAAAAAATATACTAGGAGTAGATTTGCTATCAAGCTTCAATCTTTGTTCCTTACACACATGTGCAAATGCATTGCATCCAAATACCTTCAAGTGAGAGTAAGAAATATCTTTCCCAGTCCAAACTCTCTCTAAAATATCAAACTCCAATGGAACTGATGAAGACCGATTAATTAGGTAGCACGCAGTTTGAAGAACTTTACACCAAAATGACTTAGGCAGATTAGCCATTCTTAACATACATCAGACTTTATCAATAATAGTGCGGTTCATCCTGTCTGCCACACTATTTTGCTGTGGGGTACCAGGAACTATCTTCTCATGTCTAATACCTTTCTCGGAGTAGTAACTCTTGAACTCATTAGTCGTATATTCACCTCCGTTGTCAGTACAGAGACACTTCAAAGGCTTCCCTTTCTCTCTTTCCACCATGGCATGAAATTTCTTGAAGTGCTCAATTACCTGGTCTTTAGTTTTTAAAAAATACACTCACACCTTTCGTGAAGCATCATCAATAAAAGTAACAAAATACTTATTGCCACCTAAGGACTCCACATCAAGGGAACACATACATTAGAATAAACAAGATTTAACACATTGGGCTTTCTAGTAGAGGGAATGCGAAAAGACACCCTATGTTGTTTTTCAAATAAACAATAATCACAAGGTTTAAGTGACATACCTTTAGCAAAAGGAATGATAAACTTCTTTACCAAAATCTGCAACCCCTTTTCACTCTTGTCAGCCAGTCGTCTATGCCACAAGTTAGGTGTAGAATCTTCCTAAGTTGCACTAACAACATCTTTGCACACCTTTACTTATGTCTTGTAAAGTGTACAACAAATATTCGTGAATCTCCAAAATAGTTGTCATAGCCTTCTTTATCCAGAATATGAGTAGAAATCATATTTAAGCGCATATTAGGCACATGTTGCACATTCTTCAACTCCAAGGTGTATCTAGCGTTAGTCTCAACACAAATATCTCAAATTCCCACAATGTCAGCATAACTGTAATTTCCCATCTTCACTCTGCCAAAGTCTCCTGTTTTGTATGAAGTAAAGAGCTCCTTTCTTGGAGTGACATGACAAAAAGAGGCTAAGTCAATCACCCATTCAACATAAGGATGTGAAACATTGCAACATTCATCCTCTCCTACACAGATCACCGCATCTTCAATTGTCGAGACAGTAGTGGTATTCTGTTCTTTTGCCTTATTTTGATTTTTTTAATCTTTCTATTTATTCTTCCAAGCCTTGCAGTTTCTTCTTATGTGACATTCTTTGTCACAGTAGAAACACTTGAATTTTCCTTTCAATTCTAACAGACTTCTGGATTTACCATGCCTCTTAGAATTTCTAGTCTTACTCCTTCCCCTGTTCTTTGTGACAAGAGCCTATGCATTATCATTGCCTATGTTTTTTCTTCTTGTTTCTTCATTGAACAAGCTATCCTTGACCATTACTAGTTGTAGCACACCATTTGGAGCAAAGTTACTAAGTCTCCCAACTATCAAGTAAGGAACTCAGAAGTAATAAAGCTTGAAGCTCACCAAGTCTTGGAACTCACTTAAATGCTCAACAACAGATCTCCCTTCCTTAAGCTTCAAATTCACAAACTTTCTACCAACAAAAGTTTTATTTTGAGTTGTCTTTCTTTCATAGAGACCCTTCAACTTTTCCCAAAGAGATTTTTGCATTAGTCTCTTGAGATACATGATGAAACACACTCACATTGATGCATTGTCTAATACATCCAATGGTTTTTCTATTTAACTTCTCCCAGTCTTTATCAAACATCTCGCTTGGCTTAGCACTATCACCCTCAATAGGGTCATGCAAATCCTTACAACAAAGGACATCCTCCATCATTGGCTTCCAAATCGAATGATTTAACGCTGTGAGTTTAATCATAGTGCTCATATTCATGTTCATATTTTCCATTTAATTCAACACAAGACAATCACGTCCAACAACCTGTCTCTGATACCACTTGTTGGGATAAATTCCCGTCTATGTGTGAATTAAATTAAATATAACCCAAGCAACAAAGAAAATAGAAATCTATGGAAGCAATAAAAAAAAAATCAACCAACAAGAACACCAAGAAATAACGTGGAAAACCCTCCAGTGTAGAGGGAAAAACTACGGGGTAAATCTGATCAATCCACTATAATAAAATAGAGATTACAACATTTAAGTTATACCAAAAACCTGAGTTCACAATAAATTGGAAAAATACAATAATATCTCTATGAGCAAATATAACCTTACCATAAAACCCATTAGCAAGATCTTCCACTCTGAGTACATCAACTCTTTGTGGTTGTAGCACCCAAATAATCATCCTATAAAAACCCCCCAATTTATCTTCCTTGTGTGTCTCAAGCAAAAGAAAAATCACTTTTTCTTTTTTCCCTCAATGCTGCACAAAGCACTAATCTTTTTCTTTCAGTCGCTTCAAAATTGTGTTTCACTCTTCAGTCTCTCTTTGAATCTCTCTCAACCTCATGAAACCACACGCACAAAATTTATATAAAAGCTTTCAAGCCACCTGACACTCCTAATTGTACTTGAATTAGGAGTCTTAAACCTTGTAGTCAAGTTTTCCTATTTCCCCTTGAAATAGAAGTCTAAGTGGGCTGGACTCTATGTTTTGTGCACCTCAACAACGAAAAGTTGTGACTTCAACATCACTTTTTTATAATCTATAATTGATATCATTTTTATTATACATCAATCATAACATATTAACTAATTCAGTATATTTCTAACAAAATTATGAAAAACTTTAGAAAAATACTAACAACTATTATCCATTTTGTCATAAAAGATTTAGAATTTGACATAAAATTGAAGCCATATTTTGGGATGGCTATTGGAAATCAGAGTAATTTCTAACAACTAACCTCAAAGTTCCTTCTCCTGATGATGTCCTAGGTTTTAGCACATTAAAAGAGACCATGCATATTTAGATAAGATCCCAATTGGCATATCCTCATCAATCAAATCAATAGGGTAAAGCTTACTTTGAATGGATTCTAGATTCTCAGGTCTGGCTGGAGCCCAATGCCAATTATCCTTTTATCACATTGCAAAACATTTGAAGAGAGCTGGGTTACATCATAGACTATTTTGTGGTCATATTTTAGGAATAATACACCATCAGGACGCAACCAATTATGCTAAAGATATGTTTCTATCTAAGCCAACATCAATCCTTTTCAAAATTCTTTTTTATTTTTTATTTTTATAAAAGATAGAAATTTTACTCTAATCTAATTTAAGCGTATGTGTGTGTGAAGCTCCTCCCTGGAAATTTGAAATTTAATCCTTGTCTTTCACTCCCTCCCCCCTCCACTTCACAAGAACTTAATACTTGTGAAGTGATCATATATCATACTAAAGATGTGCAGTGATAAGCCAACATCAATCCTAATTAAAGGTCAAGCAGTCTCCATAAGCCCTTGAAGATTTTCTTCCAATCCCAAGTGCAATTTTGGGGGATTTTAGCAATCCAGAAGCTTTTGTCCTTTAAGAGAGTAGCTTAACCCATGCTACCATAAGGATCTAACTTGAGCAAAAAGAGACCAGATGAAACCTATGATAACAGCTTTAATCCAATCTTTAAATCTCTTCAAGCCAAGCCTCCTTCACTCTTTGGTTTGCATACCATGTCCCATTTAACTTTTGTACCAGTTGCAGTCTCATCAGTTCCATGCCATGAAAAAACTATTTAGCTTTCGTTCCACAGTTTTAATGACCTTTTTGGGAAGGAAGAACATATCCTACACCAATAAGCTTGGAGACTAAACCAGACAAACCTTACCAACTGAAACGTGAAGGCCAAATAAGTAATTAATAATTTTATTTATTATAATGCTGATGTGAAACCAATTACACTTATTGACTAGTCAATTTGTAAATTTAAAAAAAAAAACAGAAATGATTATAACTTCAGCATTTTCATAAAAGTTGAATTATCAAAGATTTGTATTCCAACATTTGGAATTAAAAAATATATATACTTACATTATGTACTAAAGTTTGTAACATCGATCGATAATATCACTTTAAAATTCATAGCACTATACTTTTACCAATAAAAATGTTAACAGATGCACTAAGTTAGGGTATAAGTTTAGTAAATATTTTTTAAAAAAATTTATGAATTTTTTTTTTACCGTTTTTTATAATTCTCAAATAAATGGTATCAAAATATTTCTAAAATAATCTCTTAACAAATATGAAAGCCGGTTAACTAATCCTTTTACCTATTCTTCTTTCTTTCTTTCTTTCTTTTTTGTTTTTTCCCATTTTTTTGTCTTTTACTTAAAATAAGGAAAACAAGTTGAGTAGAAAAGAATAACAAAGGTTAAAAAGTCATTGGAAGGATAGGGATAGATTGGGACCATACATGGGGTCGATGTCATAAGCATATACATTGTCACGTTCATATATCTTTTATGAGTTAGGCCAATGTTTGCCACGTGATAAAAATATAGAAAGACCATAAGTCTGGTTCATGTTCATTCTTAGCCAATGATGCGAAGGATGTTCAAGTAGTGTCGGCCAACATTATCTTTTGGACCATACTTTTTTTTTTTTTTTTTTGAGAAAGGGACCATACTTTTCTAATATATATGCTTACGCCATGGATCCGGAAATGACATTTATATTCTTCCAAGAAATAAAGATAATTTTATTAAGGCAAAATAGAAGAGAGAGCAAGCGGAACCTCTCAATTAGCATTGATAAGAGCCTAAAGATGGATAGAGTTTATAGAATTCGGTCCCTAAACCATATAAAATGAGACCCAACGGGCCAAGTCATGAATTATTCCGTACTTTGTATCTTCTAGTCCTCATATATTTGTTAGAGTTTTAATTTTATTTCTATTAATTTCATCATGTGAATTATAAAATAAAATATGTCAAGATTTTAGTAATTCAATATATTATTTATTTTCATTTTTTAAGAAAATTAGGATTAGAAATTTTCCTTCTTATTGTTGTAATTATTAAATTATATATTTGTTAGAGTTTTGATTTCATTTCTATTAATTTTATCATATAAATTATAAAATAAAATATGTCGAGAGTTTAATAATTCAATATATTATTTATTCTCATTTCTTAAGAAAATTAAGATTCCAAAATTTCCTTCTTATTGTTGTAATTATTAAATTATAGAAAGATAAAAAGTTTTAAAATAAAATATCTTCAATTATTAATTTTTTCTCCCAATTTTTATTTCATCCCTAAATTTTAAGGGTTTAATTCAATTTTATGCTTATAATTTAACTACGTAAAAGAAAAAAAAAAAAAAACAAAACAAAATTGACATATATACACGTATAGATATGATTAAAAGACTTATAATTTCAATGGTATTGTTGGTTTATTTTAAAACAAGAAGTTCAAGAAACCAAGTTCCTATCCCCTCCCTCACTTATTGTTAATAAATAAATTAAATTTCTAAACTTAATTTCTAATTTCAATAATATTTTAGAAATTTTGAGTTAAACTCAATTTCTATTTGCCATGATGCTTTTGTGATTGCCGTCAGAGACAGTCTGACAGAAAAAGACAATATGGTCCCACTCCAATCCTCCCAAAGTTAACTCTCAACCTTGAATCCAGTCAATGAACAATGCTACATCTCTCTCTCTCTCTCTCTCTCACAGTTGCATCAACAAAAATTTTGACAAAAAAAATAATTAAATATTACTAGATTGGGATAAGCGACGAACACCAAATAAATCATAAAAGGGGAAGTACAAATCAAATTCCCAACGAAAACAAAAATTCAACAACACAACAAAAGAAAAGGGAGATGTGATATATGATTTATCTTTCTTTTTTTTTTTATAAAAAAAAAAAGTAGAGTTTTGAGGGCGGGGGCGAAGCCGGGGAGTGAGCCAAGTAGAGAGAAACAAAAACAAACAGTTGTTGATTGAGATGGGTAGGGATTAGCATTGGTAAGTAAGGAATTATTTAATCCTCTCCTTGGATTATTTACCTCTTAAATTCTTAATCAATAAAAACAAAGTATTATAGGTTTTAATTACCATTTCGGTCCTTCACGTTTGTTTTATTTATGAAAATGATTTCAAATTTTTTGATATTGTGTCAAATTAAAAAGTTAATGTCGTTATGTGGTAAATTAATGATGATGTTAATATATATATATATATATATATATATATATATATATATATATATATATATATATATATATATATATTTGTATCAAGTAGTTTGGTTTTGCCTTGTTCATATGAAGGATACCCGCTACACAACGAATTGTCCATGGCCTAGTCATATGCAAGGCTGGCTCAAGGCCCCACTTGTTAAAAAAAAAAAAAAGATAAATTGCAAATTATATTCTTAAAGTTTGAAGGTGATTGAATTTTACATCATAAAGTTTTAAAATTTAAATTTTACTCTCTAACATATTTAGGGATATTTGAATTTTATATCCTGATGTTTTAAAATTTAGATTTTACCCCCTATATTTTAAAGGTGTTTGAATTTTACTCCCTATAATTTAGGAGTTTAAATTTTACACCTTAAAGTTTCATAGTTTGTGGGTGTAAATTTTAAGCACTCCTAAATTTTAGAGGGTAAAATCCAAAATTTGAAACATTAAGATGTAAAATCTAAATATCCTAAACTTCAGGGGGTACAATTCAAATTCTATAACTTCAGGGTGTAAAATCTAAACACTCCCAGACTTTAGGGGTGCAATTTGCAATTTATCCAAAACAAATTAAGGGGTTTTAAGGCCCCCAATTGTATAAGCAAACTGCTTCCAAAATTGTATAAAAATGTCTTAATATTGTAAAATGATAATTGTTTTCTAGTGAAAAAATAATATAGATGGGTTTTGTATTTTTTTCCCCTCACTTCCAGGAAGGCCCCCCAAAATATTAAGTAATTAAACTATTTCACCAAATATATGTATATATATATATATATGTGTGTGTGTGTGTGTAAAATTGCTAATTAAATTTTTGTTATATCTCTTTTGCAAGTTATTATGAAGATTTTGTTAATGATTATTCAGCACACTCATAATATATATATATATATATATATATATATATATATAAATATAATAGAAAGTCAAATAAATAGTCTTTAATTAACATTTAAAATTTAAAATGCCTACTAAAATTTTTCGCCTTAGCCTTAAAATACATTGAGCCGGCCCCAGTCCCATGCAAGGCTGCCCATAGCCCGAACATGGCTTGCAACCTGTCAAGCCTTAGCCACGAAACAACCCTTTGTAAAGCCACCATATCCCATTGCCTTAGCCATGCCCACTGGTGTGTATGTAGTAAAGAACCAGCCTGCTGCTGCCTCTAAATACCAAATATTGATGCATTTATTAGGAAAACCGAATACGAAAATTCTTAGTTACTTTCGAAGTACGAAAAAATTGTGTTTCTTCCTTTTATATTCATAGTGAATTCCACCATAAATTTAATCAGTGGACTCCATCATAAAAATAAGAAGAATAAACACCATTCTTCGTGCTCTGAAAATATCTAAGAATAACTCAACCAAATATTGTCCTCCATTAAATTCTAAAGATCTAGATCTGGAGCCGTAAATGAAGTTAAATTCTAAAGATCTGGATCTGGAGATCACATGTTTTTATTAACCAAAATTAAAAAATTTCTCATAGACATCTACTATGAGTCGGCATACATATTGTCATATACTATGAAATGTCGACTAAAAAATGGTCATTTCAATATGTTTAGTCACGACTTGCATGTGTTTAATTCGTTGGGACAGATTTGGACAAGGCATAGATTGAAACAATGCATAAAGTTGAAGCTTAGAGGGATGGCAAGAGGGCCCTAGGCAAGAATCCAGTTCCCTACCCTAGCTCCGTCTAAGTCTATACTGATATTTTTATAATTTATTAAATATTATTTAAAATCCAATCGACATTAAATTTCAACTCGTATATCATTTCAAATTAAATGCTAATATTAATAAATCTTCTCAAAACATAATAATATAAAAAAAATTCAAACACCACAACACAACAATTAAAATCTTAAAACATAAAAAGATAAGGTCAATAATATAACTCTAAAGGACATTATATAAATCCAAATTATTATCATACAATATATATATATATATATATATATATTCTTTTTTGATAATTCAACTAAATATATATGGTTAGGAGCGGATCAAGGTCAACAAGCCTCACCCCTACTCAAACCTACTGCTAGTAGAGAAACTATCCTTCATCCCCACCCCATCTACTCCATAGGACAGGTACACCTCACCCCATTTGGATCTGATCATATCAGATTGGGTACCTGTAGGCTGTAGGTCTGGTTTCAATTGCATCCCTAAACATTTTGATAATGGGAAAAAAAGAAAAGATTAATAGAGACATTGTTTGATATTTTGTGAATGAAAAGTGTGTTTTATACTTTAGTTTATTATTCATTAAATTATTTAATGGATGGAAGATTTTATAAATTAGGTTTATTTTTTTAATAGAAAGAAGATTTTAGGTTTTTTTTTATTTTTTTTTATGGGAAGATTTTAGGTTTTTCTTCAAATAGAAAAAGAAAAGTTATATATCTTAGTAAATAATTATGATTACTACTCTATTTTATTACTATTTTAATTAATATACCGTTCTTAAAAATTGCTATGTTTTGAAGTGTGAAGTGGAAGAGAAAGGGTTTCATAATTGGGCTTTGAATATATGACCTTTGTTTTTCCTTTTTCTTTTTCATATATGTGTGTGTCTATATATATATTAATAACTTATGGTACACTACTCCTTCAGCTTCAGGCTTATAAGGCAGCAAGTGGGGGAGGATCTTTGCGATGTGAGACAACAATAAGTTTCCAGGGAATACGCATTAAGTTTCCCTGAAGTACAAAAATTGCCCACACATTAAAAGGAAACTTTTTTTGAGTAGGATTTTGTACTCCCAGGAAAACTATTTTTTGTACTCCCTGAGAAATTTGTTCCTACCTCATCAGTTGCTCCCCCCCACTTTCTCGGGCCAAGGGCTTTTTCGCCTTGTAACCTTGTTTGGCTTGACACCTTTGTCCCACATCGAAGAGAACTCCTCTCACTTTCTCACTTATAAGTTTGCACCGAAGAGAGGAGTGTACCATCAGTTCTCTTCGATGTGGGACAAAGGTGTCAAGCCAAACAAGGTTACAAGGCAAAAAAGCCCTTGGCCCGAGAGGTGAAAATCCTGAGTACTATATATATGTAACAACAAATTTAAAAATGCTTATTTAAGGTACTAATAACTTTCTCTTTTTTCCCTTTTTAATATTCAATTGTTTTGCCATATATATATATATATATATATATATATATATATATATATATATATATATATATATATATATATAACTCATTAATTTTAATAACATTTAAAACATATGTCTCAAAAAAAAAAATCTACTTTAATAAAATAATTTATTACATGTGATATAAATGCATACAAACGAATGCCTTTTCTTTTTTTTCTTTTTTTGAGAAACAAACACACACACACACACAAGGGAGAGGGAAATGGGTACAAATGAATGCCTTTATTATTATAAAAAAAAACAAATCAATGTTGTTCTTATAATAACACCACGTAACTTATTTAATATGCACACACTATTCTAAAGACACAATAATAAGAAAAAATTTACCTCCAAACTAGTCAAAAGGATCCAATCATGTGATGATTAATAAAATTATCTAGATGCACATCTTGTAATATAATCCTTTTTTTTTTTTGAGAAAATTTTTGTCACATATTTAACCTACACTATTTTTATCTTATATTTAACAAAGTATTTACATCAAGTGTATATATATATATAACATTAATAAAAATTAAAGGATTCTTAACTCCTGTTCATCTTTCACAAAAAAAAAGGACTTTTGCCCATCAAATCCACATTTATGGTTTCTTCTAAAAGGGAAAAGAAAATTTATAAATTTTCTATTTTTCCTTCTCAAAAAAAAAAAAAAATTTCCTTTTTTTATGAAATACATTAAATACATTTTGAAATAATGATATTTTTTTTAAGGAAAGAATTAATGAGTTATGTATGATATATGAGAAATTTTAGAAAAAAAATGATTTATTAGTCATATCTAGTGGACCATATATATATATATATATATATATATATAACCAAAAATAGAAGGAGGAGGGATTTTTCAAAGTGAAGGGGGGCCATGGCCCCACTAGCCCTCCTACCTTTGCATGTGACTTGTTTGAATTATACATATGAATAGTTTTATGAGTTGCCACGTAATAAGTTGGTGGATATTCCTCCAAACTAGTTTGAGTAAAATCTTGTCCAATAAAAAACTTCTTTTAATATATATGTTATATATGTTCAAGAGTATGGTGAGAGACCAGAAATGAGGATAACAAAAGGAGAGTAGTGTACAAGAAAGGTTTATTTGGATGTTTTAAATAATAATAATTTTTTTTGAGAAACAAATAATAATATTAATAATAGGAAAGAAAAGGGAAGGTATAGCCATATTGGTATTATATAGATTAACAATAAGGAGAATAGGTGTTGAGAATTTGTTTAGATATATTTTCAATTTTTTTAAGAAACAATATATATTGTTAAAAATCTATAAGTAATTAATCTTAAAAATTAAAAGTATAGAAGAATTTATTAAATTAGATATTTTCTTCCTTTAAATTCCTAAAATCGTCTTTCCCTCCAACCAACAGCAATCATATGTATTGTAATGGCAAAATTATTTTTCATTATTATTGATGTATATAATGTTGTGATTGCTATAAAGTAGAAATGGTCTTAATGATAAATTTATATGAGAGAGACATTATTTTAAGAGAAATGATATGTCCACAACATTTTTACAATATTTTTACAACAAATCTTAAGTGCTGGTTGTTATTATTTGGGCAAAAAAGTAATTTTAGTGTTAGGTTCAAATTTGAACCAATAACAACTAACCACCTATGATTTGTTGTAAAAATGTTGTGAATGTAACACCTCTCTTATTTTAATCATAATATAACATTTTAAAAAGTTGTGAAAAACAGGTAAGAATGGGAAAATGTCCCATTTTCACTACAAAATTGGAAAACAATTTAACAAAATTCCCCTGTTTGAAACCATCTAGTAAAATGACTTTGTTTTTGAAACTCGATTTTAACAAAATAAAGTTATAGATGGAAGACATTAGCAATGTCGAGTTCTATGCATATTTAGTTACTTTTTAAAAAAAAGTGGAACTTAATATTGCTAATGTTAAGTTTTACTTAAAAAACATATAGAACTTGATTATGAGAATATCGAGTTCTACATAGAACTCGATTTTGTTAAAATTGAGTTCCAAAATATAGACATTTTGCTATATAGTTTGAAAAGATAGACAAATTACTAAATTATTTTCTGAAAATGGGCATTTTCCCATTTTGGCCTAAAAAACAAATGAATCTAGCATTAATTAATTGTGATGGTAAACCTTACGGCCCACGCTTCTCTCATCTCATTTCCTCTCTTTTTTCTCTATGCAAGCACGCCATCAAAACTTAGAAGGAATTTTTTTTTTTTTTTTTTGTTACCTAAGACAATATTAATAATTTAAGTAATTTAAGGGTCATGCTCATGAGTGCCCTTAGGGAATTGGTTAACAATCCATTTTAGAAAAGTTTCAACACCACAATTATGAAAAATGAAAAAAACTGTCAAAACATTAATTTTTTTTTATATAAAAATTTTCTTTAAATAAATTATTAACTAATACCCTAAGAACATCGCATTTTTCATAATTTAATAGTAACTAAGAATGGACTCAATAATTAAGTCCTGGTGTTCACGTCGAACCTCCTTTATTAGTAATTCATTTTCGTGACAAGCAACCTTTCATAAATACGAAAGGACATCACATGCACTTAAAATTCGTGTAGTGATTTAATTAGTGGGGGGTGATAGCCACATTAAGCTGGTTTTGAAATGCAATTCATACAAAAGTATTAATTGTCTATTGCAGTTTTTTGTGTGGTGATCAACAATTCGAGCATGTAATTATGATGGACACTTATTTCAAACGAACAAAAAAGGAAGTTTCTCTACCATTTCAGGACCATTTGTCTTTCTTAAAGTAATGGGATGCAGAAGAGTGATATTTGACGGGGATGCAGAGCAGAGGTGGTACCCAATTCTCTGCGAGATACAGGACCATTTGTCTTTATTATCCATTGGAAAGATTGTTAAGGTGGTCTTTCTAACTAATAAAAGAGCAGAGGTGGTACCCAATTCTCAGCAAGCTAGGACCATTTGTCTTTATTATTCATTGAAAGATTGTTAAGGCGCTCTTTCTAACAAATTAACTGATACTATTTATGCAAATATAATATCACTTAGTGATATATATATATATATATATATTATTTATTTTTTATACTAATTAAAAAGTTGACTCATACACTTATATAAACTATATCATTTTATTGGTTAGAATAACCACTTTAACAATCTTCCTAGTGAACTTAACAATTTTTCCTCAATGACCTCATGGTAACACTTAGCAATAATTCTAAGATCATATTTTTTCTCATACCTTTTCTCGTAATTATTCTATATGGTTGATACGGTACTCAATCGTAAAACATAAGTGGTCCGTAACTCAGGGGGTTGGTAGAGTTAGTTGGGCTCTCGGTCTCAAGGTGCTTATACTGAGTTCGACTGGATGTGCTCTCAGTTCGAGTTCTGCTACCTGCACTTTGAAAAGAATTTCCTAGACCAGCGCTTTACCCATTTGTAGGCCCATCCAGCGTAAACAGTGATTAGTCTCTAGTTGAAAGCCTTGAAGATATGCGCGAGAGCAAAAAAAAAAAAAAAAGTGGTCAGTCCGTCACATTAAAGTACGGCCGGGTGTGATTTTAGATTTTTTTTTTTTTTTTTTTGATGAACGATTTTAGAATTATTTGGACACAGTAGAAGACATCCATGTGATTTGGGTCCATTGAATGTCTCTGTAACAAGAAATGCTAATATGCATATGAAATACTTTAGCAAAACATGCAGTTAATGTTGCAGACTGAAAATTAATGTTGGGTTGGAATTAACCCACATTTGATCACTGCACCAACTGGCAACTAATGTACTAGTTTATCTTTTGCGTCATGAATAAAAGTTGTCTGTATCCTTAAAAAGAAAAAGAATACAATTATAGTGGTTCATTTACAATAAAAAAGTTAAAATTTTGATTTATTTTTTGTCGTTTCATTTCGATCTTCCAAAAAAAAAATTTTTAAGTGAGCAGGGAAAAAGTATGAAAAATAGTAAATATATAAGATAATGTATTTTTTTTGCTAATATATAAGATAATGTAGTGTCAAGTTTGTGGAGGACATCACATGACTCTTAGATGAGATTAACCAAACAGATAGAATATATAGGTTGTGGAAATATTTCAAGACACTTCTTTTCCTGCTTTATTTATTTATTTTTTTTTTTTACATGTGATATGTGATGACATTTCTACTTTGTCATATTCAAAAAGAAAAAAGTGTATGGACATAAAAAAATTTACACTCCTATCAAAAAAAAAAAAAATTGCACTTATTGATATGGTTAATTGTATATAAACATGTAATGTTATTTGCGGGCTAAAATGAGAACTAATAAAATTTGTCAACTTAATTGATGTAAAATTCTTTGTGTATGTAGCATTACTCGTTCAAAAATATTTTGTGATCAGTAAATAGTTTGTAGTTGGGTTGCGGAGGACATTAATATTCCATGAGACTTAGATGAGATTAACCAAAAAAATAGGATGAGTTTGAAATGCTAATAATAATAATAAATAAAATTTAAATGTATTTTGGAGTATTATGTGTGTGTTTCTCAAAAAAAAAAAAAAACACTTTTGTTCTTCTCCCTCCACTTGGGTTTGATCAGAACATTTAAAATGAAACAAAATTTGTAAAAATGCTCAAGTTAAAGGAATTTCTTGTCTTTTTAATCATGGTGACAAAAAGTAGAACCCTAAATCCTTATAAATCATATACAATATGAGTGTTGTCCAATCAATAGAATCATATAAATAATATATTCTCAACTTCTATTCCAATTGAAATCACAACACTCATTTTTTGTTATTCTTGTTGAGAGTGGCCAAATCCACCATGCAATTCGATATTTTCCTTACACAATTAGACAAATAGAATTCATGGTGGATAATTACTTGTCGTCTAGATTTAAAAAGAAAAAGAAGAAGATGAATATGAATATGAATATGAATGTAATGACGTATGAGTTTGGTTTCTGAACATCCCACGTGACCGAAGCATGTTTTACCAAACAAGATAGAAAGGTAAATAGGATGCTGGTTAGAGAGAAGTATTTGTCAATCTTTATCTCATACAATTATATTATGTACCTCGCAAATAGCTGTTTGGAAAAATTTGGAACAAATAGAATTATAGGTTCGGTACACTTCTCTTCCACTTTTCTTCGATATGCATTTATTGTGTACTAGTTTTACTGAAAAAGAATTGTTGCTTTAATCATGAAGATACCATGCATGTGACCTAATTTAGCCAAACAAGGTAGTGTAGGATTTAGGTAAATTTGAAAGTTAATATCCAATGACTCACTTGTGGCAAAAGTGAAACCCCAACCAAAAAAAAAAAAAAAAGCATATATAATTAGTGTTATGGAACTTTGTGGCCACCCATGATAAAACCAAAATGAAGAGGAAAAAAAAAAAAAAAAAACGGAAGCAAGAAGAAAAAATACATTCAAGTTCAGTGAAAAATCAGGCTACATGTTTTGGGAGAACAAGAATCTCCTAATTTGAGAAATTATCTCCTGCTGATGCTATTGTTTTGTTGACCCAAGCTTTCCAATCAATCAACCACTGGAAAATGCGGAAAATATTCTTTAAACAAATAGAGCGTAAACATGATTATGTTGACATTATTATTCAAATATTTAGGCTCAATATTTATATGACGGTAATCTCCTAAACATAATTACATTGACATATATAGGAATTCCGTGTACATAACTGACGCTAACACTGTGATATTCCTGCTCCATTTTCGGCCAATTAATTTATCTTTCTTTGGTAAGAACAAAATGTGAAATATCATGCAGCAAATTTTTTATTGATTTGAAAATTGAAACCATTATGACTTTCTATCAAAGAGGAAATCATTATGCATGTGCAATAAAAAAATGAAGCCAAATTAAGTTACTAACACAATAAATTCATATTTTTGCATGATTTGACGTGATATGTTAAGGTAATCATGCTTCTTTATTTAATTAGGAAATCGAGTAAAGTATATATTATTCACACCTTTTTTTTCTTTGAAGGATTTGGTAGAATTTTGTAATAATCGAAAAAAGATCATTTCCATTTGGAATTAATAAATTCACATTAAATATTACAAATCTTAATATTTATGCTCATTCTTAAATAATAATAAAAAATACTATGGTAATCGATGCCTTTAAGGTATTTATTAATGAATAAATTTAGAAAAAAAAATTTTAATACTACTTTAATGGAAAATATAAAAACCTATAAAAAAAATTTATTGATTTTTTCTTTTACCATAAAAATGTTCTAAAATTATTTTTTAAACTAATTTTCTTAAAACATTCATTAATCAATTTAGATTATATTTTAGTATGACTAAACCAAAACTGACACGTGTTTTGTAAAAAGGTAACTTCACTGTCTCTCATAAAACGCACATGGATAGAATTTCTCAAACATCTTAGACCACATGTCTAATAAGTAGTAGAGTCAACGGCAACTTTTTTTGGCTCAGACTAGTGCAAAGTGCCCTCGCACAATTGGACCAACCCACCAGTTCAGCCAATAATGAGTGGAGCCCAACTATTTTTTGTGAAGAAATGGAACCTAACCTCCGTTCACTACAAATACATAAATAACATATCACATCCCATTCACACCAAAGGGTAGAAAAGTAGAAACACAAATAGAAAAAAAATTTAGCACTTATTATTTATTAAAAATTTTGCTTCATAAAAATAAGAAAAATATTATATTTATAATATTTTTACAATATATTCTACCACTTTTTTGATCATTATTAATAGGTAAATAAATAATTTTAGTGTTAGAAAAATTAAAACCAATAACAATTTATTATTTATGACTTATTGTAAGAGTATCGTAAAAATATGGGTGGATTTTTTTTTTTTTTAAGAATTTTTTTTTCTTAAATGATTTTAAATTTAGAAATGAGCAATTTACTGTTTACGACTTATTGTAAGAGTATCGTAAAAATATGGGTGGATCTTTTTTTTTTTAAGAATTTTTTTTTCTTAAATGATTTTAAATTTAGAAATGAGCAATTTAAGTTTTTCACGGCGCCGAAATGAGCTCCTCCATCTTCTTCCAATCTTTATACTTATATATACCACATACATTCTCAGACTCTCTCACACACTCACCCAAAACATTAAACCCACTTTTTCATTATCTTCAAAAAGAAGCCAAAACAATGAATCACCTTCAAAGTTGGCCTGAACCAGTGGTCCGAGTCCAAGCCTTATCAGAGAGTGGTCTAACAAAAATCCCAGACCGCTACATCAAACCCGCCACAGATAGGCCTTCACCAAAAAACTTAGACGACACTCATATTAACATCCCAGTCATTGATCTCCAAAACCTACTCTCCAACAACCAAACCCTCCAATATGATACTCTAAGTCTCATATCAAGTGCTTGTAAAGAGTGGGGTTTCTTCCAAGTTGTGAACCATGGTGTTAGCCATGAGTTGATGAAACAAGCTAGAGAGACTTGGCGTGAGTTCTTTGATCAACCACTTGATTTGAAACAAAAATATGCAAACTCTCCAAGTACGTATGAAGGGTATGGTAGTCGTTTGGGTGTGGACAAAGGAGCAAAACTTGATTGGAGTGACTATTTCTTCCTCCACTATATGCCTGCCTCATTGAGAAACCAGAGCAAGTGGCCAGCGGTACCACAATCATGCAGGTACGTTTGGTTTTGTTTGTTTGTTTGAATGAGTCATCATATTTTTATTTTCTCGTTAAAAACATGTTTCTCATTGCATTACTTTTTTAAGAGCAGTAGTAGCCAAGGACTTTTCTGCATACCTGTAAATTATTGTCCTAAAATTTCGTTTTGGCGTCTCAGTGCATATAGTCCGGTTGAGGAGGGAGAATAGTAGGGTAGAATTAATTTAAAATTAATTTATTTTTAGTTTTATTTTTTTTATTTTTTTTTATTCTTCCTCATCCAAACGAGCCCTTAGTATTATATATTTTTGTTCATGATAAATTTATAGGTCCAAAAAGATATGAATAAGGCTATGATAACTTGGTATGGTGTACAGTATACAATGATTTTATTATTATTAATGAAGTTGCTATTAAAATAGTACGAATATCTTATTATTTAGATTCAATAAGGTGAATTTTGGAATGCTCTTTCTTTTATTTTGTATTAAAAAATTAGTATGGTGTATATTATATGTCTATAGCCCTGTGCCAACTTGATTAATTATGACGTTCAAAAGGAACTACATTTTTTTTTCTCCCTAAACAATTGTTCTTAGAAATTCTGAATTACCAATAATAAGTTTGTTCATCTTTCGGCTGCCAATTGTAATTGGAATTTTGGTATAGTTTGGCATAAGCCCCCTTGTAAACCCAAAAAAGTTATAAAAAATAAAATAAAATTTCCACTAAATCAAATACCAAAATCGCATGGCCACTATTGTAACTTCATTTATTTTTTATTTGCTAACTGATGACCAAAAGTATAGTATTAAAATAAAAAATATATATGTTTATAGTACAATCATATTCGTGAAGGTTGACACAGGCCCTTGAGGGCACTGGTTGTAAATAATACAGCCTGAAAACTTTATTAGTACTTATAACCAATTATCCTATGCCGTGTATGAAGGTGTATAGGCATAAGCATAACCACCATTTTTTTTTGGTTGAGAAAATAGGCATAACCACCTTGTTGACCTTCAAAGAATGCGGACGGGAATTTTATTTTGGGTTTCAATCATTGACCGGTACTTTCAAGTACGAATTCTAAAATATTATGTGATAATATGACTAAATTACTGATCTTAAATCTGTAGATTTAAGTTTCCGTTTGGTTGAGGCAAAATAGGGAGAATGAAAAATTTTGAATTTGTTTGGTTAACAAGAAAAGATAAAAGAACAATTTTTGGATGAAAAGTTGCCCTTGCATGTTACTTTTATGAATTTTTTCTATTAGCCAACTATTATTTTTGTCATATTTTAACTCTCTCTGATTAAATTTATACGAACTATATCTTTCATCTTCTTACTTTTCTTTTAAAAGAAACAAAGAAAATTTATATTTATTCTTGATCCTTTTATTTTCCATCCTTCCAACTAAGTTGGAACTTAAAAAATTTCATAATTTTTTTTTTTATAGAATCATTAAGATTGTATGTACTAACAAATAGTATATGATTTCGTTTTATTTATATGGAAAGAAAATATTGAAAGGAAATATTACATTTGTATATATTTTCCACAAGTTATTTTACAATTATATAAACCATGATTAATTGAGTAAAAGGAAACAAAAGCAACCCTAATCGATGAGGATTGCCTCAAAGAAAGCTTATGAGTCAAGTAAAATAGAATAGTTTTGAAAACATAACCTAATTTGTTTATAATGTTGGATTTATATAGGAAATTGATAGCGGCATATGGTGAAGAAACGGTAAAGCTATGTGAAAAGTTGATGAAGGTTTTATCGATAAATCTTGGATTGGGGCAGGATCATCTTCAGAATGCTTTTGGAGGTACTCAGGACATTGGTGCATGCTTGAGGGTGAACTTTTACCCTAGGTGTCCACAACCAGACCTTACTCTTGGTCTATCACCACACTCTGATCCTGGTGGCATGACCCTTCTCCTGCCTGATGAGAATGTGTCTGGACTCCAAGTTCGTAAAGGCAATGAATGGGTTACTGTTAAGCCTGTTCCAAATGCCTTCATTGTCAACGTAGGGGATCAAATTCAGGTCTATCTCTCTCTCTCTCTCTCTCTCTCTCTCTCTCTACTTTTATTATTATTGTTATTATTCATAAAAAAATATTCCATTTTTGTTGTTCACTAATCTATTTTGGGGTTTATTGTCTGCTTTGAAAAATCAATGAAGAAATTCAGTAGAACTTCTTAACTTAATATTTTTTTTATTGGAAGTGAAAATTCATTTTATGGTAAATTTATTTGAGTTTAAAACTAAGAAAGAATCTGATTTTTCTTAATAGACTATTAAGTGATATTTTTTAAATCACGGAACAATTTCCCAAATAATAGTCATCTTAGATCTTCTTATATCCATTATTCCTCTAACAGTGTATTAGCTACACATTTGCATAGAATCCATACATTATGAAAGAGACGATGCATTTATTGAATGTATAAGTTACTCTTTTTCATCTAGTTCAAGCCACCAGGAGCTGGTCCTCCTATAACTTTTTTTTATTATTTTTTATTTATGGGTGGTCCCTTATAAATTATAACTTTGTTTGTTAAGAAGTTGGATTTTTTTATGGAAAATCAAAATAGGACAATGCAAATCATTATTGTTACTTGAAGGTTCTATTTGATGTCTATTTAGGTACTGAGCAATGCAATTTACAAGAGCGTGGAACATCGGGTGATTGTGAATGCAGTGAAAGATCGTGTTTCACTTGCCTTATTTTATAACCCAAAGAGTGATTTACTAATTCAACCAATCAAGGAGCTTGTGACCAAGGACCGTCCGGCACTTTATCAGCCAATGACATATGATGAATACAGACTTTACATTAGGACAAATGGTCCGTGTGGCAAGGCTCAAGTTGAATCCTTAAAACACCGATGATTTTAATGTCTATGTATATGTAATGCCTAATAAAACTTGGTGGATATATGTCACTTCTGCATTATCATTTTCTTCCACCTTTTATATCAACAACTTGTCGTTCGTTAAAGACTTGAATTGCTTTGGACAAGTAATAGACAAGAGGCTTTATCATCTTGAAGTAAGTAGTTTGTCTGTGTTAATTCAGGAAAGAAACAAACTGAATCATGTGATTATATTGCTATAAATGTCATACCACATCTTCTTCTTCCCTCTAATCTTTTGAAGTAACACCAAAATGAATGTTAGTACTTAGCATTCAAGAATGCAACATTTCAAAGTTGAGCGAGAACTTGGTCTTATTGTCTGAGTCAATCCAGGGAATAAAATTAAGGACACGGCTTGTGTTCAATGTATTAGCACACTAGATACGTTGAGATATGAACATGCGTTTAAATTTGATCATGTGTTTGCATTCTAATGTGCCTAGTGCAATTGATGTACTAGATACAATTCCAACCTTAAAATTAAAAGTAAATATTATTGAATTTTGTGATGCAACTATTTTCTAGTTGCATGAGAACACGAAAATATTCAAAAGATGCTATTGATTTAATTATATGATCAAACTTATTTCGGCTTGCATGAAAACTTCGTGCGTTGCTTGATTCAACTTTGGACTCAAAACCAATCATATATCTTATACAAATTTTGACCAAACTTTCTCCATTGTTGCAATAATGAAATCTCTCTCTCTCTCTCTCCATTTGTAAGGGCCTGCGGCATTTTCACATGAGAGATCTTATGTGTCACGTGCGTCTTGCACACTAATTCTCCATAGCTCCACGGGCTGGGCCAAACGTGATGCATGAACATTGTCCACAGAATGAAAGGATTTAGTGAAAACAAAATTAGGAATTTATGCTTTTATATATGTACCATTTTCAAATTTAGATTCAATTGATCATATCACTGACTTTTTGGTAATGTGGGGACATTTATGAAGTAATAAAGATTGGCACGGCTTGAAAATAAAAGCCACATCAAAAGGGGCTTGGCTTTCTATAATAATGTTCACATGCATAGATAACTAAGCGGGATGTAAATAATTGAAGCGTTGGTCTTTGTTCTAAGTAAAATCAAATAAGGAAGGAGTGTTAGTCTTTATATATCTTATCTTGATGGGATATAAAAAGAAGAAGACTTTTCTCAAAAAAGAAAAAAAGAAAAAGAAAGAAGACAATCCAAATTGGCTTTCCCATTTCTTACTAGGCCAGACTACAAACTCGTAAATTCGGTAATGTATAGGCCAAAATAGGCATTTGCCCATTTCGGCAAAACTTTTTAGTAAAATGCCTTCTGTCTGAAACTATTTAGGGAAATGCACATTTTTTGAAACTCGATTTTCTAAAAATCAAGTTTCAATTTAAAACTCGATTTTTGGACAATCGAGTTATAGGGAACTGAAACTTAAATTTTTTTATTTCCTAAGTTCAATTTTGCTATAACTCAATTGTCCAAAAATCGAGTTTTACATTTGAAATTCGATTTTCTAAAAGTTGAGTTTCAAAACAGGGACATATCTAAATAATTTCAGACATGAGACATTTTATTGGAAAGTTTGTGAGAAAGGGGTAAAACCCCATTTTGGCCGTAATATAATATTGATAATTAGTTCGAGGAAGTAATCAATATATAGCATGCTCAAGTCTTGTATTTACTAAAGTATTACGCAATTTGTTATGCATTCTTCTTACATAAAGTTGTGTCTTACATGTGTATCATGTAAATAAGATTTACGTTTATGAGAAAGAGATGTAGAATACTACATTTTCAAAATAGTTCAAACTACAATTTTTGTTCTTGTACACTTAGCAAAGTTTCAATTTGTTTCCCTATAAACAGCCAAAAAAGCATCAAGACTTCATTTGAGTTGCTCTAGCACCCAATCCGCATCCGTCTTCACTGGCAGAACCTCAAACAATCCTTTAAGCCCTTTTAAGTCATTAGTAGGAATTCGAATCAAACAAAGTTTAGTTCCAAACTAGCTAGATTGAAGAAAATTGTTCAAACTTTTTATATATCTCTTTTTTTGGTGTGAATTTATAAAATCTAACCATTGAATTTTATGTGCCTTAATTATATTTTTAATATGCATATCAAATTTCATTCAAATTGGATGTTATTTTATTATTCAAATTTCATTCTTATTATATTCTTCATGCTTGTAAAATTTTAAGAAGATCAAATTTCATCCACTTAATAAGAATTTTCCATTTAACAATTAGATTTTCAAAATTCACACTTAATATAATAATATATAAAGAGTTTGAAGAATTTCTCTCCAAATTAATTTAAAGAGAAACTTTGTTCTTTAATATTTGAATTCCTGCAATGACCTCCCCGTGCTATTGAATACTTTGCTTACGACTCATCCAATTTTACCCACAAATGCAGTGTCAATTGCACGATGAAAGCTTAGGTTGATTTCCAAATTATTACTATGTATATATACTAATAATTTGGTGAAACTTAAAGGGCTAAATGGTAATTAATTAATTCTTTTCTCTTTTCTGAAAGGAAAAGTGTAATTTGCCCTTCAAAATGTTTGTTTTATTTTCACGTTTTTAATAAGTTCTTTAATTTATATGAAAAGTCAATTCATGATATCAACTTTTTACGTGCATAATAACTACGTCGAACGGTCGAAGAAGCTCCGTCTATAGTTCATTACTTCTATTCCAAATTGTGGACGTCATCGTTGAATCTTTAATTTTTTTAGTCCATCTCACCAGGGAAATTAAGAAATTGTTCTCCACGGTGGGATCCACAGAAGGTAGGGAGAGGCTTAACACATAAAGATTTTCGAGTAGTAAAAAAAAAAAGTCAAAATAGCTGTGCTTTCATGGAGTTAAAGTGAGCTCTGGGCAACACCAATCTTTGTAGGATCATTGAGTATATTTGGGCCACAGTAAAAGGCTTGGTGCAGAATCTTCCAAGTTTGTCTTGTGGCTGGTGACTTTTCTGGTGGTTCTTTGAATGTGACACTGAATATGACATAAACACGACACGTGATACGTATATAACAGTTTGATAAGATCCAATTTTTTTATTTTTTTATAACATTGTTTCAACTTATAATTTTCGCACATGTACAAAAACTAGTATTATTTTAGAGTACAACTAGTCAAGAGGTGGCTGATGATATTTTATTTTTTGTGTTAACCACCTACATTGACCTTGGAACCAATTGCAACAAGTTTTTTATATGTTCTTTTATTTTTATAAAGTATAGAAAATAGAAAGACTTCCACCTTGCAATCTTTATCATGTATTGAATACTATAAATTGAAATTATATCATATTTATTTTTTAAAAAAAATTCTTACAAATCTCACATTTATAGTGTGTTGAATTAAGAGAAATATTAGTAGATTATAAGGTCATCAATTTAATATTTAAAAAATAGATTAGATCAAATTGTAAGGGATTTGAACGGGATCTTTGTCTCTTAAGTCTTAACGGTGACTATAGCTAGTAAAGTTAAAGTATACTAGGTAATGTCATTGTGAATGTTAACAATTTAAAATTTTAATGCATAGGAAACAATTGGCATTAAACATGGATTTTATTTAATTTCTTTTCTCTCTCCACCCATTTTCTTTCTTTCTCTATCTCCCATTTTCCACCTTTGGCTTTTGTGTGATAAGATCATAAGAATAATATTTTCTTGAAAGAAAAGCAGCCAGCCAGCCAAATTAACAACAATACAGCATGGGCTGCCCTATTAAATATTATTAATTACAATTTCTTTTTATCCAATGTGGTCACACTCAATCCCTATAGTCTCCCGTGAATCTTTTTAAATGCAGTTCTAGTTGTGGAAAAGAGAGTGTACTCACTGGTAATGTATTCCTGGTCCCAAAAATAAAATTATAATTATGATTCTAGTAGCTAACAGTAGATTTGGTAACTAAAAGTTTTGTTATTCAACTGACACTTCTTCCTTTTCTGTATTTCTATCAAAGATGTTTAGAATTCAAAACTTTAAATTCCTTTAACCCATTATAAATTTATAACCACAACTTAAAAAAAAAAAAAAACTATATTTGAGCCAAAAATAATAATAAAACCTCTATCTCTCATGGCAACCACCACTATAAAAGTTTATTGGGACTTGGTTTATTTGGCCAGAGGTCAAAGCTTGCTTACATGCAAATGCAATGACAAAAGTTGGGAAACCTGCAAGCAGTAATGTTTGAAGGAGACTGCAAGAATGTATGCCATCTTTAACCCAGACTTTTCCTCCTATGGGAGGATTAAATCAATCATCGAAGATATCATCAAAATATCACTATTGATGTCAATGTCATCCTAATAAACCCAGACTCATTTTCCCACTCGTAAATTCAATCAATCATCCAAGATATCAATTTGCTCCAATCAGTGCAAGAAGAGTGCTGCTCAGTATGTTTGAAGCGGGGTCACCACGTTGATGTGGTCTTGGGCTAGACCCACTTGGGCCGAATCTTGACACCCAAGGACTTTTTCAACCAATTGGGCTTTGACATTAAGGGTTTTCCCCTTCTAAAGGGCCCATTCCCATCTCATTTATTCCCAACTGGGTTTTGTGTTAGGATTGAGACGGGTTGGTCCCCATGCTTGTATAATTTGGGCTTATATCAATACAAATCTTAATCATTTTTTATATAAAAAAAGTAGACTACTGTATAACAGTTCGTATAGATGTAGACTTTTTCATTTTTAATATGTCAAGCTTTTATCTTCTGTGAACCTTGTTTTTGGGTGAAGGGAAAAACTATTAACAACAAAGAGGCAAGGGTACCTTTTTTTTTATGTCAACCATTCTCATAAAATGTTTTTTAAAATAGTTGATTAATGGTTACTTTAAGGGTACTCGTTAACTGGAGTTTTCACTTATATACACGAAGCAGCTCCATGAATGATACTCTTAGAACATGTGAGTCTCATTATATTTTTTATTTTTACCTTTTGAGGGTGGGATTGGTTGTTTGTTTTGGATTTGAGTAAGAAACAATAAACATGAAAGCTATTTTACATCATTTTGCCCCAGGCCCATATAATGGACATGTTAGGAGTTCCAATCTCCCACATAAAAGAAGTACATACATGGAGCCAGGTTTGGACAGAGCGAGCCCATTGCAACGCAAGCCAGGACTGTCATGTCCTGTGGGCTCGCCTAAATTTGATTGACATGGAGATGAAGACTATAAATTGATGATCCATGCACTGATGCACATGTGACATGCATGAGGACAAGATTTGGTATTTCAGCTTTGATTAGGTTATTATTGGTGTATGCATGCTGCACACAGTACAAGATCTACAAATGCTTGCATGAATTATTATGGAAAATCCAACACATTAAGTGATGCTAGTATATAGGAGCATATGCAAGTTCTACAAATTTTCAATTGAATTTTCTCTTTTG
The DNA here is from genome assembly GCF_040712315.1 of Castanea sativa. Taxonomy (NCBI): domain Eukaryota; kingdom Viridiplantae; phylum Streptophyta; class Magnoliopsida; order Fagales; family Fagaceae; genus Castanea; species Castanea sativa. Next base: position 15,206,329 of record NC_134021.1, on the reverse strand, counting down.
AATCTTGATTTGGCACTGATGGATCAATTTTCGCACCCGATATATCATTCTAATTGTTAGGAGTTATGATTTTTTTTTAATTAAACTTTTCTTCATCTAATGGCCAAAATCATGTTTTTACCCTTAAATTCTAAAATTATCTTTGTACCTTTAGATTTTAATGTTAGGATAAATGACAGTTGAAAAATAGGGTACTACATATATAAAGAATTAAGAGCAAATATCGTGTTAATAAAAACAATCATATCATGTCTTTAAGCCTACTTCAATTCTCTGTTCTTCTACGATTTTTTCCTAATTTCTCAAAAAGAAGCTAGAAATGGGCCAACTATATGTATAATGTTTGCATAAATTGTAAAGAGTAATACTACCGCTCCGTTTGTTTCAATGGAAAACTTTGTGTAAAGATAGTTTTCCTTATTTTCCAGTGTTTGTTAGCATAAAAAAAGATGAGTCAAAGGAAAATTATCTTTGGTCAACATAAAATATATGGCTTATTTTTGAAGATTGTTTTCCATTAAATTTTTTTGGAAAACAACTCTATCTTACAGCAAACTAAATAAGGGAAGATATGAGGTTGTTTTTCAACTCATTTAAAGTTGCTACCAAACATTAAAAAATGAGATAGTTTTATAGAAAATGCTTTTTAGAAAATAACTCATTTTCTAGAAAACATCATTGTTGAAACAAACAGAGTGTACATACACAAACTATTTTACAATATTTTTACATATTACTATTAATGTGGTTTTAGTATTTTTCAAATAATTATTGTAAGTAAAAATGTAATATTAGTAATTGTTGGAAATAAAGGGGAGATAATACCTGAATTTTCCTTGGAAATTACACAATTTGATTTTACCAAAAAGAGGTGGCGGAGATGAGGCGTGGACCAAGTCACTATCTTGAGACAAATCGTGTCATCTACGGTATATCCGATGTAGTTAGACAAATAGTTTCTGCACGTTGTCTCCAGGATACAACAGCCTAGCCACCTTTGCTGATTATCCTTGCGAGCCTACACTGCTCGTAAGACATAAGCTCTCTATAGTACTTTCTTTTCCCAGAAAAATTTTGTAAAAAACAAAATGTTTTTTTTGAGTAATAAGAAGCAAAAGATGGTAAGTGTTTAAGAAAAAAAAATTGTTTCTAAAAAGTTTGCAGCTTTGTAATTCAAAATAAAAGTGTGTGTATCTCTCAATCCTTATAACTTTCCAAATACATACACACACACACACACACACACATATATATATATATATATATATATATAGCCGGACCTATATTTTGTCCTTAGCCAAAGTTTGTACGTTGAGAACAAAAAGAAAGTATCATAATGTCATGCAATTAATGGCCCATTATTACCATGCCTTTTCAAAAGTTTTCTTCCTAAATATATGTTATAGAAAATGCTAGTTGTTGTTTCCGTTTACTCTAAAAAAAAAAATTGCTAGCTGTTTGATCACTTTCCATTAAACCAAATAGTAAACATTTGTGTATATATCAAGGAAGTCAATACCGTACCGGAGGCTGTACCGGTTTGGCCACCGGTACGATATATTTCGGATACTGGTCAATACCGGTGTATCGTTTCGGGTTTACCACTATTATATATATATATACACACACACACACACACACACCAAAATCTCTAGAACCATGTTTATAAACATATAATATTTCACTTATATTATAGTAAATATAAAAGTTTATCATAAAACATTACCTCAATTTAGAACAAATTATTCATAATTTTAGACTTTAGTATCAATTAAAAGAAAAAAAAACACAATATAAAAAATAGAAAGCTTAGTTGTTCATTGCATACTAAGAAAACAAATAATACTATTAAGTTAATGTAAATAAGTTACCATTATGCCCTTACAAAAATTCAAAAATTACAAAACTAAAAAAAAAAAAAAGAAGATTTTTTCTGTATCGGCCGGTACGCCCGGTACCAGCCAGTATTACCCAAAATTGGCCGGTATGGCCGGTACGGCCGGTATTTTTTCCGGTACAATATAGAAGTGTACCGGTACCGGTGCACTGGCCGGTACTGTATGTACCGGCCGGTATGGCCGGTACAGTACAATATCGACCACCCTGGTATATATTGTAACTTATTATAACATAAAATAATTTAGTAATAGCTGTACATTTAAGTGCTGAAGATTCTTGCATATATAACGTTATTATGTCATATTTAAATAAGAACGTTTGAATACAAAACGTTTAGAATGGAAAGTACACTAAAAGCTGACAATATATGGTATTAAAATTCATATTAATTTTCAGAGATTTTCTAATTAAAACCATTGACAATAATTATTCAAATTTTGAATTATATTTGAATTTTCAAAATTTAGCAATTAACGTATCTGACATTAAGGGATAATTGATTTCCTCAATTCACATAAATGAGTATTAAAATAAATATGATATTTTTTATAAAAATATCCAACAGTAATGAGCCCATATTGAAACTAGTAAAAATTTGTCACATCAGCAGTTTGTAAAAATATTGTAAAATAGTTTGATTAGAAAAAATGTTAGTGATATACTCCCATTTATATTACATCTTTCAGACACTATTTAATAGTATTTATCCCTCAGTCAAAATTAACTACCAAAAAAGCCTACAATAATAGATTACCTAGTAAACTTCGATGGAAACTCTGTTCCTAAGTTGAAGCATTAACGGGTTTGTCTAGTTGCTATAGCCCCAAAGAACTATCAAAATTGATTATCTTAACCTTGAAATGTCTGAATTCTACTTTCAATTCTTTCCACAGAAATTTCCAATTAACTTCTCAAAGTCACAGTACCGGACACTTTTTTTTTGTTTGTTTTTAACAGAATGATAATCAAGCCATTGTTAAAATGGCCGTTTAAACCAGAAGTTTTATCTACGTGATGTTCACTCTTGTGATAAACAAAAGAAAAATCCATGCTATTATGTCATTATCTATAGGTGGGGCTAAAGTTTTGCATTTCCACATAAAGCTAATCCGGTTATCTCCAATTGGATTTTTTGTATTCCACAGAAAGCACACGTTGTTAACAGATTCTATCCCTCGCTTCAAACTTGCAACCCCAACAGAATGACACCCTTCGTTAATATTCTTTCATAGGATTCTTCTGGTGTCCATGAGCTCATGTATTTGAAATCTAAAACAGTTCCTACGATAACTTTTGTATTCATTCGGCAATAACATTTGTGATAAGTTATGATTTTTCTCATAACATTTGTATTGGCTTATTTCATGACAAAAATGTGTTATAATTTACTTAATTTATCTCCTTGTATTTTTGTGGGATTTATTTGTAATGAGTTTAGTATGAAGTGGTGAAAATTTGATCATAACAGCTGAAGGTCACATGAGAAGCACATATAAGAAGGTGAACAGTCAGGCTAGGTGTACAGCTCAATACAGCCTGTCCAGGATGTTAACTCACAAATTGGATTCGCGACTTGCACTAGTCGCGAGTGACCCGCGAAGTTCTCCTGTTTTACTAAAAATTGTTACTTTTCGTATTCTTATTACTCTTTACTCATACTATATATACCCTCGTTATCCACAAAAATTGTAAGAAGTCTATTGAGAGAAAAACCCTAAGAGAGGTTTCTACAATACACCCACCTTGTTAGAAGGAGAGCTACTCATTCTTAGAGAAAAATCTTTGTAGTCTCTTCTCCTTTCCTCTCCCATTGTTATACCCATTGAGAGAAGATTTGTACCCAAACACTACCTACAGCCATTCAAAGTGTTGAGGGTGTTTTTGGAGCTTGGGAAGCATTGGAAGATGCCAAGGATAGCGGATGTAATATGGAGCTTATTGCAGGATCTGGAAAACTAGAGAAGATACGGTTCTGCGTAACCTTGTCGGAGTAAGGAGCTTGGAGGGTTTAGGTGTATCGAGTAGATTAGGCTTAAAGGGTCTATTGTATCCCAACTGATTTTCTAGTGGATCATTTTACCACTTAAAGGGCGGTGGAGAGATTTTTTGCTGAGTTCTTCGATTTCCTCTTCGATAACACGTCTCGGTATTATCTTTGTGTTTGCTTCTCTCTTCCTTACTCTATTCATTTTAATTACTGCTGTGTTTGTGATTAATTATGGCTTAGAATGTCTTGCCAATTTGGGTATTGCTTATATTTATTATTCCGCACATTAATTGTTTGAATATAAGCTTTGTATTGGAAAATTTGTTTTTAGAGGTCTAACATTCACTAGTGTTTTATCACTAAGTGAGCTTTCAATTTGTATTAATTTACTTTGTGATAAGAGATCTCTTTTGTATCATTCAATTTTTTTTTTTTTTGATTTCTAATCTTTTGAATCGAAGCTTAACCCCTTCCCTTCAAGTTCTTTTCCCTACTTCCAAAGATCCATCAAGCGAGCTGGCACTCATAGATGATTTTCCAGCCACCATATTAAAATAAGTTTGGCGTTTTAAGTTATTTTCTTCTAACTAATATGTAACATTTTTCTCCTTTTACTGCGTTGCCAGAGCTGAACGTGTTTGACGATAAATTAGGGAAATATACCATTCTAAAATCCAATTACACTAAACGAGCTCGGTTAAATCTCGGTCAAATCTAGATCAAATTTCAACAACCATTTGGGTATATGACGACATTAGTGAATTTGTCCCCAGTAATAATTTTTTTTTTCCTTTTTTTGGGAAACCAGAACCTTCATTCGATCATAGCAGAAACGGCAACAGTTAAATACAAGCTATACATTGATGAGTGGTGACACATTGAGCTAGATGTAAGCCTGTAAAAAAACATCTTGGTCGGTACATTCAATGTGGAAAAAGGCAAAAAAGCAAAGCGACAAACAGAGTGGAAAAATAAAAAGTCTTGGAGAGTTTTAAACACAGTGGAAATTTTATCATGGTCCAAAGTTCATCGAATATGGAAAATAAAAAGTGGCAAACAGGGCAGAAAATATCTCGCGAAGTGTCTAACTCGGTGGAAAATGATCTGGTCCAAATTATTTGATTTGAACAAAGAGGCATTTGCATGTGAGACTGTAGCATTTATCAAGGAATACTTAGCTATTGCTGCCTATTTCTTGAATCCCACCTCTCACAAATCACAATTCCTATTGAACTAGGATATCTTTTTTGTCAGTGGCATGATTGATTTAAGAGTCTTTTTTGACAAATCACGATTCCTATGGAGACTCAATTCAGTTCAGTCAAAAGAGAAAAATTAAGAAATGAAAACTGGCTGGACAACAGCATCTGAATTCTACGTCCACATAAACTTTCAATGACTTATCAAAGTCACAATATTATTGGTAGACATGGCAAAATGGGCGGATAGGGCCGGGTCAATTGGATTGCGGCTCGAGTCGGGTTGACCCGTATTTTTCACATGAATTTTTATTTTTATTTTTATAAAGAAAAAAACATGTATTTACCATTTGAAATATTATGCAACAAATTACTTGATTTAAAATGTATTATTTTGAATTCACCACTTATATCAAGAATGAACTTAATTAAACTTATTAATACTTATTCAATAATTTTAAAATTATACAAATCCTAATATTGTTATCTAAAACAAAATAACACCAAGATAGGTAAAACAAATACACAAATTTTATTTCTACACAATATCAACATTCCAAAATATAAACAAAATTACAAATGACTTATTGGATAACTCATTTGATAAAGAATAAAAACATATAAGAAATTTACAATCTTGAAAATTAATTTTATAATCTATTATCAATTGTGATTGGCACTCTGTTTCAATTTGAGATATACATTAAAGTTTGATTTCTTATTTATTTATACATGGTCTCTTTTATGAATATCATATAATTGTTAAGCAACACACACTCTAGGAAATATCATAATTTATTTTGAAAAGCCGTTTATTTTGCACATAAATTGTTAAAAATAGGTCTAAGCATTCATAATCTATGTTCTTAACTCTACTGTAACCAGATTATTTTGGCATGTACTTTGCTATTTGATATCTAAAAATCTTTACTTGTTACAGAATGCTCAACCATTTATCTTTCAATTAATTTGCATGCAGTTATGTAAATGTATCACTCGTTTCCTTGAAGTTCACAATAAACAATTAAACCAATATTGTCTTAATTTTACTTTTTTTTTTTTTTTTTTTTACCAAAAAAAAAAGTTTTAAAAAAATGGTTCGGGTTCGGGTTCGGTTTGGTCGGGTCGGGTCGGGTCGGGTTGACCCGCAAAAATCACGGGTTGTGTTAAAAAATTCTGACCCGTTTTGCCATGTCTAATTATTGGCCACGTTTTAGCAGAATTGACAATTAGGTCATTGTGAAAATGGCCGTTCCATATGCACCAAAATGTTTTACAAATTTTCACTTCAATTTTGTCTTTGGAAACTTGATTTTCACATGTAACAAATCCTCTGTATATCTTGGTTATTAAATTATATAAAGTTATATTATATTTATATCATGTACACATTCACACACTTCACAATTCACATAAATAACATTATATACAAAAAAATAATTCACACAATTAGTATCAAACACACATACTCTCTCTCATATATATATAATATAATATAAATTTATAATAAAAAGAGACATTCAAAACTCACAAACACCCACATTTTACTCTTAGAGTTGGAGATACATAGAAAGTCAGATAGAGAACAAGGATGAGATGAGATTCATGAGAGAAAGGGAGAGTGATTTGTGTTGTTAATTAGTTTTTGGGATGAGCTGATCTATGTTGCTTGATTTTGGGCATTGATTTGTGATCATGGTGTGCAAGATTTAAGCCAAGTTGTGCAAAAATAATTTTAAGGGTAATTCAATTAATAAAAAAATATTTTATACATATAAATATTTAATTTTTTTCAAGTTAGGGGTTCATTTGAACCCTTGAATTACAAGTGCAGCCACCTTTGAGTCATCCATAATATATAACTATCTTTTAATTTAATTCCTTGATCTCTCACGCCCGTTGTACTCGCATAGACTTATACCTTTGCATCTTGAGTCAGCCTATCGCTATGCAAGCCAGGATCATCAAGTCCTTTGGGCTCGCACTAAAAGCTTGGATTTGTGTGAAAACACAAGAGCTGTTTAGGCCCCCAAAATAAAGGTTACGGCTCGGTTGATTTTATTTTAATTTAAACTAAGTGCGAAATAGAGTAAATGCAAGCGAACAAAAAATAAAAATGCTCTAAGCCATGTTCAGTATATATCAATAATAAAAGGAAAGTTAAAAGAGTAGGAAAGAAGAATGCAAACACAAGATAACACGGCGATGTGTTATCGAAGAGGAAACCGAAGAACTCGGTGAAAAACCTCACCACCGCCCTCCAAGCAGTAAATCAATCCACTAGACAATAAGTTGGGATACACGAATAGCAAGAGACCCTCCAAGTCTAATCTACCAAATGCACCTAAGCCCTCCAAGCTCCTACTCCAAAAAGACTTCTCAGAACCGTGTCTTGTCTAGCTTTCCGAATCCCGCAATTCAGCCCAATTACATCCGCTAATGCTTGGCTTCTTCCAATGCTTCCTAGTAGCACCAAAACCTCACTTTACACTCAGAATGAGTGTGGTAAGTGTTTGGGCTATCAACCTCTTAAGGATATGGATATGGAGAGGTAGGAGTTTGAGGAAAACCACAAAGGATTATGTAGATAATTGTGGGTATAACAATCTCTAACTTTCAAGTGTGTATGCTAGGGTTTTCTCTCTGAAAATCACTCCTTACAATACATGGGTAATAAGGGTATATATAGTGTGGGTGAAGATGTAGTGTAGCAGATATGCCAAAATAGCAAAATAGAATGCTTTGCGGGTATTTTGCGGGAACTGCGAATTACTCACCAAAACCATTTGTCATGACTCTTCGCATTCTAGTCATGTGCTCTGCACGTGCCTCACTTTGTGGGAAGTCTTCTCTCGAAACTTCTCGCGAAATCCACTTGATCTTCAATAGTGTCTTAAGTCTTCACACTCTCTCTCACACACAACCCATACAATGAAATCCCATATAAAATACAAGGTAAACATCATTGAACAAAATTACAATCAAATTTGGCACGGAATTAAAGCCAATACAAAATAGTTGTAAATCACAACTTTACAATCTCTCTCTTTGGCTATTCCGTGACAAAACCCCTAAAAATAGACTCTAGACTTAAATGTGAGTTTGGGAACAGTAGTAAAACTCACTCACACCTAATCTAGAAGCTGTGAAGCACTTGCACGTATACACCTGTATCCTGAAACACTCGCACACAAATAAAACTTTCATTAAGCTTATAACAAGTTGAATACAAGGTACGTATATGAATAAGTAAAATGCGATCAAGGTGACTAACAAGATATAAACTATGAAGCATAACTTGACCAAACATGAACAGTCATTAAAGAATGACTACAATGAACATTTAACTAGTAAGTGATTATTCGGGCACGCAATGCAATTAAGAGCAATGCAAAAATCAATTGCATGTCCAACACACAACCAATGCAAAACACAAAAGGTATTTGCATTAAGGATACAAGATCCAACAAGGGCACAAGTGTGTTTGAACACACAACCAATGCAAAATACAAAGGTATTTGCATCAAGGATACAAGATCCAACAAGGGCACAAGTGTGTAGTACTAAAGATAATGTATGCATTAATCTAAAAGTACTTAAAATGCTACAAAGCAAGGATACATAAACAAAGTACTAAAAATAAACTAAAGTTTTAAACTAGAGTACTTTAAAGCTTTAAAAGAAAGCAATGTAATTAGTCAAGAGTTATAAAAGCTATAAGGTAAATGAAAGTAGACTACTAAAACCAAAAGTAAACTAATAAACCACCAAAATAAACTAATATCTATGATATGCTATGCTATGCTTCCCCTCAAACTAAGCAGCTCCCCCTCAAACTACTCCCCCATTTTGACTGGAATGGCCAAAGAGGCTAGAACTCTTCAGTTTTGATTCAGAGCCTACTTGATGATGTCGTTGCTCCATCATCGTGTCCTTAATCTGAGACGATAGTGTAGTAATCTGGCCTTCGACATAGATAAACTGATCCGAGGTGTACTGTACATGGGATTCTAGCATACCATACATCTGGTCAACCCGTGCAATGAGACGATCAAGGCGATCAGGTCCCCGTGCTTATGCTTGGGAGGATGGTTATGCAGAGCCCTTTGGGGCTGATGTGAGCCTGTCAGTCTCTTCCTCTGTGTCCCCACCTTCTTCCTCAACATTGTCCCTTGGGATTTGAGAAATGCCAATTTTTGGTCTGGTGATATAAGCTTTGCTTCGGGTCATTGTTGGAGCACTAATTGAAGAGTCCCTTTGCATAATGGTAAGACCACTTGGAAACTTCAACCTTGTTCTTGCTATAAAAGCCATGATAAGATTTGGAAATGGCAAGACGGTTATCGAATTCCTTTTGGTGATAGCTTTGGTCAAGAGGTAGTATATGTGACTGCATATGTCAATCTCCTTATGTGTGTAGAGATCATACTGAAACATAGTTCTTGGTCTGGAGAATATGGTGAAGTTTGTCACTAGGTAGAGGTTGTGGATCATTATATAGGCCAATGTCCTCATCTCCGTGGTGAAAAGAATTGTGGTCATTGACTTTGTTTTGAGAAAGCCACCGAGGAGATCTGCCATTGACTCAAGAGAATCTAATCTATCATCATATTGGATAGAAATTTGATGGGGTTCTGGATGAACTTCTAATACCTCTTGAATGGACTCCCTTGTGATAAAAAATTCTCTTTGCCTCACCTAATAATTTATGCGCTCCCTTTCCACAAAGGCAATCGTAAAGAATTCCCTTATGATCTCGGCAAAGACATTCGCACTTGGGTTCAGCAATTTTGTCCATGTCATCTCCTTGAACACTTCAGGAATGAGAGTGTTTTCAAAGGTCTCCATTCTTACAACCCTTTCCATGATGATCGTTGCCCTTTTATAGAAGTCGTTGTAGGCCATGTCTGCCTCAATGCTTCGAAAATTCTCTAAGTTCGAGCGTGGACGCTTTGATGATTTATTTGTGGCAGAATGCTTGGTAGGAGACATCTGCAAAGACAATCACAAAACACAAAGAGACAAGTGCAAAAACACAAAAACAAAAACACAAACTTGATTAGTACCAAGTTAGTCCATAAAACAAACACAAAGTCCTAAATAGAACATAAACGTCACAAGATCATGTAATGAGTGTTAAACATGTAATAACATATATCTAGCATGAGTGATATGCAAAACATGACAAGTGAACAAGTGTGTGCATCAAGTGTGCATATGGTGTGCATATGTGATGCGTGATCAAGGCATGACTAAGCACATTTGGGTCAAAGTGTGTAAAACACACAAGCAATGATCAAAACATGATAAACATGTATAATAATGGTAATTCCCAAAGTTTGGTACTCGTCGGAGTCCAAAACAACACCAAAATGCCATTTGGGCATTTTATCAAACACTTGGTATGCACCAACACAAACAACATGTAAGCAATGCATGAACATGTGTAAATCTTGCCTAAATACAAGTTGAAATGCCACAAGAGGCCAACACAAACACAATCAAAGAAAATGGGACAGAGCCCAATCAAGAAATTGAAACAATTTTCACAAAACTTAAAGTTTCCCAACCCTTTTTCAAAAAGTACACCCAACTCTTTTTCAAAAAGTACACCCAACTCATGAAAACCTAGAATCTAAGACATAATCTTAAGAAATAAAGAGAATAGATTGATCAAACATACCTTAGAGATGATTTTGAGAAGATTTCACTTGAGTTTTGGTTGGATTTTTGAGAGAAAATAGGTTTTGGGTTGAGAGAGGCTCAAAAGAGGCAAAGGGTGTGATTTTGAAAAACTGTCATACTCAATCCTATAAAAACTGAAAACATGCATTTTTTTGCGGGTTAGCTTCTTGTGAAGTTACTCATGAAAAGTTCCATTGAAGCACAAAAAATTTCGAGGGTGAGATTTACTTGCGAGACAGTCGCAAAAGTTTTCGTCTGAAATTCTTGTTTTGTCTATTTCATTTTCACGGGAAGAGCTTACTCGTGGGCTTCTTGCGAAAATGCCTCTGAAGAAGTTTTTGATGAAAAACATTAAAAATGCAATATGAAAAAAAACTCAAAACACAAAAGCATATAAACGCTTTAAAAAACATATAAAATACCGAAAAATATTTTTGGGTTTGATCGACAAGAAATTAAGTATACACATCATATTTAAAATGTACAATCACACAAATGAAATAAGCATTCATTGAGCAATAGACTTGTGTGTTATGTGTGTGTGTCAAATGTGGAATAGTCTTTAGTTTAGAGTGAAGTTTCAATAATCAATTCAATCAAGTCATACACAAGAAAATGAACATATATGACCTCCCACAAGAAAATGATTACAAATCTTTGAAGCTTTTCTTTTTGGCTTCATTCAAATCATAACATTTGATCTTTTACGAATAATATATCTCATTTTAAGATCGATGCCTGAAATTTTTGATATTTCAATTTTGAGAGTAAGCCTTTGGCTTTTTGAGGCACCATACATTTCAATACAAGTCGGTTTCTCTTTTTCCTAGTCAAATACTAGTATGTGTGATGGTTTTTGTAGCTCATTATCTCTTTTCGAGATTTGACATTGGTTGAGCTATAAAGCAAAAACATAAAAAGTGGGAAGATATATAGGTACAAGTCTATGCATGTATCAAAACCAACAAGGCAATTGACTAATCATTTATGACAAGTTTGAAGATCGATTTACAACAATCAAACATAGAATTCAAGATTGTTTCCCATAGAGATAGATATGCATACATAACAAGCTAGGCTCGTAAATGCACTATGCTATTAGTACAAAGATACTAGGCTAAACTCATATGTGATAAACACAACACAAGCAATCAAACTTTTTGGAGATTTTTTTTAATTTTTATGGTTTTTGAATTTTTGAACACACTAAAAAATAGAACATGTAAAGTAAGATCAATGAAAACAACAAGTCTGAAAATAAACTTGAAACGAAACATGCTAAAAACCAAAAGCAATGACACAAGAAGATTGTATACGTCATGATGCATGAACCTATGACCCTAAAACATTGGAAGTATTAATGCATGGGCATAGTGAGTGATCAAGCATGAGTACCCTTCTTCACCCACCCTTTACAAGTGTTTTGGGTGAGATCCTTAGATGGAGGGGTATGACCAACATAACTTTCAAACCTCGGGGTGAAGCTAGCAAGGCATAGTGAGATGTTCTTTAACATTTCCATAACATCTCTAGTGAGTTGTCCCTAACTTTCTCCTTTAGCTTGTGCTCCATTTGGTCTTCTTCTTGAATTTTCTTGGCCGCGCATAGAGTCAGCCTTCTTGAGTGCATGAAGCTTGAAGCAATTTGGCCTTGTATGCCCTTGCATGCCACAATGATGACAACAACGCTTCACTTGAGGCCCCTTTTGATTTTTTGGGTAATGACTTCCCTTTATCCTTTGGTTTTGCACTAATGGTTCTCTTTGCAACGATAGGGGTCTCAATCTCAGGCTTCACCTCTTTGAGTTTCTCAACATTCTTGGCTGATACGAACCTCACTTCCTTTTTGGGTTCACTGCTAGAGCTTCCTTCATCGGCATAACCTAAACTGGTCTTATCATGTGAGGATTTTTGTGAAGATAGCACATTGTCAATTTTCTTGGTGGAGATGAGCTCTATCTTGACATTAGCTTGGATAATTTCAAGTCTAAGGAACTTGATTTTAGAATAAGCTTCTACCAATTCTCCCTTGAGTCCTTCTACTTCACACTTTTCTTTCTTAAGTTGCACAAGAGTGCACCTGTGCTCTTCTTCATCTTTTTCACGACATTATTCGCAACCTTGACATATTGGCTACAATCTTATAGCAGAGCATCATAGATTTCTTGAAGGTTCTTCTCACCTTCATTGAGGCACACATCCTGTTAGGACATATGTAATTGGATGTTAGGAACATATGTCAACATTTTATGTATTGGCTAATCTTTTGACAAAATGCGCTTTATTTGTAATTGGGTAGATCTAGGACGTGTTTAATGCTTCAAGAAACAAGGTTTTAAATTCAAGTGTTAAAGCCATGCAAGTTTGTCCAAGAAACAAGTGAAGAAGTGCTGTTCATTAAAGTTCAATAGCTAGCTCGAGAGCTAGCATCTATCGAGGTTTAAAAGAGCTGTTTAAGCCTGAGGCTTGACAGCTGCTCGACAGCTAGGGTATCTATCGAGGTTTATGAAACTCAGTTTTTTCTGGACTGATTTTTATCCAATCCGTGATTATGTATTTGGGCTTTCTTTTCTCGCAACCCTAAACATATATAAGGATTATTTTAAGAGTCGTATCAGGTTGCATAGCCAAGAGCACAATTGCACAAGAGCATAATTCCTCAAGTGTAACTGAAAACCTAGTTTGCCTTAGTTCTTGAAGAAGTTGCTGTGTTTGTACACTGTAAGGTTTTGTGACCAAGCAACTTCGTGATCTTCATGTGTTGAAGAACAAAAGAACTTTGTAGCCAACATCCTTCTCAAGTTGGTGATCAAGTTGCGTACTAGGATCCGCGCATCTATTGGTTAGTCATGTACTGGGAGCCGTGCATTGAAAAAGAGAGATTGTCACTACAAAACAAGTCCAATTGGGTATTGGGGTAAGGGTTCAATTGTTGGTTGGTATAAGGTACTGGGATTCCTTTACTTGTAACCGCTTGTTTTGATAATAGTGGATTCTCGGGAGTGGTGACCTCAAAATCACCCGGTGGAGTTTTTGCTGTGTAGGTTTTTCCCATTTGTAAACAAATCACCGTGTCATTTAATTTCCATTGCATATTTAGATATTTGGTGATTTGTTTGTGCTGCCACGCTTGTTGCATGTAATTGAACCTAATTAATTCACTTGATTAATTAATTGGTTAATTTATCACAAGGGGTTAATACGTTCTTGGCCTATTAAGTGGTATCAGAGCAGGCACACTTTGATAGGGTTTAATCTTTGCTATGAGATCCATTGACCCCTGTTTGTCATGGATAGAGGACAGTCACTTATTGTACCTCCATTATTTGATGGAACTAACTATGCGTACTGGAAAGTATGCATAAGAGCTTTTTTGCAGTCCTTAGATGAGAAGGTGTGGCAGGCTGTGGAGATAGGCTAGACCAAGTCGAAGGAAGTACCGGCCGATTGGGATGATGCAAAGATCAAGGCGGCTAACTGCAACAGTAGGGAATTGAATGCCTTATTCAGTGTGGTTACAAATGAGGAGTTCAAGAAGATCTCCATTGAAACTGCAAAGGAGGCGTAGACTATTCTCCAGACAACCTATGAAGGAACTAAGGCTGTCAAGGATTCAAAACTTCAGAGGCTCACTACTAGCTTCGAAGAAATCAAGATGGAGGAGGATGAGTCATTTGATAAGTTCTATGCCAGGCTCAAGGACATAGTGAACTTAGCATTCAATCTTGGAGAAACCATTCCAGAATCTAAGATTGTGAGAAAGGTGCTCAGATATCTTCCCGAGAGATTTCATGCTAAGATCACCGCTATTGAAGAATTAAAGGATATTGACAAGATTCCTTTGACAGAGCTTGTTGAAAATCTACAAACCTATAAGTTGGGTGTCTAGGCTCGGGAAGTCAAGCAAGAGCAAGAGCAAAAGCAAGAGCATGGCACTAAAGGCTAAGTGCAGTGACACTGATGAGTCTTTCGATGATGAAGATTCTAAAATGAAGTCCTACATCACTTGGCAGTTCAAGAAGTTCATGAAGAATGCCAATGCAAAGGGCTTCAACAAGGACCGTAGGCAATCAAGTTCTTCACAGTCTAAGAGCCAAGATAAAGGGAAGAAGGATTTTAGGGATGGCGGCCAGTACACTGTGTTGTCAAGGATTTGGTCATATGAAACAAGAGTGCCCTACTTATCTCAAGTCTATTGGGAAAAGCAAGGCACTTGCTGCTACCTTGAGTGACACCGAACCTAAGGATGATTCCGAAAATAAGGATGATGGAATTCTAAATGCCTTCACCACCACTATCAAGCCTACTGAAGGAATTGTAGAAGATGTGGATGAAGAAGAAAACTTGGTGGAGACAAAATTTGAGAAGATGGATAAGCAAGATGACATCCACACAACCTATGCAAAGTTGTACAAGGTCTCGGAAAAACATGAGAAACTGTATAGGTTGGCCACCGAGAAGCTTAGTGATGTGGAGCTTGAATGAGAACAACTCTCCATAAAGTTTGATGAAGCCAATCAGACTATTGGAGTATTGAGATTTGAAAACAATTTCTTGGCTAAGAGAACCAAGAAGCTTGAGTCGGAACTATTCCAAGTAAGAGCTCAATTGGAGAGGACCTCAATTGCAAAGCTTGATGAGATGTTCAGCATGCAAAAATCTGCCTCCGATTGAACCGGTTTAAGGTATGATTTTTCTTCTTCTAATATTGCTTCTTCTAGTACTACTGTTTTTGTTTCTCTTGCTAACAATATTGATTCTGAGAATAATGATGCTAAAAATGTGATAGCTAGTGAGAACATAGATAATGATAAATCTATCTTAGGAGCACTCCCTAAGTTTGTTAAGAAAGAAATCAAAAACCTTAGGGCTAAGAAGAGTAATGATCAAAAGTCCAAAGAAGAAAAACAGCATCTCTGTCATCATTGTGGTGCAGTTGGGCATACTTAACCAAATTACTATAAGTGGTTAGCCACTCAACAGAGCAACAACACGGTCTCAGTAGGAAACCTGAGTTAGTTTCCATCTTCCCTTGCTCCTCTTGGAGATCTCCTCAAACCCTTAATGTTCCTTTCGAACTTAAACGATTTCAATTCTTCCCCCTCATCTCCGGTTCAAGATTTTGCTTAAAGGAAAGGTTTTTCCAAGGTGTGGAAGGAAAAGGGCTTCAAGTGATTTAGTTACTTTTTCACTCTCTCCCTCTTTTTGTTATGCTTGCATTACTTGTGTGTTATTTTTTGAGACAGTCTAATTTTTATGCATTACTTTATTTGACTTGTTTTTGTTTGGTTGTTTTTCAGTTTTGTTTTTTATTTTGTTTTTCATTCATAAAAATAAAATAAAAATTGAAAAAAAAAATACAAAAATAATGTGTGTTTGTGTACATTGGTACATGTGTACCTTGAATGGCCAATGAAACAAAGTTTTCTAAACTTTGTACCTTTTGTACCTTAAATGAGCATCTCTATGTACAAGTAAGCTTTGTGGCTCATGTTTGTGATGAGTAAGGTTAAGTGATCTCTTGTACTTAACACTCGTATCACTCTTTTTAACGGGAAGGACTAGAAAATCCTAAGAGGAAGGCATAAATAACCATCTCACCACTGTTGCCCACCAATTATGAAATGACAACAGTATGCTTCGGCATAGCAAAAGCGCAATTTCTAAAAACTTAACATAATTGGGTATTCTTTTCTCTCTCTTATATGCCCATGCATGACATGCTTAATAAAAGAAAAATATGCAAATAAAATAAAATAAAAGTAAAAAGATCAAAATGCTTCAAAACATGATTGCAAACATGTATTCTAAGAGATGTGAGAGTTATAGAATGTACCTCGAAGATGATAGTCTCCATCAAACAGTTATGATCGTGTGTGAGTTAAATTGATTTACTCATATCTCAAATCGTCATAACATAGAGACACTTATGCAATCTTGCAATGTTTTCTCACACAACACACAATATTCTTTGCTACTTTTGATACATGTGCAGGTACAGTGTGATTTAACCATCACAAGGTTTACATCCGCTAATGTATGCTTACAAAACTGTCTTAACTTGTTTTTGAAATATAAAATTGGTTAGACTTGTTTAGTGTGTGTGTGTGTGTGTGTGTTTTGGATCTAAATGCATGACATTTTTCTTGTTAAGAGATGTTTTTGAGAGGTTAAAATGTTGTTTGAATTTTTTGTTGAGTTGCATGTTTGATTGCATTCATGTCTGTGTTTTTTCTCTTCTCAAAAAATTGTTTTAAGCAATCTCGATAGCTCCTCGACACCTCTTGATAGCTAAGCTATTTATCGGGCTCTTTAGCTTTTTCTTATCGCAATCTCGATAGCTCCTCGATCTATCGAGAAAGTTTCTATCTCCTCGATAGCTCCTCGATCTATCGAGCTTGTTTTTGCTGTGGACACCTTTGGACACCTACTCAATAGCTGCTTCTGTCGACTCTTTAAAGCTCGACACCTCTTGATTTGTTGAGAATTACTGAGCTTCTATATATAGGGTCAACGCGATTCAGATCTCATTTCTCTCGATCTCTCTCGATTCCTATTTCCTCTTCACCTCCCAAAACCTCTCTTTCTCACTCCAAACTTCATCCTCAAGGATTTTTTGGCCTAGATCAAGTTTTTATTCACTTGGTAAGGGTCCTAATCCTTCTTTTTCATGCATTTCATGCATTCTGACCTAGATTTAGGGATTTGATGAAAATTTTGGGGTTTTTTGCAAAATTTTTGGGATGAGTTTTGTATTTTTGATCTTAAAACATCATGGATTGCATCACATGTGTATTATAACGATGTTTCATGCATTTTAGATGTGTGTTTACATTGTGGAATTGATTGTGTGCCGGTAGGTTTGGATTAGGCTGAACCCGTGATGGATTTACTATTGCATATCACATGCTCATGCATTTTCATGCATTCGTACCTTTAAGTTTCTATATTTATTAAATTCTATCTTGTTGGTGCTTTGTTGATTGTCTCTTTCTCCCTCTCTCTTTCTCTCTTGTTTACGTTAGTTGCGTCATGGCACCTAAGCATAAATCCACTCCGTCACGAAACCCTCTTCATTCCGAGGCATTTACCTCTTCTGATCCTACCCCTTCTCATATTTGGTTCTGTGATGATAAAGCCCACAATGACTTTTTAGAGAACTTTTCTAGACGAGGCATTCATTTGGAACGCCAAGTCATTTTGTCAGACTTTTCTGACATTAACTTACCTACTGTCATTCACAGTAGGATTGGGAGTTATTGTGTGACGTCCTGGTCACTTGTCCATCTATGCTGATCTAAGAGTTCTACTCCAACATGCATGTATTTGATTATTCGGTACCTGGCTTTGTCACTCGCGTTCGAGGTACGTGTATTATGGTCACTTTGGATATTGTATCCAATGTGCTCCATGTCCCTAGGTAGCGCATCCTGACTACCCTAGTTGTGAGTGTCTTAAGATTGTGTCTAAAGACGAGCTTATTTCTACTTTTTGTGAGCGACCTTCAGATTGGGGTGATCATCAGTTCACTTCTTGTTTGACCTTTGCTAAAGGTCCTAGGTTCATTAACATAGTTATGACCTTTGTTTTGCATCCTCTTTCTCACTATAACTCTATTACATAGCCCCGTGCTCGAGTTTTGTTATCCTTCATAGAGCATCTTACCATTGATTTTCCCTTTCATTTCATTCTTTTCATCATAGATGTGTATAAGGATACGACGACCCGTGATAAGCTCATCTTTCCTTCTGCTATCACGAGGATTTTATGCCATTTTTTCTGTTCTCTTTCCCATTTCCGATCACTTCCATGTCATATGTGCCATAGACATCGCTACCGTTAAACAAAGCGAGGCACAGCTACGTTCAAGGCGGTCCAGATCGACGGTTCCTCCAACGTCTACAGCTCCATCCACATCCCCTCCCTCTTCTTCTACGGGGGGTGTGACACTCGAGGACATCAGACATAGCTTGTGCGCATGGATGCTTGCCTTGACACTCTTAGTGATGAGTTGTGTCAGGTGAACACCTGTGTTGGGCGTATTGCACGACGACAGGCTGTCATGAGTGGCTTTGTTGCTTCTCCTCCTCCTACTCTAGAGGCTTATAAGGATGA
Organism: Castanea sativa; assembly: GCF_040712315.1. Taxonomy (NCBI): domain Eukaryota; kingdom Viridiplantae; phylum Streptophyta; class Magnoliopsida; order Fagales; family Fagaceae; genus Castanea; species Castanea sativa. Next base: position 15,187,445 of record NC_134021.1, on the reverse strand, counting down.
GGATGATGGTGATACTGAGGATGATGATGCTAGCTCTTCCGGTGATGATGATATGTCTACTTGATACTCTTACCCTTTGTCACTTGTGACAAAAAGGGAGAGTAGTTTTGAGATGAGAGTAGTCATACTCATAGGGGGAGGGTTAGTATAAGAGGTTTCTTTTAGGGGGAGTGTTCATATTTTTGAGGGATGTAGTGAGGATTTTGATGTATCCTTTTCTTTTCTTTCTATTTTAGATACATTCTTCTTGTACCTTAGATCTTGTGACCATTTAACACACATTGTACTTATATTTGCTTTATATATATGTTGATGTATGTTATTTCACCTATCTCTCCATGTGTTGTTTCTTTTCTCCCTTTATACACATGTTTCTTATTATCTGTATGCAATCTTTTATTTTTGTTTCACACAAAGATGCCTTAATGAGTTTTGTTTAAGTGTTTCAGAAATACAGGTTGTCAAAGTCTTCTTTCCATAAACTCTCTTCTTGCAAAGTTTTTCAAGAGTTTGTGTTAAAATAAATTTTATTGTACTTAACAAGTGAGTATGAGTTGAGTGATTTATAACTCCTCTCATATGTTCATTTGTTTGTTGTGGTTTTGTCACAAATTGACAAAGGGGGAGATTGTTAGGACATATGTGATTGGATGTTAGGAACATATGTCAGCATTTTATTTATTGGCTAATCCTTTGACAAAACGCACTTTACTTGTAATTGGGTAGATCTAGGATGTGTTTAATGCTTCAAGAAATAAGGTTTCAAGTTCAAGTGTTAAAGCCATGCAAGCCTGTCCAAGAAATAAGTGAATAAGTGCTGTTCATTAAAGATCGATAGCTAGCTCGACAGTTAGCATCTATCGAGGTTTAAAAGAGCTGTTTAAGCCCGAGGCTCGACAACTGCTCGATAGCTAGGGTATCTGTCGAGGTTTATGAAACTCATTTTTTCTAGACTGATTTTCATCCAATCCGTGATTATGTATTTGGGATTTATTTTCTCATAACCCTAAACATATATAAGAATTATTTTAAGGGTTGTATCAGGTTGCATAGCCAAGAGCACAATTGCACAAGAGCATAATTCTTCAAGTGTAACCGGAAACCTAGTTTGCCCTAGTGCTTGAAGAAGCTACTGTGTTTGTACACCGTAGGGTTTTGTGACCAAGCAACTTCATGATCTTCATGTGTTGAAGAACAGAAGAATTTTGCAACCAACATTCTTCTCAAGTTGGTGATCAAGTCGCGTACTAGGATCCGCGCATCTATTGGTTAGTCACATACTGGGAGCCGTGCATTGAAAATGAGAGATTATCACTACAGAACAAGTCCAATTGGGTATTGGGGTAAGGGTTCAACTGTAAGTTGGTATAAGGTATTGAGATTCCTTTACTTGTAACTGCTTGTTTTGATAATAGTGGTTTCTTGGGAGTGGTGACCTTAAAATCACCCGGTGGGGTTTTTGCTGTGTAGGTTTTTCCTATTCATAAACAAATCACCGTGTCATTTAATTTTCACTGCATATTTAGTTATTTGGTGATTTTTTTGTGCTGCCATGATTATTGCAAGTAATTGAACCTAATTAATTCACTTGGTTAATTAATAGGTTAATTTATCACAATGGGTTAATATGTTCTTGGCCTATCACATCCTTATCATCCGAACCTTCAACTTCTTCACTGTTCGAATGCACACCAAGCTCATCAACCAAATTGCTCAAATCATCCTTAGAGTCAACGGTGGTAAATGCCATGAAGGCCTTATAGTTTCTGTCACTATCACGCTCTCTTTTCATGTTTGAATTTGAGCTTTCGGAGTTGCTAAGGGTAGTGGCAAACATTTTACCCTTCCCTTTCAAATAGTTGGGACATTCCTCTTGAGATGTCCATGACCATTGCATTCGTAGCACACGATTCCTTGAGGGGATTGAGAATCCTTCCCATCTTTCTTCTTGAACTCCTTCCTATCACCTTTGGAGGATGAGAACTTTCCTTTGCTAAAAGACTTCGCACTATTTTTCATCTTAAGAAATTTCTGGAAGTTCTTTTCAAGGAGCGCTACCTCTTTCTCCACATAATCTTCTTCAGAGGAGGAGTCATCCATTCTCTCATTCATTGATGGTTTTGAGAGCAAGTGATTTGCTTGGCTTGTGAGAAGGCAGTCCAAGCTCATATGTTTGGAGAGATCCAATGAGTTCTTGAATCTTGACCTCATTCAAATCTTTGCTCTTTTCTATAGCTGTGACCTTTGCACGGAAGCTCTTTGGTAAGGACCTCAAAATCTTTCTCACCACCCTAGCATCGTTAATCTTCTCACCAAGATTAAGCTTGGTGATCACTATCTCATTGAGCTTCTTGAAGAATGAATCAAATGACTCATCGTCATTCACCTTGAGCTCTTCAAATCAAGTAGTAAGCATTTGGAGCTTTGTGTCATTAACTTTCTTGGCACCTTTATAGGTAGTCTCAAGAATTATCCAAGCTTCTTTGGTGGTCTTCACATGAGATATCCGATGAAATTCATCAGTAGACACACCATAAAAAATAGCATTAATTGCTTTGCTATTGGCATTACCAAAGCAAGAGCTGCCTTATCCCATTCGGATTTGGTGGTAGTGGGTCTATCATACCCATTCTTGACAGAATCCCATACCGTCTCATCTATAACACAAAGAAATGCCCTTATAAGAACTTTCCAAAATGCATAGTTGCTCCCATCAAAGAATGGTGGAGCATTAAGCGTTTGTGATCGATCCATCACAAAAGGGGTCTAGGATCGCACTTAGGTAATGAAATCACAACAGGTGCACCCGCTCTGATACCAATTGAAAGTTCGGATTTGTGTGAAAACACAAGAGCTTTTTTGACCCCCAAAATAAAGGTTATGGCTCGGTTGATTTTACTTAAACTTAAACTAAGTGCGGAATAGAGTAAATGTGAGCGAACAAACAATAAAACTACTCTAAGCTATATTCAGTATATATCAACAATAAAATGAAACCTAAAAGAGTAGGGAAGAAGAATGCAAACACGATAACACAGCAATGTGTTATCGAAGAGAAAACTGAAGAACTCGGCGAAAAACCTCTCTGCCGCCCTCCAAGCTGTAAATCGATCCACTAGACAATAAGTTGGGATACACGAATAGTTAGAGACCCTCCAAGCCTAATCTACCCAATGCACCTAAGCCCTCCAAGCTCCTACTCCAATAAGGCTTCTCGGAACCGTGTCTTGTCTAGCTTTCCAGATCCCGCAATTTAGCTCGATTGCATCTGCTAATGCTTGGCTTCTTCCAATGCTTCCAAGCAACACCAAAACCTCACTTTACACTCAGAATGAGTGTGGTAAGTGTTTGGGCTATCAACCTTTCAAGGATATGGATATGGATATGGAGAGGTAGGAGTTTGAGGAAAACCACAAAGGATTATGTAGATAATTGTGGATATAACAATCTCTAACTCTCAAGTGTGTATGCTAGGGTTTTCTTTTTAAAAAGCACTCCTTAAAATATGTGGGTAATGAGGGTATATATAGTGTGAGTGAAGATGTAGTGGAGCAAATATGCCAAAATAGCAAAACAGAACGTTTCGCTAGTATTTCATGAGAAGGCCTTACCCGCGAATCACTCGTGAAACCAATTGTCAGACTCTTCGCATTCCAGTCATGTGCTCTGCACGTGGCTTACTTCGCAGGAAGTCTTCTCGCGAAACTTCTCGTGAAATTCACTTGATCTTCACTAATGTCTTGAGTCTTCACACTCTCACTCACACACAACCCATGCAATGAAATCCTACATAAAATACATGGTAAACATGATTGAACAAAATTACAATCAAATTTGGCACGAAATTAAAACCAACACAAAATAGTTGTAAATCACAACTTTACACGCACAAATTTGATTGACATGGAGATGGAGGTTACAAATTGATGAACCCATGCACTTAAGGACAAGATTTGGTATTTTAGCTAAATCTGGTTATTAGGCATGGTGCAGGCATGCATGTGATTGATTAAGATAGTTACTAATTACTTAATCTTATATGTTGTAATTTAGTTCTGTTGGAAGCCATAAGGAGTAGCCCTTATACCAAATTTAAACACAGTTTGAATGAATTATCACTCACACTAATATGTTGGATGTTGTTTGTATTAGATTTATAGTGAAATATAAAATAGATAAAGATGACAATAATTCAAAATTGCCGACAAAATTAAATTTGGTACGTGAGATGGCAAGTAATGACAAGTTTTGCTAATTTTCAATTCATTTTTTGTTGCCTATTAAAACTTCGACCACCAATGAGTAAAGGAAAATTCCACATAAATATCATATATATATATATATATATATATATATAATAACTAATAGCTGAAATTTTTGACTTTTTGTTGACCCTTTTTCATTGCGCCACGTGGTTACATAAATAACTGACACGTATACAATTAAAAACATAAAACAATGTATCTTTTCAGCGGTTTGCTTATTTAGTTTCAGAGGGTAACTACTTATTATTGTTTATATACACTGTTTCCTTTTTTTTTTTTTTTTTTTTTTCTTCTTTCCGTTTTTCCGTTTTCTTTTTTTTTTTCCCCGCTGTGAGAACAAACCCGGCGAAGGTTGTGGACAAAAACAGAGTGCCCTTGACGCTGCTGCTATTGGTAATTCTTTTCTTCACAAACATTAGTTGCTCTTGCTTACTCTTGCATTAGTTGGTCTAACTCTTTCAAACCCACACCGTTTCAGTGGGTAACTACTTATAGCGAAGGTTGTGAACAAAAAAACACAATGCCCTTGACGCTACTGCTATTGGTAATTGTTTTCTTCACAAACATTAGTTGGGGCGTTTTTTCAGAAGTAACTACAAAACTCAAACTATATCATTAGTAAGCAAAGGTTTGAAACAAATTTGGTTTCTAACAAATCGAGTCTATTGGACTCGATTTTGGGCTTATAATTGTACTCCATTTCTCCATTGCGGCACTGGTTGAGCTGGACAAGGAGTCCACGTAGGCACAAAAATCGAGTTCAATGAACTTGATTTTTGGCCATGAAAATCGAGTTCAATGAACTCGATTTCTATTTTCCACATTAGTCACGGGCACACGTGATCACTTTAAAGTAAATCGAGTCTACTGGACTCAATTTTTGGTCTCCATGGTTTTCGGGCACGTGGACGTAACTCGAGTAAAGGAGGCTCGATTTATTTGCTTCTAAAAATCGAGTCTCCTGAACTCGATTTCTGTGAATGGTCCCCAACCCATCCACGTGTCATGTGGGTCCCAACTGGGACCTTTTTCCCCCCTTACCCGGCTCACACCCTCTCTTATGCTCTCATTTCTCTTCTGCTCTCACAGCAGCAACACTCACACAACCCTCATCACTCACACAACTTACTTCATCACTCACACAACAATCACACTCAACTTTCATCAACTCTCAGGTAATGTTTTTTACAATATTGATAATATTTTTTGTTAGTTAAATATAGTGGTTATTTGCTAGGTTATTTTTTTAAGAAACAATTAGAACATATTAGGAAAATTTTTGTTTTTTTGTTTGTTAGTGTAAATATTGTGATTAGTTTGTTTGTTTGTGGGTAGTTTGTTAGTATATTGTGATTATTTGTTAGTTTTTTTTAATTATTATTATGATTAATTATTGGAAATACTTAGTACTAAATATTGTGATTAATGTTATTACAACATATTTGGAAATTTTTTGTTTTTTTGTTAGTGTAAATATTGTGATTAAATTATTTGCTAAGTTTTTTTTAGGAAATTAATATTGTGATTGTAAATTGGGAATTTTTAGTACCAAATATTGTGATTAATTATGTTATTATAACATATTGGGAATATTTGCTTATTTTTTGTTAGTGTAAATATTGTGATTAAATTATTTTCTAGGTTTTTAAAAAAAATTAATATTGTGATTAATTATTGGGAATATTTAGTATTGGGGAAATATTTAGTACCAAATATTGTGATTATGCTAGGTTTTTATTCAAAATTAATATTGGGAATATTTAGTACTAAATATTGTGATCAATTATTAGGAATATTTAGTACTTTTAGGTTTTTGTCATTGGTATGAAATGGATTACGAGTTTGATACCTAAGACACCCATTACAGTCTTTTTAGTATAAATTATTTCAAGATATAGTTGTTTCAGATTTGTAACAAAGATTTCAATGGGTAACTAGTTGCTATAATATTTTTGTTCATCATATCTTATTTGAATGGGTTTTGAAAGTCATGCCTCTAGAATGATTTGGATGTGAGTATATGCAAATTTGGTTGAGGTTAGTATTGTTGGCATGTCATACCCAAAGTTTTGTGATTGATGTTGATTGAGAGTTATAAATTTGTCACTAACCCAATTGCACTTGATGATCTATAGGTTGATAATGATCTATATAAATATATACTACGGTGGATCCCTTAGCAATGCCAACCCTTATGACGGATTTCCATTTCAAGGTCCGGGTATCCAGTGCTGTTATATGATGGTACGCCATAAGTTAAAGACCTTGAGTGATTTGAAGATAAAAATTATAGAAGAGCTGCAACTGAACCCTGCTTTGCATGACATACATATTACTTTCCGTTCTCCACATGAAGTCCTCAATCAATGCATTAATTACAGATATATGGCAATTACAGAAGACAAGCATGTGAAGTTCATGTTTCATAAGATGCGTCAATGGGAACAAGTAGCAAATTTTGAGTTGTACGTTAGTTTGGAGCCGCGTGTAGAAGTCGGCGCAGAGGATATTGTACAAACAACTACATCTCTATAGTTTGCAGTCCTAGATGATCAATGCACCATGTTGGGAGGCTATACACCCCCTTTTCAAGAGACACCAAGAACAGTTGAGAGTGAACCTGATAATAGATATGAAGATCAATTTTGTACACATCGAGGTGAATCCTCTACAGTTCCAGTAGTTGAAGATGAAAACGAACACTGTGTTGGGGAAGATCTTGACGATAGAGATGAGTACGAAGAGAGGATTGAGCGAGGTGACTTTGATAGGGGTGTTGATGACCATGAAATTACTCTCAATCCTAATGTTGATGATATGGATGAATGTGATGAAGATGATGCAAACCCTACTGTTAGAGTTCAGCATGTTACAAATGCAACCCCCGTTTATGAACCTCCCGCCTTATCATTTTATGAAAATACTTGGGAAAATATGGTTGATCCTGAAGTTGGTGAGCAAGCATTTGCTTCTTCTTGGAATGCGGACATGAATTTTTGTACGGGGTTGATTTTTGTGAATAAAGAAGCGGTGAAACGTGCATTAACAATTTATGCCGCAAAGCATAACAGAAACTTTCTGACTAGTAGGTCGACCAAAAGTAGACTGTATGTGAAATGCATGGATGGGTCATGCAAGTGGTACGTTGGAGCAGTCATGAAGCCTAAACAGGAAATATGGATGGTCACATCTTATGGGGGTCCTCACAGTTGTATGACCCTTGGCATGGCTCTTGATGGTAGAATGATGGATTGTAATTTTCTTGCAGCAGAATTTGTTCCAACGTTGCGAGAAAATCACACGGCAACAATTCAACACCTTAGAGATTACATCAAAGGGAAGTATTATGAACATAAGCTTTCTTACTATAAGATATGGGATGCGAAACAAAGGGCTATTGCAAAGATATTCGGCGATTGGGAAGAGTCTTACGAAAGGTTGAAAAGGTTGTTATTGGCATACTTGGATCAAGAAGCTGGCACCCGGTACTGATATCTCACTGAACCGAGGGAGGAAGGTGTTACAATATTGCGATATGTATTTTGGGCTTTCGCTCCTTGCATTGAAGGATTCAGACATTGTAAGCCAGTAATCAGTATTGATAAGACCCATTTGTATGGTAAATATCGAGGGGTGTTGATGATTGCAATGGCCACCAATGCCAACAACAAGGTTTTGCCTCTTGCCTTTGCTGTTGTGGACAAAGAGTCAGGGCCTAGTTGGAGGTGGTTTTTAGATTGCGTCAGGTTTGCACTGGGGGATGTGATAGCAAATAAGGACATATGCATAATTTCTGACCGACATAAGGATATTCGAAACGCAATTGCAAACTGGCCTAGAGATGATCATGGACGAGTACGAGTATACCACAGATATTGCCTTCGACATGTTGCTAGTAACTTCAACACGCATTTTCAGGACACCACTTTAAAGTCATTGGCCTTAAAAGCGGGGTATGCTACTCAGGAAGCTAAATTTGAGTTGTACATGCAACCTATCAAGGAAGCTGAGATCGAGGCTCTTAGGAAGAAATCAGCCACTGAACAACAGGTAAGTGAACCTGACCCATCCATCATGCCATACACATATCTAATGAAAGAGGATATAGAGAAGTGGACCCAGCTACGTGATGGTGGATACCGTTATGGGGCTATGACAACCAATGTCTCGGAGTGCTTCAATGGAGTACTCAAAGGTGCCCGTGGCCTGCCCATTGTTGCACTGGTTGAATTCACTTGGAGCAAACTTGTTGCGTATTTCCATGATCGACACAAAAAAATTACTCATGATCTCTTGGAGGGCAAGGTGTGGAGTAAATATGCCTTAGAAATCTTTGATGCAAATCTGAAAAAATCTAAAACACACCAAGTAAGGCCGTTTAATAATGTCCATGGTGTATATCAAGTAATGACTGCATACAACATCCATAGCTCTAGAGGGGGACAACATAGTCATGAAATAAACATATTGGCCAGAACATGTGGTTGTGGAAAGTGGCAAAATTGAAAGATCCCTTGTTCACATGCGATTACAGTTCTTCAGTACTTGGGGCAAGATGCAAGTGCATATATTGACCCATGCTATAGTTTGGAGAACGCCATTCGCACCTACTCATACCAATTTATGGTGCCAAAGTTAGAGTCATTGTGGAGGGATGTGGAAGGTCCAAAGTGGGTGCCTGACCCAGACCTGTTGCGAGCCAAAGGTCGACCTGTGAAGTCTAGGATACGGAATGAGATGGATGGGGTCCGGCGAAAACCGGGAAGCCAAAGGCCAGATTCTGACTTGAGGGAGATTCAACAAAAGCAGAGCTGTGGACTGTGTCATCAACATGGGTATAACCGTAGAAAATGTCCGCTTTCCCGTGGGGCTTCGACAAGCAATACTAACCCAACCTAGGTAAGTGATGCTTTTATATAAAATTTCATGTTTGTATCAATTATCCAAGTTACATAGATTAGTACCGTTGTTTTGGCTGTTGGTATCTAACGACAATATTTCAATTTTTCTCAGGTATGCAGATACTTGATTTTGGAATGCCATTCTAGATGTAAATTGTGGTTCTCCTTATTCTGTATTCGAACTTACTACTGGGTTGTATCAGCACAATTATTATTTTCTTTTATCACTAAATGCACTTGTAATCGAACTATTCTGTATCCAATGTACATGTTTCTATATTGTGATATTATGAATGGTTAATTTTATCTTTCAATTAGTTGTTAATTATTTCTATTAGCTGTTATACTCATCTGTGTTGGTGCTTCTTGTTGAGACTATAAGAAAAAAAAAGGAAAAAAAAAAAAGAAAAAAAAATGGAAAAAAAAAGTAAGCAAAAAAACGGAAAAAAAAAGTAAGAAAAAAAATGGGAAAAAAAAGGTAAGAAAAAAAAGTAAGTAAAAGAAAGGAAAAAAAAAGTAAGAAAAAAAATGGAAAAAAGTAGGAAAAAAAAAAGGTAAGAAAGAAAATGGGAAAAAAAATGTAAGAAAAAAAAGTAAGAAAAAGAAAGGAAAAAAAAATGTAAGGAAAAAAAAAGTAAGAAAAAAAAAATCACGTTTTGGGTGGTTTCCTGTCAGGCCCTAACTGAATCCACGTGTCAACCTCACAAAAAATAATTGCCCCATTCAGTCCTCACTATTACCCTCATGATTTTATTAAAGAATAACTTGTCCAAAAGGCTGTGTTAGAAAGTGACTTTTTGATGTGCCAAATGCTAATTTTTTTTTAAAGTGTTGATGATAGTGCTTTAATGCCTTTAGCATGAACCATGACACCTTTTGTTTTGCACTTAAATGAATATACCGTTTAACCTTCAACTATAACTTCTAGTTGAGTCTTCTTTCCTAATCAAAATCAAAAGATCATAGATGACAAAGGGTAGTGCTGAAAAGCCACCAGCTCAAGGCTCACGTTTTTACCTGAGATCATGCCCTCTACATCCAGCTACTCACCCCAACCAATTTTTAGGAACAAAAATTCTTCCTAATTACATTATGTAGGAGAAGACAGGGATGACCCTTAGTTTGTTGAAAAAGGTAAGGTAGTATAGACTATAGCCTATAGACTCCATTTTTTTTCAATTATGAATCCGTGTGGAGAACCACACCTGTGATACAAGTTTAAATTATCTTCTACCAATTTTTTTTCTCCATATAGCATAGGAAATAATGCAGAAGTTCCGCACGATACAAAATATCACAAGCTGCAGTCAAGCCTCCATGAAAGATCAGCTGATTCTATACTATAACAATTAGCAAAGTGTTAGAGAACATCAAATCTGTCAGGATTCAAACTTGATACAAAAAGTGGGACGTCGGTAATAATGTGCGAAGTGATAGATTGAACATAGCACTTGCACATACAAACAATGAAGTTATTGTTAACCACAACAATGGCTTTGATTTAATAAGGATTGGCATAATGACAATAGCCAAAAAAAGACTCACATGATATACAACACGAACTTATGCCAACAAAACAAAATTATACCAATATCATACAATAAAACAAGAGGCAACGTTCCTCAATATGAAATTATACAACATCTGATATACATATTCAACCAATTGAAGAAGTTTTGGCTGAAAGGTGAATAAGCACACGCCTATGGTACGTGGTACGAAGCTTCTTGTATTTCTTCACAAAGGTCCCAAGGTCCACATCCTTATTTCTTCACAAAGCTACCCACATCAAGGCGCTGGACTTGGGTAAGATTTCCATGAAGCTCAGCAGCTTTAAGGCCAGCTACTCCTAATAGAATCTTCAACCTATGTGCAGCCTGTTTTGTTCCGCTGCAAATACCAGTAGAAATTCATTAACAACTCAAGAAAAATCTATTGATCCAAAACACCTAACCCAAGTTGACGTAATTGATAAGCCTCTGGTACTTTTTTCTTTCTTTTTTTGAAGCTTAGGAGCACAGGTATGATAGATTGTAAGTACTCAAGACAAGACTTTCAATTGACTTTAATTAGGAAACAGGATTCATGACATCCCACCCACTAGACTGTCACATGGAAAAAGGTTTTACTAGAAATGTGAAATCCCTAGAATATACAATTATCGGTGAACAAATCCGAATGCAAAAAAGAACAAAAAAAGAACATCAATATACCAATTTATCATACTAGAAGTACTTATATATAGGACAAAAAACATCAAGAATAACTGATCTTAGAAAAGTAGTTATTTAGTAAGATAAGGAGTCGATAAGAATTGGAAGTTTTGGGGTTGGGGTAATTTATATATATATATATATATATATATATATATATATATATATATATATATCATTTTTGGCTATATGGAGAGCAAAGGCAGAAAGAAGACAAATGGGCAAGCCATGGAAAAGACCAAAGAGTGATAGTAAGTTATATAAATGTGGATAACAACATTGAATTTAACAGTTGTGAAGCAATTTCATTCAATTGATGCAAAAAAAAAAAAAAGGGGAACAAAAGATAGAAAACCCAAAAATAGACACAAACCTGATCATTGTCATTCAAAGTTTGGAATTTCTGTAGGACGTCCTCAGCAAGAGACCGAGCACGGCAGTATAATGCATAAGCTTCTGCCCTCTTTCCAGCCAAGCTGTAAGATTTTGCCAAGTAGAAGCACCTGCCAAAATGTTGAGAGGCCTATAAATTAAATTTGAGCAAGGAACAACAAAAACCCATTCTAAAAATCAACTAGAACAAGTGTAATCTCAATTATGTTTTTGGGACCTAGACCAAGAACCTTGTAGCTTAACTGATTGGCACCTCTTGGTATTTCCAATTGAGACATATAGGATTCAAATCCCCACACCCCAATTATTGAATTATCAAAAATATATTTGTGAACCAGACACAGCCTTATCAATTTGAAAAGAAATATTTCCAATGAGCTCTAACTAAAATGACACCTCCTTACCTTGTAAGAGCAAGGTGGAGGATGAGATCATGGGTTTAAGACCCATCAAGTTCATCTGAAACTTACTAATCAAAGAAAATAGAAATGCAAATGAATAATGGTTTTAATATCATACAGAATGCTGAGAGGTTAAGAAACAAGTCCATCAGAGCAGCATAGTTGAAATGGTGATGCTAATGAGGATGACAAGAAAGAAAAGGTTACGGTAGAACAAGGAACCTGTTAAAGCTAAGATTTCAAACATCCATAAACTATAATTTTCCAAAAGGTACTAAAAATGAAAGACATGTATGTCTTAAGAAAAGAAATGAAGAATTGCGATGCAATTGAAGATCAATTTCAACATTTAAAAAGACATAGGGCTGTAATCTTAAAATACTTGCAGGAGTAGCAATAAACTAAATAAAAAGCATTTTCTAAGACCACTAAAATAAAAAAACTCAGAAGCCAAACCTTTCTGCTCTAAAGGACAAACTTTTAAGTGCATACTCTTCAGAAAATGCCAACTCTTCGGGTTTTCTATCTCTTCCAGAACTGACTAAATCTGAAAGATCAGCTGTATTCTGCAAAATATAACATAATCATTCACAAAGTTTTCTAATAAAATTTGATGCTAGCATCTTGCAACTTCAGTAGTACATTTAATGAGAAGAAAGCCAAGTAACAAGCAATTAAATAGAGATAGTTAACCTGTAATAAAAGATCATATAGGCGAACAAGCTCTTCAGGCTTGGTAACTTTCTCATTTTTGTCATCACGTCGCCTAGTAAGTTTACTCTTTGCAAGGGTAACTAACAACTGGTTGCGCTCAATGGTTCTTTGTCCTAAAACAGCACTAACGGCTTTGTCAAGACCATTTAAGTCATCTTTCACATTTTCAACATTCCCTGCACTGACCTAGAATATACAGTATATCAGGAAAGCAGTCTAAAAGATACAAAATAGGATTGAACTATGAGAATGATTTCTTACAATTTTTTTTTAAGAGTAATTTTTTTAATGAATAATCTAATGAAGTCCTTTTTTCCTCTCTTTTTGAGAAGTGAATTTTGGCCCCAAGTGAAGGGGCAATGACATATTTAAATGACCAACCTCCGTAACATGAGTCATGGCTCCCAACCATGTTATCTCTAGGGGTTAAATGGACCTCACTTCTAATAGAAATAAAACAATGACATTATGAAGTAACTTTCCATACCAAGTCACTACGAATGCAGCTCCTGGCTTCATGATATGCAGTAAAAATTTTGTCAAAGATGGCCAGTCTTTTCTCTGCTGGCAGTGAATCTGCGGCTGGACCATGTAAATCTTTTTCCAATTCTTGAGCTGAACAAATTTGTCACATAAAACAAAACTTGAGACATAAAGCAAAACTTGAGACTTTTTGGACTATAAAAGTAAAGAAGGGGAGAAAAAAAACCAGCAGACACAACCATACTTGAATAAATTCAGAGAAGTTACAAGTGCACTAGTTAAGCAAGAGAAAAAGGTATATTTTTCACAAACGGGATAGTTGCATAAAATATAATCATCGCCAAATATCCAGTTGTGGCTGGAAACCATCAGAAGACTTTTAGTGTGGTTTAACTCATGGGAGTGAAAGAAGTGAAGAAATATACCATTATCCGCAAAAAATTACATACAAACCTACAATAAGATAAGATTGAGAAGAATGTTAAAATAGTCATTACCCAAAAGATAGAAGTGAGGAATTTAACTGGCATAAAGTTATTTACTGAACAAGAATGGAGAATGGCTACTTCAGAAGGACGTGAAAGAGAAAAGAGGAAGAGAAAATGATTGGGTGGGGGGGGGGGGGAAGCAAAAGAAAAACATACTCTGGAAACCTTCCCTCAATTATTGACGCGTGTAGATCTCGGCTAAGCTGCAATTTTAAAGAAATTCACTTTCATTTATATGGAAGAAAAGAAATATTAAAAAAAAATTATATAAAAATTTTCTATTTGTACCTTCATCATATAGTACAGATTGTGATATGAAAGAAGCTGAGATCCCATGGCATCTTTTGTAACAAGGCAATGGATGTAGGCCCTAGAATAGGTCCTACAGACCTACAGAGAAATAGATACAATGAGGCAGGTGTATCATTATAAAATATCAATTTATAATACAATAATAATTAACCCAACATGTTTCGGTTATGACCACACCATACAAGCACATGTAGGATCAATGGGACGAGTATCATCAGCCATCGCTTTGTGTTTTAGCTTCAGCACTCCCTGCATAAAATATCATAAATATCAGAAATCATCCTTCCACCCACACTGAAAAAGAAATACCATTACATTTTAAGAAGTTCATAGTTAACAGGAGTTGACTGGCAACTAGGTACAGAGATGCATATTTAAGTTAACGATAGTTCACAATTCACATAAACAGGTGACCTGCCCGTATGTTTCATGTTCATGAGAAACATATGAATGAAGCAAAAAGTCTTTGTATATGAACCACTCATATTGCAAAAAGTTTACTGCATGAAATGTATCACAGCATATTGCAAAAAAACTGCAACTGTGGTAGTTGACTACTTATGAGTTACCATGAAAGCAATGAAGTGTTAAAAGTACTGTCAAGCTTACAACTAGAATTATCATTCACTGAAAATAGTATACACATACCCAGGTAAATTCCGATCAACAAGGCCTCTAACACATATATCTCTGATTACAGTATTATGACATAAGATTATTAGTAAAGAAAAAGAGTCAGAATTAAAAGATACATAGCTCAACCAAAAAAAGAAGAAGAAGATTACAGCTTGAATTGAGATTCACCTTAGCACAGGGTCTAATCCACCTTGTACAATACCAAACAAATTCTGCTCATGTGGTCTCTCATGTGCTGCTTACAGGATGCAATCCAGTGAGAATAACAGTAACTTAGTCAGAATAATCCCAAAATTTACCCAAGGAAGACTGGTTCTTTGATATAGATGCTACATGGCACAAAAGAACATTATTGGATCATCCATGAAACACTAGGAGATCCAGGGAAAACACTACAGGCCAAGATATCACAGTATCATATTATTGACATATTAGCACTACATGTATCAATCTTGTATAAGCATAACAACTCACTAACCTAGACATTACAATGATTACATTCTACATAAATTAAAAGCATGATTTCAACCAAGGCCTGAATAATAAACCTAAGGAAAAGATCTTTTGGGTTGAGAAGCCTAGGAATTTGCAGGTGGACCAAGGATACTGCATTAGAAAACTAACTAAGGTTGATTATGTATCATACAGATTTATAACCTCTTTATGTTGTTAGTGAAATTAAACATGAGTGTTTCTATTCTGGGTACCAAATGCAATTACCTGCTATACATCTGTCTATCCATCTAAGAGTGCGGTACATTGCTCCTTCTATTCGTGGACCAGTAATGGTTGTTTTCACTACATCATCAAGAGCCATAATAATATCTTCTCCAATCCTGTTCTGCACAATTTTTTGGGGAAACATAAGGACACAAGGTATTCAAGAAGGAAGTAGTAAAGAAACAATAACCATGCTTTAGCACTCAACCCTTTGGATGTTTGATTTTTAACTTCTGTCTAGAATTTTAAACTGGCAAATTTCTGCAGAGTAGTCCACCTTAAGGTGAGTTCCTCGGGATATTATAAATATGCTATAACAAATCCGAAAAATCAATAGAATATCCATACCACCACCAAAAGTTTCAAATAAAACACAAGCTTCAATTTTCCCCTCCCCCCCTCTCCAAAGTTTCAAAATACTAATTAATTATTTTGGCCGTCGGTAAATAAAACTAAAATTTATGCAATGACAATATATTATTAGGTTGTCAATTGTGATAATTAATTAAATTTCTCAATAATGCATTCCTGTTAACAGATTAACAAGAAACAATCTCAACAGAAGTACCTACTTGGATTTGAATTGATTCTTCAGGTGTTAGGAGCATGGGCTTTCCATCAACTGGTGACTGAAGTAAGAAAATGAAACCTTAGTTACAAGCAATTCATTGAATTTCAGCATGTAATTATTTAGGACTATTCTGCACACTTTCTGTGTAGTTCAGCTAGTCCATCGATCTAATAAATTATTTTATTCATAAAAAAATAATAATAATAAAAAAAAAGTTACAAGCGACAACAAAACAGTAGAATACTCCAAATTTCATAACAAAAGATCATAAATAAGTAAAAACAAGAAACTCAAATTATAAATTGGTAGAGTAATATCAAAGTTACACTGAGAATTCATCACTGAAACAAAGTAAAAAGAAAAAATTATATAGAGAATCCAACGCAAGCAGCCATGCCATATTAGATAACATTCACTGCCGATACGAGATTAGACTTGCACAATTGCATATAGAAGAGAAACATAACAGGTTTCTTATATCCTGAAAAAGTTCATTAGGATAGACAGGGTTTAGCCTCAATCAAATGTTAAACAAAAAAGTCAAAAAGAGTGAGAGAGAGAGAGAGAGAGAGAGAGAGAGAGGGAGAACTAAACAATGAATATGATGCACTCCCAAAGCATGCACCCGGGCACATAAAAACAAACCTACACATATTCTCACTTCTTGATTTTTAATTTTACCAAGTTTGGTACGTAAATTCTAGCAAAAGACAACATACATCTTCCAGTTCTTAGGAAGAACTTTGTACTACAACAACTTCAAAAATAAAAGCTGATCTAGTAAACCATCGCATTTCAACAAGAACCACGTTACAAACTTTAACCATATATATTAAAAGGTACCTGAAATGTAACGCCCTTTTCAGTGATGTCAGCCAAATGCAATAATGAAACCTGAAAACATCAGCAAAAAAAGTATGAGCTTTAACCGCATACATCATAAACCAAAGTTAGCTATACCATAAGTAGAACAATGAAAGATGTGATTACCAAAACAGTAACAAACAAAGGCTCCATTCGTTTTCTATAGAAAATATTTTGGGGAATATGACTTATTCTTCCTTGTTTTGTTGCAATGTGGAAAATAAACCAAAAATGATTTCTAGTGTTGCCCTTGCAATGAAAATCATTATGTAAAAATTCATAACAACAAGATGTTAAGAGACCATGATGCAGCACTAAATACTCACTAAGGAATGAAGTTTGTGATATTAAAAACGTTCACAAAAACCTCACCACAACTAAGGGGCTTCTGTCCTTATCTTCAAAATTTGTCATAAATTTTTTTGCATCACTTAGCATTACCTGTTTTATCCATTTTATGCATCCATAAAGTCAATTGTTTCTTTTAATAAGTTTAAATTTGATTGAATGTTTATTTCAAACAATATTTATACTGTGTTTCTACTAGGATGCTGTCAATATATCAGTTCAATGGCAGGTGTTGGAGACAGTTTCTCTAAATTATGTATCTCTTTGTAACTAGTTTACACAATAGAGGAGGCAGAAGATAAGAACAAGGGTGACCATGCTACAGGAGTCTATAAGTAAAAATATGAGTTCAGAACAACAAGAGCCTTTGTATCCCTGTGGAATGCACATTCAGCATCAAATGTTGCGACCAGTTGCATGCACATTAGATGCAAACTTTATAAACCTTCTGAATTTATCAGTATCTATTCCCTGTGTCCAATTTATCATTATTAAACCTAGAGGTTATTGGACATTATTAAACCTCTAGGTCCAATTAGACTAGAGCTCATTATTAAACCTAGAGGTTATTCGTAACTATATATGAGATAAGAACAT
The DNA here is from genome assembly GCF_040712315.1 of Castanea sativa. Lineage (NCBI taxonomy): Eukaryota > Viridiplantae > Streptophyta > Magnoliopsida > Fagales > Fagaceae > Castanea > Castanea sativa. The sequence continues at coordinate 15,169,539 of NC_134021.1, read as the reverse complement.
TCATTGGTAATTATATAAGAACCTGGAGGTTATTGGACCCACGACCTCATCCTCCACATTTTTCTTATAAGGGGAGAAGATGTCATTAGAGTTAGACCTAATTGCCACCAGTACATTGTCTAAGACTCTAGGATTCAGCTATTTCACTTATTTTCACACTCCCCATGTTGCAGTAACAGATAAATGGAAAGATCATGCATGTCCTAAATTGTTAAATGTAACTAACTCAACTCATCAAAGCCTCTATCCCAGCTACTTAGGGCTGATAACATAGAAAATTTTGCATAACTGAACGATGCCATATCCTTTTCTATAAATCTCAATGCCTCTCTCACTGCCTTAAGGAACATGGTTTGTTGTCTTTCTCTTTACATATGACAACTTTAATTGTCCCCTACCAACTCATTAGTAATATGTACAAGTAGAACCCAGAATAACTAGGACACCACAAATCGCATTACCAATAGCAAAAAGAAAATACATTTGATTTAATTTCAAATTGATATATCATATCTTAAAAGATAACCATTTGAAAGCCACCGGAATCTGTGTAGGCAGTAACGAGTACTAGGCCGTAGCTCCTCAACACGCTCTCGGCACAAAACTTGATTCTCTAGGTCCCCATATTTGCCAAGTTCCTCATAAACAGCCCTGTAAGATTAATAATAAATTAAACAGCCACAAGATCCACCATTGCAACCAGAATGTGAAGGGTATAGAGTATAGACCAAACAAGGAACATCTCAAAGGGATTTCTGAGATAAATTTCCACTCAAAATTAATTTACACCTAAATCAATTAATTCATTATTATTTTATTTTTGAGGTGAGATTTGATGATCAAATTCATTTCCAATGGCAAAGTATCAAGAGTAAAAATCAGTATATTTAAGGAGACAAGAATGCACCTGGCACTTTTGAAATTCATTAATGCTGTGTCCCAGTTCTGATCTTGTTCAAACAACAAGTTCCCTTTCATATAGGAGGCATAAGCCTACATATTGGAAATTGAAAGTTAGCAAAATGAAAATGGAAGAAGTTATGTAAAACTAGATTAAGTAAAAGATAGTTCTCAAAATAGAGTAATCAAAAGATAAGTATCAAAACATTCACTATCCAAAAAAATTAGGCAGCAATTCAATAATCAACATATGATTCAATGTGTTAATGGTAAAAAGTGATACACTGATTAAACAGCCTGTAGTTTTGAACAAGACCCACAGATCATTCATACTCCCTCAAGCATTTCAAAATCCTGTGAAAACTTGACGGTGAAATGATATATTATAGACACACCTCAGCTTCTAACGATGTTCTGGAATCTCCCTTGATTGTGCACAACTGAGCAAACAGTGTAGCCCATTTAACTGCTTTCCTCAGCCTTCCAATCAAATAGATACGCTGACGCGAATTTGGACCATCCGGAAGCTGCCTCTTCTCCATGGCATGGCTCCAAGCTCTCTCTGCCGTGTAAAGCACAAGATGAAGAAACCTATTTCAAATCCAAGTAACGTAAACTGTTAAAAGTTGGAAGCTTTATTAATTTACAGCAGCTGATCCTATATAAACACTGTTTTTTTCATACTAACAATGCAAGCAAACACCTCTTCCTACTACATTGATTTTAAAGACACAATTAACCATTTGAAGTTAGCAATGAAAGTAATCAGCTTTATCCGACCCCATTATTTACATACAATGCCACTTAAATTTTTATAATTCAGTTCTAAAACTTCAATTTTATGTGTGATTGTAATAACAATAACAATAACAAATGGAAAAGATAAGCACTTGAAGCTTGTGAAACTTCATATGATAAGGCAAGACAGACCTAACTTCAGTGACAGTTGATTCAGTGATGGTTTTTCGGGTGTATTTACCACGGCCATGAGTGAACTTGAGTGATTTGTACAACCTCCTCAACCGAGCAGTACAATACCTCCTGTAGATCAAAATCACAGAGACAGAGAGTAAATGCAAAGATTAATTGCTCAATGTGTGACAGCTAATTAAACAATTAAGAAAATGATCTGAAAAAAAACCTAGATGCGAATTGAGAAATTCAAATGCAACGGTACCTATAGCGAGTGTAATCGCCATGCCTCAATCCATGTTGCATCTGAGCAGATTTCAAGAGCTGCAACACTGGAAGAAAATGATCTGAAGTTTAGATTAATGACTACAGAAACAATGTAACCTGTGATGTGTGAACCTAGGATGCCGAATTTGCTCACATAGGTGGCAAATTGCTTTGGAATGTGCACAGCATTCACACAAAATGCAGTCCAATTCATGAATTTAAACCAACTTAAACAGCAAATTTGATTACTTAGTCATCTTACATTTAAAAAGCAATAAAAAGATTCTACAATGCGGTATCAGGGTTGGAATACATACTAATGGACTAGAGAATTGGACTTATAGCCTTTGAGCTACTTTATTTCTTTTGATAAGTTAGATACATAGATTTATTTATTTCATTCTATTGCAGACAAATAAAGTGAAAAACTATTTATAATATAAACGTAGAGATGCTTTCCATGGTCTCAACCGTAAGATAATTTCAAAAAAAAATATTCAGGACTAGTGTAGCATAAACATATAAAAAGAGATAACATAAACCCTCAAGCATATTGATAAGCCTTACAAATCTTGCAAGGGGTGCTGAGTTGGGTAAAATATACATGCTGAGTTGAACACCATTTGTAGGTAGATGGGGTGCTAACCCTATGGCACTTGACGCTTACGCTGTCTTGTATAATGTCTGGTACGTGGGGGAGGGGGTACCGCTTCTCCTTGGTCAGGCTCCTTGCGTTGCTGCAAAGACGAAGTTACAAAGAAACAATGGATCAAATGAATTTTAATTCCAACTATAACAGCAGTCACGAAAGTATTCAAAGCTAGTAAATGACCAATGCATACCGTGGGGCCAGCCTTGTGTCCTGCTTTGTGACCACCTGTCCCACAAGGAGGTGCTTTTCTTGTGCGTTTAGACTGACCTTGTGGGGGTGACTGTAGCTCATCAACTTGCTCATTCTCGACATGCATAGCTGGTTGATTTGCTTGACTCCCAACAACTGAAGATACTACAACTGCGGGGGAGGATGGTGTAGCGGACAAAATGTGAGTGAGGCTCATAGTCATAGGAGCTGTATGCAATCCAAGAGTGGGCATGAATGACATGGAGTCACTATGGGGTGGTACATGGTGTATATGACCAATGCTGTACGAGGGAGATTGAGTGCGCATGACTTGAGGGGTGTTATTGAAATCAATGCCGAGATCAAAGGATGGTGGAGTAAGGGATAGATGAGCGGGGTCAAAAAATGTACATAAGGTGGGTGAAGGGATCTCGGGGTGAGAAAATGCATGTGCAGTGGGTACAGGGATCTGTAGGTCAGGAAATGCGAGAGTAGTACGAGGAGGGATCTCTGGGGAAGGAGATGCATGTAGGGGTGGAGGGAACTCTGGGGCAGGTGATGCATGTGGGGGTGGAGGGAACTCTAGGGCAGGTGATGCATGTGGGGGTGGAGGGGGTTGATTTTGGCCTTGATGGGGTGCAACACACTGGCCATGGCTATGGCTGGCAGAAGTTGAGCTCGTGCTTGGTCATCCATTCTGTTCTAGCAGTTCTGGATTTGCTGTATCCGCATCTTCCAAGGGAAGATGGGCAGCTAGACGGTGAAGGCGATCCCCTTCCTTCAGCATAGCTGTAATCAGCTTGTGCTCAGGACTGTCTACTACATAACGCATCAACATCTGCTTGTGCATGGCGACCTGCAATTTTTGTAATAGAATTAGTACACCTAACGCAAAAATGGTAATACGCAACAAAATTTGGAAAGAAAGGTCAAAGCGATTACCGTAATAAGAAGAGAGGCGCTAGTGTGGTCGACAAACCTCCATGTGACTTTACCATACCAGCCGAAGTATGGATGAACACTCGACATAGCACCCTCTAGTCGTGCTCCATGACATAGTTTCTGTGCTCTCATATTCCATACTTGGATATGGCTAAAATGTCTGACCCTCCAATCCACTTCAATCTTCCCCCTCAAGTCTATCTTATGAAGGGCATCGTCAGTATCAACATCTTCGGGAATTTCTTGCACCATCCCAAACTGACGAAGAACACGATCCGGTGTATGTTTCTCTACTAGCCAGAAACATACAAGCGGCACCCTCGCCGTCCACATGTCCCGTCCTGCTACACAGAACGCAGGCAGGTGGCCTAATTCGGCTTCATATGGTTGCCACACCACCTGTTGTAGTAAAAAAAAAGCGCAGCACATTATGCAATGTTCCATTATTTTGAATTGACATATTTTACAGTTATAACAGTATACACTAAGATAACATTACAAGAAACACAATTTGGATACCTGGTTGGGATACATAGAATCTAGAAGCTGACGGTACCGAACCAAACAGATTTCGGCGGGGCTATTCTTCGTGCTCACGACCCAAACCAACCTACAATGAAGAAAGAGGAAATCAATATCTACCAATTATGCAATGTAATAAAAAAGAAGAAGGATATGTATGTTGAATAATGCTAAGTTCAATGTGTCATATCGTTTAAAATGATGGATCCAAAAAAAATAGAGAGAATCGGTTAAGGAAGAGACTTACTTAATAGACAATGGCGAAGATGGTAATGGTGGGCCATATGCACCATCTGGTGGGAGGTCCATCCTTGGGCACAAAAAAGGGAATCTGGACCATGCCCAATATTGAACGAGTATTAAGGCCCCACCAATCTGACTAGCGTTTTTGTCGGTTGCCCTGCATAACTCTCTGTACAACCATGCAAGGCAAGCGCTCCCCCAACTGTACCGAGGTGGATTGTGAAGGTCCCTCAACATCTGCAACCACATCGTATGCACCCTATCGCCAGACTTGTCAGCGAAAATTGTATCCCCTAGGAGTGCTAGAATATAACACCGTGCATATTGATGCACAACAACCTCTTTCTGCACCATCGGGCAACTCTTGGTCAATTTTTTCAAGTAGCTTCTTGATTTGGATCCTCTGTCCTTTAAGCACCACGGAATTAGTAACAATTCCAAGCATTTCCTGACATTCAACAGCCCACCTCAAGGCACAAGTTCCAACAATTGCCTCACCATCGATTGGAATCCCCAACAGAACCTCCACGTCTTGTAATGTGATCGTCATCTCACCATGTGGAAGGTGGAAGATGTGGGTTTCAGGCCACCATCGCTCAACAAAGGCCGTTATCAAATTATAATCAAGCTCTCTAAATGGGGTCCTATACAGCCCCTCTAATCCAATTCTCTTGACAATGTCGAGGACGCGATCATCCACCATCGGGCTTCGTTTTCAAAACTCCTCATTACGACCACGACATTTCAATACTCCCAGATCCTACACATGATAGAACCATGGTGATGAGATGTAATATGCCATAACCTTTGTATAAATGATTGTAGCTATTGTTGGGAAAGTAGACTATAAGTTCTTCAATTGGAATTTCCATGAGTTTATGACAACTTATTTAACGAAGCGTTTGTAGTCTTCTTATTTTTTTTATACAAAAACCAAAAATACAAAAGCTATATATCAAGATTAAGGTTATGCTCAAGAAGAATTACATCAACAAAATCAGGAGTATAGCCTAAAACGAAAATGATAAGAGGTAGATAATTATTTAGAGACCATTTTGCAAGAGCATTACTATGCATTCAAAACTAGTGATACCATTGACAAACTTAGGATTTTAGAAATGAAAAAAAAAAATCAACATAATGTAAAAGGATAAGAAAAGAATATAGAAATTCAGCAGGTCATCGATTTTATTTTACCTGGCCTTCCCAAACAGCAGATGATCGATGTTCTGTTAGAAACCTTAACACCGAAGGAACCCTGGGACCAGGACCGAACTCATCATCCACCTCAGCAACGGCAGCCATACTACATATTAAATTAGAAGAAAATGCATCAATTGCCTAAAGCTTTATATCTTTGAAGTTAGCATGATTTCTTTAAAGTAAATCCGTCCCCAAGTCTCATTTCCCACAAACAAATACATACAAGGAATGGAAAGCAGATATTACCAGGATATTTTTTTGGCATGACCAAATTTGTTGGTAGTATTCTGCTGTTTCTAAAGATCTGAAACGTTTCCCATTAAATTATGCCTACTCTTCCAAAATGGCATGATTAATTCAGCCCATAGTTTGTTCTTTTATTTTTATTTTTTTGAATAGAAGATAGAACCAACCCAAAGTTTCTGATTGCAGTAAAGTTGGCAAGTAAAGCTGGAATTCTTTTCCTCTATAAAACGTTATCGGAATAGATTTTAGTTGTAGGAAATCATTCTCTTTTCTCAGTTTATGCTTTGATGGATGCTTGTAATTTGTGTACTTGATTGTATTGGTCCCCAGTTGTATACATCCTGTATAATTGGATGACTTTTTTTTTTCTTAGTTGAATAAAATTTACATTGCTTATCCGCTGGGGGGGAGGGGGGAGATGGAATTCTTTTCTTCTGTCTTTCCTACTTTGTTTTTTCAGTACAATAAATATTTGGGGACTGAACAGAACACATTGCAAGTATATAACATGCATAAACACAAGCTTTGTCATATGTTTCCATGCATTGCCCTAAAGAGTAGGAAGATATAATTTCCAATTCCAAGAAAATGACTTTAGACCAAGAGGCTTCCAAAAGCACATCTTCACATATCTCCAGATGCATAACATCAAAATCAAAGTAGATTAACCACCATAACTACTATAACTAAAAAAAGGAACATAAATTAGTGGAAAATGCATATATGCCAAGAAAACAGCTAACCCAACACAGTTCTAGTGCTTCCGATAAAACAATAATCATTAAAAAGAATTTAACCATCAGACACCTGAAGTGTTTGAGTATTCAACACAATTCAAACATCCTAAACAGGAGGCTATTTGGAGACAAACCTCAAGGATGGCAATCATAGCATGCCCACTTGTAGGACTATAAGATATGCGGACAACAGGTGCACCAATGTCAATAGAAGAGATCTTGCTTCCTGTTAATGCATCAAACTCTGCATGTAGAAATTTGACATCATCGTTAAGAAACTCTTGATAGCCCTCAAATGGCAGAGAAATCACCATAAATAGAAGGATTAACTTTTTCTTTGAATGAATTTATAAATGAGGTGCTCAACATATGAATGTTTCAAATTAAACAAATGCAAATGCGCTTTTTAGCCTTTTCCAACATTTTCTCACATATGGCCACGAAGAGACCCTTTAATATCAGTGTAGCTGTAGTTTTTTATTAAAGAAAAAAGTAAATGAGCATTTTATAGATAAGAGACTACTTCATGTACATGCTTGAACACAAAGAAGTCTAAAGAATTACAAAAGATTATGAATAGACAGAATCTTCCATTGTTGCCATCCATATTCCATACAAAGAAAGAGACCCTCCCCCCAGGGTGCCTTAACACGCCAAATACTCTTCCAAGGGAACACCATAGTACCATGACCACTTAATGTATCATTTTTTTAATAAGTAGCAAAGATGTATATTATAAAAGATACTTCATGCAAAAAAAGGAGCACTAAGCAGTCCAAAAGTAAAAGGAGAAAAAAGAACAAAGAAAAAAATAAATACAAAGGCAAAGAGAACTAAGGAATAAAAGGAGGAATCACTAGATATGAGTCCCTAAACCTGAAACTAGTCAAAAAGAGAACCATGAACAGAAGCAAGCAACTGATCTCCTAAACTCTCCACGTCCTCAAATGTTTGTCGATTACATTCCCTCCATATACATCACATTAAGCACAATGAAACCAAATTCCAAATGTTTGACAAGTGCTTCCCCAACCAATTTCACCATTTAAAGAGAAAATCTAGTATCGCTCGTGGGCCATGGTAAGACCCACAAAATCCCAAAAGATCTAAAAACAAAGTTCCACAACCAATAAGCCTTCTCACAATGAAGCATCAAACAATCAACAGTCTTCACACAACAACAACACATGACACACCAGTCAACAAAAGCAAAACCCTTATTTTCAAATTATCACTCATGAGAATCTTATCCCAAGCTGCAGTCCAAACAAAAAAAGAAACCCACTGAGGGGCCTTTACTTTCCAAATACCTTTCCAAGAAAAGACAATGGAAAGGGAACCTTGCAGCTCATTATAAAATGAATAGGTGTCAAAATCCTCATTCTTCTTCAACTTCCATCTCACGTGGTCCCCATTTCCCGTAGGCAGGGTGCTGGATTCCAAAACATGAAGGAAATTCACCATTAAATCCAACTCCCAGTCATTCAAATCCTGAGAGAAACGTACATCCCAACCCCTCCTCTCCCCTAACCCCAGCCTTGCCAATGAAACCTCTATTGAGGCCTCTCTATTAGTGGTGATCTCATACCAAGAAGGCCAATTGAAGAGGTTGATCCCCACACCACCAATCTTGCCAGAATTTCACTCTATTCCCTACCCCAATCTCAAACTGAGTATTATCACTAAAAGCCTCCCAACCCATACAGATGCCTCTTCACAAACTACACCCATGCACATCTCTACCCAACTTAGAAGTCCATCCCCCCTCCCCACACTCCTCAATCTTTCCCAAACTTCACAGCTACCACCCTCCTCCAAAGCTGTGTCTCCTCAACCCCAAAACACCATAGCTATTTCCCTAAAAGGGTTTTATTGAAGTTAGTCAGTTTCCTTATACCTAAACCACGATTGGCCATAGCACACACATGATCCCATCTTACCAAATGTGACTTGGGCTCACCCCCCATACCAACCCAAAATGCATCATAAAAGGACAAGACCAAACATCAAAAGCCCCATTCTTTCGAAATTTCCATTTCAATCTATCATTACCCTCACAAAAGGGCATATTAGAACAAAGAAGATTAAAGAAAGAGGCAACCACCTCTATCTCCCAATCATAAGTCTTGTTCAAAAATCTGTACAACAGCTTCGTGGACCGACTTCCCCACTCCCCTCCGCATTTCACAATTATAACACACCTCCATAACCATGTTTCCTCCGTCCCAAACTGCCAGTCATTTAACCAAAAGAGCCTGATTAAAGTTTACAAGCTTTCTTACACCCGATACACCATTGGCAATTGGAATGCAACTGTAGTTACAAATGGTTCTGCATTCTTTAAGGTGCCTTTGCCATAAACCAATGAGAAACACAAGGTCATCTTTGAAAAAGAGTAAAAAATGAGAAACATTTGGGTGTCTTCATAAAAGAATGAGAAACACAAGGTCCTCTTCGAAAAAGAGCTAGAAATCATCAAGCTTAAGACTAGGTAATCCCATCGATATGCTAATGCAAGTTCCATGGGAGCAAAATGGTCGAAGTTCTCATAAAATGTTTTTTTTTTATAACTTGCAATTTACTAAATTTGGAAAAGCGTATATAGAAATTTAAAAAACATTAAGAAATGGAAGCTATAAAGATTAGCGATACAAGGGCAAAGAATCTAAAAACTCCATCAAAGAAAAGGTTGGGATAGTAAAAAAGTGCGAGCTTCCAAGAAAAGAAACTTGAGAGCTTCCATTTGGAGAGAAAGAAATCACCAGGAAAAGAAAAAGTGCAGTCTGTTGATTTCTTTCTCTCCAAATGCATCATAGAATACACCCCCCCCCCACCCCACAGTTCCATACTACGATGCCTCATCCTTCCACTCCAAGACTCCATCATTGACTTGACCGAATTCGGCATGACCCAAGAAATCCCAATGGCACAGAAGGGGAAAAAAAAACCCCACAAATCATAGGCAATTGAACAGTGCAACAACAGATGAACCAGACCAGGATACCATGCCATTCATGTTGAATACCCTGAACCAGACCAGCAAGATTCTAACCTCAATTTCCAAAAATAATTTCACGTAAATTTTAAAAATTAAAAAAAAAAACTAATCCATAGAGCAACTTTATTACACGTAATGAAGAATGACAATTTCAGCAATAAAATTAAATTCCTCCGGTTAACTAACAAAATGTAAGAAATTAAGATTTGGTTACACCAATCAATCAGTTCAAATAAGCTATATGTACAGAACCCTTTAAACAAAAAAAAAAAAAAAAAAAAAAAACCAAGGATGAATCAATTACCTAAGAGTGAGAGAGAGACGGTGAATGACAGAGTGAGAGAGATGCTGGGCTCGCAGAGATGGTGGGTCAGAGACCGACGACGAGAGGAGCCAACGACGACAGACCGAGCCACCGATGAGGAGAATGACAGACTGAGGGAGAGCCTCGTGCTTGAGTGGGTTTGAGCGTCTGTGGTTTGAGAGTGAGAGATGAGGGAGATTTTGAGATTCTGTGATTTTTTGATGTTTGAATTTTTGTGATTTTGAGAGTGAGATCAGCGAGGTGTTTGAGAGTGAGATTTTGAGTGATTTCGAATTTTGGGAGTTTGAGTGTGATCTGCGAGCGGTTTGAGGGTGTTTTGGTGTGAGTGATCTGGGAGTTTGAGTGTTTGGGACACGTGGACGGCTGAACACAAATCGAGTCTATTAGACTCGAGTTCTTAAAACAACTCCAATGCACTCGATTTTGAAATCTACGTGGACATTTTATTAAGCTCAGCCGGTGCCGCGATGGAGAAATCGAGTACAATGTACTCGATTTCTAAGCTCAAAATTGAGTCCACAAAACTCGATTTGTTAGAATCCAAATTAGTTTGAAACGTTGCCTAACTAATAATATTGTTTAGATTTTATAGTTATTTAAAATTTTTTTCCTTTAGTTGGTCTTGCTTACTCTTGCATTACTTGGTCTAACTCTTTCAAACCCACACCGTTGACTTTTTGTTCTCTTCTTTTCGTTTGCTGTTTTCTGTTTTCTTTTCTTGCATTAGTTTGTAGCCACTTTTTTGTTTTCTTCTCTCCGTTTTCCTGCTTTCTATTTTTTTCCCCTCTGCCAGAACAAACCCAGCGAAGGTTGTGGACAAAAAACAGAGCACCCTTGACACTACTGCTACTGGTAATTCTTTTCTTTACAATCATGCTATTGTTCTTTGTTTTCAATTTTTAATTTTTATAATAACAAACATTTATAACTAAAGCGTTCAAATATTTTGTGCACACCATGTGTTTGAAAAAATGCCTCACTTACTCTTGCATTAGTTTGTAGCCAGTTTGTGCATCTTGGTTTTGATTGCTACTAGTTATTGACCACTTTTTGTTATGTACCAATCATAATTTATTAGCCAAGTCATTGCTGTCTATATTAAAGGATGAAGACACTCTTAGACACTCTTTGTATTAGCGACTACAATAAAAGTCTTATGGACAGAGCACAATTTGTCAACGTTACTTTCAACTTTCAAGCATTCGAATTTAGATAGGTGCTTGGTAGAACTTTGATTCCGAGGTATTTAATTCAACGTATTGACCAGTTTTTTTTCTTCTTTTCTTTTTTCAAATAATGCAGAAGCCTGGTATTCAATAATTGCATCTTTTCTAATATTATTCCTTTTTCAAACAACAACTTTACACAATCTCACAGTGCAACAATAAAACAGATACAGTAAATAGAGTTTGTAAGGAAGGCAAATTGTCGAAAGTTGTTATATATTGTTGCTATTAGTCTTTGATATAGAGAAGTATATATGAAACTATCAAATGTTTGAATTTGATTGAAGAAAACAGAACCTGGATGGCAAGGTTGATTAATTGGTTTGAGAAAAGAATATTTAGAACACATGAGTCTAAATTAACTTTTAGTTTTACAGCCATCTAATGTGTAAGTATTTACCCTTAAAAAATGACATATTTAATATTCATTTGAATGAAAGGCTCACCATACCATACCTTTCTCTTTATCGTATACCCATATAAAGAACACAAAATTTGAAGCAATAGCAATATATACATGACAAACAATATAAAATTTAAAGAAAAAAGTGCTACTCTGAGTCTGAGACAGCCTTACCTGTGAAAAACAAGCTCCATGCAAGACATAGGGCGGTGAGTAGAAGAAGACCAAGGAGTAGACCTCTCTTAACCTTAGAACTCATGATACCTTGTGGAAGAGATGCGTGGGTGAATATCACAATATATACTATATATATATACCCAGTCATGTTTGTTTTGTCTTTTTCTCTGCAGTTTCTTTAGTCCTTTTCCATTATTAATAGTGCGTACGTTACAGTTCGAAAGACCACAACCATCTTTGCCTTTAGGTAGTTAATCAATTAAGTTTGACAAACTTTGATTTATAGCAAAGCGTACTATTACTTCAATTTTCAATAATATGAATTTTCTTTCATTTATAGCTAAGCGTACTATTATAGAAAAAAGTTTCAACTTTTCTTCTGCTTTATTGGATCACAAATCTTACCCTGTCAATATTATTTTTTGGAGACATTTCTAATTATCATTTGCACCTAACATCTCTCATTTTCTTCCTCTCTCTGTCCTTTATCAAGTCAAATCATCTAAATTCCAACTGCAGAAAAACATACTTAGCTTGGACACCAAATTTGACCTATTAATGTTAATTAATTTTGTTGAAAACATACTTTATAGCCAATTCACATAATTTTTTTTTCCAGAAGCAATTGTAACATGTATTATTAACAATTATGTTATTTTGAAAAGAATCTAACATTTTTATATGATTTAACGATACACCAATTGGAGTATTTTTCATCTATTTGTAAAACTTTTTCAAAACCATTCATTCTAAAAGCAAATCTAAACATAAATATCACAATGAATATCATGATTACAAAAACGTTTGATGTTATGATAATATTTTTTCCGTACTATCATTTCTTAAACATTTTTTTTTTAAACTCAGGATCAAAGTGACAAATAAACTATAATTTAGGATCCACTTCAATAATATCTTTTTTTTATTTTCAATCATACAAAGTTATCTTATAATCAGGTTGAAAGCAAATGGCTGTTCCTAAATAGATCAAATTAACATGAATAGATTTGGGTGAACATGGCTTATTACAATCATGATCTCAACCGTTGCCATTGCATAATTTTGATTTTATTGATCTATCAGATGCAAGAACCTAATTGATAGTTTAAATTTTAAAATTAAAAAGCTTTAAAAAAACTTATTTTGCAGGGCCTCTCATTTTTGGATAAAGAGCTCATACATTTTGAGGGAAAGAGCTACATACTTAACCGTGTCAACTCCAGGTTTGTTAACAATTACTCTAATTTTTTTTTTTTAAAGTTTATGTTGCATTTCTTTTCTACATATTTAGAATAATTATTAATGTCATCTTCGACTAAAATTTACAGCATTAAAAATTATTACTGAAAGCAATTAAATTCCACATAACTATATTTTTAAATTTCTAGAAAATGCTAATTAACAATAAATATATGGTAGAAAGAATATTCTATTTTTTAACGTCTATTTGCTATCTTTGATTTATACAATAATAGTTATGATTTGATCTTCTATAAATACTTTGTTTGTAATTATATTTCCGAAGTATGGAGTCTGCTTTATTTTCAAGAGCAAGAAGAAAACTGATTCTATCACAGAAAAGAAACAGAAATGTACCTACCAAATTTACAAATTCTTCATTAAAGGGAAGTCATTCAGATGTTTCAGTAACTAGAAGAATGCTGTTAAATAAAAACAGAAATGTTTCTAATGGTGTATCCAGTCCCTTATCTTGTGGTGATGCTTTACAAGGAGAAGTTTCAATAGATAAAGACTCATGCATTGTCGCACACCACTATTCATGAAACACAAACATTGCATTCTGGAAGCAATGATGAAACATTTGTAAGAAGAACTCGACGGAGACAATATAAACCCGAAGCTGAAAACAGAAACTCATTAGTGAATATATTAGGAAGAACTATTGTGAATGAAGATGGGAGTTTTACCACCAATATAACTGAGCAACAATTGCCTTTGCTAGAAGGTAGCATCCAATCAGCTGCAGCTGAAGGTATATTAAGAGTTCTATTAAATTAAATAGTATTTTTTCTTTGAAGAATTCGTTTTTGATTTTATTTACATCTTAGACTTGGAACGGACAAATGAAAGTGAAGGCACAACAATGAATATTACAGTTGCTGAACATGATTTTTGTGATGACTCTGATAGAGAATCAAATAATCTTTCCACCTCTGACCCTAGACGAAAACATCGTAAGTATTACAATTTTTAGTCCTCCATACCAACCTAAAATATTAGGTTCCCAAAAAAATGATCCTTCAATTTTTTTGTAGGAAAATTTATGGAAGCAATGAATTTAGGACCTCCAACACAAGTATGTGAACATTGTGGAGCTCAACTTTGGTACGAGTAGAGAACCATTAAATCTAGCAAGCCTAAGAAGCCTAAATTCAGTTTGTGTTGTTCAGCAGGCAAAGTTGAGCTTCCATTTTTGAAGGATCCTCCACCTTTTCTTATAAGATTGCTCAGCATGAGCAATGATCAGAGATCACACAAATTTCGAGTAGGGATAAGAATCTATAATTCTCTTTTTGCTTTCACTTCTTTGGGAGGTAATATATATCGTTCAGTGAATAATGGTACTGCTCCATATGTTTTCCGTCTAAATGGCCAAAATCATCACAGAATTGGATCTCTTATTCCTGTTGATGGCCAAAAGACACAATTTGCACAGCTTTATATTTATGATACTAAAAATGAGATAGCAAACAGAATTGATGCTGTTACATCTGGTGATTATAGAAAAGATGTGGATATAGATATTGTCATTGGATTATTGAATATGTTAGACAATTACAATCAATTGGTCAAGTACTTTCGAATAACTAGGGACAGATTCAATGAGTCTGATATGCATGATGTTAGGATACGGCTTATTGGCAATTCTGATTCTAAACAATATAACTTGCCTAATACTTCTGAAGTTGCTGCTATAATTGTTGGAGATTTAAATACCGAAAATTGTGAAAGGGATATTATTGTTGAAAACCAAAGTTCGGGATTGCAACGTATATATGGGAGTCATCCGAGCTATATGGCTTTACAATATCCATTGCTTTTCCCTTATGGTGAAGATGGGCATAGGTCTGATATACCTTATAAGAATTTTGACGGAGCAAGATCTAAAAAAAGAGAATCAATAACAATGAGGGAATATTATGCTTATAGACTTCAACAACGATCTCATGAGTGTAACACATTGTTGCTTGGTGGAAGGCTTTTTCAACAATTCATAGTCGATGCCTATACTTCCATTGAAGAGGAAAGATTATAATGGGTAAGGCAAAACCAACTGAAATTAAGATCTGAACTATATGGTGGGCTTAAAGATGCTGTGCTTCATGGTGATACAAATCCAAAAACAGTAGGAAAGCGGATAATCTTACCTTCCTCCTTTACTTGAAGCCCAAGATACATGGCTCAGAACTATCAAGATGCAATGGCTATATGTAGAAAGGTGGGATATCCAGACCTGTTTATGACATTTACTTGCAATCCAAAATGGTCTAAAATCACTCAGTGCTTGGAATTTATAAAAGGCCAGAATGTTGAGGACCGACCAGACATTGTAACAAGGGTTTTTTAAATAAATTTGGATGAATTATTACATGATTTGAGGCATGAATCCCATTTTGGAAGAGTCATTGCAGTAGTATACACAATTGAATTTCAAAAAAGAGGACTTCCGCATGCACATATTCTCCTTTTCTTGGATCCAAAAGATAAGTGTCCAAGTCCAGCAGACATAGACAACATTATCACAGCAGAAATACCAGATCAACATGAAGATCCAATTGCTTTTGAAGATGTAAAACAATTTATGATGCATTGGCCATGTGGATATGCAAACCCAAGATCACCTTGTATGGTTAATGATAAATGTACAAAACATTTTCCAAAAAAATTTTATGAAGAGACAACTATCGATGAAGAAGGTTTCTCCATTTATAGAAGAAGAAATGATGGGAAAACAATAGTAAAAAATGGAATTACTTTGGATAATCGGTATGTAGTGCCATATAATGTAGACTTACTGGTAAAGTACCAGTCACATTTGAATGTGGAATGGTGCAATAGATCTTGATCGATAAAATATTTGTTTAAATACATAAATAAGGGACCGGATAGAGCCACAATTGTTTTGCAAGAGAATCTGCCAGGTACTGATAATGATGAACAACAACCAAGCATTGTTGTTGATGAGACCAAAGCATATTTGGACTGTAGGTATATTTCAGCTTTTGAAGCATGTTGGAGAATATTTGAATTTCCTATTCAGTTTCAAAATCCACCAGTTGAAAGATTAAACTTTCATTTGGAAAATGAAAATCCCATTATATATCCGGAAAATACAAATTTGGACAACATTTTACAAAGGCCAGGAATCAAAGACACAAAGTTTACTGAATGGATGAAAACTAATGAAGCTTTTGAAGATGCTCGTGAGTTAACTTATGCTGAATTTCCTACAAAATGGGTATGGCATAAAAATGTTAGGCAATGGCAACAAAGAAAAGGTAGAAAATGTATTGGAAGAATATATAATGCTCACCCTTCAAGTGGAGATCGATTTTAGTTGAGAATGTTGCTTAACATTGTCAAAGGCCCAAAAAACTTTAAAGAGATAATGACTGTAAAAAATATTACTTATCCTACTTATAAAGATGCATGTTATGCACTTGGACTTCTAGATGATGATAAAGAATGGCATGAATGCATAATTGAAGCTGCACAATGGGCCAGTGGCAAGCAATTACGCCAGCTATTTGTTACCATACTCATGTTTTGTGAAGTATCTGACCCTTTAACTTTTTGGGATTCTAATTGGAAAATTCTTACTGAAGATATACTTAATAGACAAAGACATATCTCCCATTTTCATGATCTGATATTATCTGATAGTCAATTGAAAAATTATGGCTTATATGAAATTGACCAAATCCTCCAACAATATGGAAAATCTTTGAAAGACTATCCTCAAATGCCTCAGCCGGCTGTAAATATTCTTATTCATAAAGGAAATAGACTTATTGAAGAAGAAATGTCATATGATATAGGAAGTTTGCAAAGAGAACTTGAGATCTTGATATCTGGCCTCAACAATGAACAAAGAACTATCTATAATTCTATAATGGAAGCTGTTTTTTCTGAAGGTGGGGGCATGTTTTTCATCTATGGTCATTGTGGAACGGGAAAAACATATCTTTATAGAACAATTTTGGCTGCTGTAAGATCAAAAGGAAAAATAGCTCTTGCAATTGCTTCTTCAGGCATTGCTACTCTATTACTTCCTGGTGGCCGGACAACACATTCGCGATTCCACATCCCCATTAATGTCAATGATGAGTCAACTTGTGAAATAAAACAAAAAACACAGGTAGCAGACCTTCTTTTGAAAACAAGTATAATAGTTTGGGATGAGGCACCAATGGCAAACAAAAATTGTTTTGAAGTTGTTAATCGCAGCCTTCAAGATATACTGCAAATTGAAGATCCAAGGAATTTGGAAAAACCTTTTGGTGGTAAAGTTGTGGTTTTAGGTGGTGATTTTCGGCAAATACTTCCAGTTGTGAAAAAGGGAAGACGTGAGGATATTGTCCAATCTACAATTTGTCAGTCACACTTATGGAATTATTGTCATGTCTTTAAACTACAACAAAATATGAGACTTATGCAGAACAATATGAGTGAAATACAACAATCATCTATACAAGACTTTAGTGAATGGATTTTAAAAATAGGTAATGGTGATTTGGGAGAAGGTGATGGTGGCAATAACATTACAATTCCTCATGATCTAATCATCCAACCTACAGAAAATCCACTGGAAGATATTATTAATAGCACATACCTTGATTTGGATGCTCAATACATGGATGCAAACTACATTCAAGAAAGGGCAATTCTTGACCCTACAAATGAAGTTGTAGAGGAGTTAAATGACTACATTATTTCATCAATAAATGGAGTAGAACATGAATATTTGAGTTCAGATTCTATTTGCAAGGCTTCTTTGAATGTTGCTGATCAAGACATTTTATACCCTATTGAGTTTTTAAACAGCTTAAGATTTCTAGGATTGCCAAATCATAAGTTGACATTAAAAGTAGGCTTACCTATTATGTTGCTTAGAAACTTGAACCAGAATGAAGGACTTTGTAATGGAACAAGACTGATTTTTACAAAGCTGGCTACATGGGTTATAGAAGCAAAAATTATTACTGGCACTAATATAGGCACATGCTTGTTCATTCCGAGAATAACATTATCTCCAAGTGATTCAAAATGGCCTTTTGATCTAAAGAGGAGACAATTTGACGTAGGACAACCACAATATAATAATAGGGCAGAAAAATGATAGAACAAACCCTAGGAGTCAGCACCTACGGGACTGGAGTCGGCACCAGTGTAAAAAGAAAGCAAACGTTTTTTATATTTCTCCAAGCTGTGTTACAATAATCAAAAAAGTGTTTAAATAGCTACAACATAAAACCCTAACAACACAAAACCCTAATTATTAAATGTTCGGGCTTGCTTAATCTCAAGCCCAATAACTAATAGGCTCCATCCATAAGGCCACAGGTTGGGCCGTCTTCTTTTTGTTCTTCCTCCCATATGTGTGTATAATTGGGGGCCTATATCTCGTGTCCGCACCAACTCCCCCCGGGTGAGAGGAACTCGACCCCGTCGAGTGGAAAGATGAAGAGCTCTGATAGTACTCCAGTAAGTCAGGATCCAGTCGCTGTAGCTCATCTCTAGTAATCCATGTGCAATCGGAATCTGGTTGCCCGCGCCACCGAACTAGGAAACGGTGAACTCCTCCATCCCTGGTAGAAACAATTTGCTCATCTAAAATAGCATCAATAGATTCTTTATGTGCATAGGGCAAATTTAAGGGTAAAGGGGTAGGCATAGGGGCATCAATAGGATTAAGTAAAGGCTCATCAAAAGGAGTATCAGGAATAGCTGTAGGGCTTTTATAAGCAACTAGATCCTCAATATTAAAGGAGGAGCTAATACCATAATCATGAGGGAGGTCAATGACATATGCATTTGGGCCCATTCGTTTCAATACCTTGAACGGACCGGCACTACGAGCCTGCAATTTCTTAACGGTCCCAGAGGAAAACCGTTCAGGTCGGATCCGAATCATGACATAATCTCCTACCTGAAACTCTGCATGACGCCGATGAGTATCAGCATGAATTTTATATTGAGAATTACTTACCTGAATTTTTT
Source organism: Castanea sativa (assembly GCF_040712315.1). NCBI lineage: Eukaryota > Viridiplantae > Streptophyta > Magnoliopsida > Fagales > Fagaceae > Castanea > Castanea sativa. Next base: position 15,150,355 of record NC_134021.1, on the reverse strand, counting down.
TGTGAATCTCAGTATGCAAATCATGAACATGTCGTGCGAATGCCTCAGCAGATTCAGAAATCCTAACATGTGGGGACATGGGCAAAAGATCTAAGGGCTTCCTAGGTGTATATCCATGCACAACCTCAAAAGGACTAACGCCTATAGACCTATTGACAGAGCTATTATATGCAAGTTGGGCTATAGGAAGAATTGAATCCCAATTCCGATTGGCTTCACCCACTAGACACCGAAAAAGGTTCCCTAGGCTACGATTAACCACCTCAATTTGACCATCGGTTTGAGGATGAAATGCCGTGGAAAATTTCAATTTGGTGCCTACTAAATGCCACAAGGTCTTCCAAAAATAACTCATGAATCGAACATCCCTATCTGACACTATGGTTTTGGGGAGACCATAAAGCTTGACAATCTCATCAAAGTAAAGCTTTGCAATTTTAGAAGCGTCAGAAGTCTTAGAACATGGTAGGAAATGAGCCATCTTAGAGAAGCGATCAACAACTACTAGGATAGAATCATGCTTCCTAAAGGTGCGGGGCAAACCTAGCACAAAGTCCATACTCACGTCCTGCCACGGGCGATCTGGCACGGGTAAAGGCGTGTACAGACCAGTGTTTTGCTTGCGATGTTTGGCTAGTTGACATGTACGACACTGACCAACTATCTTAGCAACGCCCCTCTTAAGACCAGGCCAATAGAATTGACGTTCCACTTCCTCAATTGTCTTATCTCGGCCAAAATGACCTGCAAGGCCTCCTGCATGTATCTCCCAAACTAGAAAATCTCTCACTGACGACCGAGGGATACACAACTTGTTGGCTTTGAACAAGTAACCATCTTGAAGGGTATAATCATCCAAGACGGGATGTGAAGCATTACTTAGGCTAGTGTAGAGCTCCCCAAAATCTTGGCATGATTGATAGTCATCCTTAAGTCGTTCAAACCCAGTGACCTTAACACTCATGACTGATAGCAAAGATACTCTTCGACTCAGTGCATCAGCAGCCTTATTCTCAACTCCCGCTCTATGTTTCACCACAAAGTAGTAGCGTTGCAGAAATTCAACCCAACTACCGTGCCTAAAATTTAGCTTCTTTTGGGAATTGAGATAACGCAAAGCTTCATGATCAGAGTAGATAATAAACTCTCGAGACAACAAGTAATGACGCCAATGCCAAAGGGCTCGTACAATGACATAAAATTCTTTGTCATACGTGGAGTACTTCTGCTTAGCATCATTCAACTTTTCACTGAAATAGGCAATTGGGTGACGCTCTTGACTAAGGACTCCCCCTATGCCAATACCTGAGGCATCACATTCCACTTCAAAAGGTTTGGTGAAATCAGGGAGACGCATGACAGGTGCCTCAGTCATCTTCTGTTTCACCTCCTTGAAGGCCTTAGTAGCAGCCTTTGTCCAAGTAAACTCCCCATGTTTTAAGCAGTCAGTGATGGGAGACATAATGGTACTAAATCCTTTGATGAATCGGCGATAAAAGGAAGCAAGCCCATGAAAGCTTCGAACCTCATGTATAGTTTTGGGCTCGGGCCAATCCATAATTGCTTGAACTTTCTGGGGGTCGGTAGAAACTCCTTCAGATGACACTATGAAACCTAGGAAGACAACTTTATCTGTAAAGAAAGAGCACTTCTTGAGGTTACCATATAAACTCTCCTTCCTAAGGGTTGTGCAAACTTGAGTTAGGTGGTCTAAGTGTTGCTCCCTAGACTTACTATAAATGAGGATATCATCAAAGTACACAACCAGGAATTTTCCCATAAAAGGCTTGAGCACTTGAGTCATCACTCTCATAAAGGTACTAGGAGCATTGGACAATCCAAAATGCATAACCATCCACTCATATAAACCATCTTTTGTCTTGAAGGCAGTTTTCCACTCATCGCCAGGACGAACCCTAATTTGATGATAGCCACTTTTCAAGTCTATCTTGGAGAAAATCGTTGCTCCAGCCATCATATCCAACATGTCATCCAACCGAGGGATAGGAAAACGATACTTCACAGTGATCTTGTTGATGGCACGACTATCAACACACATCCTCCAAGTCCCATCTTTCTTTGGAGTTAAGAGCGCAGGGACTGCACAAGGGCTCATGCTCTCACGAACAAAACCCTTCCTAAGTAGTTCTTCTACTTGTCTTTGCAACTCGGCATGTTCAGCAGGGCTCATCCTATAATGGGGCAAGTTAGGTAGGGTCGCTCCGGGCACAAAATCTATGGCGTGTTGGATATCACGCATAGGCGGTAATTGATCGGGGAGTTCCTCAGGGAAAACATCCTTAAATTCCTGGAGCACGGACCTCACTTCTCCAGGTTGCTCCTCACAGGTCTCTCCATGAAGTTCCCTAGCAACCAAGACAAACACAATGGATTCCTGAACTGCTACCCTCTCAAACGCCTTTGGGCTTATGATGTTCAGACCTTTCGCCTTCGGTACTTCTGGCTTCTTGCTCATGTCGATTGGCTTGGGTTTCAAAGGATTAAGCACAATCTTCTTGCCTCCAAACATAAATGAGCAAGAATTGGATCGCCCATGAAGGGTGACATCCAAATCATAAAGCCAAGGTCTACCTAAGATAATGTGCCCTACATCCATGGGAATTACGTCACACCATATTTCTGCCTTGTAGGTGAGGAATTGAAGTGGGACAACACATCTTTCTTTTATGGCTATGGAGGAAGTATCCACCCAAGAAACTTTATATGGGTTAGGGTGTGGGATCAATTTCAAGCCTAGGCGGGAAACAACGTTAGAGGACACCGCATTAATGCAACTCCCACTATCTATAATAACCTTGCACGTTTTATCTCCACACTTAGTGTAAGTCTGGAAGATGGCACTTCTTCGCCAATCATCAGTTTCCCTTTGTTCTGTCAAAGCACACCTTACCACATTCACTCTAGGGACACCAAAAACAGCCTTGGAATCGTCAACCTGAGGAGAGATGGCTCTAATGCACGTGAGGTAACTGGGATCATCTTCCCATTCGGCCTCAACATCTTGGCCTTCTTCAGCATTTGGGTCATACACTAGCTCTTCAACATCTTCTACCTTTTCATCATCCTCTTGAATGACAAGGGTTCTAGAGGGACATCTAGCTGCAACATGCCCAATCCCATTGCATCTGAAGCATTGGAGGCGAGAGCCTAATCTTGAGGGCTCATTGATCACACCTTTTCCCTTGTCCTCTTTTTGTATCGGGGTGCTATTGGGGTTGACCTTAGGGGGTAAGGTAAGTTTAGGTTTGCTACCAAAAAGTTGAGGGTTGGGAGGAATGCTTCGAGGCTCAGAACGTCGCCAAAAGATAGATTTGGATGCTAACTCACAATTCCTAGCAAGGTCATAGGCTTCTCTTAAGGTGGTGACTCCTCGGGTGATAATCTCGCCTAGTAGGTTAGCATTTAAACCTTTCTTGAACCTATTGAGTGTGACAACCTCTTCCTCAACGATTCGAATTCGCCTCTGGAATTCCTTGAATTTCTCTATGTATTCGGTCACAGGAGCAGTGCCTTGTCTTAGGCGATCCCATTCCTCAAGGAGGGAGCTCCTATAAGTTGGAGGAAGATAATTCCTCGAGAGGGCGTCCTTCATCTCCATCCAATCAATAATGGGGGCTCACGTCGTCACCTAAGGTTTTCCTCAAGGTCCTTCCAGAAAAGATCAGCTCTCCCAATTAACTTCATCCTAGCATACCTCACCTTCCTATTCTCAGCCCAATGGTAATAGTCAAAGAATTTCTCCATTTGACGTAACCAATCAGTAAAAACCCATGGGTCTAGGCAGCCATCAAAGGTGGGTGCTTCTATCCTTTCCTTAGACATCCTATCATCATAATCCCTAGGACCATAGTGATTATAGTGATCATGTTCAAAGTGCGGAGCCCTATTAAAGTGACCATTATTATTTTGCCCATGCATGTTATCTCCTTCATGGTTAGTGGTCTCTCTTTGAGATGTTTCAATTCGCTCTACCCTATCCAGCAAATCACGGACACTCTTAGCTAGATCTCCTATGGTTTGCTCTAAAGAGGGCCTAGATTCAGAAGTGGATTGATGTTCAGGGTTTGACATGACGCGACCACTACGTAGACGCATGCAACACAATAATTATGAATGCAGTTGAGATTCCCAAAAATTCAAGTAATCAATTCTCAATGTAAAATTAAAGGTCAAACAAGAGTGCATGTAGAGATTAGATCGATGAATCAAATGAAGGAATTGCAGACAAATAGTGACAGTGTTCACAATATTAAAAGATAGCCCAAATAAACGTCAAATTCCAAGAAGCTCCACAATTAATAATAAGAATCAGGGATTTCACAGAAATTGGTTTTTTTTTGTTTTTTTGTTTTTTTTTTGAATTTTTTTTTTTTTTTGAATTTTAGAGTGGGTACTGAAAGAGGGCACAAACAGTAAAACGATTAATCTGAGCACAAATTGGATAGGATAATGGAGTATGGTGGGATATGCACATAAAAAACATAAAGATAATATTCTTTTTTTAATGAGATAAAATTGAATCCACCAAAAATATAGAGTCAGAATTGTACCCTAGTCAGTGGCCCCACGTATTGCATTAGGCAGCCATGGTCTGCTCTTCAAGTAGTGAATTGACTTGGACTGAGGAACCTGTGAAAACAATTAAAGCCCAATACAAGCAATGGGCTGTCACAGCAACAGTGTCCTTTTTTTTTTTTTTTTTTTTTTTTTTTTGAAATACAATAAAATAATATATATATATATTTTTGGAAATACAATAAAATAAGCAACAGTTTTTTTTTTTTTTTTTTTTTGTCACAGAAACAGTATTTTTTTTTTTTTTTTTTTCAAAATAAAATTACACTGTGCTATGAACTTGTAACACTACAGTCTTTAAAATAACTCAGCACGACAGACTCTAAAGAACTCAACCCACATACTGAAAAGAAAAGAAGAAAAACCACAGAAACTAAAAGAGAGCAGAATCTCCAGAAGAAAATATTGCTCGGCAGTGGGCTCGCGGCGCTAGGGACCGGCGACTGTGGCGGCGCAAAGACGAGGAAGACAGCGGCAGCTCGAATCGTGGAGTGGCGGCTGCTGTCTCGGGTCTTGGCATCGGAGTGTGTCGGCGTCCTCAGCGGCGGTGGTCGACGCCTTTAGCGGCGGTAATTGAGGGTGATAATGGGTTCGGCGGCGGGTGGCTGTTGGGTTTTGGGCGGTGATGGTGGTTGGGCTTCGCAGCAATGGGTGTAGTGCTGGGTCCGTGGGTCTCAGCTTCTCCTTCCTTTTTTTTTTTTTTTTGTGGGCTGTGGGTTCTGAGATTAGAGGCGGGCACGGATGGTGGTCACCGGCTGGGGAGGCGCCGCTGGCTTCTCTGTTGGTTTGGGGGTGAGAAACTCATGTGGAGCTTGGGGGAATACACGGATTGCAGGGACTGGCTTGGGCTTGTTTAAAATCTCATGGGGCAAAAACTTGAAAGGTACTGTCATTCTCTTTTGTTTTTGATGGTTTTGCTTTGATGTGGTTGGCTACGATGGTGTTGAATGGATCGGAAGTCTGCTCTGATACCAAAACTGACGTAGGACAACCACAATATAATAATAGGGCAGAAAAATGATAGAACAAACCCTAGGAGTCAGCACCTACGGGACTGGAGTCGGCACCAGTGTAAAAAGAAAGCAAACGTTTTTTATATTTCTCCAAGCTGTGTTACAATAATCAAAAAAGTGTTTAAATAGCTACAACATAAAACCCTAACAACACAAAACCCTAATTATTAAATGTTCGGGCTTGCTTAATCTCAAGCCCAATAACTAATAGGCTCCATCCATAAGGCCACAGGTTGGGCCGTCTTCTTTTTGTTCTTCCTCCCATATGTGTGTATAATTGGGGGCCTATATCTCGTGTCCGCACCACAATTCCCAATTTCTATGTGTTTTGCAATGACAATAAATAAGAGCCAAGGACAGTCATTGAAACATGTGGGAGTTTATTTGCCTAAACCAGTTTTCAGCCATGGGCAATTGTATGTTGCAGTTTCTAGAGTAACAAGTAGAGATGGGTTGAAGTTCCGCATAATTAATGATGAAGCTGATCAAAATTGTGAGACAAAAAATATTGTGTACAAGGAGGTTTTCACCAAACTTATTTAAGTTGTTAGTCATGCAAGGTAAAATAAATTTATATGTTAAAAGGTCATATATACATCTGTACAACTCTTTCTTTATAGTTCTTATTTAAATTGTTGCGGTGTCTTACTTCCTTTAGGTGTGTCTTGCAACTTTAAAAATAACAGACTTATTAATGTGTTTGAGTTTATTTATTTACTATTATTCTATCTGGTTACTGCTAAAGAAATGAAACTATAAATTAAATGCTTGATTACTATAATGCCATCACTTTATTTCACTAACTGTCGTATTGGATGATGTATGCAGGCAAAGGTCAAAAACTTAAAGATGATGGAGTTCAGTTTTCTTAATCAGCTTTCAAACAAGAGTGATAAGTCCAAAATCAGAATTATGAGTATCAAGGATGTGGGATGCTGTAAATAGAAACAATCAAGAAATTATTAGTTCAGATATGATTCTTATTGATGAACAGGTTTGTATAAGTTTTTAAAAAAATACATCAAAGTATTTCTTATACATTATATATATTATTCACTTTATATACCTTCAACTAACATCTTTTACTTGCAGAATAATGCAATACATTCTACCATTCCTAAGAATATTTCAAAAAAACTCAAACCTTTTCTGAAAGAAGGGCAGCTGTATGCATTATCAAACTTTGAAGTTGGCACTTGCAATGAAATCTATAGGCCAATTCAAAATGACCATAGGATCATATTCTTGCCAACAACCAACATTCAAGAATTAACAGAAGCTAAAGTCAATATACCTCATCATAACTTTGAATTTGTTGACTACAACACCATTGTTCAACGACTTAACAGTCATGTCCAGCTATCAGGTATTAAATTAATTGAATATTAATTTCGCATTCTATTATTGTTAGAAAATCTTACATTATATTGCTGTTATATAAAATACATTATATCATTATCATAAATGAAAATAACTAACATTAGAATTTTTATGATGCATAGATGTTATTGCAAAAGTGATTGCTATCGGTCCAATTGAACATCCTAGCATTAAAGGATTAAATGTTGCAATGAGGAACATAACTGTCATGACTATACAGTACTTTTTAATTCTTACAAGTTGCAATACATTGAATATGTATAATAAAAACTTACATTGATAACATTATTTGAACAGAGGAAATAAAATAAAACTTACCCTTTGGGGACCAGTTGCAAATGAAATTGATGATAGCCTCTTCAAAAGCAATCCGAGACCTTTTATTATAGTTGCAACATGTCTAATTGTGAAAACTTTTAAAGGTTAGTACATTGTTTCTTTTATTTGCATATTTATAACTACATTAATAAATTATATGTGCATTTAAAAAAATTCCTCCATATAAATGTAGGAGAATATAACTTATCATCTACAAGCGGAACAAAAGTTTATGTAAATTTGGAGATTCCAGAGGCTTCTGTGTTTATGGATCAGTAAGTAATCTATATCTTTTTAGCAATATATGTTATATAATATTTACAGTATACGCAAGCTTATACTGACTTCTTTATGTTACAATAATAGGGAAGTGAAAAATAATCGTCTCATAGAAGAGCTGCCAAGACAATTTAAGCCACAGAGAACAATTGAAGAAGAAATGAACAATAATAGAAGAACCATAATTGAAATATTAAACATGGTCTGGAACTCTGAAAATAAGGTAAGGGAAAAGTTCTTCAAAAGAAAAATCCTAAAATGAAATTGACAATGGCATGTTAAATTTTACAAATAACTCATTGAATAAATTTGAAATTCCAGGAGACTATCTTCACCTGCCATGGAAAGATTACAAAAATTGAAACGGGTTTCGGTTGGTACTTTATGTCATGCGAAATATGTCGTAGAAAGGTTAAACCAAGAGGTGAACATTTGTGGTGTGATCGTTGTAACAAACTGGCAGGCTTCCCAATCCCAAGGTATGTATAATATAAAAGTATAAATATATATATAAAGAAAAGAGAAAAAAAATTAAAATTAAAATTATATCTACCATGCCTTCTTTCAGGTATAGAATTGAACTGAAAGTTGAAGATGACACAGGATTGGCAACATTCATTTTATTTGATTCTACGGCTGAAAAATTACTCCACATATCAGCAAAAGAACTTAAATAAATGTACACAGGTGAGAATTTGACTTAATATATTCTTTACTATAATTGAACTTGCAATTTATGACCTACTGTTTCTACAAGGTACCTGAAGAGTTTGACCTGCCTTTGCAAATAGCAAACCTTATTGGGAAAACATTTGTCTTCCAATTGGAACTCAATGACTATAACCTCAAACAGGGATGGGAGATCTACACTGTGAAGAAACTTTTTGATCCTGTTATACAAATTGACAATTCAGTTAAACTTGATCAAATAACTGATGTGAGTACTTATAAATTAAATTTAAATAAAAAAATTAGATATTTTTAATGTTACTTATTCATATCATAATATGATTTACACCATATTCTTTTAACAGTATTATATGAGTGATGCTGCAAATGATTCTGCCAACAACTTACCAAGTGAAGAAGATGCTAATCCTACAAATGATGCAAGTGATGTACAGCTCACACCTATTGGAGATCGACAAAAGAGGAAGAGGAAACAAAGAGTCCTTTAATCTGTTGAAGCTTATGTTACAAATTATTCAAACTTTTCTTACAATAATGTAAACACCATTAGAAGGTGTTCTGTTTTCTGTTGAGAATAGATAGCTGAACTTACAAAATAGGCAACAAAGGAATAGTTGGTATTAAATATTCTGAGAATTTGGGATTTTTTTTCAACATGTATCGGTTTTATTTGATGGATGCATGATTGTCCACCTGTTGTTTTCTCATGTTTTTGGCAGTGTTACTGGTTTTGTGTACGTGTCTATTGGTTTTATTTGATGGATGCATGATTGTCCACCTGTTGTATTGCTTTTATTTGATGGATGCATGACTATCCACCTGTTGTTTTCTCATGTTTTTGACAGTTTACTGGTTTTGTCTACGTGTGAAAGCTTTCTTTATTGATTTTACATGGTCTGCTTTACTGAAACATTCAACCTTTCTCTCAAAAAAGGAAAAAAAAAAAAAAAAAAACCTTTTACTGTGGGCTTGTATTGCTTTAGCCCATGGTCTGTTAACCCTGCCCAAAATTTCTCTTTGAGATTCTCAATACGAACCCTGCAACTTACATGCCTTCTGGTTTAATCTTATTTATATTTTCTAAATTTTCTTTGGATTTGTTTATTTAAATTGGTGATCCTATACTTTGTGCACTAGTTCTTTTTCCTTGCACTCACAGCCCTCTTGACTTCCATTATAGGTTGCACCTGTAGCCTTTAGGTAACATTATTTATAATGAAGGATGATATATTCATCATGTTTGTATGCGTTGAATCAATGTTGTCACTTTTAGATGGTTCTTAGACTTAAAAATTCATTATTTTTCATTTCACCTATTGGTTTTTCTTTGTGAGTGTTAATAATATTTATCTATTTTATGGCATAAGTATTATGACAATGTACAACGATGAAGATGACAATGGGAGGGATATTTTCCAAAGATTATTATTATTATTAAGTACCCTCTAATATAGTTATTTACATAAAAAGAATTGCCGAACTTCTAAGCCCCAATCTCTCTCTCTCTTTCTTCTAAGCCCATATCTACTCATCTTTTAAAAATCTTTGTAAGATATTATCATATCACTACTTATTACTTGCTCTCTCCCAACAGCCCTACGTGAGTCTATTTGTCAAAGTCTATTCCCTACTTAACTCACCTTTAGGCAACACGTTAGCCTATATAACTACACATGCTTTTGTCATTTTATTAGTTATTTTTTCATAGCAACAATTCACATTTCATTAGTTGGTCATTGATTCTTTAGCAGTTGGTTATGAAGTTGAACATTTAATATAATTTAGTATAAAGAGTAATATTATGACTTACAAATTTTACTGCATTGCTTATGTATTATTTATCACTAAACAAATAAATTAATCTTCAATTAAACAAGTAAATATATTCACTGTCACATTTTTTTATGAGTAATTATATTCATTGTCACATTAGTTTGTAAAAGTTACTGAAAAAAATTTGTAGCATTACAATCATAGTAAATAGCTTATGATGCAAAATCATTAAAAAGTGAATACCAAGTCATGAATCCATAATGTAGAAACTACAACTAGACATTAGTAAAAATTTATACTGTACATGACAAATAGATCATTATTAATTGAAAATTTTTATGAGTATTAGATGTTTATTGCATTTTATTTTTGTTTTGGTACATAGAGAAACTGAAATTTAGTGGGAAAATTATAGTACAATAAATGTACAAAAATGTTTTAACACAAAGAAGATACAAAAATGTATTGGCAATTTTACAAATTTTGCGTTAAGAGGGAATCTTTCAAATGTTTTATTAAATGGAAAGATGATTTTGTTAGTTTATTATTTGTTAACTCCTATATTTACAAGCATTTATGCACGCATGCTAACCATTTAAGCTCAAATATAATATTATTTTCTTCAAAATACTTTCAATAGCTTTTTCCGTGCATCGCACAGGTTAGCGACTAGTTTATATAATACCTAAAAGCTTAAGCATAACATTTATTATTGTTACGCTCCTGTTGAGCCACATTAGCGTAGCATTTCGGTCTATTTAGTTCTGATTTGGTACATTTAGGTCCAATTCAGTTCAGTTCGGTCCATTCAGTCCACTTCGATTCACATCGGTCTATCTGGTCTATTTTGGTCTACTTTGGTCTAATTCGGTCCTTTCGGTCCACTTCAGTCTACCTCTGTCCCTTCAGTGCACTCTGGTCCAGTTCAGTCCACTTTGGTCCACTTCGGTTCTTTTGGTTCATTTCAATCAATTTTGGTTATAACATTTGTGTTCATTTACCTTGAGAGAAGAGATCGCTTTTGTATTCATTTATAAAATTTTTTGGATTTCTAATCTTTTAGATAGTGGAGAAATGTTATTTAATTATAGTGCATATATATTATCACATTAATAAAAAAAAATTTGGCATATCTCGCTGATTAGCGACTAGTATTGCATAAAATGAGAGTGAGTCTCATTATTTTGTTTAATTATTATTGTTATTATTATTTTTTTGGGGGGGAGGTTGGTTGTTTGTTATTTAATTATGGTGCATGCAGAGCTGCAAATGCTTGCATTAATTATTATGGAATAGTTTCTCCAAAAAAAAAAAAATTTATGTAAAAGCCAGCCAATAAGTAATGGTAGATAGGAGCATCAACAAGTTTTGCAAATTTTCACCTCCATTTTGTCCTTCGAAACTTGGTTTGACTTATTTCATGGTTAGATTATTTGATTTTTGCACTTAATATATCACTTCAATAGTTAGGAATTATGATTTTGTTTGCAGTTAAAAAAAATTTTCATCTAAAAATCAATAATTTTTTTAACCTTATATTTAAAATTATCCATTAACCCTTAATTTTTGGTTAAAGGACTCTTGAAAAATAGTGTGTTACATATATAGAGAAATTTATAAGATTTTCAGAGTTTGCTACTTGTAAAATCCTGATATAGCTATATTCAGTTGTTATTTATCTGTAATCCTTTATCAAAATCAATCAAAGTAAGAGCAAATATTGTGTTAATAAAAACGATCATATCGTGGCTCTAAGCCAACTTCAATTCTCTGTTTTTCAATGATATTTTCGTAATTTCCTAAAAAGCAAGTTGCTATTAGGCTAACTATATATAATATTTATACAAATTGCAGATGATACGCTACCAGTTATAATACATATTTCAGAAACTGTTTCTGCCTCGGTCCTATCTTGTAGCAATAACTCACTGATCTAGTTGCCATCGGAGTCGCAAAGAACCTATTTTCCTAATTTTTTTACTCTTAACCTTAATATAATTGTCGGCAGAATTAAATGTTTTACAGAACCTATTGTCGTGTCATTTTCATTTGATTGTCTTTTCATGATTTGCTTTCTCAATTAAAAGAGCTCTCTACTTTTCTAGAGCATTGGATAATGACTATCGTCCGATTTAATTGCTCTGTATTTACGGCCTCGAGACTCCCATAGACTTACCAATCCTTTGTCATGATCATCAAATTTAGTTTTAGAGAATCGACTATCTTTTATGGGTTGTGTTACGGTGCCCATTAACAACATCTTTTTTACTTATTTTGGTATATTTTTTTGTCCTTTTTTGTAATTCTTTGCAGTTTTATACTATTTTTTACACATTTTTATAATTTTTTGCAGCTTTTTGAGTAAGAAGTATATCCTTAACCAGCACCACAACTGTGCTGGTTAACATTTGCCATCTTTTATTAAATTAAACATAATTGTTAATTGCTTAAGTCAAGGAAAAAAATATTGGGTTGAAATTGATTCAGGTTACATCAATTAATCACCCAAATTAATTAATTAGGCTAATTTATCCAATGGTCTAGATAATTACATGTTACTATTATAGACACAAGACTACATCGCAAAAACCAAGTTTTATATCTTGGAAAGTAAATGTCAAGTACATGGCTATATAGTGATGTCGGAACCCCCCCCCCCCCCCCCCAAAAAAAAAAAAACCCCAATGAGTGGTTTGAAGGTCACCATTAACTTGGAGAATTCATTATGAAAAATTGAAATTATAAGGAATAAACCCAATAACGAAGTACCTACTTATTGTAGAACTTTTTTTTTTTTTTTTTGAGAAGTTAAGTAATGGCAAGTTTTGCAAAATTTTAATTCAATTTTTGTTGCCTATTAAAGCTTCGACCACTGATCGGAAAAAGAAAATTTGATAGAATATCATCTATCTATCTATATATATATATATTAGAATTGAATATTCATATCCATATAATATCTAAAAGTTAAAGCGTAGTTGTAGACGACTAAATTTCTTAGTTCAAAATAAATCAAACAAGTAAAATAGTTTCACAAATGTGAATTTGTATTGATAAATATGTGGTACAATTCTCTGTGATTACAAAAGAGTGATCCTCTGATTCGATCTCCTTGAAAGATTTGTTGATTGGAATTGTGGTAATGTGATTTTGATTTGGACACAAAATATCCTTCAATTTGGCTGAGGAATGGATCGAAGATCTTTGAAACGGAATTACAATGAATCTCTGGCTATGAGCTTGTTAGAAATTCTTTGTTCTTCATGTTCTTCGTGTTTGAAGGTTTGTGGTGGAAGTTCTTCGGTGCTTTAGAGGTTTGATTCCGTAGAGCTTCGTTGATTTATGGTTTGTTGAGGTTTCTAGAGGCTTTTGAGCTTGATTCTAGTGACCTTTGAAACCTGGACGAGTAGTTTGGATGATTTTGCTTCGAATGTTGTTTGTATTCGAGGTTGAAGTTCTTGAAATTCTTGGAGGCTTTGGGGTTTGATTCCGGCAGAGCTTCTAGATTTCTGAACTCAAGATATCTTCTTCCTTCTCTCTGTCCTCCTAAATGTCTTAGGAAGGCTTCTATTTATAGGAGTTTAGGGGTGGGTGAGCGACACGTGGCAGAGTCTAATTGGTGACACTTGTCACAGCCTGATTGGTCCGCTTATGTCATCGCTTACACGTGCTGGATTGCTTGTGTCATCGTTTACACGTGCTGATGTAGTTTCATGCCTTTATTTCAATGACACTTGGCAAATTTCTATTGGTTTCTGAATAGTGATGGCAAAACCTAGCAGCAATACGTGACACTTTGTAATTGGTTGTATTTTGTGGACTTGGTAGTATGATGTGTCAGCTTGTGATAGGTTGAAAATTTTCCCTCTCTACAAATGCCCCCTCAAGACTCGTTCACGCACACAGTTTTGGAGTGTGGTGAGTGAATAAGTCTTGAAAGAAAATGGATTTTTTATACTTGACTCTTCTAGTGAAATAGTTGAAGGTGGTGGAGCTTTTAACAGGATAAAGTAATTGCAGAAGAGTAGACCCACCCATATGAAAGGCTTTGATGAAACTGAGAAGGGATCTGCGAGTATTTGAATGTACTCGTGTGACCGAGCTTTCTCAGCAGAGGTTAAGTCAAAGTAATTTCAGAAGAGTATTTTGGATCGTTGGTGGTGATCACAGGGTGTTGAAGAGAAGAGGTGAGAATGTTGGTTGGGTACAGCATGTAGAGCTCTGGAGCTAGCCTCTTATTTTTAATAACTTCTGGTGAAGTTATATCTGATGGGTATACTTCGGATCACAGAGAGAACATGTGGGAGTGTGGTTGAATGTGCTTGTGTTATCGCATCACTCAGGTTAAGTTGAGGTAATTTCAGAAGGGATTCTAGGTTTGTTGATGTTGATGGTGAAGAAGATGGTGATGAAGCAAAGTGAACGGGTGAAACATACGACACCATGGCCCTGACCCTGCATGTTGGGGACTCTCTGGCGTAGATGTCTCTGGGAAGTACACCTTCGGATGTGGGATTGGCTGCATGCTGAATGAGGTCCGACGGCAAGTCGTTGAATGCGCATGTGTGACTAGACCATACTGACGGACATTAAGTTGAAGTAATTTCAGAAGTATATTTTCTGAAATTCTTCAAGCTGATCTTAAGTTGGAGTAATTCCAGAAAGTGTGTTTTGTGGTACCAGCAATGATAACCTTTGGGCTCCGCCTTGGTGGAAACATGGAATGAGGCTTTGGCGACCATTCGCCGACACCAAAGGCTAATTTCTGATGAGTTGGCACCTTGGAGGTCATCATAAGTGTTGGATGGGAGACAATTTGTAAGATACCCCAACACTTTTTACCACCTTCACCTAATGCAACTTTGTTGGGAAAGCACAACAAATGAAAGATGGAGCTAACTTGTGATCCTGGTTTTAGAAACCAGCCAAGCTGCTGTTTTTTCCGAACCACTGCTTCTAATGGGAGACCAAACAGTTGAAGAGAGACTACGGAAGCCCTGATTTTAGGAACATGTGTCTCTGCTGGACTTGGATTTCCTGGCCAACCAATTCCAAGGAAGCATGGAAGGTCGATGCAGACCTTGTTATGAGTAACTTTATGAACAAACATGGTCATCATGTAAGAAAACAAAATTTGTTTGATTCCTAAAACAGTGATGATGTTGTGAGAAGGGTTACTACTGAACCATGAAGGGGTTGATTTCAAACTGATTATGAAGCGATTTTGGTTGTTAGGTATTGAGAATGACGAGGCCATAGTGAGAATTGGCTGTGAGAAGGAGGATTTGAAAATTTGAAAGAAGCAAATCTTCATTTCATGTTTCAGTGTATGTGTGTGTTTTTTTTTTCTTGATGGGTTTTAGTGGATCCGGCCCTTCTATTTATAGCGAAGAGATGAAAAACGGTAGTTGGGTAGTTAAGAACGGTGGACGAGACCTTTTGGTGAGAACGGTGGATGAAAACGATAGGCGCCGAATGAGAATGTTAGGTTGGAGACTGGTAGGCACCGACGAAAATAGTAGGCTGAAGTAGTGACCCAATGTAATTTCAATTTTGAGACATACGTGTGAGAGTTTGTCTGTTTTTTGAAAGGGGAGCCTTGATCAAGTCTGGAGAATAATTTTGAGGGAATCCAGACCAAATGGATGGATCTCAAATTATGATCTTGAGAGCTTAAATTTTGGACACCGCTAGTACTTCGGAGAAGTGGTTCAGATTGGTAGTTTCTAAGTCCAAAACAAATACCTAGATTTCAAAATCAAAATCTTTGTGAAAACCTGATAGGACAATCTTTGCTAGAACATCTTGATTTTCGGTCAAAGTTTACATCAAAGCCAATAGTTGTAGAATCACACTTTTTGAGCAATTTTGGATTCTCAAATGAATAAATAGACCCCAAAATTGGAAAGTACGCGAACAATTGAGCAAGACGGGTCAATCTTAAAAATTTTGACTTTTGGTCAAAATTTGTGCAAAAGTCAATTTTTTAGAAATTGGACTGTTGTGCAACCTTCGAGTCTCGGTTGAAGAAACAGACCCAAAAATTGGAAAGTACGCGAAAAATTGAGTGGGACAGGCCCGTTTTGAAAATTTTGACTTTTTGGTCAAAGTTAAAGTCCTAATTTGTCAAAGCTTTTTTTTTTTTTTTTTTCAGGCGGTCCGGATCCGGGTCGATTTTCTAGGTCGAACCGGGTCGGCCTGGACAAACGGGTCAAACTGGGTTGGTGGGAGATGAATCATCAGTGACGTCATACGCTGCGTCTGGCGCGTGCGACGTGTGTGAAGTGCGTGGGAGAGATAGCCGGCGCGTGGAGAGTGAGGATGGCGCGTGGAAGCGCATGTCTATTCGTCAGAGCTTCTGTCGGCGCGTGGCGGCGTGTGGCTGTGAGTTTGGGCCTGAAATTTTCAGGTTTTGTAGTTATAAGGCCATAGAAGACCCCTATATAGTCGGTTTTGTGAAATTGTGCACAGATTTGCACAGTTTTGATGGACTAAACCGGTGGTCATCGCGAGCTTGTGGCGGCGTGTGGTGGCATGTGGTTGATTTTTTGGACCTAAAAATTTCAGATTTTGTAGATCGAAGGCCGATAGCTCTAATGGTGGTATCAGTTTTGTAAAATTGTTCTCAGATTTGCGCAGATTTGAATGAGAAACTCGCGGGTCACTGAGAATTTGTGGCCATGTGTGGCAGCGCGTGGCCGGGTATCTGGGCCTAAAATTTTCAGGTTTGGTGGATCGAAGGCTGTAGAAGACTCCTGTGGGTTGATTTTTGTGTCATCTTGTCAGAGGATTCAGAAATTTGGAAGAGAAGCCAGCATGCATTTATGGACTTCGTTGCTATCTTCTTGTTTATTCGAAGTCCTCAGAGGATTTTTGTGGCATCTTGTCAGAGGATTTAGAAATTCAAAAGAGGAGACGGCGCACTTTGTTGGACTGGTTGCCATCTTAGTCTTCTCTATGGTTTTGACATCGTTGAAATCTCAGACTTTCAAGTCGGTAGCACAGTCAGTTTGAACCATGAATAATGCTAGAGGTACAAATAATTTTACAAACTTCTAATGTGGTGAGTAGTTTTTTGGTATGAAAAAGTGACATTAATGGTATGCTTAGATACAAACCAACAAGAGGTTGACCACATCAAAAAATGTTGTAAAATAATTTGTGGTGGTAGCATTACTTTTGAACAATATGCGGACTAGAACTTTATCCCGAGTCTAATGCAATCAATTCTTTCTGACCACGTGATCTTCTTTTGGGTACTAAGTGCAGTATTTTTCATGACTTTGAATGCCTTTGAGTTGCAAAATCTGATTTCAAATAATATCCGTTTGGTGGCAACATTTTCATGGCTTGCCAACTTTTTTCATTTTTCTTGTCTGTTATCTCAGAAGTTTTCTATATAAAGGCATGCTATTGCCTTCATCATTAAGGCACATGCTCAACCTTCAGCTTTCTTCTCTTCCTTTCAATTTTTTTTAATTATTATTTTATTATTTTATATATATATATATATATATATATTTTTAAGTGCTATGAGATCTTTTTCCCTGACAAAATTTTTTTGTTGCTTGTTTTTGTTATGCAGCAATATCAATAATCTTTGCAAAGTAGCCACATCACGAGTCTTGGCCATTGAAGTCGCACCAGCATTTGTCCTTGTACTGAAGTTGCACTGACGCTCTTCTTTTGCCATAAAGCTGCCTCGACACTTTATTTGCATGGCCATGCCGATATTTATTGTTGCCATGAAGCCATATCAACACTTTATTCACAGCAAAGCCGTGCCAACATTCATCTTTACCATGAAGCCACGTTAACAGTTCATCTGCACCGAAGCCGTGCCGACGTCCATCTTTACCATGAAGCAATGTCAACACTTTATTTGTATCGAAGCCGTGCCGATATTTATCGTTGCCTTGAAACCACGTCAACAGTTCATTTGCACCAAAGCCATGCCGACATCCATCTTTACCATGAAGCAACGTCAACACTTCCTTTGCATCAAAGCCATGCCGATATTTATCTTTGCCATGAAGCCATATCAACACTTTATTCACAGCAAAGCCGTTCCAACATTCATCTTTACCATGAAGCCACGTTAACAGTTCATCTGCACCGAAGCCGTGCCGACATCCATCTTTACCATGAAGCAATGTCAACACTTTATTTGCATCGAAGCCGTGCCGACATCCATCTTTACCATGAAGCAACGTCAACACTTCCTTTGCATCAAAGCCATGCCGATATTTATCTTTGCCATGAAGCCATATCAACACTTCATTCACAACAAAGCCATGCCAACATTCATCTTTACCATGAAGCCACGTCAACAATTCATCTGCACCAAAGCCATGCGGACATCTGTCTATACTATGAAGCAACGTCAACATTCCACATTTGGCACTTGCATTTGCATTGAAATTGTACTAATATTGGCCTTCATAATAAAGCTTGAAGTTTCAAGAAGCTCCCATCAAGACTTTGAGGATGCAAAGAGATTCCAACAAGATGTTGAAGTTTCAAGAAGCTCCCATCAAGACCTTGAGAATGCAAAGAGACGCCAACAAAACCTTGAAGTTGTGAGAAGAATGCCGCCATGATTTTGACATTGCACAAACATGCCCTTAGAGGAGAGATGATGCAGCACCAACTTTAGATGTTTGGAGGAAGGTGACGTTGTAAGGTACAAGAAGATGCCCCCAGGAGATAAGTGATGCAAAGCATACTTTATAAACGTGGGAGAATGTCTATAGAAGATGGGTAATGCCATGCAGACTTCATTTCTTGCAAAAGAAGTTGAAGACTTTATTTTACTCCACAACCAAGAAGCAACTTATATTTATCATCATTTCAAGGAAAGCTAAGCAACGTTAGCTCCTTACAGTCTTCATTTTCTACTACAACAACTTTTGAAAAACTCCTCAAGTTAGACTGGCAATCCTTCTTCTTTTCATGTGACTGAACTTAGTGAAAAGTACTAAGCTGCCTACGTACCCTGGAGAGGGATCAAGTCATTACGTAGTTCAACAAATTTTTTTTTGATGATTTTTTTTCATGGTTTTGATTTTTTTTTTCATGGTTTTGATTTTTTTGTTTTTTTTTTTCATGGTTTTGATTTTTTTTGTTTTTTGTTTTTTTGTTTTTTTTTACAAAAAGGGAGGGCTCATGTGCGTAATCCTCGCCCTACACCCCACGACATTTCATGGGTACCAATTGCGCAATAGTGGGTATCACCTCTAATCGAACCCGAGACCTTGGCCTCAAGGGCGACATGGGCATCCAACCACTACGCCACACTCGCAAATGGTGACATAGAGTGTGATTAATTTCTCCTTATTTGTACACTTTTAAAGGTAATGGGAAGACATCATGTACCTTTGTAGTGCTACAGTAGGCAGTTTAAACTCTTACCAAGGAGCCATTCTTGATTTTCAAGCATAGAAGCGTTTGATGAACTTCCCATTGATGGGGCTGATCCTTACACCCTCCTGATCAATCAACTTGTAAGCTCCATTAGTGTAGACTTCTTGTATAACATAAGGTCCATCCCATTTCGAGGTGAACTTACCGCCTGTACGATGAGTCATGATGATAGGTCTTCGAACAACGAGGACTAAGTCACCAACTTGGAATGATCGTGGTTTAACTCTTTTATTGAATGCGCTTGACAAACGAGCTTGATAGCACTCAAGGCGTTGTTGGGCCTCGAGCCTTTTCTCATCCAGTGCCTCCAACTCTTGTAACCTAAGCTTGGCATTTTCCTCTTTAGTTAACCTTTCTTAAATGGCGATTCGTAGTGATGGGATCTGGTGTTCTAAGGGAAGGATAGCTTCTACTCCATAAACGAGAGAATACGGGGTCGCTTGAGTAGGCGTTCGAAATGTTGTTCGATATGCCCATAATGCTTCTCCAATTTTTTCATGCCAGTCTCGCTTAGTTTTGGATACCACTTTCTTTAACAAACTGCCAAGATTTTTGTTAAAGGCTTCGGCTAATCCATTCGCTGGGGCATTGTACATAGAAGAATTGTACTGTTTGAATGCAAATTTCTCACACAGCTCTGTCATCAACCTATTCTGAAACGGTTTGTCATTATCGGTTATGATATATCGAGGGACATCATACCGATAGATCAAGTGAGTTCGGATAAAATTGACTACCGTTTCTTTCTTCACCTCCCTAAGAGGCATAGCTTCTGCCCATTTTGAGAAGTAATCAGTTGCAGCCAAGATGTACAAATGGCCACCAGATGATTTTGGTAATGGTCCTATTGCGTCAAGCCCCCATGCATTAAAAGGCCAAGAAGCTACAGTTGGGTGTAGAGGTTCTGGTGGCTGATGGATGAAGTTTGCATGATATTGACAAGCTTCGCACTTCTTAGCATACTCCATGGAATCTTGCACCATCGTAGGCCAATAGTAACCCATTCGCTTGATCATGTAGTGTAACTTAGGACCTGATTGGTGTGCACCACATATTCCAGAATGAGCTTCTTTTAAGGCTTGTTTAGCCTCTTCCTCTCCTAAGCAACGGAGAAACAAACCATCAAATGAATGGCGGAAGAGATTTTCTTTATAGTAAATGAATCGAGCAGCCCTTCGTCGAACTTCGATCTTGTGGCGTACATCATCTGGGAGTCTTCCATGTTGAAGGTACTCAATGATTGTTTGTCGCCAATCTTCCTTTTCGACAAGGCATACAGAAATGACGTTGGCTTGCTTTTCTTCTTCTTCTTCTTCTTCTTATTCTTCAACCACGAAAGGCACCACCCACCTTTAGGAAACAGCAACTTTGGTTGTCTCTTCTTGGGATAATGCTAAGGTGGTAGCCAAATTAGCTAAAGCATCAGCCTGTCTATTCTCCTTCCTTAGTATATGCTCCAATGTAATTGCCTTAAAATTTGCGAGCAACTTCTTCGCATATTTGCAATAAGGGACAAGGTCCTCTTTCTTGACATCATACTGCTCCAAGATTTGGTTGAAAATTAATTTGGAATCCCCAAAGATCTCGAGTTGCGATATGCCGATTTCAATGGCCATTTGTAAACCAATGATCAATGCTTGATATTCGGCTACATTGTTAGAGAAAAGTTCGCTTAATGAGAACGAATATAGAAGTATTTGTCGTTGTGGAGAAACAAACACTACACCTGCCCCCGCTCCTTCTTGACGTGCAACCCCATCGAAAAACATCATCCATGGTGGCATTACTTCAATGTAAAACACATCTCCGTCTGGGAAATCATCAGAGAACTCCCAATCAGATGGAACTGGGTGATCAGCTAAGAAATCTGCCAATACTTGTCCTTTGATAGCTTTTTGCGGAACATATGTAAGTTCGTATTGTTGCAGCAAGACTGCCCATCGAGCTATGCGACCCGAAACCACTGGCCTGGAGAGGACATATTTAATCGGGTCCACCTTTGCTATCAAACGAACCGTATGTGCTTGCATGTAGTGCTCCAGTTTGTCTATGGCAAAGAAAAGAGCGAGACACATCTTTTCAATAGGAGAATAATTTAATTCAGCTCCATTGAGAGTCCGACTTAAATAATAAAGGGCTCTTTCTTTCCCTTCTTTATTTTCTTGTGCCATAAGAGCACCTAGAGACCTTTCTTGTGCCGCGATGTACAACACCAAAGGCTTTCTAGGGATAGGAGCACCTAAAACTGGAGGATTAAGCAAGTATCTTTTGATGCGCGCAAAAGCATTGCTACAAGCCTCATCCCATTTAAAGTGTGCATCCTTCTTTATCAATCTATTGAAAGGTTGACATCGACCTGCCAAGTTTGAAATAAATAGTCGTATGTAAGCCAATTTTCCTTGCAAGCCTCTAAGTTCTCACAGGTTCTTGGGCTCTGGCATTTTCTGGATAGCTTCAATTTTGGACTGGTCAATTTCAATACCGCGGTGCCTTACAATGAAACTAAGAAATTTCCCGGATGTTACGCCGAAAGCGCATTTGCGAGGGTTCATTTTAAGCTGATACTTTCTTAAGCGGTTGAACACGGATCGCAAATCTACCAGATGGTCTTCCCTCCTTTTTGTTTTAACCACCAGATCATCGACATAACACTTCACGTACTTATGAAGTACATTATCAAAGATCTTTTGCATGGCTCGTTGATAAGTAGCACTAGCGTTCTTTAATCCAAAAGGCATTACTTTGTAACAGTAAATACCTTTAGGAGTACGAAAAGCTGTGAACTCTTCATCCTTAGGATTCATTCAAATTTGGTTGTAACCAAAAGAGCCATCCATGAAAGATAAGGCTTCATGACCAGTAGTGGCTTCAATCATGATCTCAGTGATAGGTAACGAAAAATCATCCTTGGGACATGCATTGTTCAGATCACGGAAGTCAACGTACACCTGGATTTGTCCATTCTTCTTTTTGATAGGGACGAGATTAGTGATCCACTCCAGATACTGTACTTCACGAATGAAGCTTGCCTCAATTAGCTTATTGACCTCAGTTTCTATTTGAGGGATAAGCTCCGGCCGAAAGCGTCTTTGAGCTTGTTTTACTGGGTGCACGCCCTTCTTTACTACCAAATGGTGTAAAGCAATATTTGGATTGAGCCCAGGCATTTCTTTGTAAGTCCAAGCAAACACATCTTTATATTTTACTAGGAGCTAGAGGTATCCTTCTTCTTCTGCAGGAGTGAGAAGGGCACTGATGAAAGTTGGTCGAGGTTCTTTAGTAGTTCCTAAATTGATCTCTTTAAATTCATCAACTGTAGCCTGTACTCCATTTTCCAAGGCTAGGGGAGCTTCATCGACCTCATCCTTTGTGGCTTCATCATCTGACAGTGTATCTTCTTCTACTGTAATATGAAACGAGGATGATACTTCTTCAATTTGCTCATTGTGGACGAGTGACTGACTTGTGTGTACAATCGTTCGCCTTTTGACTTTGAGAGCTCCTTCAGTGCTGATATCCAAGATAAAGTTACGCTTTATGCGTGAAGGTATATTACTACGTATCTTATCATTAGCTTTCTCCTCCTTTTGATCCTCCAAGTTTATTGAGCTTTGAGAGCAAGTATCAATGGGCCTTTTTGTTGCCCCCAATCGATTAAAGACCGATCCACACGCAAACGTGTCCCGACTCTGCGTTAAACAAGATGTATTCAACCTGTCGAATACTGTAATTCGTGACGATGAAGCCTTAATGCGATCAAATACTGAGATGCGTGATGAAGAGTGATCTTTTCTTTGATTCGAACTTTCATCAACCTCTACTATTATGTATTGGGAACTTGAAGCATTGCTTCTTTTATTGATCCATATTTGAGCTGGTGGTTTTGGAGTATAACCTATTCCGGTCTTTGGGATAGGAATTTCATGCCTTTCAAGTCGCATTTTCCCTTGCGTTTTACTAAGGCCGTGCATCTTTTTTCCGATGGCTTCTGGAATTAGTTTCCCTAGGTCGCTTTATTTTGAGAAATCATAGCCTACTTTAGCTAATAGCCTATATGCCTTTGGGTCAAACCATTCTTTCGTCCGTTTACTTGGTAGAATACTATGCTCTGTCAGACTTTGTGAAGACCTCACGAATCCATTTAGTGGCTTTGAGGGCAAAGGATTTGTGGATGAAGTTAAAGGCATTACATGATTTTCTTTCAATATGGCTACATCCTTCATTGTGAGATTTGTAGGAGGTCTTTGCATGTCCATTGTAGATTGAAGGCATTCTGTGAATGGTGATTGTTTGTTCTTGCGGCGTGACAATGGTACATAATGGAGGAATGGAGGGTTATTGGAAGGCGTAGAACTTTCATCCACTTTCTTTGAATTGCTAGTAGATTCACTAGACTGGTTATTCCCATATCCTGGATCTTCCTTTGGGGAAGGAATATCCTTTCTAGTGATGAATTCAACATGCTTCTTTTCACCCTGCTTGCTTTTCATGGACGGGACTTCAATTGGGAGAACTTCATTAGGGATATCATCTTCTACATAAAACTTCGCGTCAGCAAAGTGAGCTTCAGTTTCAGAAAAAGGCTTCAAGTCGGCATCGACTTTCTTTATTCCACCTTGAAGATACTTGAAACATTGGTGCAAAGTTGACGGTACTATTCCATTCCCATGGATCCATGGACGTCCTAACAACATGTTGTAGGTTGTTTTGGCATCAATGACATGGAACAAAACATTGCTTGTCAATTCTCCAATAATTAACTCCAAGTGTATCATGCCGATGGCACGTTGTCCTCCTTGGTTAAAACCTTGTATGACCAAGCGACTGTGTGATAATTCCTCCATAGCAAGACCA
Source organism: Castanea sativa (assembly GCF_040712315.1). Taxonomy (NCBI): domain Eukaryota; kingdom Viridiplantae; phylum Streptophyta; class Magnoliopsida; order Fagales; family Fagaceae; genus Castanea; species Castanea sativa. The sequence continues at coordinate 15,126,029 of NC_134021.1, read as the reverse complement.
AGTCGTCTCATTGTCATTTTCGGTAGTATATTAATAGCTGAACCTCCATCAATGAGAATGCGATCAATCTTTTGTTCACGAGCATAACCAGAGACATAAAGTGGACAATTGTGAGGCTTAGGGCCTAACAATAGATCCTCGTCAGTGAAAGTCAAGTCTGGAGAGCACGCGCAACATTCCTGTGTTTGTTGAAGTGTATTGGTATAAGGAGTGTAAATCTTTGGCTCTTCAAGAGCTTGGATGATCCCTTCTTTCGGTGAGGTGGAGGATTACGAGGGTTCAACTTTATCAACCTGAGATTTAAGTTGTTCTAAAGACGACAAAGTCTCATTTGAACTACCATGGTCAACACCTTTTTGTTTTTCATCAACTTCACAACGAGAGACCGTGTGAATAGCCTCCGCTGACTTGTTTTGAAAGAATTTTATGGGGAAAAATTCTTCCAATGTGACAAGACTTCGAAATTTTTGGGTTTGTGCCGAATCATCACACATTTCCGTTCTTAGTCTTTCTTTCCTTTTATCATTCTTTCTTCTTGACTGCGGCTGAATTTGGTTTTGTGCTCTTCTGGACTCTTGGGTGATCAAATGAAGAGGGAATACTCGTCTCTTCTTCCATCTCTTACGAGTAACCAACGTCGAACCCTCTTCCTTATTCATTGTTGACTTTTTATCATCATTTGAGTTATAATTAGATGCTTTTTGTGAGAGCTAAACTTGAACTGGTTCCAAAGAACCAAATCGGATGAACGTGGTATTCGCCCTCTGCTTAGTAGTTGGAGACTTGCAACTAGGCGACTCGCAAGCAAATGTTACAAGGTTTGACTGAGCAACATCATTAACATCTAAGTCGATTTTCCTTTCCTTGGCTAGCTTCATGATGAGTTCTTTAAGAACAAAGCATTTTTGGATCGGATAACTTATGATGCGATGATACTTACAATAGTTCGGGTGATCAACCTTTCCTACTTCTTCCGGTAGTTTGCATTCTGGCAATTCAATTAATTTCAAGTTGAGCAGTTGTTTTAGCATTTCGGGTATATCAGCTTCAAGGAAAGGATACACCTTTTGTTCCCATTCCTTGAGTGATGAGCGACGCGTCTCGCGTCGTTGGCCTCCCTCAGGCCTCTTCTCGTTAGCCTTTACATTTCCCGTTGAAATTTTGACTGGGGCAGGGTTGACGTTCATGAAGTGTTTGACATTACTTTTCGTATTCCTGTCATTTTTCCTTATTTCTCGCCTTTCTTTCTTTTCTTCAAGTACAGGAGGTTTCATATTTTCATGGCAAGAGATACTCAATTCCATGTCATGCCACGAGTTGCCAATTCTTCGAATGTTCGGGGCTTTATCCCTTGTAGGATGTACAGAAGTCCCCAATGCATGCCTTGGATGCACATTTCTATAGCAGATATTTCAGACAGTCTATCCTTACAATCTAGACTCAAAGAACGCCACCGATTGATGTAGCCAACAACGGGTTCGTCTTTCCACTACTTAGTATTGGTAAGCTCCATCATGCTTACTGTGCGGCGCGTGCTGTAAAATCGGTTAAGGAACTCCCTTTCCAACTGTTCCCAACTATCAATTGACTCAGGTTCCAAGTCTGTATACCAATCAAAGGCATTCCCTTTTAGTGAACGAACAAACTGCTTTACAAAGAGGCCTCCTTGAGTCCCTGCGTTCTCACAGGTTTCTACAAAGTGAGCAACGTGTTGCTTAAGGTTTCCCTTGCCATCGAATTGCAAGAACTTGGGGGGTTGATACCCATTTGGCATTCTCATATTGTCAATGCGCTTCGTATAAGGTTTTGAATATATGAGAGAATGTGTAGAAGAACCTCCATATTGTGCTCATATGGTGTTCGTTATCATGTTCTGCAGTTGTTGGACAGATATCAAGGCCATTGAGGTGGAATGTCCTTGTTGAGAAGTGCCTTCACCTCCTTTTCCCTTATCACCCCTAGCGTTTTCTCCCTTCAAGGTAAAGCCAGGAAGGTGCTCAAGGTCAAGATTTGATTCACCCGAATCTTGGACTTCTAGTTTGTTCATCAGGGTTGTAATTTGGACATCCTTATCTTCAAGTGCTTTTGTGAGAAGGGTGACCCTTTGTTCCATTTCAGCCATCTTTTCTTCCATAGTAGAGGTGTTGGTCATCATTACTGGCATGACCTCTAGATATGATGGAGAAAACAATGAGACAGGATGAGTCAAAGACATTTTGTTCCTTAGGTTTCTCATCACGGGTGAAGAGTTGATAGAAAAGGTCTTTGTTGGGGATGATTCATCATTGATCTCAAAATCCTTCGAGACAGATGAATCCTTATCGGTAGCTTTCCTTTTTGCAAGAAAGTCTAGAGAGATGATATTATGAAGCTTGCTTTCTTTGGTTGATTAGGGTTGTGGTTGATCAAGAGCTTTGGATCGACTACGAGTGATTGGGCCGACATAATCATCCGCAACGGAAGCATCCATCACCGATTTTTAAGCATTCTTGTTAGAAGCCATCGAAGCTAGTAGCAAATCGAATTTCTTTTCTTTTGAAGGAGAAAGAGATGAGAGGCAGAGATGTCCCACCGGGCGTGCCAGAATTTGTAGACGACTAAATTTCTTAGTTCGAAATAAATCAAACAGGTAAAATAGTTTCACAAATGAGAATTTGTATTGATAAATATGTGGTACAATTCTCTGTGATTACAAAAGAGTGATCCTCTGATTCGATCTCCTTGAAAAATTTGTTGATTGGAATTGTGGTAATGTGATTTTGATTTGAACACAAAATATCCTTCAATTTAGTTGAGGAATGGATCGAAGATCTTTGAAACGGAATTACAATGAATCTCTGGCTATGAGCTTGTTAGAAATTCTTTGTTCTTCGTGTTCTTCGTGTGTTCTTCGTGTTTGAAGGTTTGTGGTGGAAGTTCTTTGGTGTTTTAGAGGCTTGATTCCGTAGAGCTTCACTGATTTATGGTTTGTTGAGGTTTCTGGAGGCTTTTGAGCTTGATTCTAGTGACCTTTGAGACCTGGACGAGTAGTTTGGATGATTTTGCTTCGAATGTTATCTGTATTCGAGGTTGAAGTTCTTGAAATTCTTGGAGGCTTTGGGGTTTGATTCCGGCAGAGCTTTTGGATTTCTGAACTCAAGATATCTTCTTCCTTCTTTCTGTCCTCCTAATTGTCTTAGGAAGGCTTCTATTTATAGGAGTTTAGGGGTGGGTGAGAGACACGTGGCGAAGTCTGATTGGTGACACTTGTCACAGCTTGATTGGTCTGCTTATGTCATCGCTTACACGTGCTGGATTGCTTGTGTCATCGCTTACACGTGCAGGGCTGCTTGTGTCATCGCTTATACGCGCTGATGTAGTTTCATGCCTTTATTTCAATGACACTTGACAAATTTCTATTGGTTTCTGAATAGTGATGGCAAAACCTAGCAGCAGTACGTGGCGCTTTGTAATTGGTTGTATTTTGTGGACTTGGTAGTATGATGTGTCAGCTTGTGATAGGTTGGGAATTTTCCCTCTACAGTAGTATTTATTATTGCTATACTCATATTGAGCCACATCAACTTAACATTTCCGTCTAGTTTGGTCTATCAAGTTTGCTTTGATCACTTTTGGTCCATTCGGTGATAACAGTTGTATTCATTTACTTTGTGATAAGAGATCTCTTTTGTATTCATTTTTTTTTTTTTTTAATTTCTAATCTTTTGAATTAAAGCTTAACCCCTTCCCTTCAAGTTCTTTTCCCTACTTCCAAAGATCCATCAAGTGAGTTGGTACTCATAGATGATTTTCCGGCCACCATTTTTAAATAAGTTTGTTGTTTAAGTTATTTTCTTCTGACCAATATGTAACATTTTCTCCTTTTACTGCGTTGCCAGAGAGCTGAATGGGTTTGACGATAAATTAGGGAAATATACCATTCTAAAAGAGAGGTGCTACGTCTACAACATTTTTACAACAAATGAACTTGCTCGGTTAAACCTCGGTCAAATCTAGATCAAATCTCAACAACCATTTGGGTATACGACGACATTAGTGAATTTGTCCCCAGTAACAATTTTTTTTTCTTTTTTTGGGAAACCAGAACCTTCATTCGATCATAGCAGAAACGGCAACAGTTAAATACAAGCTATACATTGATTAGTGGTGACACATTGAGCTAGATGTAAGCCTGTAAAAAAACATCTTGGTCGGTACATTCAATGTGGAAAAAGGAAAAAAAAGCAAAGTGACAAACAGAGTCAAAAAATAAAAAGTCTTGGAGAGTTTTAAACACAGTGGAAAATTTATCATGGTCCCAAGTTCATCGAATGTGGAAAGGAAAAAGTGGCAGACAGGGCAGAAAATATCTCGCGAAGTGTCTAACTCGGTGGAAAATGATCTGGTCCAAAATATTTGAATTGAAGAGGTATTCGGATGTGAGACCGTAGCATTTATCAAGAAATACTTAGCTATTGCTGCCTATTTCTTGAACCCCACCTCTCACAAATCACAATTCCTAATGAACTAGGATATCTTTTTTGTCAATAGCATGATTGATTTAAGAGACTTTTTTGACAAATCATAATTCCTATGGAGACTTGTTTCAGTTCAGTACAGCATCTGAATTCTGCGTTCGCAGAAACTTCCAATGACTTATCAAAGTCACAGTATTATTGGACACGCTTTAGCAGAATTGACAAGCAGGTCATTGTGACAATGACCGTTTCATATGCGCCAAGATGTTTTACAAATTTTCACATCAATTTTGTCTTTTGAAACTTGATTTGATACCAATGGTTCGATTTTTGCTCTCAGTATTTCATTCTAATAGTTAGGAATTATGATTTTGTTTGAAATTAAACTTTTGTTCATCTGATAGTAAAAATGATGTTTTTATTCTAAAATTCTAAAGTTATTTTTTTAGCTTTAAATTTTACTGTTAGGTTAAACGATGGTTGAAAAATTAAATAGGGTAATACATAAATATAAAGAAATTTATATGATTTTTAAAATTTGGTACTTGTATAATGTTACCTTAATTGTATTCTAGAGAATATAATATTTGCCCAAATTGCAAATGATATGCTCCCATTTATATAAAATCTTTTAGACACTATTTCCGTATTTCTCCCTCAGTCAAATGTTGTCCTCAATGAAATTAATGCAATTAGAGACAGTTCTTAAATTTAAGATGGAAAATAGAAGAAGAATGAGCCAGGTACGTTAAGTCATTTTATTTGATTAGTGGACATACATATTGTCACTTCCTTGTATTGGGAAAAAAAACACATAAGCATATAAAATTAAGGAAAAAAATATAGAAGTAAAAATAAAAGAATATCAATAGCTTCTATTAGGATTTGTCAAGTCCGCATGTTACTGTTTATTAACACTAATGGAATTCAAGGAATACAATTGCTGTCTGTTCACATTAGTCATACGCTTATTGCGTTAATTAATTCATGTGATTTACTATTTTGTTGCATGAGCGCGCGAATTGGATGTAAGTAAATAGAAAAGAACATCTAGGATTGTTACTGTTATTTTTCCTCAAACAAAAAAAAGGAAAGGATTGTTACTATTATTGAACACTAATGGAATAAAATGAATACAGGTTACAATTGTTGTCTATTCATGTTGTTCATCAAGAAGTTAGCCAATTAGGCTTGGCCTTACTCTTTCTTAGAAATGTTTGTGGGCAGATATTCCATAGTTTCACGAACCCTAATTCCTGGAGTCTTTATGGCTAAATATTGTAAAAATGTAAGTTTATTGGCATCATGAAGAGAGAAGTAGAATTTGGCAACTTGTGTACTGAATTCGCTTGAAAATTTGTGAGGAGAGGAGAGAGAATCTGACACCAAATTTGGCACTTGAATTGCTGAAATTGATGTCAAATTTTCTCCCTCTTGCCCACCAGTGTTGATACTCATTGGTTTCTTTAAAAAATAAAATGCAACTAAGGCTTGAATCCCCCTCCCTTAAAAAAAGAGGTTAGCATTCACAATGGCAGTGTTAAAGTAGCTAAAAAGTTATTTTTAGCACCCCAAACACCAAAATGCAAGCAATATCGGAGCTGCTAAATCTTTAAAAATAATTAACAACTCGTTACAGTGAACTACTATTAATTGCAATCCACTATAGCAAGTTGCTAATTGCTTATTAAATTGCCATGTTAAATTATCGATTGTTCTAAAAGTTTAAACTAATATAATAGGGTAAATTTAATCATTTAACAACGTACTTCTAACATTGCTTTTATTGGTTTTTATTCTATCTCTCATCTAAGCCTCTCATTCTCTCTTTTGTGAGTGGATATTTTATATTATTTTAATTGGTGATGTGCTGAACTAAAAGATGAGATGTTGAGTGTATTGTTAAATATGATGTTAAATAGATAGAGTAGGTGTTTGAGATACTAAAAGCTATATTTTTTGTTAGCACTACCTATGTGAATGCTTTATAGTTTTAGCATCAACCATTGGGCGACTCCACACTTTGATGATCATATTGAAAGATAATTTATTTATTCCCAAAAGGAATAGATATTTTAACAAATAAAGAATGCGTGTGTGTATTAAATAAATTGATAGTTTTAACAATGGAGGACGGTGATAAATTTGAACCTTAAACATTTTTGTTGGGAACTCAAAATACCAGTTATCATATATCAATAAATAAATAAAGTTCTGTTTTTAATTTTTAATTATAAATGAATATATTTGTAGTTTTTCATTGTATGCTTTTATTGTAACTAGATGATATCTCGCGCGATGCGCGAACTACTTTACAATTTCATTTGAAATCATTTTCATGTATATTAAAATCTACATATAAAACTTAATACTTATTTTGTTGTATAATATTTATGTTTGCCCACAATATTGTTAAATACTTTGAAACTTGATTCTTTTTTTTTTAATTCATAATTTATTTTAAAAAATTGTATAACATTGTAAGATTATAATATATTATAATATTTACTGTAAGGACACAATTCTAATTCCCAAACCACGACTGGGAGGAAAATGGGCTTGAAAGGCCTTTCTTCACAATGAATTTGTAGAGGATGAGTTTGTAATTTAGATTTCTAGGATGGTTTAGACAATTACAGAAAGAACGGGCTTTGGGCCCAATGGAACAAAACAAAGAATCGTTTGCAAAGAGTAAGACTGAGAAATCGTTCTCGGATTGTTTCCGAGGATGGTTTATAATAATATTTCTCAAGTTTGGATACAAGTGTTGATTATCATTTACTATTGGCTCTATCTCTTCTACTCCAAAAAGTCCTCCTCTTCTTCGTATGCCTTCCCTCTTATTTATATCCCTTTCTTTCCCTTCATCCCCTTCCACTTTCTGGTTGCAATCCTCATTTTCGGATACTTGTCCCATCCATTCTTCCCTAAAGCCCGCTGGGATTAGGGACCAAGTTCCAAGCTCTATGCTCAGGTCCCATCCTTCCATCTATACAGTCAGCGTATCAATTACAGAGCTTTTAATGTATGGGCGGTGGTAGCAGCTTTATTTTTAGACATTCCACCGCTCTTTCTATTGTCCTCCACGTATACTGTATATCCCCATAGTTGTAGGACTCTTTATAATATAACCCAGGGACACTAAACTTTTCTTCCTATGTCCTCGGCCTAGTAATCCGAGGACAAATCTACTCCTCGGACGTATTTGGATATTTAAATAGTCCACGATCATTTTGATGTCTTCGGATTTGGGTTTCCAGCCCAAAATACTTCGTTGGACCATCCTTCATCAATTACTGGGCCCAATACCCCTACATTTACCATTAAAGGTAGATTTTATTTTTTAAACTGATTAAATGATTTTGAAATCTATAAATAAGAATTCAAAATATAAAATATATTATAAAATTACATAAATTTAAGCTACCTACCAAATACTTTCTTAATCACTCTATTCTCACAACCAAATATGGAGACCTTGATCATAAACACCCAATTAATTATCTCAATGGAATTAAGGAAATCATCTGTAAGTATCATCATAAAGAGAACATGATTAAACAAAGAGAAATTTGATAAAGACACATTCATTTATCAAAATTCAATTGACTTTAGTTGGACTTCTGTATTCTTTAAAAAAAAAAAGCAAAAAATACTTTTAAGTCACAATCGATTTTTGTTTTTACCACTATGGCTATATACAAAGAAACCTACAAATTATGAATTCTAACACAAAATTAAAAAAAAAAAAAAAACTAACTTCATAAATAATCAATTAGAATGTTTCTTTTTATTTTTCTTTAGTTCTAAAATAAAATACATTTATAACTTTTCCAAACCAAAATCTCAAACACCCAAAGACTCCAAGCGAATCATAACCTTCACAAAATCTACAATATCTGACTTCAACATCAAAACCGTAAGCTATCGTCATTGAATAAAAAACGCAAGTCCCCTTCCTTGGTCATAGCCTACTTATACGGGTTATAATCAAATAATTATGCAACGTTGGAGTTATGTAGGTGTTATTGAAAGGTTAAAGCTAAATGACATCATTTTTTGCTAAGTGTATTTGAGATAGGATGATATGAAAGGCTATGAACATGTGTATATAAAAGAGTAAAAGTGAAAATGATGAATGGAAATGCAAAGAGTTTTTTGTGTATGTGAGAGAAATGTCTTGAAACATTAAATCAAATGAAATAAATAATAGTCTTAAAACATTGAATACAAAATGTAACAAAAATTAGTCTTAAAATATTGAATCAAAGAAAATAAAGAGTCCACTTTTAAATTTGTTTTTATCTTTAATATGGCTTAAGGGTTTCTCAATTCTATTCATAAAGTGCTCCACATGGCAGAATCTCATGCTCTCTCGCATGAGGTCTCTGCTTTTATATATATATTGATTGATTAGTCTTCCCTCAAACAGTGGGTTTCAGTTAGCTCAACTAACAAATTATTCTTCAAGAAATGGGTTATCGCCTACCGCACTTTCACAGCACCTGAATTTGACTTCCAATTCCTTTCTAAAAAATTAACAATTCTAATTTGATTTTCAAATTTCAATTCCAATCCAACTTAGTTGGTGTACCCTGTATTTGGGTCTTGAAGTTGACAACCTTACGGGAACCATTCCAACTTTGATAGCACCCTTTTTTCTTTTTTTTTCTTTTTTTCTCTCTCTAAATTGTATTGTTCTTTTTTTTTCTCTGAAAAAAATTGTAATGTTCTAAATTTAGTTTCTCCTGGACAATTCATAAGGAAGCTCACCTAGTTAGGAAGCATGCATGGCTATCATCAGTCCTGGAACTTCTAAAATGATAATTTTTTCCTCGGGAACAATTTGTTTCAAGAATGAAATTTTAATTTCATAGCTGTGAAATCCGAAATAGAGTGCCTACAACGGCCCAACTTGTATTTTTAAATAATTCATTTGTAAAAAGTAACTAAATTTTATCTCATCCATTAATTCATAGCAATTCTTCTCTTTTTTTCGGGACTTTGGACCAACAGTACACCAACCTTTGTCGCCTTAACGCAATAGGTTGATGAAAATAAATCTATGAAAAACTAACCTCATCAAAAAAAAAAAAAAAAAAAAAACTAACCTCTTTTATTATTTTCAAAAATAAATAAATAAAACATCTTTCTTGATGGAAATTATTCCTCAAGAAATAAATAAAACACCTACCGCACTTACAGCATCTAGAAATTCTACTTCCAGTTCCTCTCTCTATCAATTCTAATTTGACTTTCAATTCCGCACCAACTCAATAGTATCCTTTTTCTTCTGTATAAATTGTAATGTTGTTTAGCTTCTCCTAGACAATTCACAAGGAAGCTCTCCTAGACCTAGTCCTGTTAGCAAACATAGCCATCATCAGTGTCGGGATTTGTAACTTCTTCGACTAGTCTAAGCCAATACTGTCTGTCCGGTACGTATGATCCTTCCTTTGCTTTTATAATTCATATATCTTCCATACATAGTATATATATAAATAAGATACATGATAAATTGTCTTGTATTCTACGGGTTAGCAGCATACCGCACTTAACATCTAAATTTTACTTCCAATTCCTTTCTATCAATTTTAATCAGACTTTCAATTCCACACCAACTCAGTTGTTGAACCTTACGGGAACTATCCTAGATTTGATAGTACACTTTTCTTCTTTGGCTACTCCTGGACAATTCACAAGGAAACTCTCCTAGTTCTAGTTAGCAATCACGGTCAGCATTAGTGTTGGGACTAGTAAATTCTTCAACTTGTCTATGGCAATATTTTGTGTCTGGTACGTACGATTCCTCCTTTGATTTATAATACACATATCTTCGATAGATACACTATTTCTCCGTCAGTCAGAATTGACTGCATGGAAGGCTACAATCAGATCTTGGCCATAGTACTCTTCCTATACTTCAACTGTTTAATGGCTGTATTAAAAGTTTCACTGGCCCTATTCCTTGATCATCTGGTTAGCTAATTGATCAATGACATTATTAAATGTTTGAAGGAGACTGCACGAATGTCTGTCATCCTAAACCCAGACTCTTCCTCCAATTGAAGGATTAAATCAATCATCCAAGATATCAATAATGTTATTGATGTCAATGTCATCCTAAACCCAGATTCTTCTTCCCATTGCACATTCAACCAATCATCCCAAGATACAAATAGCGAGCCCATCGCAACCCAAGCCAGGATCTTCAGGTCCTGTGGGCTCGCCCAAATTTGATTGACAGTTGACTTGGAGATAAAGATTATAAATTGACGTCCCATGACATGAGGACAAGATTTGGAATTATATTAATTGACAATATATTATTCTAATAGTTAGGAATTATAATTTTGTTAGAAATTAAACTTTTCTGCATCTAACAGTCAAAATGATGTTTTTACCCTCAAATTCTAAAATTATCTTTTTACCTTTAAATTTTAATGTTGAGTTAAATGACAGTTGAAAAATAGGGCACTACATGTATAAAGAAATTCATATGATATTTAAAATTTGCTACTTGTAAAATTCTAGCTTAACTGTATTCTAGAGGCAATATTTACCTTCAACCCTTTATCAAATTCAACCAAGTACGAGCAAATAATGTGTTAATAAAAACAACCATATCATGTCTTTAAGCCTACTTCAATTCTCTGCTTTTCTACGATTTTGTCCTAATTTATCAAAAACAAGCTAGAAATGAGCCAACTATATAATGTTTACAAATATTGCAAGGACAAAATTTAACTACAAACTTGATTGTAACTTAAGGCTATAACTTCACTCAATATTTTTTTATTGGATATAAATTTTGACAAATCCACCATCGAATTAGATTTTCTTCTTATATTCTCTATGCTTGCAAAATTTTCAGAAGATTGAAGAGCAATAGCTATGTCATCAATTGTTTAAATTGCAAGTTTTTGAAATCTAAAATTATCTATAAAAAATAAGTTTATACTCCCATTAACATAAAATTTGACATGTGTATTTTACTTTTAAGAACATAAAAATATGCAACCAACGGTTAAATTTTAAAAATATGTAGTCATATTAATTTTTTTAATGAAAATTGTAGCATTAAGCTATAAGAAAATTTGTAGTCAAATTTTGTCCAAGAAAATGATATACTCTCATTTATATAACATCTTTCAGACGCTATTTCTCCCTCAGTCAAAATTAACTATCTAAAAGCCTACAATCATAGATTAGCTAGTAGACTTCGATGGGAACACTGTTCCTATCTTGAAGCATTAACGGGTTCGTCTAGTTGCATTGGAGCCCCAAAGAACTATCAAAATTGATTATCTTAACCTTGAAATGAATGTGGGCAGAATTAAAAGTTTCACATGACCTATTCTTGTGTCATTTTCTTTCTTGAATGTTCATCTTTCTTGATTTGCTTGCCCTCTTAACAAATATTACAGATTAATCTATTATAATAAAATAGAAATTACAACACTCAAGTTATATTCAAAACATTAGTTCACAATACATTGAGAAAATACAATAATATCTCTAGTAACAAATACAACCTCACCATAAAATCCAGTAGCACTTCAACTCTCTATGGTTGTAGTACAAAAAGAATCCTCCTAGAGAAAACCACCACAAAATCTAGTAGCATCTCTGTGGTTGTAGCACAAAAAGAATCCTTCTAGAGAAAACCCCAATTTACCTTCTTTGTGTGTCTTGAGCAAAAAAAAAAACTCACATTTTCTTTTTTCCCCTAGGGCCGCACAAAGCACTATTCTTTTTCCTTTCAGTCGCCTTCAAATCTGTGTATTTCTCTCTCAGTCTATCTTTTATCTATACGCTCACAATGCTTATATATATAAAGCTCCTGCAGCCTCACTCTATTCCAATATGAGTATCAATAACAGTAGGCAACAAACTCCTATATCAACTTGGAATAGAATTCCATGTGGGTTGGACTTCTTAGGTGTTGTGCACCCCCAACATTTCTAGTGCATTCGATAATAACTGTCTTCCGATTTAATTGGTCTATATTTTACTGCCTCTAGAGTCTAGACTACCATAGAGATAGAGTTACCAATCCTTTGTCTTGATTATCAAATTTAGTGTTAAGAATCGACTATCTATTTAGCCAAAAATCCATAGCTATTTCTGTCTATTTCTTGAACCTCACGTCCTCGCAATTCCTATCGATCTAGGATAGCTTTTTGGTCAATGACATGTTAATTTAGGAGTCCTCAAGTTCATGTGGTTTACAATACTACAACTTTTCAAACTAATCTAATTAGATGTGGGCTGGAGACTCAGTACAAGTTAACTGCTTCAGTTAAAGAAGAAAAAAAAAAAAAGAAAGAACTTTTATCAGACTCATAACTAGCTGGATAGCAGCATCCAAATTCTACTTTCAATTCTTTCCAAAGAAATTTCCAATTAACTTATCAAAGTCACAGTACCAGACACATTTTAACAGAATTGACAATCAAGTCATTGTTAAAATGGCCGTTTCTTATAAACCAAAAAGTATTCTTTTGTGTGTCATTCTTATCTACATGATGTTCACTTTTTTGAATTTCCACAGAAAGTTGTGTCCTACTAACATATAATTTTGTTAAATCTAACTGAATTTTTTGTATTCCACAGAAAGGAAACATTGTTATTAGATTCTATCTTTCACTTCAAACTTGCTACCCCAACAAAATGACACAGTCTTGTCTCAGCTACGAGTGGTTTTTCTTAATATTCTTTCATGGGATTCTTCTTATGTGTATGAGCTCATGTTTGATATCGGCAACAGTTCCAACTTTTGCAAATGAGACTGATTACCTGGCTTTACTTGACTTCAAGAATCGGATGACTCAAGACCCACTTCAAATCATGAGCTCATGGAATGACTCCATACATTTCTGCAACTGGTTAGGTGTTACATGTAGCCCCTCCAGTAAGCAAGTCATTGTTTTGGACTTGGAAACTAAGAGATTGGTTGGCCCCATACCACCCTCTTTGGGAAACCTTACTCACCTCACAAGAATCAACCTACGAAACAACAGATTTTATGGAGAAATTCCTCAAGAAGTGGGACATCTACAAAACCTGCAGCATCTCGATTTAAGTGGGAATTCCTTTGGTGGTAAACTTCCACCGAATCTGAGCAATTGTACACAACTTAGAGTGCTTAATGTTACTTACAACAATCTTATTGGGCAGATTCCACACCACCTCAGCTCATTGTCAAAGTTGGTGTATCTATCTCTTGGTTTGAACAACCTCACAGGAATTATCCCAGCTTGGATTGGAAACTTTTCTTCTTTGTATGGTCTTGGTCTTTCCAGGAACAAATTTCAAGGAAGCATACCTAGTGAACTTGGCCGTCTACCAGGCTTGGGACTTTTTCAGCTTTCTCAGAATTATCTGTCTGGCACCATCCCTCCACTGATCTTTAACATTTCATCCATATTATTTTTCTCTGTTTCTCAAAACCAGCTACATGGAAGCCTTCCAACAGATGTTGGTCTTACTCTTCCTAACCTTCAAGTATTTTATGGCGGTTCGAACAATTTCATAGGACCTATTCCTGTGTCACTGTCAAATGCTTCTCAACTTCAAATCCTTGACCTTACTCTTAATCTTCTAACCGGGACAGTGCCTAAAAATCTAGGAAGCTTGCAAGGATTGGATACACTTTATTTAGAAGCCAATAGTCTTGGATATGGGAAAGATGGTGACCTGAAATTCCTCATTTTCTTGGCTAATTGTACTAGTTTAAAGATGTTGGGTCTTGCTACTAATTATTTTGGAGGACTATTGCCCAACTCCATAGCCAACCTTTCCACCCAGCTACAAATTCTTTCTTTGAGTGATAATATGATCCATGGTGACATCCCTGTTGGGATTGGGGACCTTGTTAACTTAACCGTTCTGGCATTAGAATATACCTATTTGGGAGGTACTCTCCCTCATGTTATTGGGAAGCTTCTAAAGTTAGAGGGATTATATTTGAGTAATAACAATTTTTTTGGGCCAATCCCTTCCTCCTTGGGTAACTTAACTACACTGACAGAACTCTTTATGGAGAGGAATAAATTTGAGGGAAGGATACCCCCAAGCCTAGGAAATTGCCAAAATTTGCTTTTACTGAACCTTTCTCATAACAATCTCTCTGGCACCATACCAGAACAGGTTATGAGTCTTTCATCCGGATTTGTCTTATAATTGTTTAATAGGAGCACTACCTTTGGAAGTGGGCAACTTAATACATCTTGCCAAGTTAGATCTTTCAAACAATAGATTATCAGGCAAAATTCCCACCACCCTTGAGAATTGTATTAGTTTGGAGCACCTGTATTTGGATGGTAATTCATTTGAGGGAGAATTTCCTCAATTCTTGAAGAACTTAAGAGGTTTAGAAGATATAGATCTTTCTCGTAATAAATTGTCTGGGCATATTCCTGAATTTCTTAGCAAGTTTTTGGCACTTAAGCATCTCAATATTTCTTATAATGATTTTGAGGGTGAAGTGCCAAGTGATGGAATTTTTGCAAATGCAAGCGCAATTTCAATACTTGGAAATGATAAGCTATGCGGTGGTGTCCAAGGATTACATTTATCTACATGCTCAAGTAAAAATCCTAATTTTTCTCGGAAGCTTCTTGTACTCGGAATAATAATTCCTGTCACTAGTATAATCATATTTGTACTTCTTCTATTGTATTTTTTCCCTACATGTTCTATTGTGAAAAATTCAAGGGAGGGAGCTTTAACTGCGTCTTCTTTTGAAGTCTGCCAATTACCTATCTCGTATGCTGAACTCTTGGAATCAACAAATGGGTTTTTTGAGAACAACTTGATTGGTTCAAGTAGCTTTGGCTCTGTATACAGAGGAGTTCTTTCTAGAAATGGAGCAGTCGTTGCAGTTAAAGTATTAAACCTTCAACAACAAGGAGCTTTGAAGAGTTTTATTATTGAATGCAATGCTTTGAGAGATATACGTCATCGTAATCTCCTTAAAATTATCTCTGTTTGCTCGAGCGTGGATCATGAAGGGAATGATTTTAAGAGCTTAATTTTTGAGTTCATGTGCAATGGAAGTCTAGAGCAATGGTTGCATCCTAAAAGTGATGAGCAACATCAAAGGAAGAATTTGAGCTTCCTTCAAAGACTGAACACAGCTATCGATGTTGCTTATGCATTAGAATATCTCCATCACCATTCCCAAACGCCAATTGTTCATTGTGATCTAAAGCCAAGCAATATACTCCTTGATGAAGATATGGTAGCCCATGTTGGTGATTTTGGATTAGTGAAATATATTTTTGACGCATCAAAAAATCTCTCCAATACTCAAACCTTATCGCGTGGATTAAAGGGTTCCATTGGGTACATTCCTCCAGGTAATTTTTCTACCAAATGAAAGTTCACCTCATTTCTTGCATAACATTTAATTTAATATTAGACTAAAATAGGGATTCTATTTAAAAAAATAATTATGCTGCTGTTTGACACCACTTCCTGACCAGGGAAAAATATATTTGACACCATTGAACTTGAAATAAATGTCTGTTATGGAGGGCCATATGTGCAACCTGTGCATGATGCATTAGTGGCTATCTTCTAAGCTCATAATACTTCCATTTGTTACTAAAAATGTGTCAATGAATTGTAGAATATGGGATGGGTGGCCAAGTTTCTACACTTGGAGACATTTATAGCTATGGGATACTCTTGTTGGAGATGCTCATTGGGAAAAGACCTACGGATGAAGTGTTTAAAGATGGTCAGAACATTCACACATTCATTGCAATGGCTTTGCCTGAACATGTCATTGATATAATTGACCCATTAATGTTCTTTGAAGAGGATGAAGAAGAAGTTGATGGTACAAGAAATGAAGAAGACGGAGAAGGAAGAGCAATAATTGAAGAAGAGAATCTGCATGTCAATGTTAGTAGCAGAATGATCGATTGCTTGATGTCAGTGTTCCAAATTGGATTGTCATGTTCTGCAAGTTCACCAAATGAGCGGATTCCTATAAATGTTGTTGTCAATGAAATGAATGCAATTAGAGACATTGTTCATAAATTAAAGAAGGAGAGGAGAAGAGCTGGGTATGATAATTTGATTATGTTGCAAGAAATTGTAATTACAATGGTTGCATTTTCCTTATCAATCACACCCTTGTAGCGTTATGAATTTATTCATTTGATTGTCTGTTTTGCAGAATGACCAGATAAGATGGAATCTCTATGTAATGACCCTTGATTGAGAAATATCTCCGAGGCTAGCTAGTGATGGCCATATATTATAAGGCTTGTGACATTCAACCATTTGTGCCATTGTTTTCCAGATCAAAGGTAATTTAGATCAATGGCTCACTGCTCACTGCTCACTGCTCACTGTTATTTGTCAATGCCATTTTCTATAACCTTATTACTATATTCTTTTTATCATGGATTGTACTATCGCTTCTTTAATCGTAATATCTAACGTGTTTCATACGCTATTCCTATCACCAGATATATTGGCTACTAGGTCGTGTGTCTTACTATTCATGGGACCTATTTTTGTCATTTTCTTTCTGGATTGTTTTTCTTAATTTGCTTTCCCTCTTTTTTATTATTTATTTATTTTGAGAAGAGATTTGCTTTCCCTGTTCTCTTAATATAGCTAATTGATCAGTAATCACTAAAAAAATGTCGTTTTTATGGAGCCATCCATAATAACTATATCTTTTGGTTTAATTCCTCGATCTCTCACGCCCTTTGTACTCGCATCAATACCTTTGGCTCTCGAGTCAGCCCATTGCAATGCAAGCCAGGATCATCAGGTCCTGTAGCCTCGCACAATTGATGACCTGTGCACTCGATATATTGAGATAGTTAATTAATCTTATCTGTTGTAATTTAGTTATGTTGGAAGCCATAAAGAGTGGCCCTTATACCAAATTTAAACACAAGGTAGTTTGAATGAATTATCATTCACACTAATCTGTTGAATGTTGTATGTATTGGATTTATAATTGAGGATATAAGGTGAAATATAAATAGATAAAGATGACAACAATTCAAAATTGTCAACAGAATTAAATTACAAAGGATAAGATGAAGTAATTATCTTAATACAGGACAAGATCAACGTATATGCATGGTTTTAAAAACCAGTACAGAGACAAAGAACCGTAAAAATGACTGATTACTGGTTTTTTGGTCCGATTGGGGTTGGACCGATGGTCGAACTGGTGATGTCATAATTAATAATTAATAATTTTATAATTAGAAAAATAATAAATAAATTATATAATAATTTTATAGTAACTAATGATATTTACTTTAAAAAATTTATATCATAAAAGTTTAATCAGAATCATTAAAAACAAACTTATAATGAGAAATAAATAACTAAATAACTCCCCTACTATCCCACCTACCTCCCTTGGCATTAAATTTTCTCAACCTACCCCCACTTTCTTCTACTTTTGTTGTTCGAAATACTACCTCTATCCAAAATTTGCTTCTCTCTATTACACAAAATCCGAATCTAATTCTTCACTTTTCATTTCTTCTCCTCATTTTACACATCTTCCTCTACCTTTCTCTCTGCCAAGCAAAGTTCAACCTCACTCCACAGCTAGCATGTTTCCAAAATACCATTTCTTTTACAACAGATCAGTGTTGCTTCTTCCCCAAATTTTGTTTCTTTTACAACAACTGAAGAACCCTTAATCTTTTCTAAAATGGAGAAGAGGTTGCCTTGATGAGAGAGAAGCTGAGATATCAAAATAAACGAAGAAATGTAAGGTTGAAGGAGAAAAGATTAAGGGTTCTTCAGTTCTTGTCCTTTGAAGCTCGTTCATCTGCTCAAAATATTGCAAGGCCGAGAGAAAAAGGAGGCGAGAGGCCGAGAGAAAAAGGAGGCTAAGGCAGAGGCACTGACCACCAAATTCCAAAGCCGAACAGAGAAGACGAGAAAGAGTGAGAGAAAAAAAATTCAGAGGAAACGAAGGCTAAGAGTGTGAGAGAGGGTTGTGAGGGAAAGAAAAAGAGAGGATATGAGTTGTTAGGGTTAGGTTTCCCAAAACAACGTAGTTTTAGGTTGGGAAAAAGGTAAAAAACGGTGTAGTTTTTCAGTTTCAACACAACCGGCCAATAACTTGTTTAACCATACTAGTTTTTGGTTTCACGGTTAAACCGGCCGATTTTTTATTATTCTCAATTTTTAGCTATTTTCTGGTTTTTAGTCATAACCGAACCGAATTAGTAGCCAGCCCCCGGTTGAACTAGTCAGACCGGCCGGTCCAGTCCAGTTTTTAAAACCCTGTGTATATATGCTTACATGAATTATTATGGAAAAGCCAGCCAATATGTGAAATGGACAATAATGGCATGTTTTGCTAATTTTCAATTCAATTTTTGTTGCCAATTAAAACTTCGACCACCAACAGTAATAGAAAATTTCATATAAATATTATCTACACACACACATACACACACATATATATATATATATATATATATATATATATAATACCTAAAAGCTTTAGCATAATATTTATTATTGCTACGCTTCTTAAGTCACATTATCATAGCGTTTCAGTTTACTTCGATTTATTTCAGTCCACTTAAATCCAATTCAATCCATTTGGTCTACTTGGTCCAATTCAGTCTATTTCGGTCCACTTCAACTCATTTGGTCAATTTCGGTCCATTTTTCCCATTTCAATGCATAAGGTCTAATTCGGTCCATTCCGGTCCAATTCGTTCATTTCTATGCACTTCTATCCATTCAGTCTACTTTGGTCTAATTTGGTCCTTTTGGTCCCCTTCGATTGACTTCAGTCCACTCCGGTCCACTCCGGTCCACTACAGTCTATTTCAGTCCACTTCGGTCTATTTCTATTCACTTCAGTTCTTTTAGTCCATTTCAATTCACTTCGGTCATGACATTTGTATTCATTTACATTATGATAAGAAATCTCTTCTATATTCATTCAAAACATTTTTCAGATGTCTAATTTTTTGGATAGTGGAGAAATGTTATTTAATTATAGTGCATATGTATTATCACATTAATAAAAAAAAATTTAACACATCTCGTTAGTTAGTGACTAGTATTACATAAAACACGAGTAAGTCTCATTGTTTTGTTTTTGTTTTTGTTTTTTTTGTTTTTTTTTTTGTTTTTGTTTTTTGAGGTGAAGGTTGGTTGTTTGTTTTGGGTTTGTGTAATAAACATGAAGGCTATTTCATATCATTTTAACCTAAGCCTATAGAGTGATCACGTTAGTTAGGACATTCAAGCAAGGTTGCTTTCCCAGTCTTCCCCATAAAAGAATTGCATACATAGGGCCAGGTTCGGATAGATCGAGCCCAATATGATGCAAGACAGGATCGTCAGGTCCAAATTTAATTAACTTGGAGATGTGGAGACTACAAATTGATGACTCACGCACACTAGGACAAAATTTGGTATTTCAGCATGATTTGGTTATTATGGTGCATGCAAACGTGCAAATGCTTGCATTATTTATTATGGAGTTTCTCAAAAAAAAAAAAAAAATTATTATGGAAAATCCAGCCAATAAGTGATGGTAGATAGGAGCATGGCCAAGTTTTGCAAATTTTCACTTCAATTTTGTCCTTCGAAACTTGATTTAGCTTATCTCACGGTCTAATGATCCGATTTCTGCTTTCAATATATCACTTAAATAGTTAGGAATTATGATTTTGTTTGTGAGTAAAATTTTTTTGTAAATTAATTTTTTTTTTCATTTAACAATTAATGAGGTTTTTAGCCTTATATTGTAAGATTATCTTTTACCCTTAATTTTTTGTTAAAGTAACCTTGAAAAATGGTGTGTTACATATATATATATATATATATAGAGAGAGAGAGAGAGAGAGAGAGAGAGAGAGAGAGAGATTGATAGGATTTGGTATTTCGAGCTTTTCAGCATGAAAAATATTTTAAATCATTTCCAGGTCCAGGCCCAGGCCCAAGCCCATCATCTAGTGATCACATTGGGACTTGGGACACGCAAGCAGGATTGCTCTCCCACATAAAAGAAGTCCATACATATAGGGATTGAGATCATCATTTCCTGTGGGATCGCCCAAATTTGATTGGTCTTTCACACACTATTTCTCCCATAGTCAAAATCGACTACTTTAAAGTCGATGGGAACTTCGTTTCTATCTTGAAGCAATAACGTGTTGATCTAGTTACCATTGGAATCGCAAATGTATCTAAGATTTTAAGTTGATTATTCAATAACCTTGAAATGATAGTCGGCAGAATTGAATGTTTCACATGACCTATTGTTGTGTCATTTTCTTCTCTTGGGTTGTCTTTCTTGGTTTGCTTTCCCACCAAATAGAGCTAATCACTAAATTACTACTGTATTTCTAGAGCATTATTCGATAATAACTATCATCCAATTTAATTGCTCGATAACTATCATCTAATCCTTGTGTCATGATTATCAATTTTAGTTTTGAAAGCTTGGATTTGTGTTAAAAACACCAAAGCTCTTTAGATCTCAAAATTAAAAAATTACGGCTCCGTTGATTTTATTCTAACTTAAATTAAGTGCGGAATAGAGTAAATGCGAGCGAACAAACAATACAACTACTCTAAGCCATATTCAATAAAACACAACAGTAAAATGAAAGCTAAAAGAGTAGGGAAGAGAGATACAAACACAAGCTAACACTCCAATGTGTTGTTGAAGAGGAAACCGAAGAATTCGGCAAAAAACCTCTTCGCCGCCCTCCAAGCGGTAAATCGATTCACTAGACAATAAGTTGGGATGCACGAATAGCAAAAGACCCTCTAAGCCTAGTCTACCCAATGCACCTAAGCTCTCCAAGCTCCTACTCTAACAAGGCTTCTCGGAACCGTGTCTTGTCTAGCTTTCTAGATTCCGCAATGTGCCCGATTGCATCTGCCAAAACTTGGCTTCTTCCAATACTTCCCAGCAGCACCAAAAACTCACTGGACACTTAGTATAGGTGTGGTAAGTGTTTGAGAAATCAACCTCTCAAGGATTTAGAAATGGAGAGGTAGGAGTAGAGGAAAACCACAATGGATGGTGTGTAGAATTGTGGGTATGACAATCTCACACTCTCAAGGGTTTGAGGCTAGGGTTTTCTCTTTTGAAAAGCTCTCTACTCAATATGTGGGTAATGATGGTATATATAGTGTGTATGAAGATGTAGTGGAGCAGATAGAACAAAATAGCAGAATAGACTGTTTCGCGGGTATCTCGAGGGAAGGCCTTACTCGCGAGACACCCATAAAAACCAGCTGTCACCATCTGTCATGACTCTTCGTATTCCAGTCATATGCAAGACACATGCATCACTTTGCAAGATGCTTAGTCGCGAGCTACCCACGAAAACTCTTCTGTCTTCAAATGCTTGAGTCTTCACACACACTCTCTCTCTCTCTCTCTATCACACAACCCTTACAATTTAATTCCACAATAAATACAGGGTATAAAAGATTGAATAAAATTACAATCAAATTTAGCACGGAATTAAAGTCAACACAAAATAGGTGTAAATCACAACTTTACAATTTCCCCCTTTGGCTATTCCGTGACAAAACACTCTATAACAGACTCTAGATTTAAACATGAGTTTGGAAACCGTGGCAAAACTCACTCACACCTAATCTAGAAGCTATGAAGCACTTGCACGAATACATCTGTATCTTGAAACACTCGCACACAAACAAAACTTTCATTAAGCTCATGATAAGTTGAATACACGGTACATATAGGAGCAAGTATAATGCGATCAAGATAAACATCAAGATATAAACAATGAAGCATAACTTGATCATACAAGAACAGTCATTACGGAATGACTACAATGATCATTTAACTAGTAAACGATCATCTGGACACACAATGCAATTAAGTGCAAAGCAAGAATCAATTGTATGTCTAAAACACTCAACCAATGCAAAATACCAAAGTATTCGCATTAAGGATATAAGATCCAACAAGGGCACAAGAGTGTAGTACTTAAGGTAAACTATAAGTACCAAAAAAAAAATGCTATAAAGCAATGAGATAAACACAAAGTACTTGAATATTAAACAAAATTTAAAACAAAGTACTTAAAGCTTTAAAAGAAAGCACTATAAATAAAAGAGTTCTAGACTATGGCAAAAGAAAGTAAACAACTAAAAATTAACCAAAAAGTCTATGAAGTGCATGTGCTACACTATGCTCCACTATGCTCCCTCTCAAAATGTGCTACTCCCCCTCAAAAAAATTTCCCCCTTTTTGACCAGAATGGCCAAAGGAGTTAGTCATCATCTCCTTCTAGTTTCCTTTGTATTTGATCCAATTGAGTTTGAAGAGAAGTGAACTTCATGTCGAAGCGAATATGGTGAGAGTGCATGATAGATGCAAGTCCAGATAGCTTGGTGCTGATGTCTTGAATAGATGACATAATGATGTCTAACTTCTCATCAGGAGCATGAAAGCTAGAGCTTAAACTAGCACAAGGAGCATTACTCTCTTGCTTGGTTGCCTTCGGGGTGTGACTAATGCTAGCGTTGAGAAAACGCGCGCTAATTGGATTAGGTCGTGGGTATGGTCTCTTATCTTCCAACAGGTGAACACCTTTCAACTTCAAAATTTTTGAGATAAGGCAACTAAAGGGAAGGCAATTCCTTGAGGCAGTCCTCTCGGCTATCTTGCGTAAGATGTGGAAGATATGAGAGCAAATGTCAATCTCCTCATCATGGACCAAGTCATAGAGAAATAAAGCCCAACCGAGATTCATGAAATTGGTACTTGAGAGAGGATAGAGGTTATGGAACATGATTGATGTAAGTAGCCTCAATTCGGGTGAAAGTGATGCAACACTCGCTACTTTTCCATTGGAAGAGAATTCCAAGTTCTTTCCTAGAGTTTCCCGAAGAAAATCCTGCTCGAGATCCAACTCATCGTACATCGGGGGCTTCAGAAACATAGGCTGGTTAATACATAGAATGTCAACAAGATAAGTTGGAGTTATTGTGAAATTCTTTCCTTTAACCCAACATTTCAGCTCATCTCCTTCAGCAATGGCATTCGCATAGAATTCTTTCATCATATTCTCATATGGTTCATCAAAACTTGACAGAAGGAAATTCCAATCCTTGGTAGCAAACCATTTTGGAATGCTCGTATCTAGAAGAGAGGCTTGGTCAACTGCTCTTTCAACCAACAAGGGGGCATCTTTGAAATATTTCTCATAAACTTGAGATGCAGCGTATGACCTAAATTTTTCAACATCATAAAGCCCTATTGAAGATCTGGTCCTCTTTGGCTTTGGGGTAAAATTGTCAAGATCTATCACTGGTTCTTTCCCTTTGCTACTTCCCCCTTTGACAGTTAATTTCTTGAAGGATGACATCTGCACAAGCAGACACAAAAGTACAAAAATAAAACAGAAACACAAAACAGACCATAACACTTGATTAGATTCAAGTTAGTCCAAAACAGAAGTAAAAAGAGCTTAAAACAGAGTATAATAAACTCAAAACAACATGTTATAAGTGTTGAAACATGTAAACATAAACACAATGCATGAAAATAAGTGACTGTGCATGTGTGTGCATGTCCTGATGCATGTGTGTGCAACAGGTGATGCATAGTGTGTGCCTAGGTGATGCATGGCATGGCATTGTGAGGCATAAAATGGGCACAATGTGTAAAACACACACCTATTGACCAAAACATGTTCAAACAATAGTAAACCCAAGCATTGAAACTCATTTGAGTCCAAAACAACACAAGGATGTCACTAGGACATTCTGTTAAACACCTAACATGCAATAGTGAGCAACACCTATGAATAATGCATGAACAAGATGAAATTTGCCTCAATACATGTTTAGAATGCCACAAGGGGCCAACACAGATACAAACACAGCAAATGGGACTCAGCCCAATCAAAATTTTGAAGAAATTTTCACAAAAATAAGAACCCCAACCCATTTTTCAAAAATCCCCAATTTTTAAACTCCTAAGCTAAAAACTGCAAAAATTTAAGACAAAAGTGAAAACAATGTTTAGGAAAACATACTTTGAAGTGATTTTGCAGAGATTTTTACTTGAAAATGATGGGGTTTGAGTGAAAGTAAGATTTGGGTTGAGAGAGGTTCGAGAGAGGCAAAGTGAGGGAAATGAAGTAGTTTAAAAAAAAATGTCACATCTGCTACATAAAAACTGGAAACACGCTTTTTTTGGGGGTTAGGTAGTCGCGAAATTAGTCGCGAGACACATAGAAGCTTTCGCAAGAAGCTTTTAGTAGCGACACAGTCGCGAGATAGTCACGATACCCTTTGTATGAAATTGAAAAATTTTCAGTTTTTGCCTAAAAACATTTCGCGAGAAGAGTTTAGTCATGAAATACTCGCGAGGCAGTAGCGAGACTCTCTGTATGAAAATGTGACTTTTTAATTTCCCTTAAGCACGTTTCGCAGGAAGCTCTAAGTAGTGAGCTTCTCACGAAACAGCCTCTGAACCAATTTTTGAAGAAAAACACAAAAATGCATTTTGAACAAAAACTTAAAGCACGAAAATATAAAAACACTTTCAAAAACATATAAAATACTCAAAAATATTTTGGAGTTTGATCGGCAAGCAATTGAGTATACACATCACATTTGATCATGTACAATCGCACAAATGAAATAAGCATTCTTTGAACAAAGTCTTGTGTGCTATGTGTGAGTATCAAATGTGGAATAGTCCTTAGTCTAGAGTGAAGCTTCATTGATCAATTCAATCAAGTCATACACAACTAGTACTAAGTCAAGTGGACTATCTCAATTATAGAAATGAACATATATGATCTCCAACAAGAATGATTACATAACTTTGAAGCTTTTTATTTGGCTCAATTGCAACACATAACATATAATCATTTTTGAACAAAGTACATCTCATTTTGAGATCGATGCTTGAACTTTTGATATTTCAACTTTGTGAGTAAGCCTTTGGCTTTTTGAGGCACCATACATTTCAATACAAGTCGCTTTCCCTTTTTCCTAGTCAAATACTAGTATGTGCGACGGCTTTTGCAGCTCAATATCTCTTTTCGAGATTTGACATTTTATGAGCTCTTTAAGCAAAAACATAAAAACGTGGGAAAAGATATAGGCACAGTCTATGCATGTATCAAGACCAACAAAACTATTGACTAATCATTCATGACAAGCTTGAAGATCGATTTACAACAATCACACATAGATTTCAAGATTTGTCCCACAAAGATAGATGTGCATACAAAACAAGCTAAGCTCGAAAATGCACTACGCCATTAGTACGAAAGTACTAGGTCAAACTCACACGTAATATACACAATACAAGCGATCAAACTTTTTTGAAAGTTTTTCAATTTTTATGAGTTTTTGAATTTTTCAACACACTCAAAAACATAGCAAGAAAAGTAAGATCAACAAAAGCAAAAACAAAAAGCAGCTAGCAAAAGAAACATGCTATGAATCGGAAGCACTGACACAAGAAGATTTTGCATGACATGATGCATGAACCTATGACTCTAAACATTGAAAGAATTAAATCATGGACAGGAAATAATTATGCATGGGTACCCTTCTTCACCCACACTTTTCGAGTGTTTTGGGTGAGAGCCTTGGATGGAGATACATGACCAACATAGCTTTCCAACCTCTAAGTGAAGCTAGCAAGGCATAGAGAGATGTTCTTCAGCATTTCCATGACGTCTCCAATGAGATGTCCTTCATTTTCTCCCTTAGATTGTGTTCCCTTTGGTTTCTTCTTTGAACTTTCTTGGCCACGCATGGAATCAGCTTTCTTGAGTGCATGAAGCTTGAAACAGTTGGGTCTTGTGTGCCCTTGAATGCCACAATGATGACACACATGTTTCACTTTAGGCCCCCTCTGATTTTTGGGTAATGACTTCCTTTTATCTTTTGGTCTTACACCAATGGTTCTTTTCTCAGCAATAGGGGTCTTAGTCTCAGGCGTCACTTCTTTAAGTTTCTCAACACTCTTGGCTAATACGAACCTTACTTCCTTCTTCGGTTCGCTGCTGAAGCTTCGTTCTCTGGTATAACCCAAACCGGTCTTGTCATATGAAGATTTTTGTGAGGACAACACATTGTCAAGTTTCTTGGTGGAGATACGTTCAACCTTGACATTAGCTTGGATTATTTCAAGCTCTAGAAACTTAATCTTAGAGTAAGCTTCAACTAGCTCTCCCTTGAGTCCTTCTACTTCACATTTTGCCTCTTTAAGTTGCATAAGAGTACACTTATGCTCTTCTTCAATCTTCTTCATCTTTCTCACAGCATGGTTTGTAACCTTGGCATATTTTCCACAATCTTCTAGCAAAGAATCATATGCTTCCTGAAGGTTGCTCCCTCATTCACACTCTTCTTCCGTGTCTGAATTTGAGCTTTCGGAGTTGCTAAGAGTAGTGGCAAACACCTTACCCTTTCCTCTCAAGTAGTTGGGACATTATTTCTTGATGTGTCCATGGCCATTGCATTCAAAGCACACAACTCCTTGGGGGGATTGAGAGTCCTTCCCATCTTTCTTCTTGAACTCCTTTCCACCACCTTTGGATGATGAGAACTTTCCTTTGCTAAAGGACTTCCCACTGTTCTTCATCTTCAGAAATTTTCGGAAGTTCTTTGCAAGGAATGCTACTTCTTTCTCCACATCATCTTCTTCGGAAGAGTCGTCCATCCTCTTATTGATGGTTTTGAGTGCAAGTGATTTACTTGGCTTGTGAGAAGGCAGTCTAAGTTCATATGTTTGGAGAGATCCATTTAACTCTTAAATCTTAATCTCATCCAAATCTTTGCTTTCTTCTATAGCAGTAACCTTCGCACGATAGCTTTCCGGTAAGAGCCTCAAGATCTTTCTCACCACCTTAGCATCCTCAATCTTTTCACCAAGATTGAGCTTGGCAATCACGATTTCGTTGAGCTTCCCATAGAATGAATCAAATGACTCATTGTCACTCATCTTAAGCTCTTCAAATCAAGTGGTAAGCATTTGAAGTTTTGTGTCCTTGACCTTCTTGGTACCTTCGTAGGTAGTCTCAAGAATCGTCCAAGCTTCTTTGGCGGTCTTCACATGCAATATCCTGTGAAATTCATTAGTAGACACACCACAAAATACAGCGTTAATTGCTTTGCTATTGGCATTTGCCAAAGCAAGTGCTGCCTTGTCCCATTCGGACTTGGCTGTTGTGAGTCTAACATACCCATTCTCACCAGAATCCCATATAGACTCATCTATAGAACACAGAAATGCCCTCATACGGACTTTTCAAAAAGCATAATTGCTTCCATCAAAGAATGGTAGAGCATTGAGATATTGTGACCGATCCATCACAAAAAGGCTCTTGGATCGCACTTAGGTAATGAAACCACAACAAGTGTACCCGCTCTGATAGCAATTGAAAGCTCGGATTTGTGTTAAAAACATAAGAGCTGTTTAGATCCCAAAATTAAAAAATTACGGCTCGGTTGATTTTACTCTAACTTAAACTAAGTGCGAAATAGAGTAAATGCGAGTGAACAAATAATACAACTACTCTAAGCCATATTCAATAAAACACAGCAGTAAAATGAAAGCTAAAAGAGTAGAGAAGAGAGATGCAAACACAAGATAATACTCCGATGTGTTATCGAAGAGGAAACCGCAGAACTCAAGGAAAAACCTCTCCGCCGCCCTTCAAGTGGTAAATCGACCCACTAGACAATAAGTTGGGATACATGAATAGCAAAAGTCCCTCCAAGCCTAGTCTACCCAATGCACCTAAGCCCTCCAAGCTCCTACTCCAACAAGTTTTCTCGAAACTGTGTCTTGTCTACCTTTCCGGATTCCGCAATGCACCCAATTGCACTCGCCAAAGCTTAGCTTCTTCCAATGCTTCCCAGCAGCACCAAAAACTCACTGGACACTCAGTATGGGTGTGGTAAGTGTTTGGACTATCAACCTCTTAAGGATTTAGAAATGGAGAGGTAGGAGTAGAGGAAAACCACAATGGATGGTGTGTAGAATTGTGGGTATGACAATCTCACACTCTCAAAGGTTTGAGGCTAGGGTTTTCTCTTCTGAAAAGCTCTCTACTCAATATGTGGGTAATGATGGTATATATAGTGTGTATGAGGATGTAGTGGAGCAGATAGGACAAAATAGCAAAATAGACTGTTTCGCTGGTATCTTGCGGGAAAGCCTTACCCACAATACACTCTCGAAAATCAGCTGTCACCATCTGTCATGACTCTTCGCATTCCAGTCATGTGCAAGGCACATGCATCACTTTGCGGGATGCTTAGTCGCGAGCTACCCGCGAAAACTCTTCTGTCCTCAAATGCTTGAATCTTCACACTCTCACTCTCTATCACACAACCCTTACAATTTAATCCCACAATAAATATAGGGTATAAAAGATTGAGTAAAATTACAATCAAATTTGGCACGGAAGTAAAGCCAACACAAAATAGATTTAAATCACAACTTTACAAGTTTTAAAAACATAAGGCTATGGTAGTTGATTTTATACACGGTGAATTAAACATAATTGTTGTTGGGGTTTATTTCTTTGTTTCATAATGTGTCAAATCTAGATTGGCTACTTTTTTCATTTTGTACTCGGATTTAAGATCGGGGTTAATAAGTCTGCTACTCTCGAAAACAGGTATTGTGGTAAAGGCAAGCGGCGTTGTCACAATAACTTCACAGTTCACATATAAACAAAAAGGGGTTAAAGGAAAAATACAAACAGCAGTAGTGACTGGCTTTAAAATATGACAAAAGAGAAAATTTAGAGTGATTTAGTAGGGGAGAGAGGGGGGATTTTCACATGTGGTCAAGAACCCAAAAAATTTGTTTTGGCCTATGCTGTGTGTGGCACAAGGACATCGTGTTTTTTCGTGGAGCAATAGTAAATGAAGGGAGTTTAAGGTTGGTGGAGTTCTATTTTTTTTTTTTTTTTAATGTTTCCACCCACTTGGCATTTATAGAGGCATCTAAGGCTGTCTAAAATCCCTAGGCACTGCTCTTTAAGTAGTGGTTCTTTTGAGTTTTGGTAACTTTAAGTAGTGAGTTTCATGGGGCAGTAAAATTGGTTTGGCTTAGTGTTGATTTTAGGTAATTTGATTATTTGGCCAGCTTTCTTTAAGGATTTTTTGCCTAATGAACTTGTTGAATGTAGAGGATTATGTTAATATCAT
The DNA here is from genome assembly GCF_040712315.1 of Castanea sativa. Taxonomy (NCBI): domain Eukaryota; kingdom Viridiplantae; phylum Streptophyta; class Magnoliopsida; order Fagales; family Fagaceae; genus Castanea; species Castanea sativa. Next base: position 15,096,369 of record NC_134021.1, on the reverse strand, counting down.
TAACGTTGATAAGGTGAAACAAGTATGAAACATGGGGTGGAATAAGAGATGTGTAGCAGAAGAGCTTTTATTGGCTTTTTGACTCACATGTGAGACACTTGTGCACTCATAGAAGTGTATGTGCCCCAAGCCCACATGCTTCTTTTTCCTATGAGCTCGAAAGTGTACAAAATTCTCTCATAGGCCCTCCAAACCACATCATCATAAATTCCTTTACTTGTAACCGCTTATTTTGATTATAGTGGATTCTCAGGAGTGGTGACCTTAAAATTACCCAGTGGGATTTTTGCCGTGTAGGTTTTCCCCATTCGTAAACAAATCACCGTGTTATTTAATTTCCGTTGCATATTTAGTTATTTGGTGATTTGTCTGTGCTGCCACGCTCATTTTATGTAATTGAACCTAATTAATTCACTTGGCTAATTAATTAGTTAATTCATCACAAGTGATCAATACATTTTTGGCCTATCAAGTGGTATCAGAGCAAGCACACTCTGATTAGACTTTAATCTTTGTTGTGAGATCCACTGACTCCTATTTGTCATGGATAAAGGACAATCACTTATTGTACCTTCTTTATTTGATGGAACTAACTATGTATACTAAAAAATACGCATGAGAGCTTTCTTGCAGTCCTTAGATAAGAAGGTGTAGCAAGCTGTGGAGATGGGCTGGACCAAGCTGAAGGAAGTGTCGACCGATTGGGATGATGCAAAAATCAAGGCGGCTAACTTCAACAGTAGGGCATTGAATACTTTATTCAGTGCGGTCACAAATGAGGAGTTCAAGAAGATCTCCTCCACTGAAACTGCAAAGGAGGCGTGGACCATTCTCTAGACAACCTATAAAAGAACCAAAGCTGTCAAGGATTCAGAGCTTCAGAGGCTCACTACTAGCTTCAAAGAAATCAAGATGGTAGAGGATGAGTCATTTGATGAGTTCTATGTCAGGCTCAAGGACATAGTGAACTCAGCATTTAATCTTGGGGAAACCATTCCCGAACCCAAGATTGTGAGAAAAGTGCTTAGATCTCTACCCGAGAGATTCTATGCTAAGATCACTGCGATTGAGGAGTCAAAAGACATTGATAAAATTCCTTTGATAGAGCTTGTTGGAAATCTATAGACCTATGAGTTGGGTTTGTCTAGGCTCGGGAATTCAAGTAAGAGCAAGAGCATGGCACTGAAGGTCAAGAGCAGTGACACTGATGAGTCTTCCAATGATGAAGATTCTAAAATAAAGTCCTACATCACCCAGCAGCTCAAAAAGTTAATGAAGAATTCCAATGCAAAGGGCTTCGACAAGGATCGTAGGCAATCAAGTTCTTAATAGTTGCCAAGACAAAGGGAAGAAGGATGCTAGGGATGGCAGTCAGTACATTGTTCCTTCAGGGCCCAAGTGTTTTGGGTGTCAAGGATTCGGTCATATAAAACAAAGTGCCCCACTTATCTCAAGTCTATTGAGAAAAGCAAGGTACTTGCTGCTACCTTGAGTGACATCGAACCTAAGGATGATTTCGAAAATGAGGATGATGGATTCCTGAATGCCTTCACCACCACTGTTAATCCTACTGAAGGGAATGTAGAAGATGTGGATGAAGAAGAAAACTTGGTGGAGTCAAAATTTGAGAAGATGGATGAGCAAGATGACATTCACACAGCCTATGCAAAGTTGTACAAGGTCTCGGAGAAACATGAGAAGTTGTATACGTTAGCCACCAAGAAGTTCACTGATGTGGAGCTTGAACGAGAACAACTCTCCACAAAGTTTGATAAAACCAAATTCGAACATTTGAGAAAGCCAAAAGGGATCATTATTAGAACCATCTTCATAATTAATCAAAAGGCCAGGGAAAGGATGGGTTTTTTCATGTACTCTGAGACTGCTCCCAAAGTATTTTCCCCATTTCTATTTCATGTAGCCTTTATTGGGGCTATCAGGTTCAACAATGGTAGGAGCAATTGAAACAAGGGTTTTGAAATATTTAAGCCAAAGATCAAGATCTTTGGTCATAGCCTTGCTTTTAGAAATACAAGATTGTACTTCAGGAGGCAAGTTGGCAACAACACTTTTTAGCAAAGATTGGTTTTTTAGACTCAATCTAGCAAAATCAGTACCCATTATAGTCTTTCTATCCATTGAATGGATTTCCTCTTTGCCAAAGAGTTGACTAATCAGATTTGATTTATCATGATAGTTTTGAGAGTTAACAAGGCAATTAAAAAGTTGGTCGGCAAAGGCCTCATTTTCAGCAGTAGGGTCAACAATTTGGGTAGTAAGGTTAACAAGGTGAATTTCAAGCGCTCTCATGGTTCTGTTGAATAGTTTATGGTGGTTTGAAGAGTGGGAAGCTTGAAGGTTATCAAAAATGAATTTAATGGAATCTGGTAATTTACTATAGACTCCATTATGGAATTGCAATTCTCTGTTCAATACTTCTTGTAAAGTTAATATGATATCACCACTGGAATATGTCACTTTTGTCGGGACAAATTCCTGAAGGGATGTTGCATTACTGGATTTTACTCCAGAAGATGCGCCTTCATGCATTACAAAAGGTTGTCCCGCTGGGAACCTTTTGTCTTGAGGAAAGTCCTGTGCAGGTGCTTTCCCTTTGTTCTTCTTCTCTGCCGAAGAAGTCATAATATTGCACTTACTAGTGGTAGTATTAATATTTACTTTCTCCTACCAAGTAAGGAAGAAAATGTTAAGCCAGCTAACCATAGTCAATAGTTTAATGATAGAATGTTTTTTGGGAAAATGAGAGTAAATATTATCAATAAATCTTTTTGAAAAATATGCTTCAAAGGCCAGAGTATAGTAGTAATATATCTTAGTTGTGTAGGACAATAAGTTTTAGAATGACAATGATCATTTTTGGAAATATTGGGGTAGGGAGAAGACTTGTTCCAGACATACTTGATCCAACCTAAAGTCTTGGTCAAAAGTCTAGTGCTAAGGATTCTTTTTTGAATTGTAGTATTTGTAGGACATTCTTTGGTGAAGATATTCTTTTCACTAAAGTTTTTTTCATTATGCAAGTCAACAAGAAAGACATCAATATTGTCGGGGTAACTATCATTCATCAAGACTTTGTGACAATTAGCAATTATTGTTGGCAACAAATTATTAGAGAGTTGTCCACTTATTTTCTTAGAGCTATCTTCTTGTTTAATGAAGTTAAGATGTTTATTAAAAAGATTAAAAGCATTATCAGTATGAGTTTCATACTTTGAACAAAATTTGAATTTTACTTTTTGTCCAAAAGGATTAGTAGTAATTCCATCATCTTCAGTAAGAAAAGGGAACAAAGAGTTAATAAAAGGTAAACCAAGAATCACTTTATCAGTCATGTTTTCAACAAGCACAGATGGAATTTTAAAGTAAACATTATCATGGCAAACATGAGCATTATTTAATTCGTATTTGATTTTCATTTTTGTTCCATTGGCAGAAACTAATCTTTTAGTGGACTTTTCAAAATATTTAGAAGGAATCAGTCCTTATTGAATACAATTAACATCAGCACTAGAATCAATCATAGTATTGAAAACAAAAGTGTTTATTGAATCTAAATATGCTTCAAAGTATTGAAACCAGCCAATCAATCATAGTATTGAAAACAGTTGTATATCAAAGTTTGTAATTACTTCGTTGTTGTGCCGATCTTACCATCATTGGCGCCGACGCCATTGTAAAAAGTCCCAGATCCGAACAGTAAGGCCTGTGAAGCCAGGAGAGCGTGAGGGCGTGAGAGGAATAGGGTTGATGAACGGTATGTGTTACGAAATGCAACAGTTGTGAGAAAAACATGATAATTGAGTGTTATAACTAAGATAGATATTGATAGGATGTAGAGATCCAACTCCTCTGTTAGCTCTAGGACTGGTTGTCCTCCTGATATTGGAAATGAAGAAGACCTCACTGTTGGAGAAAGTGAGTACCCAGATTTTAGAAAATGGAATATCCCTAAGATTTCTACTAAAACTGTTTATGATCTAAATTGGACTAAAAAAAGTATTTTCTCTGAATATAGAGCTAGAACTGTTGAACAAACCTTTTCTATTTCTAAAACTCATGAAAAATGTTGTTTATTTTCCAAAAAAAATATTAATGAGTTCTTGTCCAAGAAAAATCTTAAATATTTACACATTGGTTTGGTTCCAGTTGCTGTTAAACCTTTAACAAGAGAAGGAATTGATGCTTCTATGCTTATGTGTTTACGTGATGCTAGATTTAAGAAATCTAATGATAGCATTCTTGGTATGATTACTGCTTCTTTGTATGATAGTACTGTTTACTTTGATTGTTATCCTGATCTTGCTCTTGCTTTAGATGATCCTAATATTATTAAAGCTTTAACTTTGAATATATTGACTTCTGGTTATGATATGGATGATGGTAGTAGACCTTTTACTCTTATTTACCGAATTTTTTATAGATTGCTTGATTTCCAGCTAACTCCTCGATCTAGAGGACGTGATCCTGCTGGAAAAACTATGTTGATTCAATGTTCCACCCCTGATGCTAAGATCCAAGTCCCTAAAATGATTCAATGGCAAGATATTACTCTTCCCAGAGAATGGACTTTGGAACAAGTAGCACCACCTGTTAAACCTGTTTTTGATGAACTTGATCTTACTAAAATTGCACAATACACTGATGGAACTGTTAAAATATTTTTTGATGATACCAAATGTTTTCCTAATAACAAACCTTTAAGAATCAATGAAGGAAGAAAGTCTTTTGCTGGATTTGAAAGTTTTGTTAAAAGAATTCTGATGTTGATAAATTTTTGGAAAAGAATTTTGATAAACTTGATTTAAGGCTAAAAGGAGTTGCTAGCAACAATTCTCAAGTTAGCAATACTTATTATTCAACAAAACCTGAATTTCCTTCTGATATTAACAAAGAAGAAGAAGATGCTAAATCTGATGCTCCTTCTGCATCTGATTTTCCACCTCTTGAAAACCTTGATTTTGAAAATCAATTACGTGTGATTAATCTAATGGATATGGATTTTGAAATCCCTACTTTTCAAATTGATATGGTTGCTTTAAGTAATGAATTCTTTTCTAAAGCAAGCCATGATAAAAGGAAGTATTACCAAAGTACTTTTGCTCAGTCTGAAAAAGACAGAATCAAAAGGAAATGGAGAGAAAAAATGAATTTGTTAAAACAACATATTTTGTTTTTTTATTATCTTGAGAATTATTATGTTTCAAGAAATGAGGTTCATACCAATTACTTGAACGTAATAAGAAAATCTGCTTTTGTTAAATCTGATAAAACCATTGTTAAATCCAATCATCCACCCCTTGAAACTGCTTTGATTACTTGCAAAAATGATAAAGAAAGCACTGAGGTGAAAGCCTCCCCTTTCAAAATTGCTGATGATAAAACCCCTGTTTCTGCCATTATTGAACAAAACAATTTTGCTAATGAATCTTTGCATATTATTGGTCAACAACTTGACTGTATTGAAGAAAAAATTGTTGAAAAAACTACTATTTCAAAACCTGAGAAACCTTTGATTTACCCAGTCAAAGAAAAATTATTGATTTTATAACTTCTATGAGTAAGACTTTTGATTTAGTTAACTCTCAGGGATCAACTGTTGAAAAGATTGAAAAAATGCTTGCTGATTTAAAATAAAACCGAGCAAACTTCTACTTCTAGAAGTGCTGCTTGTGCTATTTCAAGAAATGAGAAAAAAATTGTTTCTGATGACGACACAAATTCTGACTCATTATCTTCTGATTCTTTAAAAAATGCTTTTGATGATGGTTTAAGTTTACCTAAAATTAAAAGATTTGTTGGAAAATCCAATCCCACGTCTTTTACAAAAAAATTGGTATTCTAAACCTACTCCTCCTGATTTGCAGTTTGAAGAAAGATCTTTTCAAACTCAATTTTCTGTTTCTGCTGAAAAGCTTTATGAATGGAATATTGATGGTTTGTCTGAACAAGAAATTATTAACAAAATGGCTCACATGTCTATGGTTGGTATTGCATACATGAACAATCATGACAATCTTGATTACCCTAATATTGTTGATTTGCTTGCTTCTGGCTTTACTGGTTCTCTTCGAGGTTGGTGGGATTCACATCTCACAGAAGAATCCAGAGAATCTATTAAACATGCTGTTAAAAGAGATACTGATGGTATGCCCATTTTTTATGAAAATATTAATCGTGGTGTTCCTGATGGTGTCAATATTTTGGTTTACACTATTCTTAAACATTTTGTTGGCACTCCATCTAATATTTCGTCTCGAATTTCTGATTATTTGAATAATTTGAGATGTCCTACTGTCTGATTACAGATGGTACCAAGATGTGTTTATTTCCAGAGTCATGCTCAGAAAAGACGCTACGAAGCCTTATTGGAAAGAGAGGTTTATTGACGGTCTACCTCCTATCTTTGCTCATAAGGTAAAAAATGAATTAATTGGTAAAAATGATTCTATTGATTTTGATAATTTAACTTATGGTGATATTTTCAGCACTATTAAAAAACTTGGAATTAATATATGCAATGATGAAAAATGGTTAAAACAACAGTTAAAAGATAAAAAGAAAGCTAAATATGAAATGGAAAATTTCTGTGAACAATATGGTTTACCTCCTATTGCCCCTTCCAAGCAAAAAGGAAAAAGTAAACATGATAAGGTTTACAAAAGTTATTCCCACAAAAAGTATAAAAGATACAGAACCCACTTTGTTAAACCCAATGATTTTTATGCTAAAAACAAAACTTCTTTTCGAAAACATGATAAACAAAGATCAGGTAAAGGTAAATGCTTTAACTGTGGCAAATTTGGCCATTTCAGTAAAGACTGTAACCAAAAGCTTGGTAAATTGAAAAACAAGTTGAACATGTTAAACATTAATAATAATGACCAAAATGAACTATTTCAGATTCTTGAATCTACTACTTCAACTGATTCCTTTGAAGAGGATTTCTCCTCCTCATCTGGTTTTGATTATCACTCTTGTAGTGATGTTTCTAAATCTCATAATATTAAACTTGGTTGAAAATATTCTTGTTGTAACGTGATTAAATCTGTTAAAATGTTAACCAAAAGTAAAAAAACTGATGATTTACTATTAACAATGATAAGTAAAATTGAAGACCCTAATTTACAGAAAGATTATTATGAACTCTACATATCATAATCCATATCAAGATCAACATCAGGTATGTCATGCACTTCATATTGATTAGCATCTCCTGAAGTTCCACCTTCAAGAACAACCTCAGTTTCAACATCACCCATACAATACTCAATAATATTGTCCTCAACATTGACAGAGACAACATCAAGAATCGCTTCTTGTTGAAATACGTCACTATCTTCTGTATTATCATTGGATTCTCCACCCCCGACTTTCGGGACATCAAACACTCCCCTATGTTGGATGGATTGCACAATTTTCCAAGGTTCACCCAATTTGGTATCTTGAAGGTAGAAAACTTGTCTCGCTTGACTAGGAAGTATAAAAGGGTCATTTTCATACCACCGACTTGTAACATCAATGCTTGTGCAGTGTGCATCAGTTCTTATCGTTCTCCTTCGACCATTGGTACCGGTATTGTACCATTCACACTGAAACAAAACAACTTTATGACGAAACACATACTCCAATTCCCAAATTTTGCACACATGACCATAGAAGTCGTGCATTTCTCCTTCATGGTCCCCTTCGGTACATACACCACTGTTTTGGGTTACACGACGATTGTCGAGGTCCCTTGTATGAAAATTTACACCATTGACCATTCAAACTGTGTACTCCTTCACATACGGCTTAGGACCATTTGCTAATGACCATAACTGTTTAGTTGCTTCTGGTGACTCGCTAACTTTCAATCTATTCATCTATAATGATATACAACAAGTGATATTAATTAGTAATAAGCAATGATGAAACTATTTAAATATTTAATTTCTATTTGTGTGATTAAGTTTCAAATGTCTTACATGTTCTCTGAACCACTTGGGAAACTCTTGTCGTTGGATTTGAGTTATGGCCTCACCAGTAGGATTATGCAATGTGCTTTTGTGTTCACTATTAAAAATAAGGTGATTTATTTTCAGCTAAGCATTGTAGATAATATTCAAAACTTAATCAAACAATACATGCATATGAAATCACATACTTTAAATAAGGCTCTAACTCAGGACTATTGTACAACAAGTACCAATGAGCAGTATCAAGCAATGCACAAGACAAGTTGCCATCATTCCGCCTACCACCTGTAAGTTGGGCAGTTTGTGAAAAAACTATCAATCCTTCGCTAGATTCACCAAAATCTTCATTTCTTTCTCTTTGATTATGCACAGTTTCGATCCCATCAATATACAAAGGCCAATTGTTAATACATTCTTTGAGAATGTAAGCCTCTGCAATCGAACCTTCTGGTCGAGCTCGGTTGCAAACGTATCTTTTCAATTTTCCAAGGTACCTACGAGGAAAAAATATGCACATTATGTGATTTTATACCACATGGGAAAGATGTAATTGATGGATGTATCAAATGATCTAATTACCTTTCAATTGGGTACATCCACCGATATTGTACCGAGCCTCCTAGAATTGCTTCTCGAGGCAAGTGAACAGTAAGGTGGACCATAACATCAAAGAATGCTAGAGGAAAGAACCTCTCAAGCTTGCATAGTATAAGAACTATACGTTCTTCTAGTTTCTCCAATTCACTTCGCTTTAGGGTCCTTAAGCATAAGTCTTGGAAGAAGTTGCCTAACTCAAACAATACAAGACTAATGTCTTTATGTGCAAATCCTCACAACCCAATTGGAAGAATTCGTTGTAGTAGCACATGACAATCGTGGCTTTTCAAACCAGATAATCTACCATTTTTTGCATTCACTGACCTTGATATGTTGGCTGCATAACCATCCGGATACTTGACTAATTTCAAAAAGTCATAAAAACCATCCCTTTCATTTGGGCTTAATGAAAAGAAAGCCCGAGGCTTGTCATATGATCCATCAGGACGTCGTTTCAAATGCAACGTGTGCCTAAAGTTCATGTTTTGCAAGTCTATTCGTGCCTTGTTGGTGTCCTTGCTTTTCCCCTCAATGCCCAACAAAGTACCATAAGTACTCTCACTAATGTTCTTCTCCACATGCATGACATCAATGTTGTGCTTAAGCTTCTTATTTTTCCAGTATGGAAGCTTGTACAAAATACTTACCTTTGACCAATTTGGCTCCCCAATGAGTTGTCTCTTCTTGTTACTTGGATGTTTTCCTAAAATTATATTTGGCATTCTATCTAGCTTTTCTTGTATCTTTTCCACCTGTAACTCTAAAGATCTCTTCCGTTTCTTCGATAAACCATTATGCAACCGACTATGTCTCCAATGATGTTCCATAGGCAAATAAGCTCGATGGTTAATGTATCCAATTTTACTTTCTAAAGCTTCTGAATATGGTTCATCGTTGCAAGTGTAACAAGAATGATAACCCTTTGTCCTCCACCCAGACACATTACCAAATCCAGGATAATCATGTATTGTCCACAACAAAGTTGCACGCATCTGAAAATGCTCTTTTCTATAAGCATCATAAGTTTCTACACCTTTTTCCCATAACTCCTTCAACTCATCGACCAATGGTTTCAAGTAAATATCAATCTCATTTCCTGATTGATGAGGACTAGGAATAAGCAATGACAACATAAAATATGGCTCCTTCATAACCAACCAAGGCGGTAGGTTATAGGGGATAAGTATGACAAGCCACATACTATAGTTGTTGTTCATATTCCCAAAAGGGTTAAATCCATCTGTAACCAACCCCAACCTTACATTGCGAGGTTCGAGGGCAAAATCAGGATGTTGCAAATCAAACTCCTTCCACTCCTCACTATCAGCCGGATGCCTCATTATCCCATTGTCCACGCGTTTGTCTATATACCATCTCATGTCCTTAGCTCTTTGGCCTGACATGTACAACTTCCTCAGTCTCGGGGTCAATGGGAAGTAACGCAATACCTTATGAGGAAATTTTTTTACCTTGGCCACGTGTATCCTTGTACCTAGGTGCCTCACACACCAGACATTTATCAAGGTTTTCATTTTCCTTCCAAAATAGTGCACAATCATTTTTGCATACATCTATATGCTTGTATGACATGCCCAAGTCACGTAATATCTTCTTTGCTTCATAAGTTGAGCTTGGAACCAAGTTACCTTTCGGTAAAACTTTTGTTAGCAATTCTAGCATCATATCAAGTCCCTTATTACTCAAGTTGGTCATTACCTTTACATTCAACATCTCAATAACAAACTTCAAGATACTATAATCAGTGTAACCCGGATACAACTCACGCTTTGCATCTTCCTCAAGTTTGTCAAAATTACGCACTTCCTCATCTTCGGTTGCATTTCTTGGTTCCCCTCTAATTCGGTCACCTACCAAGGCATCGATACGATCACCATCCGACATTTCATTATCATGAATGTTCTCATTTAATACACGTGGTTCTCCATGATTATACCAATTAATGCAAGATTGCATAATCCCACGATGAAGTAAATGTATACGCACAGTTTGAAGAGATTGTCATAGCAATTCACACAGTGAATACACGGGCACGGAATATTACCACTACAGTCCACAACCGCTCTTGCAAAATTAAAAAATGCATTAACCCCTTCAATATATGGACGACTTAATCTGCCATCCGGTGTCTTACCAATTGTCATCCAACTTTTATCCATGTTTGATTACAATTGCAAAGTGAATGCTACTTTAGTAAAATAAGGACAACTCATTCATAATGTATTCTAACATCTAAGTCTATAAGCTACTTAGATAAAATTCTATCTCATTCATGAATGGATAAATCTATATTAATACTTAAATACTCCCAATATTAGTTTAAACCACCTTATAACACCATGCAAGCCATCCACTTGCTCCAACACAATAACCCACCACAAAACCAATCACAAACATCAAAAGTATAGAGTTTTATAAGTATTTAAATTAAATAAAATATTATTCATCACATCTAGTAACAATATTCATTAACATTTGCAAGAAATGAAAACACTTCCAATATTAGTATAACCCACCTTATAACACCATGCAAGCCACCTGCTTGCTCCAACACAACAACTCACCACAAAACCAATCACAAACGTCACAAGTATAGTGTTTACAAGTATTGAAATCAATTAAAGTACTATTCATCACATCTAATCAACAAATTCCATTCACATTTGCAAGAAACTAAAAAAACTCCCAATATGAATTTAAACCACCTTATAACACCATGCAAGCCACCTGCTTGCTCCAACACAACAACCCACCACAAAACCAATCACAAACATCACAAGTATAGAGTGTTTACAAGTATTGAAATCAATTAAAGTATTATTCATCATATCTAATCAAAAAATTCCATTCACATTTGTAAGAATTGAAAAAACACTCCCAATATGAATTTAAACGACCTTATAACATTATGCAAGCCACTCGCTTGCTCCAACACAATAACCCACCACAAAACCAATCACAAACATCACAAGTATAGAATGTTTGCAAGTATTGAAATCAATTAAAGTATTATTCATCACATCTAATCAACAAATTTCATTCACATTTTTAAGAAACTAAAAACACTCCCAATGTGAATTTAAACCACCTTATCACACCATACAAGCCACCTGTTTGCTCCAACACAAAAACCCACCACAAATCCAATTTTCAATATCACAAGTATAAAGTTTACAAGTATTGAAATCTAATAAAGTAATATTCATCACATCTAATTAACAATACTCATTCATATTTGCAAGAATTGAAAAAACACTCCCAATATGAATTTAAACCACCTTATAATACCATGCAAGCCACCCGCTTGCTCCAACACAACAACCCACCACAAAACCAATCACAAACATCACAAGTATAGAGTGTTTACAAGTATTGAAATCAATTAAAGTATTATTCATCACATCTAATCAACAAATTCCATTCACATTTGCAAGAAACTAAAAACACTCCCAATATGAATTTAAACCACATTATCACATCATGCAAGCCACCCGCTTGCTCCAACACAAAAACCCACCACAAATCCAATTTTCAACATCACAAGTATAAAGTTTACAAGTATTGAAATCTAATAAAGTAATATTCATCACATCTAATCAACAATACTCATTAACATTTGCAAGAAATGAAAAATACTCCCAATATTAGTTTAAACCAGCTTATAATACCATGCAAGCCACCTGCTTGCTCCAACACAACCCACCATAAAATTAATTTCCAACATCACAAGTATAGAGTTTTATAAGTATTTAGATCAAATAAAATACTATTTATCACATCTAATTAACAATGCTCATTCACATTTACAAGAATTGAAAAACACTCTCAATATGTATTTAAACCACCTTATAACACCATGCAAGCCACCCGCTTGCTCCAACACAACATACCACCACAAATCCAATTTCCAACATCACAAGTATATAGTTCTATAAGGTTTTTAACTAAAATTTACTTACTTTGCTCAAGCTAAGCTTACAACTTTCAGAAAAAAAAAATCCAAAATTATTGCAAACAATGTGTATTTAGCCTACAAAAGAAAAGTTTAATTTATAAGTACTTCAGTCTTAAAAATGATCCTTTCATAAATTACTACACAAATTCATAGCTTACACATGTAATACAGGTAGTGCTTACTACAATTAGAAAAGTGATGAGGAGAAAAGCCTGAGTGAGTTGCACTTCTATTGCAAAAAGCGACACATTTTAGGTTCCAATTGTCAAAGAAAAAAGAAGCACTCTTACCTTTCTAATGCACTTTGCATTTCCACTTTCTACCTTCCCCTTATAAGCTCCACATGTCTTAAAAGACACATGCAAACTAACTTACTTTTTTAACAAATACATTTTAACCAGGAAATTAAATCTTAAAGAACATACCTTTTTTATTTATTTATTATTATTTGGGATAACTAAGAACAACTTATTTATTTATTTATTTATTATTATGTGGGTTTCACAATATTCAAAATAATATAATGAAATTGGAGCTTCAAGATCAAAACAAAAAGGCCACCTGGCAAGTTCTCCAATAAAGAACTTAAAACACAAAGGAGGAAATGTTTGTGGAATCAAGAATTAGCTCACCTGGCAAGATAAGTAAGTCCATTTAGAAATGTAGGGACACTGAAATGAATGATCACAAATTGTACTCGGTATTCCACTAGTGTTCGTGTCCAATCTCTCTAACATTCACACACCAAACCAAAAGAAAACCATACAAGCATTAATTCTCAACTCTCAACCACATCAAAGTTGCATGAATTGATAGCCATAGTCTTTCACAAAAGGTAACCACTTGAACATAAAAACCCAGCTCCCACATTTTCTTTGCAACCAAACAAAACTCAGAAACATCAAAAAAATTAAATCTTTTATACATCAACCTCACAAAAGCCAAGAACTTAAACATACCCAAAAAAAAAAAAACCCCATTCTTTTTATTAAAGCACAGTAACAACAAGAATATAAACACAAAATAATCACAAAATCAATTCAATTCCATACTCAACCAAGATCAAATTTTGACAATATTGAACAAACAAAACAGGGCAAGATGACACTCATAACTAATAGCATTTAGAGGCAAGCTAACCCGAATCTCTCTCAGAACCTCAACGCGCTTCCTAACTTTGGGTGACAGAGTTTCTAGGATATCTGAGTGCCCAACTGCCAATGTCTGAAGCTTATCCTGCACAAACATCAGAACATATCCAACAACGCATCATCAGCAAAATAAGACCCGCGAATCAAAACATCCATTTGGCAATCAAATTAAATACCATTTTAAACTCCTACAACTATATTTAATCATGAAAATGAATCTCAAAGCACCCATTATTTCCCAGTCATTTTAGTTCACCTCTTTGAAAATGCACAAACCCACTTTTAAAAATAAAAATAAAAAATTTAATCTTAGCTAAAATCAATCCATTTCAAAAACATATCCCCAAACTGAGCTTTTACTAGCCACCAAAGCATATTTTTCACATTATTCTCATTACCCAATTCATAAAAAACATTATTGCCCTTAATGAACTGATTACTAACTAAACTCTACCAAAACCAAAACCATTTCTCACTAGCACAAAGAAAAAACTTGCCTTTAACGCATTAACAAGACCGGCACGATCCTCTACACTAAGAGCTAAAAAAACAACAACAAACACACTCAGTTTATAACTCATTCATTTCCAAAAGCATAAAAAATGCTAATAATATCAAAATTTCTAACATATAAATACAAATACAAGCTAGATTGGTGAAGGGTCGGAGTCAAAAGACGAAGGGTTGGAGTCAGAAGACGAAGGGTCGGTGCTCAGAAGGTGAAATGTCAGAGCTCGGAAGGCAAAGGGTCGGAATCGGCAGTGAAAAGTCTGAATCGGCGACGAATGGGTTTGAATCGTCGTGAATGGGTTCGAATCGGTGACGGTGGAGCTGAAATAAAACTTCAAAACCGTCGCGAATGGGTTCGAACAGCTAGGAATCATTGCAAGGTCCAATTCGGCGACGAATGGGTTCCAACGTCGCAAATGGGTTCGAATCGGCGATGGTTGGAATCTCGAATGGGTCCGAATCGGCGATGGCTACGAAACCGTTGCGAATGGGTTTGAACAGCCAGGAATTGTCGCAAGGTCCGATTCGGCAACGCATGGGTTCCAACGTCGCAAATGGGTTTGAATCAGCGATGGTTGGAATCGCGAATGAGTCCGAATCACAAGGGTTCGAATCGGCGATGGCTACGAAACCATTGTGAATGGGCTCTCAACGGCGACGGTGGGCTATATCGGCGACGGTGGGCTCTCAACGGCGACGGTGTGCTCTCAATGGCGACGATGGGTTGGGATCTTTTGGGAGCTGCATCGGTTGGGGTCTTTTGGGAGTTTAGGAGCTGAAGATAAAAATGAAACAGGGGACGGATTGTTCAACTGGGTCTTTTGGGTCTTTATATTGAAGTATTTAGCGACGGATTGTTTTGTCGCTATTGCTTCATTTTCGTCGCAAATGGTATTAGGATTTTAAGTTTTTAGCGACGAAGATTGATTTTGTCACTAAAGAACTTGAATTTTAAAAGATATTTAGAGACGAAATTCATATTTCGTCACTATAGAGAACTTTTAGTGACAAAATTTAATTTCGTCGTTAAAACATATAAGTGTAAAACTATTATTATTTTTGGTGACGAATATTTTTCGTCGCTAATTCTTCCTTACAGTGACGAAAATATTTTCATCACTAACACTATCCACAGCAATACCTATAGTGACGAAATATTTCGTCACTAAAAATTTCAACTTTTAGCGACGAAAAATTTCGTCACTATAGATTAATTAAGCTAGCGCCAAAGGTTCCCTCCACTGGCGCCCATTTTTCAGATCACAATAGCGACGAAATTTATTTTTCGTCGCTAAATGTTATAATTTTTTTCATTATTAGTGACGAAATTCATATTTCGTCGCTAAAGCTATATTTTTAGCGACGAAAAATATTTCCTCACTAATTTTCGTCACTAAAAGTACATTTTGTTGTAGTGAGTTTATGAAAAACTTAACAAAAGAAGAAAAGGTTAAAAAACCTAATTCTACGATAAGTTTTGAAGAAACTCTGAAAAGATTTAATAAAAATAAATCAAAAGAAATAACTGTTAATGATCTTCAATATGAAATAAAAACTGTTAAACAAGAAATAATTCAGTTAAAAAATGATGTTAAAACTATTAAACATGATAATGATCATCTTAAACAAGAATTGTTAATTCTGAAGATTGATAAAAATATGGATAAACACCAATCTGATGATGATGAGCAAAAAGACGGAGATTCCGATCAACAAGCTTCTCCATCTGGTAATGTTTCTGATCGAGTTTTGATTAATTTGATAGATAATCAATTGTCTCTTGTTAAACATATGCTGCCCAAATGGTACTCTAAGGTCAAAATTGTTGCTGCTCATGATTATGCTTTTGATGTTGTTGCTATGATTGATTCTGGTGCTGATGTTAATTGTATTCAAGAAGGACTGATTCCTTCTAAATATTTTGAAAAGTCCACTAAAAGATTAGTTTCTGCCAATGGAAGAAAAATGAAAATCAAATACGAATTAAATAATGCTCATGCTTGCCATGATAATGTTTGCTTTAAAATTCCATCTATGCTTGTTGAAAACATGATTGATAAAGTGATTCTTGGTTTACCTTTTATTAACTCTTTATACCCTTTCCTTACTGAAGATGATGGAATTACTACTGATGCTTTTGGAAAAAAAAGTAAAATTCAAATTTTGTTCAAAGCATGAAACTCGTGATGCTTTTAATCTGATCCATGCTAAACTCAAACACCTTAACTTCCTTCAACAAGAAGTTAGGTACAAGAAAATTGTTGAACAACTTTCTGATAAATTACTTCAATCCAAAATTGTTAATTTTCAGAAAATATTAATGAGTGATGTTTGTTATGAAATTCCTAATGCTTTTTGGCACAGAAAGAAACATATTGTTAACTTACCTTATGCTAAAGATTTTAGTGAAAAGAATATTCCTACTAAAGCTTGTCCTATTCAAATGAATGCTGAAACTGTTGAATTTTGTAAAAATGAGATCAATGATTTGCTCAAGAAAAAGCTTATTAGGAACAACAAGTCTCCTTGGTCTTGTGCTGCTTTCTATGTTCAGAAAATGCTGAGCTTGAGAGAGGTACCCCTCGCCTTGTGATTAACTAAAAACCTTTGAACAAAGTCTTAAAGTGGATCAGGTACCCTATCCCCAATAAGAATGATCTTGTTCATAGGCTGAGTGATGCTGTAATATTCTCCAAATTTGATATGAAATCTGGCTTTTGGTAAATCCAAATTAGTGAGCAGGATAGATATAAGACTGCTTTCACCACACCCTTTGGTCACTTTGAGTGGAATGTTATGCCTTTTGGCCTAAAAACTGCCCCTAGTGAATTCCAGAATATTATGAATGATATCTTCAATTCTTTCAACTATTTCACTATTTTTTAAATTGATGATGTCCTGATTTTCTCTAATTCTATTGATGAACAATGGAAACATTTGTACTCGTTTCTAGAAACCATCAAAAGAAATGGTCTAGTTGTTTCTGCTAAGAAAATCAAACTGTTTCAAACCAAAGTAAGATTTCTTGGCTATGACATTTCGGAGGGACAGATTCGTCCCATTGATAGAGCTATCCAATTTGCTGACAAATTTCCTGATGAAATTATTAACAAAACTCAACTTCAAAGATTTCTTGGGTCCCTAAATTATATTGCTGATTTTTATAAAAATCTGCGAAAACAATGTAAACCACTTTTTGATCGATTACAGAGTAATCCTCCTCCTTGGACTAATGTTCATACTTCCCTTGTTAAACAAATAAAATCTCATGTTAAAACTCTGCCTTGTCTTGGTATCCCAACTATTCATGCTTTCAAAATTGTTGAAACCGATGCCTCTGACATTGGTTATGGAGGTATTCTGAAACAAAAAATTCCTCCTGACTCATCTAAACAAATTGTTTGCTTCTACTCTGGAGTCTGGAATCCTGCACAATTAAACTATAGTACTATTAAGAAAGAAATTTTATCTATAGTACTATGCATTTCAAAATTTCAAAGTGATTTGTTAAACCAAAAATTTTATTACGAATTGATTGCAAAAGTGCAAAATACATTCAAGTTCAAGTTTAACAAAAGCAGATTTTCTTATTACGTTCAAGTAATTGGTATGAACCTCATTTCTTGAAACATAATAATTCTCAAGATAATCAAAAAATAAATAATGTTGTTTTAACAAATTCATTTTTTCTCTCCATTTCCTTTTGATTCTGTCTTTTTCAAATTGAGCAAAAGTACTTTGGTAATACTTCCTTTTATCATGATTTGCTTTAGAAAACAATTTATTACTTAAAGTAACCATATCAATTTGAAAAACAGGTATTTCAAAATCCATATTCATTAGATTAATCACTCGTAATTGATTTTCAAAATCAAGGTTTTCAATAGGCGGAAAATCAGATCTAGAAGGAGAATCAGATTAGCATCTTCTTCTTCTTTGTTAATATCAGAAGGAAATTCAGGTTTTGTTGAATAATAAGTATTGCTAACTTGGAAATTGTTGCTAGCAACTCCTTTTAGCCTCAAATCAAGTTTATCAAAATTCTTTTCCAAAAATTTATCAACATCAGAATTTCTTTTAACAAAACTTTCAGATCCAGCAAAGGACTTTCTTCCTTCATTGATTCTTAAAGGTTTGTTAGTAGGAAAATATTTGGTATCATTTCAAAAAAAATTTAACAGTTCCATCAGTATATTGTGCAATTTTAGTAAGATTTCATCAAAAACAGGTTTAACAGGTGGTGCTACTTGTTCCAAAGTCCATTCTCTGGGAATAATAATATCTTGCCATTGAATCATTTTAGGGACTTGGATCTTAGCATCAGGGGTGGAACATTGAATCAACATAGTTTTTCAAGCAGGATCACGTCCTCTAGACCGAGGAGTTAGCTGGGAATCAAGCAATCTATAAAAAATTCGGTAAATAAGAGTAAAAGGTCTACTACCATCATCCATATCATAACCAGAAGTCAATATATTCAAAGTTAAAGCTTTAATAATATTAGGATCATCTAAAGCAAGAGCAAGATCAGGATAACAATCAAAGTAAACAGGACCATCATACAAAGAAGCAGTAATCATACCAAGAATGCTATCATTAAATTTCTTAAATCTAGCCTCACGTAAACACATAAGCACAGAAGCATTAATTCCTTTTCTTGTTAAAGGTTTAGCAGCAACTTGAACCAAACCAATGTGTAAATATTTAAGATTTTTCTTGGACAAGAACTCATTAATATTTTTTTTTGGAAAATAAACAACATTTTTCATGAGTTTTAGAAATAGAAAAGGTTTGTTCAATAGTTCTAGCTCTATATTCAGAGAAAATACTTTTTTCAGTCCAATTTAGATCATAAACAGTTTTAGTAAAAATCTTAGGGATATTCCATTTTCTAAAATCTGGGTACTCACTTTCTCCAACAGTTAGGTCTTCTTCATTAACAATATCAGGAGGATAACCAGTCCTAGAGCTAACAGAGGAGTCGGGTCTCCACTTCCCTCTTTCTGTCATCTGATTATTTGAATAATTTGAGATGTCCTGCTATGTTTGATTACAAATGGTACCAAGATGTGTTTATTTCTAGAGTCATGCTCTGAAAAGACTCTACGAAGCCTTATTGGAAAGAGAGGCTTATTGATGGTCTACTCCTATCTTTGCTCATAAGGTAAAAAATGAATTAATTGGTAAAAATGATTCTATTGATTCTGATCATTTAACTTATGGTGATATTTTCAACACTATTAAAAAACTTGGAATTAATATGTGCAATGATGAAAAATGGTTAAAACAACAATTAAAAGATAAAAAGAAAGCTAAATATGAAATGGGAAATTTCTCTGAACAATATGGTTTACCTCCTATTGCCCCTTCCAGACAAAAAGGAAAAAGTAAACATGATAAGGTTTACAAAAGTTATTCCCACAAAAAGCATAAAAGATACAGAACCCACTTTGTTAAACCCAATGATTTTTATGCAAAGAACAAATCTGCTTTTCGAAAACATGATAAACAAAGATCAGGTAGAGGTAAATGCTTTAACTGTGGCAAATTTGGTCATTTCAGTAAAAACTGTAACCAAAAGCCTGGTAAATTGAAAAACAAGTTGAACATGTTAAACATTAATAATAATGACCCAAATGAACTATTTCAGATTCTTGAATCTGCTGCCTCAACTGATTCCTTTGAAGAGGATTTCTCCTCCTCATCTGATTCTGATTATCACTCTTGTAGTGATGTTTCTAAATCTCCTAATATTAAACTTGGTTGTAGAGATTCTTGTTGTAACGTGATTAAATCTATTAAAATGTTAACCAAGAGTAAAGAAACTAATGATTTACGGTTAACAATGATAAGTAAAATTGAAGACCCTAATTTACAGAAAGATTATCTTGACAAGTTTATGAAAAACTTAACAAAAGAAGATAAGGTTAAAAAACCTAATTCTACGATAAGTTTTGAATAAACTCTGAAAAGATTTAATAAAAATAAATCAAAAGAAATAACTATTAATGATCTTCAATATGAAATAAAAACTGTTAAACAAGAAATAATTCAGTTAAAAAATGATGTTAAAACTATGAAACATGATAATGATCATCATAAACAAGAATTGTTAATTCTAAAGATTGATAAAAAATATGGATAAACACCAATCTGATGATGAGCAAAAAGACGGAGATGAATCCGATCAACAAGCTTCTCCTTCTGGTAATGTTTCTGATCGTGTCTTGATTAATTTGATTGATAATCAATTGTCTCTAGTTAAACATATGCTGCCCAAATGGTACACTAAGGTCAAAATTGTTGTTGCTCATGATTATGCTTTTGATGTTGTTGTTATGATTGATTCTGGTGCTGACGTTAATTGTATTCAAGAAGGACTGATTCCTTCTAAATATTTTGAAAAGTCCACTAAAAGATTAGTTTCTGCCAATGGAACAAAAATGAAAATCAAATACGAATTAAATAATGCTCATGTTTGCCATGATAATGTTTGCTTTAAAATTCCATCTGTGCTTGTTGAAAACATGACTGATAAAGTGATTCTTGGTTTACCTTTTATTAACTCTTTATACCTTTTCCTTACTGAAGATGATGGAATTACTACTGATGTTTTTGGACAAAAAGTAAAATTCAAATTTTGGTCAAAGCATGAAACTCGTGATGCTTTTAATCTGATCCATGCTAAACTCAAACACCTTAACTTCCTTCAACAAGAAGTTAGGTGCAAGAAAATTGTTGAACAACTTTCTGATAAATTACTTCAATCCAAAATTGTTAATTTTCAGAAAATATTAATGAGTGATGTTTGTTTTGAAATTCCTAGTGCTTTTTGGCACAGAAAGAAACATATTGTTAACTTACCTTATGCTAAAGATTTTAGTGAAAAGAACATTCCTACTAAAGCTCGTCCTATTCAAATGAATGCTGAAATTGTTGAATTTTGTAAAAATGAGATCAATGATTTGCTCAAGAAAAAGCTTGTTAGGAACAGCAAGTCTCCTTGGTCTTGTGCTGCTTTCTATGTTCAGAAAGATGCTGGGCTTGAGAGAGGTACCCCTCGCCTTGTGATTAACTACAAACCGTTGAACAAAGTCTTAGAGTGGATCAAGTACCCTATCCCCAATAAGAATGATCTTGTTCATAGGCTGAGTGATGCTGTAATATTCTCCAAATTTGATATGAAATCTGGCTTTTGGCAAATCCAGATTGATGAGCAGGATAGATATAAGACTGCTTTCACCACACCCTTTGGTCACTTTGAGTGGAATGTTATGCCTTTTGGCCTAAAAAATGCCCCTAGTGAATTCTAGAATATTATGAATGATATCTTCAATTCTTTCAGCTATTTCACTATTGTTTACATTGATGATGTCCTGATTTTCTCTAATTTTATTGATGAACATTCGTAACATTTGTACTCGTTTCTAGAAACCAACAAAAGAAATGGTCTAGTTGTTTCTACTAAGAAAATCAAACTTTTTCAAACCAAAGTAAGATTTGTTGGCTATGACAATTTGGAGGGACAGATTCGTCCCATTGATAGAGCTATCCAATTTGCTGACAAATTTCCTGATGAAATTATTGACAAAACTCAACTTCAAAGATTTCTTGGGTCCCTAAATTATGTTGCTGATTTTTATAAAAATCTGCGGAAACAATGTAAACCACTTTTTGATCGATTATAGAGTAATCATCCTCCTTGGACTGATGTTCATACATCCCTTGTTAAACAAATAAAATCTCATGTTAAAACTCTGCCTTGTCTTGGTATCCCAACTGTTCATGCTTTCAAAATTGTTGAAACTGATGCCTCTGACATTGGTTATGGAGGTATTCAGAAACAAAAAATTCCCCCTGACTCTTCTGAATAAATTGTTCGCTTCTACTCTGGAGTCTGGAATCCTGCACAATTAAACTATAATACTATAAAGAAAGAAATTTTATCTATAGTACTATGCATTTCAAAATTTCAAGGTGATTTGTTAAACCAAAAATTTTTATTACGAATTGATTGCAAAAGTGCAAAATACGTTATTGAAAAAGATGTTGAGAATATTGCTTCCAAACATATTTTTGCCAGATGGCAAGCGATTTTAAGTGGTTTTGATTTTGATATTGAATATATTAAAGGTTCTCAAAACTCTATTCCTGATTTTCTTACTCATGAATTTCTGCAGTGCCACAATGGCAAGTAGAGGATCCAAGGATAAAAATCCTGCCGCAACACCCAACCAAATTGTTAAAAAAGAACCTGTCTCCCCTGGAGAAATTGTTAATTGTTTTACCCCCTTACCCCCTTAGGAACAATTCCTAAACCTAATTACTCCTCTGTTTTGGCTTCTGCCTATGATCCTTTTGCTTTGACCCCTGTTAACCAGCCAGTTCGAACTATTTACCCAAGAAAACCCAATGCTTCCCAATATGTTAAAAAACAATATTCCCAAAACCTGTTTTTTGTTGAACCAAACCAAGCTGCAATCAAGAACCCTCTCCAGATTGCAAAAACCTATTTCCCTCCAATGTTTCACTGGATTGCTGAGCATGGTGGTAAAAAACTAGAATATTATTCTGACATTTTACGCCAGGAGAATTCCATTGTTATCGATACTATTTTTGATCTAAATGATAAAACCAAAATTATTTACCACAGTGTTTACTTGAAAAATATTACTACTGAGGCCAATTGGGGACACTCTCCTGCCTCCACAAAAAGACTCCCAAAGCACCTTGTCCCATATTCATACCATGATTATATTGACGCTTGGTTCAGATTCATGCTTCACCAGAATGAAACAATGACTCATTCATGGTTTATTAACTTTGATAAAGAATTCAATGCCACTGCTGATTTACCTCTTTGGTTCACTCGTTGGTGGAATCAATTTGGTCTTGATATTGATATTTTCCCCAAACCTCTTGTTGACTGTTTCAATTTTTTCAAACAAGGCTTTAAGATAAATGCTCATGATGCCAAATTTCCTGCCCTTCTTCACTTTGTTAAACAATTCAGAGTCCCCTGGATTCTAAAATGGCAGTATGAGAAAGAAGGTGATATTCTTACTAGACATTGGTATATTAAATGGTGGGACAAGTTTGGTTAGGTTTCACAAATACTAGACAATGTTTACCGGAGACCACCTCCCAAGCATCTAATCTCTAGTGCCCAGTCCACTTCCAAGGCTCCCTCTACTTCACAAGCCTCAGATATTGATAACCTGAGTAAAGATGATTTATATGCCCTTCTCAAGAAAAAGATTGAAGAAGAGAAGGAGGCTGAAAACAGAATTTCTGAAGAAGAAGGTTCTGTTACTGAAAGTCCTTATTTCCGTTACCCCCAACCTTATCCGAAAGATTGGTTTGGGCATGATGAAGAATATGATGAAAATACTCCTGATCTAGGAGCCTGTTGATCCCCATGTTTGTCTAGCCTGCACAATGGCTAATGATGTTCCAATATTCACTCAAGAGTAAAAATATTTATTGCTGCTTTCCATGATGACAATGATTCCTTTATTGACTACTTTTGGCACTACCAGCCAAACTACTTTCAGTCTCAAAAGCCGACTTGATTCCTTCCGCAAATTAAGCTCCTAATGCCCCTCACGGGTCCTGATATGAATAGTAAAAAGTCACTATTCACTTTGTACTATTCACTCCTTTATTTACCTATTTAAGGGGGGTTGTCCCTTATTGTTAAACTCAGAATTCTCTTCCAGGATTTCCTTTAGAACTCTCTCTAGGACTTCCCTTAGTTCAGAATATTTCACTGATTACACAAAGCTTGTAACTAGAACCAGGACTAGCTTTCAAGCCTTGTACTACTATCCCTGTTGATCATTGTAATCTTGTGACTACTACTACTGTAAGTGTTTTGAAGTACATTCAATAAACACTTTTGTTTTCAATACTTTGAACTATTTTGATATACAACTGCTTGGCTGGTTCTACCGCCTTACTTTCAATTATCATTTACTTTGAATTATTCTATATATCTGTCATCTATTTTGCTTCCGCCTTCTGCGCTGTCGTCCTTCCCCCCTTATGGTATCAGAGTCATTCGTTCCTTGGCCGATAGTGTTGTTGTGTCTTTCATACTCTGTCTGTGTCTGCCTAAACTTATGATACTTCATTGTTGTGTTAGTCTTACCATCGTTGGCGCCACCGCCATTATAAAAAGTCCCAGATCTGAACAGTAAGGCCTGTGAAGCCAGGAGAGTGTGAGGGCGTGAAAGGAATAGGGTTGATGAACAGTATGTGTTACGAAATGCAACGGTTGTGAGAAAAACATAATAATTGAGTGTTATAACTAAGATAGATATTGATAGGATGTGGAGATCTGACTCCTCTGTTAGCTCTAGGACTGGTTGTCCACCTGATATTGTGAATGAAGAAGACCTCATTGTTGGAGAAAGTGAGTACCCAGATTTTAGAAAATTGAATATCCCTAAGATTTCTACTAAAACTGTTTATGATCTAAATTGGACTGAAAAAAATATTTTCTCTGAATATAGAGTTGGAACTATTGAACAAACCTTTTCTATTTCTAAAACTCATGAAAAATGTTGTTTATTTTCCAAAAAAAATATTTATGAGTTCTTGTCCAAGAAAAATCTTAAATATATACACATTGGTTTGGTTCAAGTTGCTGTTAAAACTTTAACAAGAAAAGGAATTGATGCTTCTGTGCTTATGTGTTTACGTGAGGCTAGATTTAAGAAATTTAATGATAGCATTCTTGGTATGATTACTGCTTCTTTGTATCATGGTCCTATTTACTTCGATTGTTATCCTGATCTTGCTCTTGCTTTAGATGATCTTAATATTATTAAAGCTTTAACTTTGAATATATTGACTTCTGGTTATGATATGGATGATGGTAGTAGACCTTTTACTCTTATTTACCGAATTTTTTATAGATTGCTTGATTCCCAGCTAATTCCTCAGTCTAGAGGACGTGATCCTGCTGGAAAAACTATGTTGATTCAATGTTCCACCCCTGATGCTAAGATCCAAGTCCCTAAAATGATTCAATGGCAAGATATTACTCTTCCTAGAGAATGGACTTTGGAACAAGTAGCACCACTTGTTAAACCTGTTTTTGATGAAATCTTACTAAAATTGCACAATACACTGATGGAACTGTTAAAATATTTTTTGATGATACCAAATATTTTCCTACTAACAAACCTTTAAGAATCAATGAAGGAAGAAAGTCCTTTGCTGGATCTGAAAGTTTTGTTAAAAGAAATTCTGATGTTGATAAATTTTTGGAAAAGAATTTTGATAAACTTGATTTGAGGCTAAAAGGAGTTGCTAGCAACAATTCCCAAGTTAGCAATACTTATTATTCAACTAAACCTGAATTTCCTTCTGATATTAACAAAGAAGAAGAAGATGCTAAATCTGATGCTCCTTCAGGATCTGATTTTCCACCTATTGAAAACCTTGATTTTGAAAATCAATTACATGTGATTAATCTAATGGATATGGATTTTGAAATACCTGCTTTTCAAATTGATATGGTTGCTTTAAGTAATGAATTCTTTTCTAAAGCAAACCGTGATAAAAGGAAGTATTACCAAAGTACTTTTTCTCAGTCTGAAAAAGACAGAATCAAAAGGAAATGGAGAGAAAAAATGAATTTGTTAAAACAACATATTTTGTTTTTTGATTATCTTGAGAATTATTATATTTCAAGAAATAAGGTTCATACCAATTACTTGAACGTAATAAGAAAATCTGCTTTTGTTAAACTTGAACTTGAACGTATTTTGCACTTTTACAATCAATTCGTAATAAAATTTTTGGTTTAACAAATCACTTTGAAATTTTTAAATGCATAGTATTATAGATAAAATTTCTTTCTTTATAGTACTATAGTTTAATTGTGCAGGATTCCAGACTCTAGGGTAGAAGCAAACAATTTGTTCAGATGAGTCAGGAGGAATTTTTTGTTTCAGAATACCTCCATAACCAATGTCAGAGGCATCAATTTCAACAATTTTGAAAGCATGAACAGTTGGGATACCAAGACAAGGCAGAGTTTTAACATGAGATTTTATTTGTTTAACAAGGGAAGTATGAACATCAGTCCAAGGAGGAGGATTACTCTGTAACCAATCAAAAAGTGGTTTACATTGTTTCCGCAGATTTTTATAAAAATCAGCAACATAATATAGGGACCCAAGAAATCTTTGAAGTTGAGTTTTGTCAATAATTTCATCAGGAAATTTGTTAGAAAATTGGATAGCTCTATCAATGGGACGAATCTGTCCCTCCGAATTGTAGCCAAGAAATCTTACTTTGGTTTGAAACAGTTTGATTTTCTTAGCAGAAACAACTAGACCATTTCTTTTGATGGTTTCTAGAAACGAGTGCAAATGTTTCGAATGTTCATCAATAGAATTAGAGAAAATCAGGACATCATCAATGTAAACAATAGTGAAATAGCTGAAAGAATTGAAGATATCATTCATAATATTCTGGAATTCACTAGGGGCATTTTTTAGGCCAAAAGGCATAACATTCCACTCAAAGTGACCAAAGGGTGTGGTGAAAGCAGTCTTATATCTATCCTGCTCACTAATCTGGATTTGGCAAAAGCCAGATTTCATATCAAATTTGGAGAATATTACAGCATCACTCAGCCTATGAACAAGATCATTCTTATTGGTGATAGGGTACCTGATCCACTCTAAGACTTTGTTCAAAGGTTTGTAGTTAATCACAAGGCGAGGGGTACCTCTCTCAAACTTAGCATTTTTCTGAACATAGAAAGCAGCACAAGACTAAGGAGACTTGCTGTTCCTAATAAGCTTTTTCTTGAGCAAATCATTGATCTCATTTTTACAAAATTCAACAGTTTCAGCATTCATTTGAATAGGACGAGCTTTAGTAGGAATATTCTTTTCACTAAAATCTTTAGCATAAGATAAGTTAACAATATGTTTCTTTCTGTGCCAAAAAGCATTAGGAATTTCAGAACAAACATCACTCATTAATATTTTCTGAAAATTAACAATTTTGGATTGAAGTAATTTATCAGAAAGTTGTTCAACAATTTTCTTGTACCTAACTTCTTGTTGAAGGAAGTTAAGGTGTTTGAGTTTAGCATGGATCAGATTAAAAGCATCACGAGTTTCATGCTTTGAACAAAATTTGAATTTTACTTTTTGTGCAAAAGGATCAGTAGTAATTTCATCATCTTCAATAAGGAAAGGGTATAAAGAGTTAATAAAAGGTAAACCAAGAATCACTTTTTCAGTCATGTTTTCAACAAGCACATATGGAATTTTAAAGCAAACATTATCATGGCAAACATGAGCATTATTTAATTCATATTTAATTTTCATTTTTGTTCCATTTGGTAGAAACTAATCTTTTAGTGGACTTTTCAAAATATTTAGAAGGAATCAGTCCTTCTTGAATACAATTAACATCAGCACCAGAATCAATCATAGCAACAACATCAAAAGCATAATCATGAGCAACAACAATTTTGACCTTAGAGTACCATTTGGGCAGCATATGTTTAACTAGAGACAATTGATTATCTATCAAATTAATCAAAACTTGATTCGAAACATTACCAGAAGGAGAAGCTTGTTGATCGGAATCTCCGTCTTTTTGCTCATCATCATCAGATTGGTGTTTATCCATATTTTTATCAATCGTCAGAATTAACAATTCTTGTTTAAGATGATCATTATCATGTTTAATAGTTTTAACATCATTTTTTAACTAAATTATTTCTTGTTTAACAGTTTTTATTTCATATTGAAGATCATTAACAGTTATCTCTTTTGATTTATTTTTATTAAATCTTTTTAGAGTTTCTTCAAAACTTATCGTAGATTTAGGTTTTTTAACCTTTTCATCTTTTGCTAAGTTTTTCATAAACTTGTCAAGGTATTCTTTCTGTAAATTAAGGTCTTCAATTTTACTTATCATTGTTAATAGTAAGTCATCATTTTCTTTACTTTTGGTTAACATTTTAACAGATTTAATCATGTTACAACAAGAATCTCTACAACCAAGTTTAATATTAGGAGATTTAGAAACATCACTACAAGAGTGATAATCAGAATCAAATGAGGAGGAGAAATCCTCTTTAAGGGAATCAGTTGAAGCAGCAGATTCAAGAATCTGAAATAGTTCATTTTGGTCATTATTATTAATGTTTAACATGTTCAACTTGTTTTTCAATTTACCAGACTTTTGGTTACAGTCTTTACTGAAATGGCCAAATTTGCCACAGTCAAAGCATTTACCTTTACCTTTACCTGATCTTTGTTTATCATGTTTTCGAAAGGCAGTTTTGTTTTTAGCATAAAAACCATTAGGTTTAACAAAGTGGGTTCTGTATCTTTTATGCTTTTTGTGGGAATAACGTTTGTAAACCTTATCGTGTTTACTTTTTCCTTTTTGCCTGGAAGGGGCAATAGGAGGTAAACCATATTGTTCACAGAAATTTCCCATTTCATAGTTAGCTTTCTTTTTATCTTTTAACTGTTGTTTTAACCATTTTTCATCATTGCATATATTAATTCCAAGTTTTTTAATAGTGCTGAAAATATCACCATAAGTTAAATTATCAAAATCAATAGAATCATTTTTACCAATTAATTCATTTTTTACCTTATGAGCAAAGATAGGAGGTAGACTGTCAATAAACCTCTCTTTCCAATAAGGCTTCGTAGATTCTTTTCTGAGCATGACTCTGGAAATAAACACATCTTGGTACCATCTATAATCAGACATAGTAGGACATCTCAAATTATTCAAATAATCAGAAATTCGAGACGAAATATTAGATGGAGTACCAACAAAATGTTTAAGAATGGTGTAAACCAAAGTATTGACACCATCAGGAACACCACGATTAATATTTTCATCAAAAATGGGCATACCATCAGTATCTCTTTTAACAGCATGTTTAATAGATTCTCTGGATTCTTCTGTGAGATGTGAATCCCACCAACCTCGAAGAGAACCAGTAAAGCCAGAAGCAAGCAAGTCAACAATATCAGGGTGATCAAGATTGTCATGATTGTTCATGTATGCAATACCAACCATAGACATGTGAGCCATTTTGTTAATAATTTCTTGTTCAGACAAACCATCAATATTCCATTCATAAAGCTTTTCAGCAGAAACAAAAAATTGAGTTTGAAAAGATCTTTCTTCAAACTGCAAATCAGTTGAGTAGATTTAGAATACCAATTTTTTGTAAAAGACGTGAGATTGGATTTTCCAACAAATCTTTTAATTTCAGGTAAACTTAAACCATCATCAAGAGCATTTTTTAAAGAATCAGAAGATAATGAGTCAGAATTTGTGTCGTCATCAAAAACAATTTCTTTCTCATTTCTTGAAATAGCACAAGCAGCACTTCTAGAAGTAGAAGTTTGCTCGGTTTTAACTTTTAAATCAGCAAGCATTTTTTCAATCTTTTCAACAATTGATCCTTGAGAATTAACTAAATCAAAAGTCTTACTCTGAGTAGTTTTAAAATCAATAATTTTTCTTTGATTGGTAAATCAATCGAAGGTTTCTCAGGTTTTGAAACAGCAGTTTTTTCAACAATTTTTTCTTCAATACGGTTAAGTTGTTGACCAATAATATGCAAATATTCATTAGCAAAATTGCTTTGTTCAATAATAGCAGAAACAAGGGTTTTATCATCAACAATTTTGAAAGGGGAGGCTTTCACCTCAGTACTTTCTTTATCATTTTTGCAAGTAATCAAAACAGTGTCAAGGGGTGGATGACTGGATTTAACAATGGTTTTATCTGGTTTAACAAAAGCAGATTTTCTTATTACGTTAAAGTAATTGGTATCAACCTCATTTCTTGAAACGTAATAATTCTCAAGATAATCAAAAAAAAAATGTTGTTTTAACAAATTCATTTTTTCTCTCCATTTCCTTTTGATTCTGTCTTTTTCAGACTGAGCAAAAGTACTTTGGTAATACTTCCTTTTATCACAGTTTGCTTTAGAAAAGAATTCATTACTTAAAGCAACCATATCAATTTGAAAAGCAAGGATTTCAAAATCCATATCCATTAGATTAATCACACGTAATTGATTTTCAAAATCAAGGTTTTCAATAGGTGGAAAATCAGATCCAAAAGGAGCATCAAATTTAGCATCTTCTTCTTCTTTGTTAATATCAAAAGGAAATTCAGGTTTTGATGAAGAATAAGTATTGCTAACTTGGGAATTGTTGCTAGCAACTCCTTTTAGCCTCAAATAAAGTTTATCAAAATTCTTTTCCAAAAATTTGTCAACATTAGAATTTCTTTTAACAAAACTTTCAGATCCAGCAAATGACTTTCTTCCTTCATTGATTCTTAAAGGTTTGTTATTAGGAAAACATTTGGTATCATCAAAAAATATTTTAACAGTTCCATCAGTGTATTGTGCAATTTTAGTAAGATCAAGTTCATCAAAAACAGGTTTAACAGGTGGTGCTACTTGTTCCAAAGTTCATTCTATGGGAAAAGTAATATCTTGCCATTGAATCATTTTAGGGACTTGGATCTTAGCATCAGGGGTGGAACATTGAATCAACATAGTTTTTCCAGCAGGATCACGTCCTCTAGACCGAGGAGTTAGCTGGGAATCAAGCAATCTATAAAAAATTCGGTAAATAGGAGTAAAAGGTCTACTACCATCATCCATATCATAACCAGAAGTCAATATATTCAAAGTTAAAGCTTTAATAATATTAGGATCATCTAAAGCAAGAGCAAGATCAGGATAACAATCAAAGTAAACAGGACTATCATACAAAGAAGCAATAATCATACCAAGAATGCTATCATTAAATTTCTTAAATCTAGCATCACGTAAACACATAAGCACAGAAGCATCAATTCCTTTTCTTGTTAAAGGTTTAACAGCAACTTGAACCAAACCAATGTGTAAATATTTAAGATTTTTCTTGGACAAGAACTCATTAATATTTTTCTTGGAAAATAAACAACATTTTTAATGAGTTTTAGAAATAGAAAAGGTTTGTTCAACAGTTCTAGCTCTATATTCAGAGAAAATACTTTTTTCAGTCCAAATAAGATCATAAACAATTTTAGTAGAAATCTTAGGGATATTCCATTTTCTAAAATCTGGGTACTCACTTTCTCCAACAGTGAGGTCTTCTTCATTCACAATATCAGGAGGACAACCAGTCATAGAGCTAACAAAGGAGTCGGATCTCTACATCCTATCAATATCTATCTCAGTTATAACACTCAATTATCATGTTTTTCTCACAACCGTTGCATTTCGTAACACATACCGTTCATCAACCCTATTCCTCTCACGCCCTCACGCTCTCCTGGCTTCACGGGCCTTACTGTTCAGATCTAGGACTTTTGAATTATTTTGATATACATCTGCTTGGCTGGTTCTACCACCTTACTTTCAATTATCATTTACTTTGAATTATTCTATATATCTGTCATCTGTTGTGCTTCCGC
The DNA here is from genome assembly GCF_040712315.1 of Castanea sativa. NCBI lineage: Eukaryota > Viridiplantae > Streptophyta > Magnoliopsida > Fagales > Fagaceae > Castanea > Castanea sativa. The sequence goes on along the minus strand of NC_134021.1, from coordinate 15,064,678 downwards.
CTTCTGCGTTGTCGTCCTTCCCCCTTTATGGTATAAAAGCCATTCTTTCCTTGGCCAATAGTGTTGTTGTGTCTTTCATACTCTGTCCGTGTCTGCCTAAACTTGTGATACTTCGTTGTTTTGTCGATCTTACCATCGTTGGCGCCACCGCCATTGTAAAAAGTTATATATATATATATATATATATATATATATATATATATATATATATATATATATATATATATATATATATAGTTGTTTGTTTATGCAACTAACCTCTTTCGTGGTTGTTTGTTTTAGAAAAAATTAAAAAACTTTTTGAAACTGGAAGTTTCTCTTTGCCAGTGAAAGGCGGTTCTCTCCCATCTTCTCCTAGGTCATAGAATAGCCATCCCTTCTTCGAATCGAAGGTGTCTGTGTACTTTGAGGTAACAAGTTTACCTTCGAGGTTTTGTGGTTTCTCTTTTCTTTTGGGGTACGGGAAACAGTTTTTTATTTTATTTTTTTCTTCTTTGCTCCGTTTGTAATCTCACAAGAATGGAAGACTTAACCAAATCCTAGAGTTGCCTCACTCTCTCGGATAGAGAAGGCTCAGATCTTCGTCTTACAAATGAGGAGGCGATCGCTGAGTTTGTTTTAGCCGCAAAGTTCTTAACCAAGCGCAGCTTAAACATTAACGCTATCGCAAAAACTTTCACACCCCTATGGAGATCGAAGAATGGTTTTAAAGTGACTAAGGAAGGGGACCACGTTGTTCTGTTCTCTTTCAACAACCCAGAAGATATTGACAATATTTTTAAAACTGAACCACGGAGTTTTGATAAATATCTAATGGTCTTGCAGCAATATGACAAGGAGGTTGACGTGGTTGATATGGATTTTAATATGGTTACTTTTTGGGTACAGGTACATGGCATACCAGTTCGCTTCCGAACAAAGTTGATTGCTGAAAAAATCTATGGAGCAAACGGATTGGTGAATAAGAATACAGATGAAAGTGAAATAACGGGCGATGGTTTTGTCAAGGTGCGTGTTGCTATTGATATTTCTCAACCACTGTATAGAGGTAGAGTGATATCCTTGGAGAATGGTAAGGAATTATGGGTGTTGTTTAAATACGAATGACTATCTAATCTATGCTACTGGTGCAGCAGCCTTACACACAATGACAGGGACTGTGAGTTATGGATAGAAAGCAAAGGAACTCTTCCCACTGAAACTCAACAATTCGGTGCATGGATTAGAGCACCTCCTTTTATGCCATCGCGAAGACACATGGTCTCTGTTCCTGGGTTCTATAAAGCAAAAGCTGCTAGACAAAGGACTAATCCACCTACTAGATCATCTGATAAGCCACCAGTGGTGTTATGGAGAAGGGGGCCATCGCCGGAGATTGTAAGGCCTAAAAAGGAAAGTTTGAATACAACACAGAATTATAATTGTGATCTAGATATTCAAGAGCAAAATCCAATGGAGTCAAGCCTTTCCCATATGGGTCAAGGTGATCACTTTGCTCTCAAATCTAAAAATCCGGGATTGGATATGAGGGAATTATCTGCTGAGCTGTTTGAGGAGAGAATTAAGGAGATTGACAAGGACATTGGGAGATTTGATGCTGTAACAGAATTGCGCTCCAAAAATACCTCTTCTACAGGTAAGGAAAACAACTTTGAGTCCATGACAATTAATGAAATTTTTTTGGCTAATGCACAAGCACGTGCTCAGCCACAAAAACTACATTCTCGGTCACCACTCTCTACCTTACCTGATACAACAAACATCCCTGCAAAGGGATTAGCAACATGGAAGAGATTGGCTCAGGATGTCACTAGCACAGATATTATTATGACAGAAGCAGTGGGTTCAAAAAGGGGTACACGGCATACTGGAGGTCAAACTGAGTTACTGAAAAAGAAGAAAGTTGTTTCTTAGGATGACAAAAGTCACAAACAAATATTGGCGAAGGCTGGTTCCCAACCCTGCAAGAACTAATAAGTCTTCTATGTTGGAACTGTCGGGGGCTTGGGAACCAACGTACAGAGAATCAACTTGCAGAGATGTGTGGGCAGAAGATTCCTATGTCGTGTTTATAGCTGAAATATGGACAAATGAAGATAGGCTAAAAAATATTCAAAAAATATTGGAGTTCAAAAATAAATTTGTGGTGCAAAGAAAAAATAAAGCAAAAGGACTGGTACTCTTTTGGAAGGGGGAGTTTAAGCTTAAGGTGCAAACTTTCTCAAAGAATCATATAGACACCACAATAAACAAAAATTTAGAAGATGAATGAAGGTTCACTGGATTTTACGGGGAAGCAGACACACAAAAGAGGCATGAGTCATGGAATAGATTACGAAGCTTAAAGAATAGGGCTTCGGATATTTGGATTTGTGCAGGTGACTTCAACGAAATCACAAGACAATCCGAAAAAAGGAGAGGCAGGGTTCGGCCACATGGACAGATGTAGCCCTTCTGTGAGGTGTTAGATGAATGTGGGTTCATGGATATAGTCTTTGTTGGTTCGAAATTCACATGGCATAAACACTTTCCGGATTACATTGTATGGGAGAGATTGGATAGAGCCATGGCAACAAACAAGTGGTTTTTAAAATTTTCAGAGACCAAGGTTTATCATTTGGATGTCACTTCTTCAGACCATAAACCTTTGTGGATAGTATCGGAGTTAATGGAGTGCAAACTACAAAAACCTTTCCGCTTCGAACAAATGTGGATGTCAAAAAAACGGTGTGGGGAAACCATTGAGGCCGTGTAGGGAGAGGATGTGGATGTCTCACGAGCAGAGAAAATTTTAAAGAAAGTGGATAAGTGTGGTTCAAAATTAACTCAGTGGAGTAAAAAGCACTTTGGTAGTGTACGGTTGGAGCTTGAAAGAAGAGGAAACCAATGGTTCAGGTCGAGAATTGAGCAATCATATATGGAGATGCTAGCTAGCTGAAATAAACACTCTTCTTGAAAAGGAGGCGAAAATGTGGTCCCAATGGTCAAGAGTGACTTAGTTGAAGGACGGGGACAGGAACACGAGATTTTTTCACAGCAAGGCATCATAGAGAAGGCGCAGAAACTATATCAAAGGGCTCTTGGACTCATCGGGCCAATGGACAACTCAGCCACACCGGGTTGTAGACACTGCTGTCAACTTCTATCAACAACTATTCACCACTAGCAATCCCAAAATTTGGATGTAGTGCTGACCGAAATCCCTTAGTTGGTGAGAGCAGACATGAACATGGCCTTGACTAGCACTTTCACAGCAAATGAGGTTGAACGAGCACTAAAACAAATGGAACCTCTCAAATCACTGAGACCCGACAGTATGCCTCCTTTGTTTTATCAAAACTATTGGTCTTTAGTTGGTAATGATGTTAAGGAAGTTATATTGTTGTATCTAATTACGGGGTCTCTCCCTAAAACACTTGGTCACTCTTTTATCACTCTCATCCCCAAAGTGAAAAACCCCGAATATATCTCACAATATAGACCTATTAGTTTGAGTAACGTACTATACTGGGTCTTCTCCAAAGTGTTGGCAAATAGATTAAAACTTGTGCTTCCATATATCATCTCTGAACAACAAAGTGCTTTTCTGACTGACCGTTTAATTTCAGACAATATTTTGGTGGCTTTTGAAACTTTACATTATATGAGGAATCATTGCACAGGAAAAACAGGATATAGGGCTCTTAAGCTCGATATGAGCAAGGCCTATGACCAAGTGGAATGAAATTATATGGAGAAATTGATGGTGAAGATGGGATTTAGTTGTAGTTGGGTAAAGCTCATGATGGAGTGAATAACCATAGCCACATACTCAATCTTAATAAACGGTGAACCACACGGCCACATCACCCCAACTAGGGGACTTAGACAAGGCGACCCACTTTCACCTTATCTATTTCTCTTGTGTACAGATGGGCTACATAGATTGATAAACCTAACCGTGGAGAGGGGGGAGTTGAAAGGTGTTTCTATTTGTCGCAATGGCCTAAACTAACACATCTTCTGTTCGCAAATGATAGTCTTGTTTTTTGCAAGTCTACTGAAGCAGATTGCCAAAGGCTCTTGTACATTTTATCCACCTATGAGCAAGCATTAGGCCAGCAAATTAATAGATCCAAAACAAGCATCTTTTTCAGCAAATCTACATCTCCAGCAATATAGCAAGCAATAAAAGATAGGTTGGGAGTGGCTATTGTTGAGCATTATGAAAAATACCTAGGATTGCCATCCTTTGTTGGCCGAAGCAAGAAGGCAAGCTTTGACAATATCAAACAGCAGGTGTGGAAGAAGCTCCAAGGATGGGAAGGCAAGCTTTTGACACAAGTGGGTTGAGAAATCCTAATAAAGGCGGTGGCTCAAGCTCTTCCAACATATACCATGTCTTGTTTTAAATTACCCATAGGATTGTGCCACGACATGGAGGCCCTTATACGCAGATTCTTTTGGGGGCAGAGGGGAGAGAATAGAAAAATACATTGGATTAAATGGCAAGAACTATGCAAGCCAAAAAGTCAGGGGGGGTTGGGTTTCAAGGATCTCTCTAGATTCAATGATGCCTTATTTGCCAAACAAACGTGGAGACTCTTGCATGACACTGGCTCTTTGTTTTACCGAATATTTAAGGCTAAATACTTCCCCGATTGTTCGATTATAGAGGCAAAGAATCCAAGCTCAGCTTCTTATGCGTGGAAGAGCATCATTAAGGGCTGAGAAGTCATCAAGAGAGGCGCGGTGTGGAGAATTGGAGACTGGGCCTCAATCAGAATTTGGCAAGATAAGTGGTTACCTGGCAGACAAATGGGGGAAGATTATATCACCTTGTTGGCTTGAGGTAGCAGAAGAAACAGTCAACATGTTCATCAATCCAACAACCTGTTCGTGGAATTCTAAAGTGCTAGAAAAATACTTGCTAGAATTTGAGGTAGCAGCAGTTAAGGCAATCCCATTATGTCGAATCCAACAGCAAGACAAGCTCATCTGGCCCCATAATCCGAATGGAGCATACTCAGTGAAGTCAGGATATAAGTTCTTACAGGTTGAACTCCAGAATCAACAATCTGGAACCTCTAACCCTGAATCGATGAAGCCACTATGGCAGGCTATTTGGAGTTTGAACATCCCAGCTAAGGTTAAGAATTTGATTTGGAAAGCATGCCGAGATGCTCTCCCATCAAAGGCAAATCTAGTGAGGAGGAAGGTGATTGAAGATGCAACCTGTGATCTATGTTAAGAGAGCCAGGAAGATGTCCTCCATGCTCTATATAAATGCCCAAAACTGATGGAGTTTTGGAAAGAAAATCCAAAATGGCAAACTAACTATACTCACAAATGCAAAAGTTTCTTTGACATTATGGAATTTATTATTGCAGAAAATCAGGATGCTGCCTTATTCTCCATGACAGCTTGGGCTCTATGGAATAGACAGAACAATCTTCGCCTTGGTAAACCAACAGTGGTACTATCGCAGGTGTTGAAACAAGCAAAGGAGAGATTGCTAGAGTTTTCCCAACACCCCAATCTAGCTTCCCCATCCACGGTCAAACCTGCAACTTACTGGAGACCTCCTGATAAATCATGGTTCAAGGTGAATTTTGATGGAGCTTTATTCTGTCAAGAACACAAGGCTAGCATCAGAGTGGTCATACACAACAAGGAAGGCTCAGTCATTGCCTCCCTATCACAGCAGATACACCTGCCCTCACAGTTATAGAGGTGGAGACCTTGGCAGCTAGGATGTTAAATACCTTGCCTCAAAGTTTCAAAGCTATAATCTATCCCATGTACGTAGGTAATGTAATGTCGTCGCTCACACTCTAGCTAAAAGAGCAATTTTGAATCCTCATTTGTTAGTTTGGATGGAAGATGTTCCACTAGACGTTCTATCTGTATTACAAGCTGATTTAGAAGGCCTTCCTTAATAAAATGCCGAGCCTTTTTCTCAACAAAAAAAAAAGAGCCTTTTCGTGTTTAAAAAAATAATAAAACTCTTCCTTGACAAATTATTCTTCAAGAAATGGGTTGTTGCCTACCGCACTTTTACAAGGCCTAAATTTGACTTCCATTTCCTTTCTAACAAATTAAAGATCCTAATTTGATTTTCAATTCCAATCCAACTCAGTACGCGTACCGTGTACTTGGGTCTTGAAGTTGACAACCTTATAGGAACTATCCCAGCTTTTATACCACACTTTTCTTTTCTCTAAATTTTAATTTTCTTTTTTTGTTTTTCTCAAAAAAATTGTATTATTCTTAATTTAGTTTCTCATGGACAATTCATAAGGAAGCTCTCCTAGTCCTAGTTACAGCATCCACATTGGTGGTGCTAAATAGTTATATTGTTATTTTTAACACTACTAAATACCAAAATGTGCCCTACAAAGGTGGAGCCAAAACGTTTTTTTTTTTGCACCGATATTTTTTTGCTCAACAGCTATAGTGCACAGCTGCTTTTAGCTGTGCACCGTAACTGAAAAAAAATATATATATATTTGTGCATTTAAACTGCTTTTAATTATTTTTCTCATTTTTATTCTTTATTTTATTCTTATTTCTCTTCTTATGCATTCACACTGCTATTGTTTGTGCATTCACACTTCTTTTACTAATTTTTTTGTTTATATAGCATTCACACTACTATATATTATTTGTGCATTCACACTGCTATTGTTCATTTATTCTTTTTTTCTTTTCTTTTCTTATATATTGTTCTTTTATTTGTGTGTTCACACTGCTATTGCAGTAGATATATTATTTTATTGTAATGTTTATATTATTTTATTGTATTGAAAGATAAAATAGATTAAATTGGTTTTTTTGTGGTGGCAAATAACTAAAAAAAATAGTTTCACCAATGTGGATGCTCTTAGGAAGCATGCATGGTACAATTATGTTCAAGAATGAGATTTTAATTTCATGATTATGAAATCAGAAATAGAGTGTCTACACTTATCAAGAAAAAAAGTGTCTAGAATGCCCCAACTTGTATTTCTACACAATTCGTTTGTAATATAGTGACTAAATTTAATCTCGTCCATTAATTGATAGCAATTGTTCTCTTTTTTTTTTTTTCTGGACTTCGGACCAACAGTATACCAACCTTTGTCGTCTTAACGCAATAGCTAGGTTACTATAAATAAATCTAAGAACTAACCTCTTTTATAATTTTCAAAAGTAAATAAATAAATAAAACATCTTTCCTGATGGAAATTATTCCTCAAGAAATGGGTCGTCGCCTATTGCACTTACAGCATCTAGAAATTTTACTTCCAATTCCTTTCTATCAATTCTAATTTGACTTAAAATTCCACACCAACTCAGTTGGCGGACTTAGGTCTTGATGGAGACAAACTTACTGCAACTATACCAGCTTTGATGGTACCCTTTTCATCTGTATAAATTGTAATGCTCTTTAGCTTCTCCTGGACAATTCACAAGGGAGCTCTCCTCCAGTCTTCCAATTTCTTTCTAGCAATTCTCATTTGACTTTCAATTCCGCACCAACTCAATAGTACACTTTTCTTCTTTATAAATTTTAATGTTCTTTAGCTTCTCCTGGACAATTCACAAGGAAGCTATCCCAGTCCTAGTTAGCAAACATGGCCATCATCAGTGTTGGGACTTGAAACTTCTTCACCTAGTCTAGGCAATACTGTCTGTCCGGTACGTACGATCCCTCGTTTGCTTTATAATGCATATATCTTCCATACATAATATTTATATCGGTAACATGATAAATTTTCTCATATTCCACGGGTTAGCGGCAGCATACCCCACTTAACAACATCTAAATTTTACTACAATTATCTTAGTGAAAATGATGTTTTTATCCCTAAATTCTAAAATTATCTTTTTACATTTAAATTTTAATGCTGAGTTAAATGACAATTAAAAAATCAGGTAATACATATATAAAGAAATTCATACGATTTTTAAAAATTTGTTACTTGTAAAATTATGGCTTAACTGTATTCTAGAGGCAATATATACCTTTCACCCTTTAGCAAACTCAACCTAGTACGAGCAAATATTGTGTTAATAAAACAATCATATCATGTCTTTAAGCCTACTTCAATTGTCTGTTTACCGACGATTTTGTCCCAATTTCTCAACAAGCAGCTACAAATGGGCCAACTATATAATATTTGAACAAATTGCAAATGATATATGGCCAAAATGGGGATATACCCTTTTCGCTGAAACTTTCTAGCAAAATGCCCCATGTCTGAAACTACTTAGAGATATGCCCTTTTTTTAAACTCGATTTTCTAAAAATCTAGTTTCAATGAAAAACTCAATTTGACGAAAATCAAGTAATAGGCAATTAAACTTTAAAAAAAAAATCAGCATGGAACTCGAGTTCCATTCAAGGAGAGTTCCATGCAGAAATTTTCAAAGAACTCGATTTTTGGTAAATCGAGTTTTTCATTGAAACTCGATTTTCTAAAAATTGAGTTTCAAAAAAGGGACATATCACTAAATAGTTTCAAACAGTGGGCGTTTTGCTAGAAAGTTTTACAGAAAGGGGTAAAACTCCATTTTAGCCAATGATATACTCCCACCTATATTACATCTTTCAAACCACTAGCGGAGTTTGGGGGGTGAGAGGGGCAGTAACCCCCCCCCCCCCCCACCCCCCAACTCCCGAAAAGTCTTTCTATTATGTTTACTTACTAGCATGAACCAAAACTTAAATGCTTTGCCCCTCCTAACATGGAAAATAAACAAAAAAAGCGAGCCCCATTTACTAATTTAAACCAACCAACTACTTACAACGTAAAAAAACCAAAAAGCATATCTATTTTAAATGAGAGTTATTTTATGTACACAACATATATATCTATGTATATCTAAAAACTAAAGCGTAACATTTATTATTACTACGTTTCTATTGAACCACATCAACAACTATATCATCCACATATTTCTAACTCTCTCTCTCTCTCTCTCTCTCTCTCTCTCTCTCTCTCTCTCTCTCTCTCTCTTTTAACTCTTTTTCTTATTAATTCACAACTTATTGTTACACTTATTCTAACGTTTCCCCTCCCTTCTACCTTTTCATCTCTCCACTAGTATCTACCTTTAGGGCCGGCTCTACTATAGAAGCGGATGATGCGGTCGCTTAAGGCCCCCAAATTTTAACCAATAGAGTAATTTTTTTATTGTAAAAGTATTAATTAAGCTCAAATATTAGCTAATAAATAAAATAATAATTTTTTATCAAATGAAAAACAAGAAAAAGAGAGAGAAAAAAGCTATGAACACAACATTTTTCACAACAAATCCCAAGTGGCAAGTTGTTATTAGCTGCTTTTTTTTTTTTGAGGAACTGTTATTGGTTGGTAAAAAAGTAATTTCAATAGTAGGTTAAAATTAGAACCAGTAACAACTTAAAACTTAGTATTTGTTGTGAAAATATTGTGAAAAAAAAAAAAAAAGAGCAATACACAAAGAATTTTACAACATTTTTCACAAAAGTTGAGTTGACAAATTTTTACTAATTTTCATCTAGGCTTACCACAAATATAATCTTTTTACTTAATACTACCAATCTGCTACATCAACAGTTATGAAAATACTTGTCAATTTTTGTGTCTATAGATTTTTTGAAGAAAAAAAATCTATGTGGTTAATTAGTAGTTATGCATCTTAAAAAATCTTTGTGGTCAATTAGTAGTTATGTATCTAAAACAAGATAATAGAATATAAGTAATATTAAATTTTTTTTTTCTCAAAAAAAAATATTTAAATAAATAAAAAGTTTCAAATCAGTTTTCGTCTAAGGCCCCCAAATGCATCAAGCTACCCCTATCTACCTTAATATCACTTTTCCTCTATCTTTTTACCTTCCTTTATTTTTGGATTTTCTTATTCTCATCTTCTTACTATAACTTTGCAATGCTCTCTCATTTTATGCATAGTTTTTCCACATAAAAAAGATTATCTCTCTCTCTCTCTCTCTCTCTCTCTCTCTCTCTCTCTCTCTCTCTCATATTTTTTTTTTCTTACATCTCCACTTTAGGTTGATTAATTTTTGTATTCTTTAGAACTCTACTTTCGGTTGATGTGATTTAGTTTGGTGTTTTTAAGTTGTTGTCTTTTTTTTTCTTTTCTTTCCTTTGATTTCTTAGATATTATTCTATTGCATTATAAATATAGTATATAAGAATATAATGTTATTCTATTACATAACATGACTTAGATAATTTGATATTTATTATTATATCTTTTATTTTTAATCTTTTTCTTCTCATTTTATTTTCTATAAATTTTTTATTTTCTCTCACATTCTCTCCTGAAAAAAAATGATCTCTCTCTCTCTCTCTCTCTCTCTCTCTCTCTCTCTTTTGCAACTCTACTTTAGGTAGATGAATCTTTTTTTTTTTTTAATTCTTGGGTTAATACATTTTGGTGTTGTATCTTTGAGTTCCTTATCACAAGTAGTTTCTCTCCCTCTTATAGCTTCAGTTTGATTTTTGTTTGAGTTAATACTTAATTATTTTGGAAGTGAGAATTTGAATTTATATCAAAACACAATCTTGGCTATACATTTGAATGTTCCTATCAATTATTTGAGTAATATTAAAAAGTAATTTTGATATGAGATTTGATTAACGTGATAATCTCCTTTAATAGAATAAGGAATCTGAATAATTTATTTGAAACATAAAGAGTTTGATTGTACAAAAACACACACACACACACACACAGAACAAACTATATCATAATTTCAAAGACTATGGATTGCCTTATAAAGGAATTATATCAATCAAACACACCCAAAACAAAAGAATGATATATTGGTAAAGATAGAAATATGAAAAATAATTTAAGAATTTCTTTTTTAATTTTTAGGGAGAGCAAATTATCTTCAACAAACTTTAGAGAACAAATTATACATTATACCACAATTACAAGATAAATATCCATTCACATGCATCGTGTGGGTCTGCGACTAGTTTTCATAACAATTGAGACTTCAATCTCCCTTAGGTCAAAATAAAATTAAATTAAATAATGAAATATTAGAATATGGCCTACCACAACTATTTATAAGACTTCTGTGAAAATATTGTGATATTTTGTTATTTTCATAATTTTTCTTTCTAAAGATAAACAAACCTGTCTACTACCAAAATAACAAGGAAAAGACTCCCTGACACACCAATCTCTCTCTCTCTCTCTTTTTCAACTTTTAAGCTGACTCTATCTTAATTTTCACTTTTCACCAATATTCAGTATTCACGGCACTTCTTTGAGTTCTTCTCCCCAACTATCCCAAAATTTTCCTTTTTCTAACAGCAATACATCCTACATTTAATAGAAAAAAAAATACTTAATGTACTTGTAATGTATTATAGCCCTAAAGCCTCCACTATTTTTTTTTTTTTTTTCATCTAGCTTTTGACTTTATCACAATTTTAAAGTGTAGCTTTTTTTTTAAACCCCCCCCCCCCCTTTTTTTTGCCATTTAAGAAATTAGAAAAATAGAAAAAGAAATGTTGAATTCTACATAATTTTTTAAAAGCGGTCAAGATAGTGAGATTATACAATGTTGCACATTTAGATTGATTTATTTTGAGCAACAAATTAGGTGTCTAAAATTTATGTATTTAGATAATTTCTTACTTTGATTGTTAGTAACTATGAATCAGTTATTTGTGTTTCTTTATTTTAATGATATGAAATATACACTTGTAGTAAACTAAACAAAGTATGAAAAAGTAAATTACAGTTTACATTTATATTAGATTTTGATTGATGATTAGAATTATTTATTTATTTTATTATTAATATAGGTTAATATTTTAATTAAGAAAAAGGTTAACATTTATTAGGTTATTTTTTAATGTTCTTGTAATCTTGTCCCCTTAAGCTAAAATCCTTGCTCTGCAACTGTTTTAGACACTATTTCTCCCTCTGTCAAAATTGACTACCTAACAGCCTACAATCATAGATTAGCTAGTAAACTTCAAGGGGAACTCTGTTCCTATCTTGAAGCATTAACAGGTTCGTCTAGTTGTCATTGGAGCCCCAAAGAACTATCAAAATTGACTGTCTTAACCTTGAAATGAATGTGAGCGGAATTAAAAGTTTCACATTACCTATTCTTGTGTCATTTTCTTTCCTTGCATGGATCAACTTTCTTGAAATGTTTTCCCACTAACGGATCTAATCTCTAAAATATGTATTTGTAGTGCATTCTATAATAACTATCTTCCGATTTAATTGGTCGATGTTTTACTATTTGAATTCTACTTTCAATTCTTTCCACGGAAATTTCCAATTAACTTATCAAAGTCACAGTGTTGAGCACATTTTAACAGAATTGACCGTTGGGTCCTTGTTAAAATGGCCGTTTCTTATAAACCAAAAGTCTTCTCTTCTGGGTCATTTTTATTTTTTATCTACGTGATGTTCATTCTTGTGATGAGCAAAAGAGAAATCGATGCTATTATTTCATTATCTATAGACTATAGATGGGCCTAAATTTTGCATTTCCCCAGAAAGCTGTGTCCTACTAACATATAATTCAGTTAACTCTAATTGAATTTTTTTTGTATTCCACAGAAAGCAAACGCTGTTATCGGATTCTATCATTCACTTCAAACGTGCAAGTTGCAACCCCAACGAAATGACGCACTCTTGTTTGAGCTACAAGTGGGTTTTGTTAATATTCTTTCATGGGATTCTTCTCATTTGTATGAGCTCATGTTTGAAATCTGCAACAGTTTCGGCTTTTGCAAATGAGACTGATCGCCTAGCTTTACTTGATTTCAAGAATCGGATCACTCAAGACCCACTTCAAATCATGAGCTCATGGAATAACTCCACACATTTCTGCCACTGGATAGGTGTTACGTGTAGCCTCTCCAGTAAACGAGTCACTGTTTGGGACTTGGAAGATAAGAGATTGGTTGGCCCCATACCACCCTCTGTAGGAAATCTTACTTATCTCACAAGACTCATGCTACAAAACAACAACTTCCATGGTGAAATTCCTCAAGAAGTGAGGCATCTACAGCACCTACAACATCTCAATTTGACTTTGAATTCCTTTGGAGGTAAACTTCCGACTAATATGAGCTACTGTACAGAACTTAGAGTGCTTGATGTTGCTTACAACAATCTTGTAGGGCAGATTCCAGACCACCTTAGCTCATTGTCAAAGTTGGTGAATCTAAGTCTTGGTATGAACAACCTAACAGGAAGTATCCCAGCTTGGATAGGAAACTTTTCTTCTCTGTATGTCATTAGTCTTGTCCAAAACAATTTTCAAGGAAGCATACCTAGTGAACTTGGCCATCTATCAAGCTTGGGATTTTTTTGGCTTGCTCTGAATAATCTGTTTGGTACCATCCCTCCTCCAATCTATAATATTTCTTCCATATACTTTTTCTCTGTTACTCAAAACCAGCTACATGGAAGGTTCCCAACAGATGTTGGTTTTACTCTTCCTAGCCTTCAAAAGTTTTATTGTGGTGCTAATAATTTCACGGGACCTATTCCAGAGTCGTTATCAAATGCTTCTCAACTTCAAGACCTTGACCTTGCTCAAAATGGTCTGACTGGGATAGTGCCTCAAAATCTAGCAAGCTTGCAAGGCTTGGTTAGACTTAATTTTTACCAAAATAATCTTGGAAAGGGGAAGGATGGTGATCTGAATTTTCTCAGTTTCTTGGCTAATTGTACTAGTTTGAAGGCCTTGGGTCTCTCTGATAATCATTTTGGAGGAGTATTGCCCAGCTCTATAGCTAACTTTTCCACCCAACTAAGCAGTCTTGTTATAGGGGGGAATATGATTTACGGTAACATCCCTACTGGGATCGAGAACCTCGTTAACTTAAATATTCTTGGATTAGAAAATAACTATTTGGGAGGTACTCTCCCTCATGTTCTTGGGAAGCTTCAAAAGTTAAATTTATTATATTTGAGTAATAACAAATTTTTTGGGCCAATCCCTTCCACCTTGGGTAACTTAACTGCACTAATACTAATTTATATGGACGAGAATAGATATGAGGGAAGGATACCCCCAAGCCTAGGAAACTGCCAAAATTTGCTTTTGCTGAACCTTTCTCATAACAATCTCCCTGGCACCATACCAAAACAAGTTATGGGTCTCTCGTCCCTTTCAATTTTTTTGGACTTGTCTTCTAATTTTTTTATAGGAGCACTACCTTTTGAAGTGGGCTACTTAATACATCTTACCAAGTTAGATCTCTCAAAGAATAGATTATCAGGAAAAATTCCCTCCACCCTTGATACTTGTACTAGTTTAGAGCAATTGTATTTGGACGGCAATTCATTTGAGGGATCAATTCCTCAATCCTTGAAGAACTTAAGAGGTTTAGAAGATATAGATCTTTCTCTTAATATATTGTCTGGTCATATTCCTAAATTTCTTAGCAAGCTTTTGGCACTTAAGCATCTCAATATTTCTTATAATGATTTTGAGGGAGAAGTGCCAAGTGAAGGAATTTTCGCAAATGCAAGCGCAATTTCAATCTCTGGAAATGAAAAGTTATGTGGTGGTGTCCAAGAATTAAATTTATCTTCATGCTCAAGCAAGCATCCTAAATTGCATGGGAAGCTTCTTGTACTCAGAATTATAATTCCTGTCACTAGTACAATCATATTTGTACTTCTTCTATTGTATTTTTTCCCAACATGTTCTATTGTGAAAAATTTAAGAGTGGGAGCATTAACTAAGTCTAATTTTGAAGACTGGCAATTACCTATCTCTTATGCAGAACTCTTAGAATCAACAAATGGGTTTTCTAAGAACAACTTGATTGGTTCGGGTAACTTTGGCTCTGTATACAAAGGAGTTCTTTCTAGAAATAGAGCAATTATTGCAGTGAAAGTATTTAACCTTCTACAACAAGGAGCTATGAAGAGTTTTATTAATGAATGCAATGCTTTGAGAGATATACATCATCGCAATCTCCTCAAAATTATCTCTGCTTGCTCTAGCATTGATCATAAAGGGAATGACTTTAAGAGTCTAATTTTTGAGTTCATGTGCAATGGAAGTCTAGACCAATGGTTGCACCCAAAAAATGATGAGCAACATCGAAGAAACAAATTAAGCTTTATTCAGAGACTAAACGTAGTCATTGATGTTGCTTACGCATTAGAATATCTTCATCAACATTGTCAAACACCAATTGTCCATTGTGATCTTAAACCAAGCAATATACTCCTTGATGAAGATATGGTAGCCCATGTTGGTGATTTCGGATTGGTGAAGTTCCTCTTTGAAGCATCTAACAATCCCTCCAAAACTCAAACCTTATCAGTTGGACTAAAGGGTTCCATTGGGTACATTCCTCCAGGTAATTTTTCAACCAAATAAAGCACGACTCATTCCTTGTTTAATAACTTTTTTCATATTAAACAAAAGTAGATATTCTTTCAAAAAGTAACTATATGCTCAAAGTTTGAGACCACTTTTTTGAGTAGGGAAAAATGTTAAACACCAATGGGAAAAATGTTAAACACCACTTGGAAAATAAAAAATTTAAAAAAAAAAAAAAAAACAAACAAACAAACATACATATTCACAAAATTGTATGTTGGGATATATGTGCAAACAATGCATAATGCATTAGTGGTTAAATTCTAAGCTCATAAGAGTGTTGTTTGTTATTGAAAATGTGTTAATGAATTATAGAGTATGGGATGGGCAGCCAAGTTTCAACACTGGGAGACATTTTCAGTTATGGGATACTCTTGCTAGAGATGTTCACTGGGAAAAAACCTATCAATGAAATGTTCATAGATGGTTTGAGCATTCACAAGCTCACTACAATGGCTTTGCCTGAACATGTAATGGATATAGTTGACCCATCAATGTTCTTTGAGGAGGATGAAGATAATGGTGATGATGAGATAAATGAAGATGACATTGAAGACGAGCCCCATCTCAATGTTAGTAGAAGAATAAAAGACTGCTTGATATCAGTGTTGGAAATTGGATTATCGTGTTCTACAACATCACCCAATGAGCGGATGCCAACAAATGCTGTTGTCAATAAATTACATGCAATTAGAGGCACATATCTTAAATTTAAGAAAGGAAACAGGAGAAGAATGTACTAGGTATGTTAACTCATTTTATTTTCTTCTAAAAGAAACTCATTTTATTTGATTATTGGACATACAAATTTTTCACTTCTTTGTAAAAGAACAATAATAATATAAAATAAAAACATAAATTCAAAATTGAGGAAAAAAATGAAAAATTGAAAAGAATATCTATTGCTTCTATTAGGATTGTTAAGTCTGCATGTTATTGTTATGAGTTCTTCTAGAATTACAATAAAATGTCACAACATTTTCATAAAAAGTGAGATGTCATTCCACCATAATTCAAAATAAATTGAAATAAAATAAATTAAATTAAATTTTTCTTGGACCTACCACAACTCAAAACAAAGATATTGTGAAAATATTATGAAATTTTGTTGTCTCCCTTGTCCCTAAACTTGTCTGTGATGTTATTTAACACTAATGGAAAAAAAGAATGTTAGGAACCCACATTTGGGTATAGAATGCATATAGTTAGTTAGTTGGTTAGTTAGTTACAATCTCAAGCATGTTAATCACATTTAACACATGTTGGAATTATTAATGCACATGGAAAATAATAGACCATTAGGATAAGGTTATGTGGACCAATAGAATAGTTTCATGGTTTTATAAATATCTACTTGTAATCATATTTCCATCATTGAAGAATAAACCAATTGATTGCTTAGTGCATTTCCTTTCTCTCTCTCTTTTAATATTTTTCTATGAAGGTTGATTATTTCGAATTAAATCAAATTCCCTACAATTTACATACGTTCCCCTACAATTCTAACAAAGGAATATAATTACTGTTTGTTCATGTTGTTGCAAGAAAGTAATTACAGTTCTTTCATCATTCACTATTTCTATCAGTGACGTAGCTCTCCGTTATTAATTAATTTATGTGATTGTTTTGTAGCATGACCAGATTGAATGCAATTGAAGTAATGAACACCCTTGATTGAGTAATATTTCCGAGGCTCTTGATGGCTATAAATTATAGGCTTGTGACATTCTACTGTGTTCTTTACAGTGTACACATATGCTGCCTCGGCCACTGTCATTGCTATCCCTGTCAAAGGTAATTTAGATCAATGGCTCCCTGTTATTTGTCAATGACATTTCTTAAACCATATTACTATATATATTGTTTTTATCGAGGATTGTTATCGCTCCTTTAATTGTATGTGTGTTTCATACACTATTCCAACCACCAGATATAGGCCACTGGCCCACTGGGCCTTGTGCCTTAACTGTTCTTCTTCACTTAGAACAACCACATCAGTTCGTGTAAATTTTATGTCTATTTTGTAAGAAAAAACCTACTTTTTCTATTTTACACATCCACTTTTACAAAACACCCACACCAGTTTATCTATTCTATACATTTATTTAATAAAATATTCATTCTTTTTACATTTTTTATTATTTCCTTCCCTCTCTCTGGAATCCTCTCACAGACCCAACACAAACCCAACCACCCACCCACCCACCTACCACTATCAACCCACAATCATCAACCACCATCACCCCACAGAAAATCCAAACCCCACAGAAAATTGAGACCCCTAAACCTATCATTAACGACTCTCATCATCTCGATCCTCGGCGACACTGGAGTTCGAGACCTCGGCCCCACACAAAAACCCCATGGCACCAGAGGAGGCACTGGAGCTATCCAGGTAGTAACGAGCTTCGCCCTCCATGTCCGATCAATTCTCCGACACCGTCTCCGTTTCCAAACGGATTATTGGATCGGAGAGGCTGATCGACGTTCCCAACTCACTTGCCGCCTAAACTCGCCGATCGGACTCAATCCGTGGCGCACGAGATCTCCGCCAAGCTATCGTCGTCTTCGTCTTCGTCTTCGAAGCTTGAGATTTTGAAGAAGAAGGAGAAGCTGATCGGCTTTGCAGAGTTGAGATGAGAGAAAGAGAGAGTTGAGATGAGTCAAACGTAGGAGAGAGAAGAAATTATTAAAATAGTAAATACACGAGCTACAGTGACCGTGCATATATGCACGGTCACTATAGCATTTGTATATTTATGCATAATTTTACACAACTTTACACCCACTGATGTGGGTATTTTTTTGGCCAAAATGTGTAAAATGAAGGAGTTTTGTATCAGAGGAAGAGTATCCACCAACTGATGTGGATGCTCTTAGAAATGTTTGAGGGCAGGTTAATTAGCAGGTAATAACAGTTCATGGGACCTATTTTTGTGTCATTTTCTTTTCTAGATTGTTTTTCTTAATTTGCTTTCCCTCTTAGTATAGCTAGTTAATCGGAGAAAATGGGCTTTTGCCCTTTTTTTTAAAAATATCTAGCAAAATGCCTCATATTTGAAACTAATTAGGTAAATGCCCCTATTTTGAAACTTGATTTTCTAAATATCGAGTTTCAATTTAAAACTCGATTTTTGGACAATTGGGTTATAGCAAACTGAAATTTTTAAAAAAAAAATTCTGGAACTCGAGTTCCATGTGAAGTACTCGAGTTATACATTTGAAACTCGATTTTTAGAAAATCGAGTTTCAAAACATGTGCATTTTCCTAATTAGTTTCAAACATAGGATATTTATATTTATATATATATATATATATATATATATATATATATATATATATAATAAATAAATAAGGCAAAAGCCCATTTTGGCCCTAGTTAATCACTAAAACGTTACCATTTTTATAGAGCCATCCATAATATATACTATATATCTTTTGATTCAATTCCTCGATCTCTCAAGCCCGTTGTACTCACATGGACTTATCAATCCTTTGTGCCTCAAGTCAGCCTATCGCAATGCAAGCCGAGATCATCTGGTCCTGTGGGCAGTCCAGGACAAGATCTGGTATTTCCGCTAAATCTGGTTATTATGCATGGCGCAGGCATGCATGCATCATGCATGCGATATATTTTGAGATAGTTACTTAATCTTATCTGTTGTAATTTAGTTCTGTTGGAAGCCATAAGGAGTGGCCCTTATATATGCCAAATTTAAACATAGGGTAGTTCGAATGAATTATCACTCACACTATTACACTAATCTGTTTAATGTTGTATGTATATATTAGATTTATAATTGAGGATACAATGTGAAATATAAAACAGATAAAGATGACAATAATTAAAAATTGCCAAAAGAACTAAAATATAAAAGATAAGATTAAGTAACTATCTCAATACAGGACAAGATCCACAAATGCTTGCATGAATTATATTATGGAAAAGCCATCCAATATATGAGATGGTAAGTAATGGTAAGTTTTGTTAATTTTCAATTCAATTTTGGTTGCCTATTAAAACTCCAACCACCAACCAGTAAAAGAAAATCCCACATAAATATAATCTATATGACTATATCTATATCTAAATAGCATTTATTATTATTATGTTTTTGTTGAGCCACATCAGCGCAGCATTTCGATCTTTTGGTCTAGTTCGGTCTACTTAGGTCCAATTCAGTCCATTCGGTGTACTTAGGTCAAATTCAGTCCAGTTCAGTCTATTCGGTCTACATCGGTCCATTTCGTTCCACTTTGCTCCATTTCTGTCCACTTTGATTCATACGGTCTAATTTGGTCCACTTCGATCTAATACTGTATATTCATTCCATTCGATCCGATTCAGTTTACTTATTGGTCCACTTCGATCTTTTTGATCCATTTCAATCCACTTCGATTATGACATTCATATTCATTTACCATGTGATAAGAGATCTCTTTTGTATTCATTCATAACAATTTTTGGATTTCTAATCTTTTTCACGGTGGAGAAATATTATTTAATTATAATGCATATGTATTATCACATTAATAAATAAAAAAATTCAGCATATCTCGCTGGTTAGAGACTTGTATTGCATAAAACGCGAGTGAGTCTCATTGTTTTGTTTTCTATTTTCTTTTTTCTTTTTATGAGGTGGAGGTTGGTTGCTTGTTTTGGGTTTGAGTAATAAACATGAAAGTTATTTCAAATCATTTAGGCCCAGGCCCATATATTGATCACATTAGTTACGACATACAAGTAAGGTTGCTCTCCTAGTCTCCCATACAACTATACAAGAGAAGTGCATAAGAAGGGCCAGGTTCGGATAGATCGAGCCCATCATAACCTAAGCCAGGATCGTTTGGTCCAAATTTGATTAACATGGAGATGGAGACTATAAATTGAAGACCCACGCACACTAGGATACTCTACCAAATTGATTTCCTTAAATCTTAATCATTCTTTATTGATTTAATGGTCCAAATTTTGTCATATCAGCATTCCACTCACAATAATCTTAATTGTTTTGTTTGCAACATTATTTTATTATTTTAAGAATATTGTTAGTGGAATACTGATATGGCAGAATCTAGACCATTAAATCATTAAAGTATGGTTAGAATTTAAGGAAATCTATTGATAGAGTATCCTAAAAAATCTAAAGGATCTGAATCCTGCACACTAGGACAAAATTTGATATTTCAGCATGATTTGGTTATTATGGTGCATGCAAATCTGCAAATGCTTGCATTAACTAATATGCAAAAGATTCTCAAAAAAAAAAAAAATTATTATTATGGAAAAGCCAGCCAATAAGTGATGGTAGATATATAGGAGCATGGGCAAGTTTTGCAAATTTTCACTTCAATTTTGTCCATTGAAACTCGATTTGGCTTATTTCATGTTCCGATGATCTGATTTTCGAACTCAATATATCACTTTAATTGTTAGGAATTATAATTTTGTTTGTGATTAAATTTTTGTTCATCTTACAATCAAAGATGTTTTACCCTTATATCGTAAAAGTATACCCTTATCCTTAATTTTTGGTTAAAGGACCCTTGAAAGATAGTGAGTTACATAAATAGAAAAATCCATAGGATTTTCAAAGTTTTGCTATTTGTAAAATCTTGACTTAGCTATATTCAGTCCATATTTATATGCAATCCTTTAGCAAACTCAATCAAAGTAAGAGCAAATATTTTGTTAATAAAAATGATCATATCGTGGCTCTAAGCCAACAGCAAGTTTCAATGATTTTTACCTAATTTCCCAACAGCAAGTTGCTATTAGGCCAACTATATATATATATATATATATATATATATATATATATATATATATATATATATATATATATATATATATATATATATTGCAGATGATATGCTCCCATTTATAATACATTTTTCATACACTATCTCATTTCATACTTGTCGCCCACTCATTCTTAAAGATGCTTCTTCGTGTGATTTCCACCTAACCTTGATGGGACTTTCATTTCTGTGGGATCAAGAACTATGATTTTATTTATTTTCAAATACATATCGAGCAATGCATACTGAACAAACCCCCCAAAAGGAAAAGTAATAACCAAATATATCATGGTCCAATGATTGTATGTGTGCTGCCATGATGCTACAACTTTATTAGGAAAACTTTATTACTAAAGATGTTTGTAGTTACTACCCTGGTCTTCTAGATAGAACTGTCCACTCCAATACTCCTAGAGTGGCATTGGCATGTAAAAATTTATCTATACCATTTTTAATGTTCCATTTTATATTCCACTAACAGCACAAAATGCTATATATTTGATTGATGGAATATAAAATGGTACACTCAAAATGGGACATATGAATTTTATCTGCCTTACCAAAAACTAAATAATATCTTTGACAATAGGATTGCCTTCCACACATAGTTATATACTCTATTTAGATGCAAAATCTAGAAAAAGCTGGGCACTAAAGGTGATGGGCAGGCTGCAATACTCCAGGGAAAGCTGAGGCCATGGTCCGGATATGAGATTTGCATTTCTTTTTGAAGAAACATGGCTTGGCTGTAAGATTCTAAATTGACTGAAGCATTTATGCAACTTGGAGACAAAACGTCCTCATCTACCCAAAGCCTCTTTGGAGCTCGAAATCCTTCCTCAGACTGTATATCATTTCTGTCAGCTTCTGAATCAGATTCTAATTCTTCTGCATTTGACTCTGACTCCTCACAAAGGGAAGGTAATGATATGGTAGAAATAGGCTTGCGAGGTTTTGTATTGGTTGCCTGGTTTCGATGTTCCTCCGTAATTTGGTCAAGGAATCTTCCTTGGGCTTCAAGTTTAAGCTTCAATCTCATTTGAACCTTCCATGTACACAAACGAAAGAGGTTACCTCTAATGATAAAATAATAGTTAAGTGATTGAATTCACAATCTTTCTAAAAGTTTAATAGTTAAAACTCAACGATACTTAAAAACTTACTAATTTTATAATTATTTTTATTTTTTAGAACAATTGGTAATTTATCAATTAACATATATACATCTCTTTCTCAAAAAAAAAATTAACATATATATATACATTGATACAAAAGGTTTATTTACCCACCCCACCCCTTTTTCTTTAATTTTTATTAGTTCTTGCTTACTAGTACTTATTGAGCAAAGTTGGGATTTCTTGAATACCTCAAGTTGATCACTCATTCGCTTATGCTCTTCATTTTGCATTTGTAGCGCTTCATTAAGTTGTGCAGCACTGCAAATATTTAGAATCACAACATGACTTGTATGAGACAAAATTCATTAATAGAAAAGCAAATTAAAGGAAGTCCTCAAACACATGAAGGACTTGCAATGGTTGCACAATTTGCTTGGAACCACTCCTCATGAAATAGAGACAAATTTGAGTCTCTAGCTGGAGCATAATTAATACTCCCCCAGGGCTAAAACTCACTCTTCAAAAATAAATAAATAAAATAAAAATCTCACCATGTTGTACTGAAATTAGGCAGTAGTTCTGATATGTTTCTCCTCTCTAACTTGCCTCCTATACAGAAAAAGAATATTATGAAATAAAATTAAAAGAAGTGAAGCATGAGAAGAATAAGTTTTCTATTTCAGAATTTCTGATCAAGAAATAATTGGATTTTTTAACACTTTCGACTGGTCGACTCTGGGATAAATTTTGAGATCCTGTATTTCTGGGACAAAAGGAATAATCCAAAAACTTATCAGCATAACTAAATGAAATTCCTCAAAACTTTCAAAACAAAGAAAGTCGTGTATTAGCATTATATGTTATACAATCACAGCACGATTGCAACGAGGAACACTGCAGTTAATTTAGAGAAAACACAACTGCTTCTTCTGATTATCCAAATTCCCTTTTTTGGCTAACCTAAGGATCCGTAGTTGCACTATACACTAGACCTGTTCCAACTTCCAAGATCCAAAACTGAAAGTTTTTTAAGCTACAACATGCACTGCCATAAAATTTTAATTAAGTGATATTAAGAATATTACAAATTTTACAATATAATCTTACAAATTGATTTATCATTGTCACAAAAAAATAATTCAGACATTTTTTATACTGAAGAAGTAGCAGCATCAACCACATATCAATTTGTAAGTCATTTATAACTAGGAAAACTGTACTGTTTCACTCTAAACTTTCAATTTATTAACAATGTTCCCCCAAATTATCGATTTGCCTAATTCACATACCAATTTGAAAGAATATCATATCCATGTGCCCCCACCATTTAAATCAGACGTTACATGAGAGTAAATTGGTTCAATTACAAAATTATCCTTGTTAAGTGCAATAGAAAAACCACAATTTTCATTTAAATTAACTCTCACGAAGATTGTAATTGCAATTTCTGGAAGTTCTAGAAACCAATAGAGCCTGGGGTGTGTGTGAGTTCGAGGTCTCCAAGCTTCAATTCGAGCTAGTGGTACCCATGGGCTTACCCAAATGTACCATGGGATGTGGGACAATGACTGCCACACGCGAGTCCTCTTTTTTGTTCTTCAAAAAAAAAAAAACTCTCAATTTAGGGAGTAAAAGGCATTAATATACAATTCTCTTAAATTAGAGTGTCAATAAGGCAAATTGAGAGTTTAGATAAGACATTGTAAATGAGGTGAAAGTTTATGCCAGAAATTGGTTGTAGTTTTAGCATTGATGAGAGAGAGAGAGAGAACCTGTAAGTGGCTTTTGACATGATAAATGTTTAGCCCAGGATTGCCCATAGTCTTCAAGATACCCTTTGGAGTAGCCCCTGCCAAGCAAAAACAAATAAGCATGCATGCAGGCCTTGATAAACCATCAGTAAAGTGTAAAAACTAAAAAGTCATGAACAAATCATGCAAAACTTTTTAACACATGAAATACGTGATGTGTATAGACAATGTTCACTAACGAGGGTGTAGTAATCAGTGCTCTCGAGACTTACTGTCAGGGCCACCAAGCTTATTAACTGCCTGTTCGAACTGTTGGTGTAGCTCATCTGTCCAACGCATGCGTTCTTTCCCAGCAGAGCCATCTGAGCGACTCGAACCCAAATCGGAATTAGGCAGCTGATCAGCAACCCAAGAACTACATGAGCGATGGCCAGGAAATAAAAGGAGGATTATAGATAGAGATATGAAGACAAAAGCAGTTGTGAAAACGAAAAAAACTAAGGTGGCGATGCGCACTAGAGATTTAGATGCCTTGAAATGTCTTTGTTGTCGGAACAAACCAGGTAGCATTTCAAGACTTTCAAACTCTTAGTTATCGTTTTCCTATCTTATGTCCAAAAGACAGTCTGTCAGCTCTGTCTCAAGCTATGCTTATTTTTTGGAGACCAAATCTAAGGTCGGGACTGAAGGTGCAAAGGAAAGAGTTTGAAAGTTCTAAGTAAAAATTCCTCTTCATGTGTAGGTGTAAGTCAACCCAATATCATAGGTGCGTGCAGTACTGACAAATTAGTTGGGTTGGACCGTTGAAGTTTGATTATACTACATGGTACTGTGGTTCATACTAGAGCTAATTTTATCTGAGGGTCACATCATGATTTTCATTTTAACATTTAATAAATAAATAAGAGATTTGGACATATTCATTTGGTGTTTTTTCCAATACAAATAAGAGGATAAAAGAGCATAACCACTAAAAAATAAAATTTAGAAAATACAAAAATTCTTAAATTTATGAATCAATAATTATAAGCAATCTAATAATTTTCACAAAAAAAAAAAAAAAAAAAAAAAAAAAAAACTAAAACTAGATGCCACGAACAAAATATCAGCTTGTATACTAGTTAGTATGTAAAACATGAAATAAAATTAAATCACCTAAAAAATATCTAAATATATAGAGGTTTAAGATTAAAATAGAACATGTTGGGCAAAGAACAATAAGTTTAAATATTTAGTAAGAAAATATATAATATACTTATGAAAAAATAATTAATGTTAGCAGTAAATTTTGGATTTAAAATATTTTTGGTTTCAAATTGCACCTTAGATCTGTGGGTGATATCATCAATATTTTCATGTGCAATATAAAAAATTTAATATAATACTCTTATCAGAGCATCCACAGTGGACTTGCAATATGCCAAATGTAAAGCACATTTGGCATTCAAGCTCAAAACACACCTAGCAACTAGAAGTCTAAAACTGAGAAAGGCCAAATTTTTGTGGCATAGTGCTACAGTACCATCTCAAAGGAGAGATGGTACTGTAGTGCTATGCCAAAACACAATAGTATATTTTAATCCG
This sequence comes from Castanea sativa, assembly GCF_040712315.1. Taxonomy (NCBI): domain Eukaryota; kingdom Viridiplantae; phylum Streptophyta; class Magnoliopsida; order Fagales; family Fagaceae; genus Castanea; species Castanea sativa. The sequence continues at coordinate 15,039,064 of NC_134021.1, read as the reverse complement.
TTCAAGCCCCTCTCTCTCTGTCTCTCTCTACAGTACCGATTTTTGCTCTCTCCATCCCCTCTCTCTCTCTCTCTCGCCATTGTCAAGCTTCTCTCTTTATCTCCGAATCACCAAGCCGTTGTCACCAAGCCTCGCTCTTTCTCTCCGAATCACCGAGCCGCTGTCACCAAGCCTCTGCTGAATGCCGATCACCCTCACCCATCCCCAAATTCCTTTACTGATTCAGTCATCTCATAAACCCAACACACTAGATACCCATTTAACTTTTCACTCCATCACTCTCTCTTCAAACCGAGATTCTCAAGGGTTCTCAAGGGTTTGTGGGTTTGGATTTATATTTTGCTCAAAACGAAGCTCTGTCGGTCTCTCAAGTCAAATCAAAATCAAAAGGTGGGTTTTGATCAATGTATTCGATTTTTTGTGTTTGTGTTCCTTTTCTTTTTCTGCAAGAAAAGGGGGATTTAGCCTGTGTTTGTGTTTGGGTTTTGATCAAAGAATTGTTGTTGATGTTTGCAAAGGTGGGATTCAGCTTCATCACGAGGGGTTTTCACTCTCTGTCGAATTAGCATCTTCAGAAAGTTTGCTCAGGTTCAACTTCAATTACCAAAATCCCAATTTTATTAGATAATCGGTGTTCTTGTTTACTGATTTTTTCTTCTACAAATTAACATGTATGCAAAGGTTCTACCAATGGTTTTTGTTGTGTTCAACTCTATGGTTTTATTTGATTTCCATTTGTACATGTTGGCTATGTATGGGCTATGTTTGCAGATATATTATACAGAGTATATTTTGAGTTATATTTGTTGTTGTATTCTATTAATTTTGGCTGTGTAAAGGGCTAGTATTTCTGAGTTATATTAAGTTATATTTTGAGTTATATTTGCAGATATGTTGTGTTCAACTCTAGTAGATTTGGTTAAGTTTGTATTTCTAATTGTAGTAATCACTTATCACAAATACTTGAACTCTTTGACTTTGTGAGTTGACTCTAATTGACTCCATACACTAACTGTTTTAAGTTCCCTATTTAAAAGGAATGGATACACAAGAAGACATAACATGATATACTAATATCTTACAAATGGATTCTGATTTTGTGGCACCATTTTAAATGGGTCTCAAAATACTTCAATCCCCATCCAAGAGTCTTTTCCGGCTGTTGAAATTGTCACCTCTAATCCAATAAAATGTGGTGGCAACTTCAGTGTAGATGAGGACAACCTCCTCATCTCTGCATGGCTTAACATTAGCATGGATGTCGTGCAAGGTACTGACCAAAGAGCTAAAAGATTTTGGGAGAAAATTTGGCAATACTTTTGCGAGAACAATACTTACGGAACCACACGTTCTGCTTCCTCCCTCCAAAGTTGATGGGGAAATATTAATAGGGAGACAAGTAGGTTTGCTGGGTTCATGGCTAAAGTTGAAGCTCGAAATAAAGTGGTGGGACTGAGGAGGACAAGGTATAAATTATGTAAGCGCACAATTGCACCTGGCCCCAAGAACAGTTACGGGCTCAGGCCCAATGAGCCTTAAACAATATGAATTTGTAGAGTGTGGGCTTGAAACCCAGGTTAGAAGTGACTAAGAATTAAATGACAAGTCAAAGATTGCTAACACTTGAAAACAACAAGGAATATTGTAAATCAACCTCCTCGGATGTAAGCCGAGAGTTGTTCTTATATTATCTCTTCCTCTTTTTTTCTTTTTCTTTTTGATTACAAAAAAAGTCAGTCCCCCCTTTTCTGTTCTAGGTTACTCCTTAAATACTCTTCTTTTTGATACTTTGTACACGTGTTGCCCTAACTCCCCTTTAGCCTAGATATTTCTTTTCTCAGTGCCTTTGAATAGTAACCAGAAGTTTCCCTTCCACTGTTCAGGTGTCACTTCCCCATTAATGCGGCCAGGGTGGTAGGTGCAGGGTCTTTAATGTGGTGGTGGCAGCCTTTATCTTTGGTATTTCTCTAACATCGGTGCTTCCAGAACATTCAAGGGTTCACCCCTTTTAACCATTGGTCTTGACCGTGTCATTCCCTAACCTTTACCATGAAGTCCCTAGTTCTCCAGTATCCGTCCGAGGAGAAATTCACCCTCAGCTGGATCCTCGGATCTTCGGCGTATAGGCTGACCCGTAGTACTAACAAATTCTAAACCCAAGAGCAGGTCGACCTTCTTTAGCATGGCCCAAAGGCCCACATTCCCATCAGGGTCTTTTTACCCCCCACAAATTATATTGCAATGGTGTCACAATATTAATTTCTGAATAGTTTCAAGACACTAATTATTTTATTTTTAAAAAAAAAAACCAGTTGAAAGATGCAAAGGAGCTATATAAAGCTTCACCAACTCCTACAACCGGCAAAAAAATAGCTTTTGCATTTGAACATTGTTGGGTTGTGTTGAAGAACCAACCAAAGTGGAGTATGCCTAAGGAAAGATCAAAAGGGCTCTCTCAAACTCCAAGTTCAATTGATCAAGTTGGTAGTAATGATGATGACACAATGGTGCTAGAGAGACCAATTAGCAGAAAAGTCGAAAAGGCTAAGCGAAAGAGAATAGATGATGATAAGGGTTTTGAGGATTATTTGGCGAAAATATTGCAATATATTCAAAAATCACATGAACAATATAAAGAGGCTCTTCGCATCAAAGAGGATAGGGTTCGAGTGGATGCGCAAGAGCTGATATTAAAAAGGAAAGGCTTCATCTTGAAACGATTAGGGAGTCGCAAAGAGCTGATATTGAAAAGGAAAGGCTTCATCTTGAAACTATTAGGGAGGAGGGAAGGGTAATGACCATGGATACAAGTGACATGAATGAAAAAGAAATGCTTTATTTTGAAAATCTCAAGGATGAAATCCTTGCAAGACAACATTTAGATTAAATAGTTGGGTTTGACTCAAGGAGATGACGTCTTGTCATAACCTTATTTTGGTAGTATATTATTTTAGGGTTGGGGTTTGGCATATGTAGATGATATTTTGTTTCAACCTTATTTTAGTAGTGGCTTATTTTAAGTGTAGGTTTGGAACATGTAGATGATGTATTGTTCCAACTTGATCAATTGGCAGTAGGTTGTGCCACTTATGTAATCACATCATTTTTGCTTATATGAAAAACTTATGTCCTTTCCATGTTTGATGATGTATTTTTGCTTATAATAAGATTGATTAACTAAACTAGATGGTCACAATTAATGGAAAGTGACAACTTTTTTATTGAATACAAATGTTTGATTGTAGTCTATCTTTTTAATGAATCATATCATAGATATCCATGCGATTCCAACGTCTTAAATATCATACACACATACTATATGCACAGTGGGCTACTTTCAGAGTCTTAGTCTTAGAAAGAAGTAGCTAATGCATACTGACTTGGGATCATATAATCAAATCCCTAGTAGGAAAATCAGCCCCATTACATATGCTTTATTCCCACTACATGTAAATATCATAAGCTATCTAAGGATAAACTTTCACATTGAATGAACTCTCGTTGAGGCTGTTAGATATGATAAAGCCTAATGCATACTGACCTAGCCGGCTTGGGTGTGATCCTAAGCAATGTGATCTCGTTTAACCTTATTTCAACTAATGTCATTATAATAAACTGCATCACCTATCAAATACACATTTACCTTTGGTATCTAGTTTTACTCTATGATAGGGGCTGGATTTGATCACAAAACTAGATAATAGAGACCTATATGCTTTATTTCTTATCAATCTTTACCAGGGGACTTTTTGCTTTGACAGATCTTAAGCTTTGTTTATCGAATAATATATCTTCTTGTTCCCTTTCCATAGTGTAATCTCTGCTTGCTTTGCAATAATAGTGATAATTTCCTAACACTGTTGTCTTCAAGGTTGTCTCTATGGGTAGCTCTCTTTTTCACAAATTGCTTTTTGACGACTCGGACGAGGATGAGATAATGAGGCGAGTTCTTAAGGCTTCAACATCACAACGTAAACATCGTCGGTATATCGAACGTGATCATTTGGCAGGCCATAAAAGACTTTATCTCGACTACTTTGCCAACACACCAGTATATCCTCCTAATTTATTTCGGAGGAGATTTCGGATGAGTCAGTCTCTTTTTCTCCGTATTCAAGGTAGAAACTTATGAACCTTACTTTATCCAAAAGAGAGATAATGCCCAAAGACTCAGTTTATCTTCTCTTCAAAAGATAACAGTTTTGCACTTAGAATGATTGCGTATGGAGTAGCAGCTGATTTTATGGATGAGTATGTGCGAATTGGAGAAACCACTGCAATAGAAAGTTTGAAAAAAATTGTTAAAGCGGTGGTTGATATTTTCTCCAAGGAATACTTGAGGTCCCCAAACAACGAAGACATTACTAGACTTTTAGCCAATGAGGAAAGACGTGGATTTCTAGGGATGCTAGGGAGCATTGATTGCATGCATTGGAGATGGAAAAATTGTTCGACTGCATGGAAAAGTCAGTACTCTGGTCACATTCATGAGCCAACCATTGTTTTGGAAGCAATGGCATCATTTTATCTTTGGATATGGCATGCATTTTTTGGGTTACTTGGGTCAAATAATGACGTTAATGTATTAGAACGGTCTCCTCTATTTTATGAGCTCGAACAAGGACGTGCTCCTGCAGTTAATTACTCAATCAATGGCCATGAGTATACAATGGGATACTACCTTGCCAATGGCATATATCTGAAGTGGTCAACATTTGTTAAAACAATTCCATCTCCACGAGGACAAAAACAAAAATTATTTGCAAAAGCCCAAGAGGTGATTAGAAAGGATGTAGAGTGTGCATTTGGAGTGCTTCAAGCAAGATTCGCAATTGTGCGTGGATTTGCAAGATTTTTCTACAGTGAAACGCTCCAAGACATCATGAAAGCATGCGTAATTCTTCATAATATGATCATTAAGGATGAGCGAGATGTAAATGAAGCGGTGAAATTAGATTATGAGTAAATTGATGACAAGCCTACTATACAACTGTTACGAGAGCACACAAATGAATTTACGGAGTTCGTTGAAACCCATCAATGTATTCGAGACCATGAAATTCATTCTCAACTCCAAGTAGACCTCATTGAACATTTATGGCAATTAGAAGGGGAGTTGTAGGAACTTAAGTGTGTGAGTTATGCATGGGGAATTTTATTGTAATTTGATATATGTATGAGTCTTCTAAAGACAACATTGATAGTTATGTATGTGGATTGTATCTATATAATTGTACGTGGATTTTTAAAGTTGGTTGGTTGGGTGCATTGATATGTCAGGTTGCATGTATATATAAGTATGTGGATTTTAAAAACTGGCAGGTTGAATACATTGATATTTGGCAGGTTGCATGTGTGTGTGTATATATATATATGTGGATTTTTTAAGTTGACAAGTTGAGTACATTGATATTTGGCAGGTTGCATATATATGTATGTATGTAGATTTTTAAAGTTAGCAAGTTTGAGTAAATTGATATTTGGCAAATTCTTTCTCCAAAAAAAAAAAAAAAAAAGTTGGCAGGTTCTATGTGTGTGTGTGTGTGTGTGTGGATCATTAAAATTAGCAGGTTGAATACATTAATATTTGACAGGATGCATCTAAAAATATGCATGTGGATTTTACATTGATATTTGGCAAGTTTGATGGAATATATATGTATGTGGATTTTTAAAGTTGGCAAATTTGAGTACATTGATATTTGGTAAGTTCTCTCTCCAAAAAAAAAAATGGCAGGTTGTTGAAATAGTTGGAAAGAAATTGAAAAATAAATTGGCAGGTTGTTGAAAATTGACCATTGGAATAGTGTGACTTTGAAAAAAAATGGTTGTTGGGAAGAAATAATAAAGAAAGATTAAAAAGTAATATTTTAATAAAAAGGTAAAATAATAGAGTTTTGGGATGTTGGATATATTGTAAAATGGTATTGTATAATTGATAAAGTAGCTTTTTGAGATGGTAGAATAAGATAGGGTGGAATTTCTAGCTGTGGATGTTCTCAATGAAAAGAAAAATAGATTTTATAACTACAATTTTTTTGTTTACAATAAAGAAGACAAAGGAGATTCCAATTCAAGTTCTCCTTGTTGGGAGAATTAGATAACATTACCGAGCCACAAGGCTTTTGATTGTATAACTATGATTGTTTTATAAATAGATTAAATTTTACCAAAACCAAAATAAAACGAAAATGGCTTTTGACAAAAGAGGGGGAAAAAAAGGCTGACTCATGTGACCCTATGGATCAACTCGATCCAACTCATTCAGTCACTTTGCGTAGCCACGTACGAATCGTCCCATTTCTTCACGGGTCTAATGCAATGTGTAGTTGGGGTGAAAAGGAAAAGAATGAAATAGGATGGAAGGAGCATGAAGAGGAAAATGTAATTTTTCATGGTTTGGTTGGAGTGAAAATGAAGAGGGAAAAAAATAGGGATAATTGAAGTTTTCCACCTGAGTCCACTTCCAAATTGTGAAGAAAACAGAATGGAAATACCATTAAGAAGAAAATTATAACATTACTCCTTCACTTTTCTATCCTTTTACTTTTATATAATGACATGATAATAATATAATCTCCATATTTTCACTCTTCTGGTCTCTATACCAAATACACACGGTAGAAAACACAAATCTTTTCAATCATTGCACGTCCATCATCTCAACCAAACAAAAAAAGATTGAATATTCGTTACCTACACCCATGTAACGTTTTTATGATCCATTTGATTTAAGTCTGAACATAGGATTTAGAAGGAAGCCTAATTCTTACTAGGCAATTGAGGCCCAGTTACACCTAACCTTCCACCTTGGGCCGCGGACCAATTCGTTGCTTTGTTCTATAGTAAGGGGCCTTGATGCTCTCCATAATTGTCTCCATGCTTCAGGTTTGACCTTTTGATTACTTTCAAAGGTTCATAAATATTAAAAATGGCTGGATTACTTCATAAGTTTGCGCTTTGCTGGCATTGGGTGTAACTTGTAAAGTATATATTAATTAAAATTTCAACTGAATCACCAATCTCAGAGCTTGTTTTAAAGAATTTAACCTTGATGCATTGGATCTTTTGCAGTAGTCTAATCTTCAAAGTCAAGTTTTAGGCCCAATAGGGGCACATTCAACGGTCTCTATACAAATCCTAATGGGGATTCAGAAAATAATTAGAAATATAGACAACTAATGTGTACTCAGAAGGAACACATTCCTTTACAATCACAATGCATAGACGTGCATGTACAAGTAAAAAAAATAAAAATAAAAAAAGGCACTTCACCAACTATATGTATGTTATTGGTGAATCTGACACAAATTAACAGATTCTAATTATATAAGAAAATATTTGAACAAGGATTCACCGGGGAAGATGGCATAAACCACTTTGAAACAATCTGTTAGAAATAAATATTACAGAGCAAACTCAATACATTACTTTTAAAAAAAGTAACACTGCTATACCATTTTTTTTGTCAGCCACTGGAACAATGCTATTCATCTCCCAACATTGGCTTTATTGACTACTGCCTGCCCCTCTTCATACAAGATGGGCATTTGTATTGCTTGATGCTTTCCGCCTTAGCAGGTGTTATCTTCACACACTTTCCATGGTACCACCTCTCACAGACATCACAGCCAATCCAAAATTCATCTGCGTTGTAATTTCCACCGCAGCTCCCACAAAGGGTTTCACTATGCTCATCTTCTTCCTCCTCAAAATTCTCATCAGCAAACTTAGTATTAATCTTAACTTGTCCATCGTTTGATCTCTACAGTACAGTGAACCCGGTAATGATTAAAGGAATGAGCATGCATTAGTACTATGAAACAGTAAAACCAGTATGCCAAATGCCAATAACATTTCTTCTTGCAGAAGGTCAATATTTGGTAATTAGGTGGCTTTGCAAGCCTAAATCATATACATTTCTTGAATAGTGTTTCGACAAATGCACGCCGACATTTTATAATACACATAATCATTCATCACACAGTATATTTTTATAGATTTATTTTTCTGATTTTGATTATCATTTTAACAAACATAACCTTAGATAGAGCCAGAGGTTGATAGACCCTAACTTAAGTATGACAAATTCAATGATAGATGAGAATCAAGAAATTAAATAAAGCTTAAGTTCCATCTTTCTAACCTTTGTGCTACCCCGAGACTTGCTTCCACTATCCACACTGGGCTTGTCTTTTATAGGCTTCCTCTCCGTAACAACTTCAAAAACGGTTGGCAGTTCATTGATCAAGCTAAATAGACGTTTCCTGTCAAAAAAATCAACTCAATTTGTTAAATAGACTATTATAGCAAGGGAAAATGGCATGCAATTTTGCATACATGAAAAACCTCCTTTTAGATCATAACAATAGTGGACGTTAAAAAAAAAAAAGAACTTTAAGAGAGAAAAAGGAGTCTGAAATTCTCTGTACAGTTACAAATAATAACTCGCCCAGTCAAGCCCCGTTCAGATTTCTCAGCTACTGTAAAATAAATGTCATTGCGCCACTAACATGCAAGCTCTGACCCAAAACTGCCAACCTCACAGGATAAGATGGCTTTTTTTTTAGATAAACAGTAGAAAGATGGCTTTGAACATAAACAGGTATGGCCTTAGAACGCAGTAGCTCACCATGATTCTTTTACCAGCACCAGCAGCTCAATATAAGCAAAGTAAAGCTACTGAATCAAGAGAGTTCCTAGAATGCCATGACATAGCTTGGGATTTAAAATCATATCCACGTATCTGCTAGCAATTAGCCATCAGTGCCATGATTACTATAAAGGCATATGATATCATTATTACATACAAAATGTTTCACGCTACAACAACAACTACACCTTAGGCCCAAAACTCTGGAATCAACTATGGATCCTCAAGCAGGTAATCAAGGTCAGCCACATGTAATCCTTTTTGCCATTTTATCCTATCTAGAATCACTCTGTCACCAATTTGATTGACAAGTCCTTTTACTAATTCTGCTAATGTTATTACATGCTCATCTACCTTTATTCATTCCCTCGACTTGAATCATTGAACTACTTATAAGATGCGACAAAAAAAAAATTGTTTCAGCATAGAATAAGAAGTACTGATAACTTAAAACAACATTGCAGTTGGAGAGTTGACAGCTTCATCTGCCTTCCTTTCCATTAAAAATGTTTACTTGATCGTTCTTTAAATAAATCAGCTAGTGATAACTCCTGCTATCTTAAGCTCATAGTTTTTACCCTCAATTCTAGGACTGAAATTCTTCCAGAATACACAGACCATGTTCATGAATCTCCAAACAACAGAATGACAAAAAAGCTTCTTGGATCAGTATAACTTTTTTTTTTGTTGACTGTCGGCTCCAAGGGGAGGGGGAAGGGGAGCTTTGAACTAAACCATGTAAATCACTATTGCATCAAATGCGTAGAGCAGTGGGGAAAGAAAATTGATATACTAGAACTTTTAAACTAACACAGAAAAAAACATGGCAGACAACCAAGATCCATTTGTAAGAAATTAGGTAGACTGAGAGAAAGAATAAAGGAACATATTCTGATGCTGCTGCCTGTAAGCCACCAGAATGATAGCATGAGGCAGAAAGACAATCTTTCAGTAAAAGAAAATTGAGAAAAAGAAGGAAGTACTTGGATACCCTGTCAAAGTTAGAATGGCTCTATTTTCAACACATATTTCTTCTTGAAAAATAATAAGAACTTTATTAAACAAGGAGAGTTCTTAACTAGACTGAGTGTGTATAGAAGTTCTCCCAAATATTAAGAGCACAATACAATGCTCAAAAAAGTCTAGAAAAGAAGAAACAAGATTTCAGATCAAGCATATAGAATCCCAACCCATTAAGCTCTATCTTCTAGCATTTGAAGTTTTAAATCCAACTCCAACAAGCACAGCAGAGCCAATAAATATAATTTTTTTGATAGGTAGATAGTGAGTGAGGGGGAGAGGGAGGTGGGGTTAGAACCACAAACTTGGGACACCACAAAGGATGCCATAGCCACTAAGCTATCATTTTGAACCCCAGAGCCAACAAAACTAATTAAAGTCATCACCACAACTTATATTGTAAATCCATGAACTCCATATGAGAGATACATTAAAATTGCACTGATTTTCGTGATGATGCTGACCCATTTGTTATATATGAATTTTCAGATTAAAAATAAATATAAGAGACAACAAGGAATTCAATTTTTCAGAAGCACCCAAAGATCTGCTCAACAAATACATCAATATCAGATTTCCCAAATGAACTCCAATATCATATGAAGCACATGAATGTAGCAGAAACAATAAAATGAGTGAAAGATTTTACCTTTCATTGCGGTTAAGACGAGCTCCAAGATAGAAAGCCACAGAAAGCAACCAAGAATCGCTGTGCACTGCAACCAACGAAAGCCAATCTTTCCGGTGCATGCCATCTCTTGCAAAATTGATCCCAAGTGCTGGCTCGGGAAGCTCAGGTGGAACTTCCTCAGCCGGCAAAGTTACTTCCCAACTTTCATTGGGATGCCCATACAAACACAAGTTCTCCTTATCTATAGCAAAACAAAAGGGACAAAATTTTAAATTAAAAAATTTAACTAACTAACTAACTATGCACTTAAAAGCTCTGTTTGGATCATAACAAAACAGTAAAACTCAAATTGAGTTTTCTACAGTTTATTTGACCTAGAATTTTTTATTTGAAATTCCAATCATTTCATTTCAATTGCATTACTATTACTTTCACTATCAAAATGTTTTCATAGACCAGAGATCTAAAAAAATTTAAATTGAACAGGAAAAAAAATACATTTCCACATAAAAAGAAACGAACAAGTTTTTAATTTTATAATAATATTGACCTCCCATTCCAACCCTACGACTCTGACTACCATAACCACACCATGCAAACAAAACTTTCCCTCAGTTTCTCGGAAACCAAACCAAAAAAAAAAAAAAAAAAAAACCGAAATTTTTAATAAATAAAAAAATAAAAAGTCTAATTACACAATACCTGGATCACAGAGTCCATAAAATTCATCAACATCTGAATCATAAAACAAAAAAAGTAACGGTCAGACTAACATTTATTTTAGAGAGAGTAATTGTAGAGAGAGAAAGTAAAGTACCGTAAGTTAAAGCACGAACAACACCAGCTCGGCGGCCACTGTAATCTTTGAAGATCTCCTCTACGGTTCGAGGACTGGCAGCCATTTCCATGACCAATCAGAATTCAGAGATCTAAAACGGTGCGTATTGGATTTTTTTAATTTTTTATTTCCTGAATTTTAAAGGTAGGAAAAGTATTTACTTGATGAATTGGAATTGCAGAGAAAGAGTACGGAGAGGGATCGAAGAGAGAGAGAGAAAGAGAGAGTTTAGAAAAACAGAGAAGAGAGAAAGCATGTAAAAACGTGAGGAGCGAAACAGGGAGAGAGGTGGGTCTTTGTGAGTGTGTGTAAATTAACGCTATATTGGGTAATTACTATCTCCACTCTTTTTTTTTTTAATGAGATTGATGGGTTTATGGCCGTACGATTTGGGAGACTTGGAGTGTATATAGTAAAGATTGGGCGTGTATGATAGGATATGATGTGGTACTTTTTTTGCTTTTTAAACTTTTGACTAATCTGTATTAGCATTGGTGACTCCTTAGTTTTGTGATTTCAATATTGAACCCACATGTATGTGTCTCTATTCTCTATGCTTTTCTTGGCATAGTCAACCAACTGCATGTCTATGTTCAATTCGATTTCAATGGGTTTAGTTTGGTAAAAAAATTCCTAATCTTTCACCGGAGATTGATTTTAGTATTAGTAAAAGTGAAAGAAGTGGTAAATCTACGCTAATTACTATATTCTCGAGACTCGTAGATTAGTACTTAAAGTCTTGAAATGAGATAAGTCTTGAGTTTGAACATTTAAAACAATCATATAAGATTGATTTAGTTTTAAAGCTATTGATCTCATAATCTAGTTGGCTTAACTCTCCTATTGGATTACAATTTATTTATCTTTATCTAAGCTCCTCAAGTATTAGTTTCTTAATATTAGAATAATTATTATGATCACACCTAAGTATGATAGTCATGATTGTTGTTTCACTTTCAACATTTTCTATTTTAGGGAGAGAGAGGAGCAGAGGAGGGGGGGGGGGAGATTTTGCTAGAGCCCAAAATCAACCGATACATTATTGTTGTATCTAGTTATGCAACAGTGTGTGGTAACAAGTTGTAATATAAAGTAGCTAAAGTTAATTAGTTTATATAATTCAATCTTGAGCTCGTTGGTATAATTTTATCATATATGATATATATATATATATATATATATATATATGAATAACTGGTTTTGTAATGGTATTTAGTTCCCTAGTTATTAACCTATTAACTAACTTCTTTTGTTAACTTACCTAGATATAGCTTTCTACAACTTTGAAGTTCTACTTTTTTTTAGATACTCATTAAAATTTCACACATTAAAACATACATCACTTTTGAAAATAAATTGTCCAAAATAAGCTTATCCCAAATGCGCAATTAAGCTCTATAGAAAAATAAACACAACTGTCAGTTTCTTTGAAACATTCTCCTCGCTTCCAATTTGTGTGTTAAAAATACTTAGTATTCTCAAAGTAAATAAATAAAAAATAAAAACTCTATAGAAAAATAGAAGCTCAAAAATATTAATTAATATTATAAAAGGGAAAATGTCAATTTTGGTGCAAATAGAAGGCAATTACTTTTTTTTTTTTTTTTTTTGATGAACATAAGGCAATTACTTTACACCATAGTTAGTAAAAGGTACTATAGCAGAAGTTACACTTCCGTACACATTTGTATTTGTACGAAACAAAAATATTCTAAAGAATATATATTTTTATAATTAAAGTATAAATATGTATCCCCTCCTATTCTAATACCCCAAAAAAAAAAAAATCAATTTGGCTAAATTTCAATATTCTTGTCAACAATGTACAATTATTTTGCTGAAAGGTGATTCTTCATTGGCTAATTCAATAAACTAAAACTTTCATATAAATGTAATCTTTGATTCTTTGTTGGGGTGAAAGCCTAAATAAAAATATCTCAAATTATCTACTAAAAACAAAATCTCAAGAATGTGCCACAGAACCTCAGGCTCTCTGCATGACGTCTTTGCTATATATATTGATTACTCCAAATATAAAGTATGTATAAAGCAATTCACAGTTCACTTCAAATGACCACTGAAGAATCAATTAACATCCTCTAGCTATTATACCCAGGAGACATCAACCATTGCTGGGTTTCTTTCAACACAAACCAGGCAGTGGCAGTTTTAAATTTCTACTGAAAACGTTTCTGACTCACTTCAGCTATTACGCACAGGGCACTTTTTAAGTCCCCCAAAAGTTAAAGATGCGCCCTTCAAATGCCTGGAAATAACTGGATAAGAAAAGAACTAATTCTAAGGTTGAATTTTGTCCAGTCACCAAATCTGCATCATAGCAAAGCTTACATCTCACAAACTGGTAGGCATGTTAGAGCAATTCAATCATTTTTGTTCTTCAGAATTGGGTGGTGCACAGCACAAGGGGGGAAAAACTAAGGGGAAGGGTTACCAATGGAAACTCAAGCCCATAGTAAGCGAGGGTACATAAATTTTGTTCTGTGAACATTTTACAACCATGAGTGGTCGGGCAAAACCTGTGCACTTAAAGAAGATTGGAAAAAGAAAAAAGACAAAAAAACACAAATAATATTAAAAGCCTAAATAACTGTTTTAATAGAATCCTCAGCTCACAAAGCATGAATTTTCTTTCTTTCCAGGAATGAGAACCAACAAAGAAAATAAAAGCAAGCTTACACAAGTTTGGAAGATGATAGGGAGAGATACCACCAGCATTTATGAAGAAGTTAATAGTCGCTTAATGCCAGTTTTCTGCTCTGATGTAAGCCTGGTGGGGAACTTGATATTGAATTTGATTCTCAAGTTTCCTTTTTTGGAAGGTTCTTTGGGGATAGGCATTCCTTCTCCCTTAACAACTTCTTCATAGGTGGGACTGATGATGGAGTTGATGGGAACTGTCAGATTCCGCCCATCAAGTGTGGTCAACTGTGCCGTGTAACCTGTCAAAGCTTCCACAAGAGATATCTTCTGGGTGACAATTAGATCATTTCCATCCCTCTTAAAGAGACTATGAGGCTTCTCATCAATAATAAAGATTAGGTCTGAGGGTATAACACCTCGCTGTTCATTTCCCTTCTCCGGGAAAGTGATCTTTGTCCCCTTCTTCCAACCTGGCTTGATCTCAATTGTAAGAATTTCCTCCACTGTAGTCGGTCTCCTGTACAACAAAATAACATAAGCAAGACCAGTCAAGACAAACTATCAAAAGAAATTTCATATACAAGGGATCTCTTGTCCAATTTTTAATTTTCTAGTGTGTGTATGATGCTGTTTCTTGCATACCCAGTAGATTTATAACATGGACGAAACAAACTTACAACAACAACAACACAGTAAGAAAGGAATGATTTTGATTCCTAGAAAGTTAACAACAACAAAAAAAAAAAAAAAATTTCATTTTGTTGCACATATATATTTGATAACTTTAGTTTATTAAGTAATTACAAAGTTTCATGCAAACTATTCTCTCACCCAGCAGACACAATAAAGTCACATAATCATGGATTGACAATATCCCAAACTCCTAACAGTACCACCAATAAAGTTAAGAACAACAGGTTATCAAGTGTCAAAAGGTTCTAGTAGTTTTACAGCAATTATTGACCTCAAAGTGCCAAAATTCAGAAAATACAAGCTATGGGCCGTGTAAGCTTCTTCATTCTGTGGTCATATCTTGAAAAGCTATAGACAGCAAGGCATCTTGCTTTAATTATGGACTTTTCAATGGCTCAGAAATCTAAACAAGATCTCAACTACTGGATCTTTCAATATAGAAAACACAACAGCAAATTCCACAGAAACATGTATTTGTCAACACAATTTACCGAAATATCTACCATGTATCGTCCTGTGCACCATCACAAACAAGGAACTTTTGACAGGTAATGACATCGTATGTCCCCCTGCCTGCCAGAACAAATTTCTAACTACATGCATCTCTAAGATAGCTTCCGTTCCAGAACTGGATTAAAAATAAGATACAACTTAAACTGTAACAAATTTGAATGTTCACTTATGGCATCACAACAATCACGATTTAATGTGACATAACAATGTATTCATACATAAACACGCCTCTTCCACCAGACACTGTCAAAATATCGCTCTTACCAAAGCAAAGTTATTAGATATCAATCGCAAAATACCATAAACACGCCAAACCTACAAGCACTCAGATGCAGTCCGCTTCAATCACAAGTAGCAAGTTCCAGAGTTATACAGCATAGAAACAACCCTTCTTTTTAACTCGAAATACATATTTTTAAAGCAAAAATAGATGAATAGCACACCAGCAAGCCTAAACACCGGGATCCTCAAAACACATTATATACACATAGCAGAAAATATCAGTTGGCACCCAAAACCTCACATTGGTAAAACTATAATAACTCAGCGAGCTTTACAGCCAAGTGGGTACAAATTACACACCAGCACAAAATCATTATTCAGATCGAATTTGGGCATAGACAGAAAAACAACAACCAAGCCTTAGTTTCAAAATTTTGGAATCGGCTATAAATCCTCAAAAAACAAGTTGGGGTTACAACATCTTCTCCACCATCATATTCTATACAAAGCCACAGCCTTTGTTATCCGAAATCATACTCTATATGAAGTATGCCAATCAATTCAATCTGAAGTGTTGATTGACAAAATTAATAAATAAATAAAATAACAAATTTTGGGGTCCAAATTTTTATGGGTCAGCTCTGATCTAGTGAGAGTCAGTCTGCTAATCCTTTCTATACAAAGCCTTAATCGACAAAATAAACAAAACAAAAAGCATAATAAAACATGTAGATCTAGAATCTAAATTGAACTAAAAAATTGAAACCAATGAAACCAAAAACAGTGTGATTGATTAGAAGGTGATCAAAAAAAACAAAACTTACCCACTGGAATCAGTGACATCCCTAGAAATCTTCATCTTCTTTGTAGTTCCTTTATACAAATCCTCCAAACTACACGGCAATGTGCGTTCTATTGCGGCGCCTTTTCGCGGCGCGGCAACAGAGCCCTCACCGGCTCCGCCTCTAAACGAAGCAAATATATCATCCCCAAACATACCCCTCGGAAACCCGGACCCGCCCGCACGCGAAGCTCCGTGACCGAAATCGCCCATCCCTCCGAAACCCGAGAACCCGAAAAACTCAGAGAAAATATCGTCAGGACTACGAGTCGAAAACCGAAACGACGTCGGGCCGCCGCCCTCCGGACCGCCGGAAAAGCCACCGGCACCCGGCGGCGGCACTTGCCCCTTCAACCCTTCCTCTCCGTACTGATCGTATACTGCTCGCTTTTGCGGATCACTCAAAACCTATCCAAAAAAAAAAAATCAGAATTGAAATTTGACGAAAATAAAAATAAATAAATAAATAAAGTTGAGAGAGTGAGAAAGAAAGTAAGGGTTTTTGGGATTTTACATCGTAGGCTTCGGAGATTTGTTTGAATTTGGCTTCGGCTTCTTTCTTGTTGTTAGGGTTTTTATCGGGGTGCCACTTCATAGCGAGCTTTCGATACGCTTTTTTGAGGTCATCGTCTTTCGCGCTTCGGTCTACTTGGAGAATCTTGTAGTAATCGACGCCCATGCCTTTTTGGCTTTTTTTTCTTCTTCTTGTTCTTCGGCTTCTTTCTTTTTTCTCTGGCTCTGATTTCTTTGTTGTTGTTGTTCTTTTTTATCTGATTCTTTTTTTTGGGAGTTTCTAGAGAGATCGGCGTTTCTTTGGCTGAAACCTGCAGTTTCGGCCGGAGTTTCTTTGCGACTGGTATGAGTGGCGAGGTTCCGTGTGTTATCCAACTAGATCTGTAATGGGCTTGGACTGTGATTAAACCCTTATGTATTGGGCCTCATAACTGGTAAAAGTTGATGGATTTGTATTAGGCTATGATAGCTTTCATTTTAGGCCCAATCAAAACAATTGATAGTTTGATACCCCATTCACTCTCAAAACGCATTCCACTGATATGTTTATAGGATGTTCGTGATGCGACGCAGTTTTGGGTTATTTTTAACACCATACTTTATTTTTGTGATCATATGTGCAGTATAATATGGTGCAGTACGATCTGAGAATTTAGCCAAATCCATAACCGCACCATACCTCATTTTTGCAGTCATATGTGCAGTGCGGTGTGATTTGAGAGTTTAGCCAAATCCATAACCACACCGCACCTCATTTTTGTGGTCACATATGCGGTGCAGTGCGGTGTATAAGATGCAGTTTGAACGGCTTGAAGTCGGTATATTTTTCAAATTTTGGGTTTTTCCTACCCAGCTTAAAACTAATTTTTCACTTTGTTTTGGGCCAAGTTTTATAATACTAAGCTAGTTTTTCCTTATTTTGAGTTGCCTTTTCTAGTCAACACTTGCTACAGTTATCAAACTTTTTTTTTTTAAACTAGGGTTATTGAATTATTAATAATATATTTAATATTAAAAATAAATAAATATATTAATGTATAGAAAAGGTGCGGTGCGGTGCGGTGAAGTTTATGTAGACTTCTTATTATAAAACCGCAAACTGCACTGCACCATGCAATGCGGTACGATGCGGTGCACCGTTACTTGCAGTGCACCGTTACTTGCGGTGCGGTTATGCCATTTTATGGACGGTTTTAGTGTGGTTTGTGTAGTTTGGTGAACACCCCTATGTTTATGCATGGATTTTAGTCAATGTCATTGAATTGTTGAATAAGGGACTTAGGTCAAACATCTATTTTAGTAAAGTGTCTTCTCAAAAAAAAAAAAAAAAATTTCGTTAGTGGATCTGCTTAGAGGAAGTTTTTTATTTAAAAAAAAAATATATATATATATATATATATTTATAGAGCTTTAACCTATAGCATCCATTTCTATAATTTTTGCTCTTCATCAACAGACCAAAACAACAATCGGTTTTTGGTATAGGCAGAGATTGAATTGAAGATCTCTTATTCAACCATTAAAGACTTTACTAGTTGAGCTAATTGGAACCCACTGCTCAAAGGAAGTTTTGACTGCCTCTTGTGAACAAGTGAAAAAGGATATGGATTCTCTTTGGACTGTTGCTTTGATGATGTGTTTGGCTTTTCTTTTTTCTTTTTTCTTTTTTTCCGTTTTCAAAACACATGCTTCTCTAAAATCACCATCAAATGTAATTTTAATGAGCTTGTTGATCTTTTAAACTAATATTGCATTAGAAGTAGTTTGGATTCTTAAGGATATTAAGTTTATTTGTGATAGTTTTGATATTATATCCTTGTGGTGGGCCATTTTGCAACTTTGGTCTAGGCTTCCTCCTGTCGTGCTATGGCCCAATGGTTCTAGATAGGAGAGTCAGGATCAGTTTGACTACAACACACCTCAAACCGACTTGTGCGCAAACTAAAGCCCCTTTGCTAGAACTTTGGTGACATGCCCATGGCAAAGGAAACTGTTACACAAGAGTTATTGCAGGCAGTATAATATAACAATAATATATATATATATATATATATGCTTACTGTTAGCTAGAAAAGCAGGGAATACTAGATGAAATAAATGAAAGAGCGATACAGCAATATAAGTGCAGTATAAATAAGATGATAATAATAAAAGGGAAATAACACCAATGTTTAATCAATAAAATGAAAGAAGGAATGGTCAGTCTACCATGCTTGGTTGTCTTACAGAATTAAGTCCAAGAAGGGAACCACTTCTTCAATGTGGGTAACCTCATAGGAGATCCTACCACGGAAATTACCCACTTTGAAATAATGGACCTAAATAACTTATGCTCAAATTCCTTAATCCTTACTAAAGAGTGGACTTGTAGAGGGAGAGAGAGGATTAGCCTATCGATGCATGCCTACTATCACACTCTTGTCAACTCTATGTTTTTCTTTCTAACTCCTTTTTCTTTCTAATTTTTCTACTCTATTTTCTCTCTTTTTATTGTTCCCTTGTGGGGTTGTTATGTTCTCTCCTGCCTTCTTATTGTTCTTATTTCGTTGTTCCCTTCTGTGCACGGCGAAGGACCCTTTTATACTGCCTGCCGTGATGGGTTTTTACTATTTTACCCCTTAATCACTTTTGTCTAGGTGTGGGTGTCCTTCCAGACCACCCATTGGTCTGTCAGCTACCCAGCCACCACCACTTACCTGTGCTGGCTATGACACATCCCACTGTGCTTATTCACCGTGGCATTCCCATCCGGATAAGGGTGGGCATTTTTTTTCACTATCCCTTATGACATGCACCTAGTGATTCCAACTCGTCTTTCTTTCTTTTGGGTGGAATGTCATCTCAGCAGAACATTTCCCCTAAAAAAGTTTGAGCAAGAACCCCAGAATAGGCTCTCCCATTCTCCCCACTGCCAGACCATACCATACCCTCTCTTACCTCTGACCTAGGACCCACCACTCCTGTATTGGCTGGGTACAAATTGGTGGTGTCTGGCCTTGTGCATGCTCCACTTCCATGTATGTCCATGGCTTGTCTGCTGCTCATGCGTTTGCCATGACTTAAAGGCTCGTCTGTACATTTTGTTGCTCGTTCTTGACCTCTTGTGGTATGAATGGTTCTTTAAGCCTTCGTTCTTTATGTCTTACTTCCTTCCTGGGTTGGGTCTTTCTTGATTATGGGCTATTCCTTCTCTAATCCATTCTTTGCCACTTTCGCAGATCCACTTGCACTTCTGCCATGCCATTCTGTTGTTCCTAATGTGCTATTGTTTGACCCGTACTTACTGGGCCTCTTTTGGGCCTGTTGTATGCTTTCCCTTTACTTAATTCCAGTGGCCCAATATTATCATTGGGCTAATATTCATGCTATTTTAGGCTTCCTTGGCCCATTCTATTGCTTCCAAGCTTCCTTGGCCCATCTCATCCTTTTAGGCATCCTCAGCCCATATTCTTTCCTTGGGCATCCTTGGCCCATTCCAATTGTACTCCCATAGGCCTTTGCTAAGTCTTTTGGGCTTCCCTGTCACAAATTTTCATATCCTTTACTTTTGGGGTTTATGGACTTTCTATCAACACTTTACTCACTTAATTCGTTACTTCGGGCCTCTTTGACTCATTCTTGCTTGCTTTCTATTTCTCATAATGCTCATGGGTTTACTACTTCTTTCTCTAGACTCCTTTAGGCCCGCTTGCTTTCTTTGAAGCCCATTTGCTATTTTCTAGGCCTATGATCCATTATTCCTGCCATTTGAGTTTAATGGTTTTCTTCTCAATTTACTAACTCTTTTCCCCCCATATTGTTGGGCTTCTTCTGGCTATTGGGCCTCCTTGCCAAAGTGAGCATCAACATTCAGCCCCCTGAACATATGAAGTGCTTTTATAGTTCATATGCAAACAAAAAAGACTTTTCTGCTTCTCTCTGTCTTTTCTTCTTCTTTTCTTTTTCTTCACAAGCTTTTTTGAACAGTGGGGCCCGCTTTTTTTTCTTTCTTACCGTGAATAATGTTGTCTCTTCGAATTTTCCAATTTAGCAGTTATTCTAAAACACAGCTTTCGCTTCATTAATTTCATGCCTTATCAGATGGGTGACCCATTGCATCCTTTTGTGTCATCGTTAATGAAATTAGTACTTAAGGAGATTCTTTCACGTCACCGACACAAAACACTCTTTCCCTTTCCCTTTCTTCACCACGTCTTCTCCCTCAAACACTTTCACCCATTTACTCCAATCAATCATTCCACCATGACGCTGGCGAAAGGCCAAGGTTCTTCTTGCCGTAAGGGAAAAGAGATTGCCTTTGATGATCTTGCCACAAAAAAGTAGGTGAAGAGGCTCCTCACTCCGAATCAGAGCGTTCCGATAAGGAAGAAGGACGCCGCGACCTAGATAGCAAGTGTGCTCTTCTCATCGATCCTTGGTATGATACCCATGCCCATTTTCTGAAAGTATCCGGCGAGTACTTGCCTTCGCCATCAGGTCATGTATGGCTTTCCCTTTGCCATCGCAATATAGAGATATCTTGGTCTCTGTTGGCTTCTTTGATCCCCGATCTTGTTATCCACCAAGGTACTTCACTCCTCGTGCCCATTCTCTTCAAATTTGGGTCGGGTACTGCTTTGGGTTGGAAGGAATGGGTAGACGACAAGTTGTCCGACAAGGGCTTCATGGCAGCGTT
Source organism: Castanea sativa (assembly GCF_040712315.1). Taxonomy (NCBI): domain Eukaryota; kingdom Viridiplantae; phylum Streptophyta; class Magnoliopsida; order Fagales; family Fagaceae; genus Castanea; species Castanea sativa. Next base: position 15,017,804 of record NC_134021.1, on the reverse strand, counting down.
ACAGCGGATCAGCGTGTTGAAGGCCATTGTTTCATCACGTTGCTTGTCCAACTACAGGGACTTGTTCAATCTCTGCCATTTGGTTCACCGGTGGTGCGCTGCTACTCACACATTTTTTCTTTCCTGTGGTAAGATCACCGTGACCTTGGAAGATGTGACAAATCAACTACTTTTGCCTATTCTTGGTGATGTTGACCCCGATGTTTTGGTGCTCTCTCTAGAGGAGGAGGCTGAGTTGAGGAAGGGGATGAGTGGCAACGCTAAGTTGTCATATTGGGTTGGGACTTTTTCCAAGGCTTCCATTGCTACTCGCTGTGCAGCCTTCATCACATTCTTGCTCTGTAAGTTCATCTTTGGCTCTCATCCTCATTATGATGTGAAGCCTTTGTATTTCCAATTAGCTATCAAGATATCTGCTAGGGTGAGTCTGTCGTTGGCCCCTATGTTTCTGGTCATTTGTATGTGCAATTAGATATTTTGCAGAGTGATGAGAAGCAGGCGGGTTCCTGCCATATAGTTACTGCTTCTGTCCATAGCACTATTTTGCAGCATGCGTTGTGGGAGAGTTATGCTAGGCATTTGACAAAGTGTAGGCCTATCCACTTTGTTAAGGAGAGGTATCATTTGTGTCCGAAGGTTATTATTGATTTTTGGGGGCAGTTTGCATCTGATTTTCCGTTGGGTTTTCGTTGGGTCGGATTGAAGCCGTTTAGGCATCCTGCTGTTAAGTTTTTTAACAAGGGAGTTGGTTTTTGTTGGAAAGCATATAAGAGTTTGGGTACTGGTCATACATGTGTTGATTCTGTTATGGGTTCTTTTGTTGATGCTGCTGGGACCACCACCCTGTTGACTAGTTTTGATGAGAGGTGTATTACATACTTGGCAGCCACCAATGCTAGGTGGTTGCCTTATTTGGCCGATGAGAGGATTCAGTTTGTGTACTATTCTGCTGATAGGATGAGGAGACAGTTTGGGTTGGATCAGGATATTCCTAATGACTTTTCTGCTATTATGGAGGCTTCCACTTCTATTCGGCCATTCTTGCGACACAGTTCCTTTGAGTTTTGGAGCAAGCATTTTACAGCAGTCACCATTTCGAGCACAAGGAGAGAAGGTATTTGTACTGCAGCTATTCACGGGTACTGGCAAACTGTGATGATCTCATTTGAGCAGGAGTTGTTGAGCAGCCATGGGTTTTCTCATATTCCTCCTGATGGCCTTCATGTAGTCATTTCTGCCAACCCTAGACTGCTTCTTCCCACCAAGTCTGTGGTGGCATATGCAAGGAAACAGAGTTGATCTACTATATTTGAGTGGGATGCGAAGGAGAAAGGATGGTTTTGGTATGCTGGTTATTTCCCCACGGGTTGGGAGAAGAGAGTGAAGGTGACGAACCTCCCCATACTCGTGAAGAAGGGCTCCGTATCTCAGTCTGCCAAGCCTAAGACTGCCAAGAAAGGTGAAGACTCCTCTAAGACTTGTTCTAATATTGTCCCTTTTGAGGGCGGCCTTCCTCCCACAGGTAATATAGTCTTGGAGAGTTCTCCTCCTCCTTCTGCTCGTACCCTTTCTAACAAGCGCCCTACTGCCTGCAAGTCTAGATCCACTACTCTGCGGTCATTTGTTGATGCTCCTCCTTGTAGCAGGACCCGAGGCAGCAAGAGGAAGACATCACCCCCTCCTTCCTCTGCCACCACTGAGAGGAGAGTATATTATTTCTAATTTTACTTCCTCTTTATTTTTCTTATTTATAGGGCTTTTTTTGCGGCTAACCCCATATACATGTTTACTTATTTCCTTCCTTTTGTCCCTCTTTTTTTGCAGTCTAAGCACAAGGAGGATACTTCTACCACCCACCCCATATTGTTTGATGAGCCCGAGGTGGAGGTATGTCTTTCTCTCTCATCTTTTGCATATGTTCTCATTGCCATGTGTTATCATGTGCCCTGTTTCTCTCTCTCCTTTTCTTTGTGTGTGTGTGTGTATATATATATATATGTACACATCTCTACTTATTATGTGTTCCTTTCTCTCTTATTTTGTGTTCTTTAGGCTGAGCCCGAGCCCATCTCCATCTATCACCCCATAACTGTGGAGGTATCTGTTGCCATGGGCACACCTATGGAGGGTTTCTTTAATGGGGCCGATGTGGTGGCCGAGGCCATGGCTTCTATTACTCTTGCTACTGCACAGGGTGCTTCTACTGAGACCCCTATGCCTTCCGCCGAGCCTGAACCTATAGAGGAAGGTGCCCAAACCGAGAGGGTCAGTGAGCCTACTTCCATTCCTACCGAGACTCCTACTCCCCAATAGGGAGTTACTCCTCTGGCTGATTCCCAAACTAAGATTGCCTCCCCTACTGCACCTCTTGTTATCTCAACCAGCGATCCTTTTACTGCTTTATCTCAGGCTGAGAAGGATGGCTTTTCTCTGGTGGTTACTCCTTCGTCCATTCCTAACTCTGCCACTCATGGGCCTGATGTAGACTTGTCTTCTAATGAGGACTCTGAGGAGGTTCTTGAGGATTTTGATGATGAGCCTAACATGAAGAAGAGGGTCTCTGATTCTGACGAGGAGGATAGTGATGAGCACGAGACCGAGGCTATGGGTATGTATCCCTTACACTTGTTAGGTTTTCTCTCCATCCTTTATCGTTGCCATCTTTTTTTCTTTTTCTTTTCATATATATCAGCATAACTTTCTGATGCAATATTTATTTATTCTGCATGTTCATTCTTTTGATCACAGAGATTCTTGAGGAGCCTGAAACTGCAGTAGACATAACAATGCCTACAACCCCCGTTCCAGCCACACCTACAGCACCTGTTTTTGCCACACCTACAACACCTGTTTCTACCACTCTTGCAGCACCTGCTTCTACCACACCTACAACACCTATTTCTGTCACACCCATAGTCCCTATTTCTATGAGTCCTAGTATGTTTCCTTTCTTCCATCTCCTTCCTTATCTTTGTTACAAATTCGTTCCTTTTATTTTTATCCATTCCTTATATCGCGTTCCATATCTTCTTTCAGGTCCGATTCTTACTGTACCTTCTTAATTTGAGGTGGGCAGCAGTTCTACTACAGTTTCAAATCTCGTGAGCAAGGCTGTGGCCTTCTTCACTCGCTTTGACCAACTCAAAGTTAATGATCTTGATCCTGCGGACTTCTGGGGTGCTGGGTCTCCTTATGTTGACTTCCACAGCTTCAAGGTTCCTGGGAAGTGTGCTTCTCATTTGGAGGTAGTCTATAGGAGTCGTGGGGACTTCATGCAGGGATTTCTTCTTGATCGTTCTGGGAGGGAGCATTTCTTGAAGTTTTTGGGGATTGTGATGAATGACATTGAGCACAACTTCATCGATACTGTTTCCAATGAGAGGATCTTGTAGTGGAAGGCTGCGGTCCAGGAGTTGATCAGAGTGGGATTTGTTGTAGAGTTCATGTTGGACCACTTCTGTAAGATTGCTCGAGCCTTCTTTATGAAGAAGGTTCAACTTGCTATGGATGCTATTGATACACGCATTGAGGCTTTGAAGAAGAAGGTGGCAGACTTGGAGGGACGTTGCGAGCGCCTTCTTTCTAGTATTGCTGGATCCAGTCGTTTTGGAGATCAGACTCTCATTTCCAGATTTCATTGAGATTATGAAGTTTCCCCTTTGTTTCATTTCCCTTATTTCCCTATCTAGCACACTTTTTATTTCCTACAGTACTTATTTAGCAAATTTGACATGACTGCTATAGTTTGGGTTTGTAAACTATAATACTACATTTGCTACTGCTTTTGCTACAAGTACTGCTATAACTATGATACAATGTGCTTTCTTTTGCTAATACTTCGTAGTTTTTTCATTACATTCTGAACAGAAGCATGCTACAATATCTTCTTGTGACATGGTCATTTGGAGGAAAGGAAAAAAGAAAAATAAGCAACTAACTAAAAAAAGACAACTACATAATGTTTTTCTTTCTGAAGCATAATATCGTTTTAGTCATTTTCATTGATGGGGTCCATTAGATCCTTGCCATCCATCTGGGCCAAACGATAATACCCACTTGCGTGTGCTTCTCTTATCACAAGGGGTCCCTCCCATTTTAGTGAGAACTTAGATGGTCCTGCCATATCTTACCTGATGTGGTCTGCTGCCTTTAGTACAAGTTGCCCTTCTAAAAACACTCTTTCTCTAGTCATCCTGCCATAAGCTTAAGTCATTCTTTGTTTGTATTTGTGGCTATGTTCTTGAGCCTCTTCCTTTTCTCGTCCAGCCCCCCTAAGTCTTCACACCTTTCTACCGCAAAAACTTCTTTCTCCTTTTCTTTTTTCTGCATGTGCATGACTCTTAAAAAGGGAGTCATTACTTCTGTTGGACTCATCAACTCTGTTCCATTGACTAAAAAAAAGGGTGAAAACCCTGTGGCTGACTTCGGTGAGTTTTGGTAAGCCCAAAAGGCATCTGGCAGGTGTGTCGCCTATTCCCCAATGTATTCCTGGCTTATCTTGCTGATAATCTTTATGAGGGTCTTGTTTGTCGCCTCTGCCTGCCCATTCCTTTGAGGGTAATAGGGCGTTAACCGGTGGTGTTTGATTTGGTAAAACTCTAGCATCTTTCTTACCTCACTATTGACAAAGGGCGCGCCATTGTCATTGATGATCCTGTGGGGTACTCAAAACCTAACAATTATGTTTTCCTTGATAAAATTTGCCATTGCACCTCCTATGGCCTTACAGAGTGGTATCACTCTTGCCCACTTGGTAAAATACTTCTTAGCCACCAGGATCCATATGTACCCACCGCGATGGTGGATTAACTGGTCCCACCAAATCAAGCCCCCAAGTGTGGAAGGGCTATGGTGTGACCATGCTATGCAAGTTCTATGGGTGAGTGTGAATTAAGTTGGCTTGTACTTGGCAGCTGTGGCACTTCTTCACAAATTCTGTTGTGTCTTTTTTCATGGTGGGCCAGTTTTAACGCATCTCTAGCAGGCATCTGTACAACAATTTCTTTCCTTGGTGCTTCCTGCATTCTCCTGCATGTACCTCATTTATCATTTCCCTTGCTTGTTTTAGACCCAAACATCGTAACGGGTCTCCATCATACCCTTTCTTGAAAATGACTCTGTCGTGCAAAAAGTAGCGCGTTGCCAATATTTTAAGCTGATACCTTTCACCATGTTTCTGTGGTAGGATGCCCTCTGCCAAGTACTACACAAACGGGTTCCTCCAATCCTCGCCGATGAAAACAGCATAAATTTCCTCCTTGTCTGCTATAAGCTGACAAGCCTCGCATTGGGTCTAGACTTGGTCAGCATCCTTACCCATGCTTGGCCAATAGAAACCCACCCTTTGGAGTCTATGGTAAAGGCTGACTTCTCCGTAGAACCTGCAAGTTCTGTCATGTACTTCCTTTAACTTTCTTTGGGCATCCTCTTGCCTAACACATCTCAATAAGATTCCTCCCGGAATCCTGCGGTACAGTTCTCCTTTCACTAGGGCGTAATCTTTCAACGCCTTTAATTCTGCCATATCTTCTTCTTTCATCAAGGCTCCTTTATGGGAATCCTCCAATCCTCTTCGCATCTTTCTTCTTGGAATCTCTCCTTCAGCATTTCAATAATGGACTCCTTCCGCTTGCTGACTTCTATCTTGGTGTTGCTTCCTTCAAATGCTATTTGTGACCCCAATGCTACCAACGTGTCTGCGTACCAATTTTCACTCCTTAAAGTGTGCTTTATTTCGAATATTAAGAATTTTTCCTCCATCTTCCGGGCCGTTGTCCTGTACGGGGCTAAGCTGGGCTCTTTTAAAGAGAAGTTTCATTTGGTCTTGCAGACCACTAGGTTGGAGTCTCCTATCACCTTTAAATGCTTAACCCCCATTTCGAGGGTTGTAGCTAGCTCGGTAAGATAAGCCTCATATTCTGCGGTATTGTTTAAGGAAGGAAATTCCAATTTGAATGAGAGTGCCACGGCCTCATCCCCTTCATAATATAGAACTATTCCCGCGCCTCCTAAGTGAACAGTCGAGGATCCGTCGAACTTCATTACCCATTGCTCCTTGATCATTTCTGTCCTGGCTACCTCCCCTGGAACTTCAACATCCAGCGGGAATTCCTCTTCTCTTAGGAATTGTGCCAATAAGTTTGTTATGGCTTGGCTTTTCACTGCTCTGGGCGTTCCTGCCTTCAAGTCATACTGTGACAACTGTAACAATCATTGAGATATCCTTCCAAAGAGGATCGGCTACCGTAGTAGAGCTTTGGTTGCGTGAGACTTTGTCATCAGCCATACCTCATAAGTTAGGAAGTAATGGTGTAGCCTTTGTGAAGCATATACTATTGCCAAGCATGCTCTTTCTGCCCTAGAATAGCGAGTCTCCGCGTCTTTTAGAGCGCGGCTAATATAATAGACTGGTTGCTCAACACCGCTTCCATCCTTTTGGGTGATCAACGCACTTATGGCATACAAGCTGGTGGCTAAGTAGAGCAGTAGTGGCCTTTTGCGAATCAGGGCTTGTACTGTGAGAAGGTTCGTCATAATTTGCTATAACCTCCTAAAGGCTGTCTGCTGTGCTTCTCCCCATTCGAAGCTCTGCCCCTTCTTAAGTAGCTTAGCAAAGGCCGAAGTGATTGATGCTAAACTAGGGATAAACCTTCGAATGTATGAAACTTTCCCCAAAAAAATCTTCAATTCTTTCACCATGGCAGGCGGCTTCATGGTTGCTATGGCTGTGGCTTTGGCTAGGTCTATATCTATTCCTCTGTTGTGGACTAAGAAACCCAGAAATTTTTCAGAAGATACTCCAAAGGCACACTTGAGCAATATTTGGACATGATCTTCTCGCCTTTTTGACTTTACAACTATGTCTTCCACGTAGTCTTCCCACTTACAGTGCATCATGTTGTGGAATATGGCCGTCATGGTACGTTGGTAAGTCGCACCTGCATTTTTCAACCCGAAAGGAATCACTATATAGTAGAAATTGCCTATGGGTGTCCTGAAAGTGGTTTTCTCCGCATCCTTTGGCGCCATTCGGATCTGATTGTATCCGCTGAATCCGTCTATGAAGAAAAACAAGGTGTTTCCTACCGCAGAGTCTATCAATAGGTCCATGTTTGGTAGCAAGAATTCATCTTTTGGGTAAGCTTTGTTGAGATTTCTAAAATCTACACAACACATTATCTGTCCATTCTTCTTCTTTACTGGCACAATGTTAGACAACCAGCGTGGATGCTGGATGGGCTTAATGAAACCTACGGTCATCAACTTCTACATCTCCTTTACTATTTGCTCTTCAATCTTAGTGTGGAACACTCTGGCAGGCTAAGCCACTGGCTTAGCCCCGGGATCCACATTTAGTGTGTGCACCACTAGGCCGGGATCCAACTCGGGCATCTCGCTATAATCCCATACGAAAACATCTTTGAATTCTTTCAGCAACGATATTAATTCCGACTTTTCTTCCTCTAATAATTTTGAACTGATTGAGATGGGCCTTGGCTCCTGTGGAGCAATTCCCGAGTCAAATTCTTCCAACCTTTCTTCTGCTACTACTTGTGTATCCTTTTCTGCTGTAATTTCTTTCTCAGTATTACTTCCCTCTTCTGAACTTTCTTGCGCCACGCAGCTCACCAAACTTTTATGTTGCGGTCCTTGTATGGGGCCCCCTTGCATATTGCATGTGGGCCTCGCGCACCTTCATAATTTATAGACAATTTTGCAATCAAGAGTTTGAACCCTGACACATTACGGTGCATCATTTGATTCCAAAGCAGGTGCTTTTTTCCTTTTCTTCTTTTGCATCAATAGTCTCCTTAGGTCGGGCACTGGGTTGTCTTGAACGTCTTCCCACCTAGACACAAAGGTGCCCTGTGGTTTTGACACTGAGCTTTCTCTTGATGGAGCCTACTCATTATAGAACATAGTTTCTACCAGATGAGTCTCCGCTTGCTCGAAGGGCAATGGGTTGGCCGCTATTCGTATCATCCTGCCATTTAACCTTCTTTTCACACACTGATGATAAGTGGATAAGACTAATCGGTGCCTGTGCAACCACTATATTCCCAACAGTACGTGGTACGAGACCTCCGTTTTCACCACGTGAAAGTGGGCCAAAAAGGCTAATGGTCCCAATTTTAACCACAACTGAATGTGGCCTGCAGTGTATTCGACTTTTTCCCCAAATCCTGTTACTTCCATTGGGCATCCCTGAATCTTTCTTTCTAAAATTCCTACAGCTTGTAAGGTGCTCAATGGGATGAGATTTACAGAAGCACCCGTATCCACCAAGGCACTCTTGATGGGGATTTGGTTTATGGATGCTGCCAAGTAAAGGGGCCTCCTACGATCTGAGTACCCCACTTCCATATCTTCATCATTGAAAGTGGTCTCACTTGCCTCCTATAAGATGGCTCTGTCATCTGTGACTTCTGCTGTCAAACATTCTATTCCTACCCTAGAGGTAATGCTTACCAAGACCTCTGTAGCTATCATTCGCTCATTTATTGTGAGCCTTAACTAATCAAACAAGTTCTTGAACTTGGAACTTTTCTGCAACGTGGTAATCGTTGCGGTAGGCAGGGCCGGCCTTTCCTCCTCGTCTTCCCCTGGATCTATGCAAATGACAACCGCTACTACACCCTTTTCCTTATGGTTTAGGAGTGGATTTCTTTGAACTTTTGGCTAGGACAGCTCTAAAGTCTCTTCGCTCTTCTTCGGTGGACTCTCTGAAGACTTGGTTAGGCTTAAAAACTCCATCTGTGATCCATTTATTTAAGAGCACATCTAGCTCCTTTGGAGTACATGGTAGCGGTGGAAGAATATCGTACTCACTCCCATCAGACTTCCTCTTTCTTTCGCCAGTGGATACTGTCATAGCTTGTAGAGTGTTTTTTCTGTCAGAACTTGGCCTCACTGATTGGGTGGTCTTTCGGGCTTTTTGCAACAACTATGCAAACTGGGAGATTTCTAAGTTTTTCAAAACAGCTCTGTACTCCTTGATCATGTTTCCCATACATATTTCTACTAATGTCTTTTCTTCGCAATGGTCATAGTAATCAAGTGCTATGTCTCTGAACCTTTTGATGTATTCCATCAAATCTTCGCCGCTTCTTTGCTTGGTTGCTTGCAAAGTTATGAGTGTCACTATTTCTTCTCTGTGAAAGTATTTAGTACAAAATACATCCACCATGTCATCCTATGTTGGGATTGATCCAGGTTTCAAATCGGTGTACCAAGTGTACGCACGGTTACTCAGTGATTTGGAAAATTCTCAAAGACACAAGTCCTCGTCTGCCGCATAAGGGCCAAGAGTATCAATGAACTTGCTCACATGTTCGATGGCACTTCCTTTTCTGCCATCATATTATGAAAAACTCGTGGCTCATACCTCTCGGGATATGGCTTGCTGAGTATTCTCAGTGGGTAAGGAGGTCTTCTCACATAAAACCTCTCCTTAGGCACTTTGGCCCTTTCTTGCTCCAGGAGCGTTGCAACTTCGGCCATAGTGATAAAACGTTGTTTTGTATTCTGCGGAGCACTTCTGACTGGGGTCTCCTGTTTTTCTGCTGCATGCTCTGGGTCATGCTGGCTTCCTTTTGCCTTTGTCTTGTTCGCCTTCATTTTTGACAGATTTCTTCCATCATCTACTGTTGCAAGTGTTGCAATGATTGCAACACTTCGATAAAAATGTTGGCATTGTCGGTGGGGGCCCTCTACTATTACTGAGGTTCAGCCTCTGCTCTATTGAGACCTTCCGCCTGGTTGGGCTGGTGTTGGTGAGGCGTTGTTGGCCTTGACTCTGCCTGTGAAGGCGCAACACTCATGTTTCGTGTTGTTTTTTATTTAGGGGGCATAGCTTGTGAGGGATTTTGTCTACTTTCCCTATCTTTTTCCCAACTCCCCAGTGGAGTCACCAATTTAAATGGGGTGGGCCTTTTTGCAACATTGGTTTGGACTTCCTCCTATTGCGCTATGACCCAGTGGTTCTGGGTAGGAGAGTCAGTACCGGCTTGACTGCAACACACCCCAAACCGGCTTATGTGCAAACTAAAGCCCCCTTGCTAGAACTTTGGTGACATACCCATGGCAGAGGAAACTATTACACAAGAGTTATGACCAACAGGTATAATATAACAACAATAAAAGGAAATATGCTTACTGTCAGCTAGAAAAGTAGGGAATACTAGATGAAATAAACTAAAGAATGGTACAACAATATAAATGTAGTATAAATAAGATGATAATAATAAAAGGGAAATAACACCAATGCTTAGTCAATGAAATGAAGGAAAGAATGGTCAGTCTGCCATGCTTGGTTGTTTTACGAAGTTAAGTCCAAGAAGGAAACCACTTCGTCAATGTGGGTAATCTCACAAGGAGATCCTGCCACGGAAATTACCCACTTTGAGAGAATAGGCCTAAATGAATTATGCTCAAATTTCTTAATTCTTACTAAAGGGTAGGCTTTTAGAGGAAGAGAAGAGATTAGTCTATCGGTGCATGCCTGCTATCACACTCTTGCTTACTCTTTGTTTTTCTTTCTAACTCCTTTTTCTTTCTAAGTTATCTACTCTATTTTCTCTCTTTTTATTGTTCTTGTGGGGTTGTTATGTTCTCTCTTGCCATCCTGTTGTTCTTGTTCCATTGTTCCCTCCTGTGCACAGCGGAGGACCCTTTTATACTGCTTGGTGTGATGAGTTTTTACTATTTTACCCTTTAACTGCTTTTTTCTAGGTGTGGGTGTCCTTCTAGACCACCCACTAGTCTGCCAGCTGCCTAGCCACCACCACTTACTTGTATTGGTCGTGCCACATCCCATTACCAGACAAAGAGTCTTATTTTATTTGCTTACTCACAGTGGCATTCCCATCCGGATAAGGGTGGACATTTTCTCTCACTATCCTTCATGGCATGCATGTAGTAGTGATTCCAACTCATCTTTCCCTCTTTTGGATAATATGCCATACCAATAGAACATTTTCCCCAAAAGAGTTTGAGCGTGAACCCTAGAATAGACTTTCCCATTTTTCCTACAGCTAGACCATACCCTCTCTTACCTCTGACCCATGACCCACCACTCCTGTATTGGCTGGGTACATGTTGGTGGTGCTTGAGCCTTGTGTGTGCTCCACTTCCATGTGTGTCCATGGCTTGTCTGCTGCTCATGCGTTTGCCATGACTTGAAAGCTCGTCTGTACATTCTGCTACTTGTTCTTGACCTCTTGTGGCGTGAATGGTTCCTTGAGCCTTAATTTTTTATGTCTTACTTCCTTCTTGGGCTGGGCCTTGCTTGATTAAGGGCTATTCCTTCTCTAATCCATTCTTTGCCCCTTTCGCGGATCTGCTAGCACTTCTACCATGTAATTTTGTCATTCTTGCTGTGTTATTGTTTGACCCATGCTTGCTAGGCCTCTTTTGGGCCTTCTGTATGCTTTCCATTTGCTTAATTCCTATGGCCCAGTATTATTATTGGGCTAGTATTCATGCTATTTCGGGCTTCCTTGGCCCATTCCATTGCTTTCGGGCTTCCTTGGCCCATCTCATCCTTTTGGGCATCCTTTGCCCATTTCCTTTCCTTGGGTATCTTCGGCCCATTCCAATTCTTTACTCCCATGAGCCTTTGCTAAGTCTTTTGGGCTTTCTCGGTCCAAATTTTCATATCCTTTACTTTTGGGGTTTATGGGCTTTCCATCAACCCCTTACTCACTTAATTCATTACTTCGGGCCTCTTTGGCCCATTCTTGCTTGCTTTCTATTTCTCATAATGTCCATGGGTTTACTACTTCTTTCTCTGGGCTCCTTTAGGCCCGCTTGCTTTCTTTGAGGCCTATTTGCTATTTTCTAGGCCTATGATTTATTATTCCTGCCATTCGGGCTTAAAGGTTTTCTTTTCAATTTATTGACTCTTTTCCTCCTATATTGTTGGGCTTCTTCCTGCTATTGGGCCTCCTTGCCAAAGTGGGCATCAACAATCCTATATTAGCGTAATTTTACGTTGTGCTTGTGATGCTTTAGCTCTTGCTAGTGTTACAAAAGAGAATAGGAAGATTATTGTTTGATTATAACAATGCCCTTCTTCTATCTTTTCCAATGTAGAAAGAATCTTAATAAATAAAATCTATTATTGTTCTGCTAAAAAAAGAAAGAAAGAAGCAAAGGTTAAAGTTTCAAATCATATTCTATCTAATTATTTTGGTAACTTTAATATTGAGTAAGATGAAAATAATTGGTTTTGGATCAAAATTAAGTGTCAAAAAGGAAAAAAAATTAAAAATTAAAATGAAACCAACATAGTTGGAAATACAATTTATCATCTCAATATTTACAAAGAAGGTTGTGAAATTAAATTCACCTAGATTTATTGTTAGCCAAATAATAGTGTTACTTACCAACCTAAGAGCATCCACGCCAGTCATTCCAAAATACAAAAAGTGACAAAATTTACACAATTTTCCTAGAAACCTACCCACATCGGTGGCCGTAAAAATGTGCATATTTGCACATTAGCTACAGTAACCGTGCAAATATGCACGATTACTATAGTTGTGTATTATAGCTACAGTAACCGTGCAAATATGCACGATTACTATAGTTGTGTATTATTATTATTTTCTCTCTCCTCTGTCAGACTACTTTTCCCCATCATTCACAACATCCCAGCAGAACATAAGAACATAAGAAGAAGGAAGAAGCAGAGTATAACTGCCAACCACAAATCTACCACCACCACCACAACCTACCACCACCGAACCAACATCAACACAAGCCACTTGAACAGTTGAAATCCACCACAAAGTTGACCCAAAATCAACGAAATATTAAACCAAAATCAACACAAACAATTAGGAAACCCAACTCAAAATCAATCAAAACTCACCGGTATGCTGATGTGTTGCCGCTATTGTCACCAATCTACTGTCGTTGATCTATTGCTGCTCTACCGCTAGATCTACCGTCGTTTGTGAGAGGAAAATAGTTAAGGGAGGACTGAGAAAGGGAGTGATGCGTGTGAGTGTTTATGAGTGATACGGTATGAAAGAGAGAAATAACAATTGAATAGAGATATTAATAAAATAAAAAAAAGAATAAATAATATTATTTAAATAAAGTAGATTGTAAAATAGATAAATTGATGTGTGTTTTGGAAAAGTAGTAGTGTAAAATAAGATTAAAAAAAAGTTCTTAATGTAAAATATACAGAAAAATTTAATCAGACTAATACGAATGCTCTAACAAATTTCACAAAATTAAAACATTATCATTATCATGCCATTTTTTTTATTATACATCAAATATAGTCCATCACATCAATGACTATAGAATTTGCAACTTCCCATGCATAATAGTAACACAAAAAGCTAAAGGTATTCCCATAAACAATAAAATAATAATAATAAAAAGCTAGTAGTAGTTAATTACAAATGGCATGAAAAAAAAAAAAAAGTAGTTAAATGCAAATGTCACTCACAATCACAGATGGGCGTGGTTCAAATTGGAAGTATACTTGGAATTATTGTTACCCAAATAACAATGCTGACGACCTAACATATTTCACAAAATCATCGCAACATTTTATTTGGAGCAATATTAAGAATGTATAATTTGACACAATTTACCATATGATTAGTTATGATTAATAAATAAATGATACTAGTCATGTAAAAACATATATATATTTATATATATATATATATATATATATCAATCACAACTCACTGCGTAATGCACCATATTGTGACAAATGAGACATTTCTTGACAAATGCACCGTATATATATATATATATATATATATATACATTTTTATTATAAAAAATTATCATCATCGTTATATAATCTTTACTACACATCAATCACAGTCTGTGTGACCTCAATAGCTATCAAATTTGCAGTGTGCCTAAACCCATCATCAGCTATAAATGCATATGTCATGGTCCATGGAGAAAAAAAGAAAAAGAAAAAAAGTAGTTAAGTGTCACTGTGTCAGTCACAAATAAGCGTGGTCCAAATGGGGCTGTTGCTGTTGTTAGTTGTTACATGATAAAAGGCCCACTTGTGTTGGCTTGGCTTTAGCTTTCGCGTGATCATTATAAGTCATTCCTCGCTTGTTGTGCGTAAGTAGTAGAAAGTACTTTTCTTGATTCATGTGATTTCCATTAAAAAGCGAAACCCAATAATTAGTGGTGATTAAGAGTGTGTGTATCAAAGATCCAATAATTCAGAGCCACGCAACCATTCGCTGCTAATCCACGCTTTTTCAAAATAAGAAGCACCAGATTATATAAATCCTTCCCTAACCCAAACACAAACACAAACACAAACAACCAGATCATATATATATATATATATATATATATATATATATATATATAGTAATCTTCCAAAAAATTTCAAAAAAAAAGAAATTCAAAAATAGAGAGAAGCGCCACACAGTCTCTCTGTCGGTTTTAGCAATGGCAAAAGCAGAAGTGTACACGAGGAGTTGGAGTTGGAGTAGATTGCAAGTGTGGAGAGCAGTGGTGGATTGGTTAGCGTTTCTGTTACAGTTAATCACACAGATCTTAAGAGGCACACCTTCCTTCGCTCACTTCCTTCTTTCGTATCTTAGACTTCCAATCTCCTCTCATTTTCTCGATTCCAATTCAAACTCAAATTCTTCTTCTTCTTTCACTCCTTTGCCTCTCGTCGAACTCGAACTCGAACTCGAAGTCTCTTCTCAGGAGGAAGAATCTTCTGTTAGCGTCGACGACACTCAAAACGACGCCGTCGACGATGATCACAGCATCGAAAAGCTCACGGTACGGTATTTTATGATGATTAATACAGTCCTTGCTTTATTTTTTGTGATTGGAGAATTTTACTGTTATAATCAAAACTAGCTTAATAATTAATTAATTAGTGATTAACTTACTTAAAAGTAAATTCACTTTAATTATATTAAATAGGTGATCAAAATAATTAAGATGAATAATAAAATTTATTTTTAAATCTCTTGAAATTTAGGTAATACAATTTTTATTTAGAGTAATTGATCTAATTCTTATTATTATAGTATATGATTTGGATTTGGTTATGGTTATGGTTATGGTTGTTAAAGCGAGAGCTTAGGACTAGTGGTATTAAATTTTGGACTAATATACACAATTTTTGTATATTCAATGTATATAATTTTTCAAAAAATATACACAATTTTGTATATTTAATTTACATAATTTTTCAAAAACTATATACACAATTTGTACATTCAAAATATACAAAATTCTGTATATTCAATATACACAAATTTTCAATTCTTTACATTTATTGTACACAATTTTTCAATTTTGCGGTGTTCCACTTGATTTTGTAGTATTGAGGTTCTTTTTTTTTGGTAAGATTATTGTGTTTAAGAAATGGAGTTTTGGCGTATAGGTTGTTCTTGACATGGACGAGACGCTAGTGTGTGCCTATGAAAAATCTAGTTTGCCTGCCAGTATTCATGCTCAAGCAATGGAAGCTGGATTGAAGGGGTTTGAGATTCAATGTGTATCCTCAGACAAGGTCTTGATCTCTCTCCAACATGTGATTTCGGTTTCTTTTTTGTGTGTAACTGTAATATTGATATGATATCTCTGGGTGGAAGAGTTCTGAAGGGAAACAAAAGATCAATTATGTGACAGTGTTTGAACGTCCCGGTTTGCAAGAGTTCTTAGATCAGATTAGTAAATTTGCGGATCTTGTTCTTTTCACTGCCGGTCTTGAAGGTTCGATGTTGCTTCATTTCTTTCTTGTTGAATAATTTTCCTTCTGTTTTTTGTTCTTTTTGTTAAATTGTCTTTGAGCACCTTACAGGTTATGCAAGACCACTTGTTGACAAAATAGATGTGGAGAACCGATTTAGCCTTCGTCTATATCGGCCTTCGACAGTTAGCACGTAAGCATTTTTGCCTATTAGTACTTACTCTTTGAACCATTTGACTCATAGGTAGGCATGATGCAATGTAATAAATAGCAAGGGTTGATGGTGAGATGCATTGAACCAAGCCTGTTTGTGTTTTTTTTTTTTTTTTGAAATTTTTTGGGCAAGGCTCAGTTGTTGGCATGCAGTGCACTCTTGGTCATAGCTTGCTTGGTATTCAGTTTACTTTTGTAATTTTCACTTATGTGTTTAAGCTTTCTTGTAGGCATATACCTACCATTTTGCTGTGGTCTTGAAGTATTTGCCATTTTCTCGTCATATTGAATATATATATAGAGTGTTGTCTGGGTGTAATCTTCTGATCATATTGAAACACAGATTTTATGTGACCAAAGTTCGCCTGTTACGCGCTTTTGTTCAGAATGCATAGAAGTTTTCGCACTGGACTCATCAAGTGTCTGTACTTTTAGAAGTAATAAGACGACTATCAGGATATGATTTATTGTTCAGAATGCATGAAACCAAGAAACATGCTTATAAAAATAGATATAGTGCTCTAGTTAAATTGAAAATGCACAAAATTGTGATTGATTGATCCAGGTAGTGCTAGGACACTTTCAAACCATACTGATGATGAACCGGTGACAAATATGAAGTTTGTGGATTAGTATTTGCTTAATTGCTATGAGGCAGGATTGGGTCTTGGAATGACTTAGGCATCTACATTATTTCTTGTTTTTACCATGCATGCTCTCTTTTGTGCTTATACCCCGCCATAAGGGAATGATATATTGTTATTCATGTTACAAATGCTGAGCTAAGTTGTGTCTTGACGCTGATGCAATTGCTTAGATGACTTCCTCCACAAAGACATAACTAAAAAGCTGTTCAATTAATGAAGTGCCCTCCTGTTACTTAGCACTGTAATTTATCAGTTATTTCCATCTAGAAGGTGCATCTTGATGCCTTTTTTATTGTCAGTGGTCTTGAAACTTGTCTATTATATATGGGAGAACAGAAAGCCAAGCTGAAACGTATAGCTTTAACATACAATGATACAATTCAAGCTTTTTTTGCCCTATTGAAATTACAAAAATCCAAGTTCGATGTTTCACATGAGTTGATATACCATGTACCATATTAATAGAGGAGACTAAAACTTTTGGAAATTAATTATGAGATTTTCACTGAAGTTGTCTGGCATTTGTGTACTGACAGGGAATATCGAGAACATGTGAAGGACCTGTCATGTTTATCCAAAGATCTATCTCGAATAGTTATTGTTGATAACAACCCATTTAGTTTCTTGAAGCAACCACTGAATGGAATACCGTGCCTTCCATTCTCTGCTGGACAGCCATATGATGATGAGGTACTTAGATTTTGTCAATTCAAAGTAAGAATTGCATCATATGTACTGACTACACATCTTCCAATTTTTGTTTCTTTCATATGGCTTGTATAGCTTTTGGAAGTCCTGCTTCCACTTCTCCGACACCTCTCAATGCAAAAGGATGTGAGGCCTGTACTCTATGAGCGGTTTCACATGCCTGAATGGTTTCAAATGCAAGGGATTCCAGCTTGTGGATTGACAGAATGAGATTAATAAAGTCCGAGAGGATGTGAGGCCTGTACTCTATGAGCGGTTTCACATGCCTGAATGGTTTCAAATGCAAGGGATTCCTGCTTGTGGATTGACAGAATGAGATTAATAAAGTCAGATTGGATAACTTTGGTATTTCTGGCACCAGCGGGCATAGGTATTTTGTGGGAGCACTTTTCGACCTGATGTCATGAGGCCTTGTATATTGTCATTATATTAGCTGCTGCCAACCAAAGAATTTAAAACTATTGGGATAACCTGCAATGACTAATTGGAGATATACCTGCAGAGCAGGTTTATCGTGATTAAGTAGAGTCCAATTCTTTATAGTTGTGTAATTTCACAGGGTTTCACCTGAATTTGCAAGGTTTCAACTTTCAAGTATGATTATTTTTTAAAATTAGTTTACTTTGCATATCTATATGGTCTTAGAAATGTAAATGGATTAAGCAGTGAGTTGTTGTCTTTTGAAATATGACACGTCTGAGTAATCTCCCATACTGTCATACTCTCAGAGCTATTTTCATTGATGGAAGTATATGTCATAGCTATATAATGAAAACGCCCTCAGATGCCATTTTTCTCCTAGCCCTTGTAGAATATTCAAAGGGCAATGTAACTTGTTACTAACATTCTATTAGGATCACCTTTTATACATCAATCATTTTGGGTCCATTTGAAACTGTAAAGCAACAAAACAAGTTCACATCTTCAGAGTAATTATTCAGTATTTCAAGATTAATGTTGTGTTCTGTTTTCACTAAAATTAGAGAGCCCCAAATTTGGGCAAAAAGTAGGCCTTCTAAGTTCTAACAGTTATTTTCAGATCCTTTAAAGCAGAAAAGTCATGTCCTACATCTTGGGCTTTCCCAGTAAGAAGGAAGTAGCTTGTGTCCAATGGTAGTTGTCATTGGAAACGTCAGGATACAGACACGTGTCCAAGATCCAATGTGTCCAGTGGCAGTTAGCCGCACCCTAATAAGAATACTTGGCAAGCATTTAATTTTGGTATGAAAAATGTAAAGAAAGATGGTATAAAACAAATTGACAGTGTAATAAGAGCATCACCATCAGGTCTTTCATAAAAAATGTCATTTTGACACACCAAAAATCTACTTTATTATTTTGATACACCATTTTACAATTCATCATTTATCAAATCTTCTATTATTTGATTTATTCATTAAAATAATATATCCACACATTCAAATAATATTTAACTAAAATTGCCACCAAATCCATAGCAATAGTAGACCCACCTTCAACAACACCTCCACCAAGCACCACCTTTAACCACCAAACACAATAACCGGTCGAACCCATCGATCATAGAAAACAAAATCACTTGCCATACCCACAAAGCCAAACCTATCACCAGCTAAACCCACTTTTAAGCTCACACAGCCAAGCACCACCTTCAATCACTGGCCTCTGTCAAAACCCATCTATCACCATCAATGAATCCAAGAGAGAGGCAATCTTAGCCGTTCACCACCATAGCAAACCCAACAAATCAAGCTAATGAATCACCATCATCATACAACTGTGAACCCACAACCCAATTTCAACCTAAAGAGAGAGATAAAAAATCAGAAGCGTTTTAACCCCATTTGCCAACTTCTCCGCTCCGTTCTACGAATCCGACGCCGACGTCACGACTGCCTTTCCTCCTCTCTTGACCGTCATCGCCGCCTTTTTCTTGCTTGCGTTCGATTGTGAGAAGAAGAAGAAAAACAAGGGTTGGGAGAAAGAGAGACAGATTCTAAGAAGAGAGAGATGGAGAAGCGGTCTGTGTAGCTGAAGGTGAAGAAGAAGAGATATTTTAATTGGGATGAGAGAGAGATGAATAAAAAAATAATAAACACATGCCATTTGAGTCCGTACCGTGCCAAAGTTGAGACGGTATTGTAGCATGTCTTAAAATTTTGACACATTTTAATACATCTCATGATGCTCTGTTGTTGGTGTTTGATGTGCCAAATGCCAAATATTTGGCATTTGGCAGACCTGATGGTGATGCTCTAAGATGACATACATTGACTAATACTTGCACCAGTGAGTTCATCCCCAAAACTACAGCTTTTCAGTACAGTAGTAGATCCATTTTAATATACATACAAGTAATAATCATAAAACTGAATAATTACACAAAAACTTTTACATTGTAAAGTCTAACATGTCTCCTCATGCCCTCTTTGTTGATGTTTTCGAAGAGGACGTAGTAATTCCTTTGTCACTTGTATGTTGGTGCCAGGGTAACAATACAACATACCGATGCCTCATCTTCCCAATCCACTAAGCTAGAGTGAGATAGCCTAGAAGCCCTACCTTTGGGAGCCTGGTGATCCAATTGCTAATCTAGGGATACCAAAGGGTAGAAATGTAGGGTCAAACTTTGTCAAAGTCAACTTTCTAATCAAGTCAGCTAGCACCAGATGATTCTTTAGATTTCTCAGTCACCACCTCCTTATCTGAGTTGCCTGTATCTCCAGTCTGAGCCTGACTTGTTTGAGCCTGACTTGATTGAACCTGACTTGCTTGAACCTGACTTGAATTCTGAGAATCTGGGGCTACTCCAGTTTGTGCCAGGTTTGAAGTCTGAGATTCAGGTGCAAGTCCCAGAACCACCAACACAGACCTGAAACACATACATCCAAAGCAAGTACTGTAATGAGTACAGCAGAACAAGCTAATCTATGAAGAAGAAAGTTGGCCTCTTTCCCCACCTCTACCTTGCCCCAGTTGCAAACTCAAATTTCATGTGCAAAAGAACACAGCTAAAAGAAAATGTAATCTTTTTATGAACCTTGGAAGTGAAGATCGGATGTTTGGTTGGCTAGCATGAGCAATGAGAGGTGCTTTCAGAGCTGCAGTTCTGGTCAATGCGCTTTCTAGCTGTGCTGGAGGTAACTGAAAGACACTTTACAGGATCAACAGAAGATAACAACAAATCTGGCTTCTAAAGCTCACCACATAAACATTATAATTCTTTAAAAGTAGCTTTAATATACTCCATATATATTTGAGCTTCTTCCTTTTTTTTTTTTTTTTGATAAGTTATATTTGAGCTTCTTCCTTTATTGATTTAAGTTATTTTAATTAGTTAAAAGAAATATCACAACATTATTAGGATGGGATTCAGCAGGTTTGGAGGCTATTAATTTGTTCCATGATATGATGTTGGATCCCATCCTAAAACATGTCATATGTTTAGGGCGGTTCTGGCTTTAAAAGTATTTCCCTCTCCTGAACCACAGTACTTATGGAATGAGAAGTTAACCTCAGAGGGAGTTTCCACTTTATTAACTTAAGCATGTTTTTCTTTTATCTTCATTCTTGTGGCTCTTGTATATGATTTTACCTTACTTAGAATTAATACTGTCTTGAATGCTAGAAGTTGATAATATCTAGGTTGGGAAAGGATCCCCTCCAATTCCCTCCCATTTTTAGGCAGATGTGTGACATGTGGCATTCATTTGATTTTCAAATGCCACGTGTCTTACATCAAAATATAATTTAAGAGGGAATTGAAGGATTCAATGGGAGGGGATCTTATCTCAGTATGGGTATCCTGCAGATGTTTTTCTCAAGTATAATTCCCATGTAATGGGCATTGTCCATCCATCCCCCATCCCCCATGCACCTTTAATGTATTATCTCACTACAGTGGATAAACACCATCTAACTTTGTATTTATTTTTATTTTCAGTGTGGAAAGTAGTTTGGTATTCCAATCACTAAAACAAAGGACAAAGGACACAGCAATTCAGTAGAAAGAGGGACAGAATCTTTATGTAATTAATAACTGTAACATGATTTGGGAAAAGGAATGAGCAGAACAGGAAAGTGATACAGTTCAAAGGGCCTATGATCTGGCGTAGTAAGTTTCTGCAGCATGCACTTCCAACATGGTAAAATGTTACCAGCAAATATTACAGAAAACAAAGGAAGAATCAGAACACCCGCACCTTAAGCAATACACCAAATGACTGAGGCTTTGTCAAGAGTACACACTTCAAGAATCCTACCCACAACTTTGGATATTTCCAAATCTGCAATGCCTCATCAATCAGTGACAAATTATGAATTACTAAATGACTTGCAATCAGTTTACTATGAAAATAGTTACCTCCTTGCTGACAAGACGAGATAGGATCTCCATTATAAATTCCACCTGCATCATTTTAAGTCATTATGCAAATGACAGATAAGCCATGAACATGTTAACCAAAGGTACAAAGTTATTTAAAAAGAAAACACGGAATCCCCCTCCCTCACTCGTCCTTTTTCCCCTCAGATTTTTATTATTTTTTAATTTGTAAGTTACACATGCATCCACTGGGTCAGGAGCCCACCACCTCACCCTCTACCTAGCACTTGCAAGGGAAGGAGGCGCCAATTGAGCTAGAGCTCATTAGCTTTTTTCTCGTCTCATATCAAATGGAAAGCGGCCAATTCAATCAGCTAAACACAACTATTGAGTGGACTCAGAGAAATCTAAACTTTTAATCATGCATTAATGCAGTACATAAACATAAGCTTAAGAACAAAAGATAATATGGCTCCTCTTTGGAAAAAGAAGAGGAACATGCTGCTTAATTTCTCACCAGCGCTGGGAAAGCACCTATAGCTTGTAATACTGTCCGCATGAACAATAAAGGGAGAGGAATCTGCTCAACCTGCAAAGGCAACCCTAAGCCATCTGTGAGCCCAGATAGGTATAATTGGAATCTAGGTGATAAAAAAGTTGAGTTCTTGATGATACAGACCAATTGATTCAAAACCTTCGCAAGTACTTGTTGGGTGAATATTTGCCTCTGCTCAAAACATGCATTGCATGCGTCTGTGACCTGCTCATTAAATATTTATAATCAGTTATGGACTAGTGCTTTTTGGTAAGGTTTCAAATGGATTAAAAAAACAAATAAGAAGGCATACCTTCTTCAAGGGGATTTCATCTTTGTCAGGATCAATCCCATGGATAGCAATCAAAACTTCAGCTGGAGTGAGCACTGGACCAGAATGAGATGAACCCTGTGTATGTTTTATTAAATTATCAATCAATAATTAAAAAAAATATAACCAGACAATATCCAGGGGAATAAAGGGGAAAATGCAGCAAAAGGAAAAGCTAAACCCTCAGCACCAAGCAAAGGAAACTTTCGTATCAGCACTTAAGTGTGTTTGGCATCAGCACCAAACAAAGAAGAAACACATTCTCAACTCATAAAATTCTTATTCAATTTTTAATGCCCTTCAAGCTTACAAGTTACAAGAGCATTAGTTAAATAGGGTTTGAAGGATTACACTCATATGGAAATATCCAATTACATTCCATGAAACCCTCAACATTAAAAACCCCAAATTCACTCATCAAAAAAAAAAAAAAAAAACCCAAATTCAAAAACAAAAAAAGTTTCAAATTGAAAAATAAAATCTTAAATGAATTTAAAGCTCCTTGCATCAGTAGGGGTATGCATTTAAGAAGCCAACTATAAATCTGCCTTCTTTTGTTACAAATCACTCAACAGTTATGTCTGAAGTAAAAACAATGGTTACAAGGAAATTTGAACCAGGGCAAATAATTCTCTAAAGAAGATAAGCTTACCTCCCTCCCCTGCCCACCCCCCCCCCCTCTCCCAAAAAGACAAACAAGCGGGTGATATAGAAAATATGTGTGTGTGTGTGTGTGTGTATATATAATATGTTTTAATTATCTCTGATGAATGAGTTCACAAACACTCGCTCTTCAACTCCAAATACAAAAAGGATCATATGTGATCAACAATTGCTAGGTTGCGTTTTCATAAGCTGATCAAATGGCAGGCCATAAAGGAAGTTTACCATCACAAAATGACATGGGCAATTGTAAGGAAAGGAAGTAATGTATGAAGCATGGGTGCGGGTGCGGGTGCGGGTGCAGGACTCGACAATTTTTGAAAAAGCAGGGTGCAGGTGCGGCGATTAAAACATTATTAAAAATATTTTTATATAGTGAATTTAATATTTTTTGTATAAAAAAAATTCAAATAAAGGGTAGAGTTTATTATTAAAAAACATTTATGATTTTTTTTTAATAAAATCAATATTTTTAGTAATTGTAAACAAAAAACCACCTTTCAAGAAGTTTCCTTTACTCCTTTTCCAATTTCCAAGCGCACCCACGTGAAACAATTGACTTTCCCAACTACTTAATCTATATTCTTTTGTTATATACCCTTATGGCCTTATTCTTCTTCCCCACTTGCTCTAGAACATTTCTTTGTGTCTTCTCATCTTCTTCTTCCTTCTCCTTTTTTTTTTTTCCCTCTCTCACAAGGCCACATGAAGCAGAAGAATGGCGGCCAGCGGCCCATTTCGGCCAAAATCGGTCTGATTCAGCCGTTTCGGCTCCCATTTCAGCCGGAATCGGGCCGAATTGGCCAGTTTTGGCCCGAATCGGCGTGGATTGAAAAAAAAAGGGGGGGGGGGGCCGAATCGGTGCGTCGGATGCCGCGTCAGGACGAGTCCGGTACGGGATTGCCGCACTCGTGCTTCCTTGGAAGTAATCTGCACATATCGCTGCACCTGTGCTTTCTTGGAAGTAATCTACACATTATCTATAAAAACCTTGTAGAATATGGCAATTAGAAAAGCACAGCACTTCAAATACCCTACCAATGAGCTCTAGCTAAACACTTCCTCCTTAATAATGGGATAAGGGAGTGTGCAGCCAAGCCACCAAAACCAACCCGACCCAACCCGCCAGGTTGGGTCAGTTTTTAGGGGTTGGCGGGTTGGGTTATGAATTTTTTTTAACAATTGATCGGGATGGGTTTGGGTCACAACAGTCACAAACCCGCCTAACCCAACCCAACTCATTTATATATTTAAAATTTAAATTATATATATTTAAAAATATATAATATAATTAATAATTTTTCTATTTAATTTTTTCCCCTTATTCAGCTTTTCCTACATAAAGCCCAATTACCTCACAAACCCCAATAATCTTATTTCTCTCTCTGCCGCCTCCCACTCTCCCACTTCTCTCGTATTCGTTTATAACTGAGTTGGAATACTAGTTCATGTATATTTTGTTTATTAACTCAATTGGATATATTTTGTTTAAGGGTGAGTTTAGATACCGTTTATTTTGCTGAAAATTAAAAACAATAAAAAAATAATAAAAAGTTACTATTCACGCAGGGTAACTGTTCATTTGCTTATTTGCACTATTCATGGGTGCAATAGGCGCTGGTAAAAAAAAAAAAAAAAAAAAAAAGAGGCCTAAAACGTCCAAACGCAAAACGTGGACGCATGAGCCAAACGGATACTAAATCTGAGTTGGAATACTCATTTATGTATATTTTATTTATCAACTCAAGTGGCACATGGAATATATTTTTTTCTGCTCAATTTAATAATATTAGCAATAAAAAAATAGTCCAACCCATGGGTTCAACCTGACCCAACCCAATCCATGTGGGTTAGACCCTTGGGTTGGACCCATATGATGGGTTGGGTTAGGTTTTTTTTTTACCCCACCATGGTGGATTGGGTCGAAAAATCCCCTGACCCAACCTGACCCATGCACACCCTACTATGCAAGGTTATGATTTCAAGACTTATGAAGGTGCATGTGTAACTACTAATAAAAAATACCTTGCCAATGAGCTCTAGCTCAAACAATAGCTCCTTCCCTCCTACGAGTAAGGAGGAGAGAGCTTTTCTGCTCAAGACCCATGGGGTGCGCATGTAATAACCAATAAAAAAACCAGAGAACATGGCACAAAGTAGAATGATGCAAAATATATATATATATATATATATATATATATGTATGTATGTATGTATGTATGTATGTATGTATATACCTGTAGTAAGCGAGCAAGTGCAGCTTGGAACTTATCCAGTGGAAGATTCACAACATTGGGAAATATCAGCTTAACCTAACAAAAGACGCTCATTTATTTTTCAGTGAAAAAAAGTAATGGATCAACCAAAAATCTAAAACCAATATAAGCATAAAAAATAAAAGTCAAAGATAAGATAGTTAGAAGAAACTTAATAGAAATCCATAATAAGCTAGGCATATGCTAGATGAAAGACAGGATTTATAGACATTAAAGTGAAAGAAAACCCATGATAGCTTGAAAAAGAACATTAGCAGCTATTTGCTAGATTCTAACAGCAGATGACACAATTATATCAAGACAATAGAAAAGGAAAGAACCTCATCCTTTGGTAGGAATGGTAATACTGGAATAAGAATCTCTATATCCTGCAATCAACCACAAGTGAACATATATTAGCTAATAGCTTCACCTCTGTTGCACAGTTAAGGAAACAATAGATATACCTTTAGTTTGGAATCATATAACTTCCTAATGGTAAAAAGTAGTTCTGAAGAGGGAATCGTCCCATCCGTCAGTGTATGCAAAACCTGATGCAGAAAATTAATTATAAAAAAAGGAGGTATTGTTACTTTTCATCTTTTGCATGGTGACAGTCAAGTAATATAGTTGATAAGCAAAACCTGCATTAGGAGGTTCTTGCTTCCACTTGGAGGATCTGAAATGATTTCAAGAAGATCTGATGACGAGCCCATAGTACGGACGAGTATTGGGATCTGGCGATGAACTGCCTGCATTATACAGCATAAGAAGCAAAAGCTTATAGCCGGAACAACAAGAATTGACAAACAAACAAGAATTGACAAACAAGTTTAATTAGGTTCCTAATCAAACCTGCTTAACTGTCTTTGATGTGCTTTTATAGATAATAAATATTTGGCGGAAAAGGGAGTGCTTCTGTCAATGAGATACAATTAAAATGTTAATATACTTAGAAAGGGTAAACACTGGGAATAAAGAAGGGTCTAAATTAAAATAAAGTAACACCTTGGTACATAAGGCAAAATACAGTGACATGCACCGCTGGACCTCGGAGACTGAAAGGGAGGACACACTCTGACATGTGCTCGATTGATGAGTATCAGAAGAAATATCTTTACTGTTCACACTCACTGAGGGATGTTCATCCGCAGGTTTTTCTAGATGAGAATCCTGCAAAACAAATGTAATTATATTATAGCTATGCAGTTATAAAAAATGTATCTTTGGATTGGCCTCATGTGGAACTCCATGTCAGCAAAGCAAAAAAGCAATACCTTCTGCATTTCAGTGACTGATCCTTCAGTATCCATTCTTTCTGTTGCATCACCACTTATTACAGAGAGCAATGTTTCTTTTGCAAAATCTTCAATTTGTTTAGCAATGGATGATATTGGATAAAGCTTGTTTGCCACCTGGAAAATGAAATAGACCCAGAAAGGTAAGACACAATTAAAAAGACTGACTTGTTACTTCAATAAGAAGTTATGTTTTAATTACCAGTCGTATTGCTTTCATACGCACTTCCTCCAAATGATGAACCGCACTCTTTCAAAGGTAAAAAGTAATCAAAGTCAATTAAGAGTAAGTAAAAGAGAAAATTTCAGTTCATTTCCTTAATTAATAATGCGCTCCTACTAACCAAAAATAATAAGAAGCAGAGACAGTGAATAAGGAATTTATAAACAGGATAAAATGAATGAAGCTAAAGAATTATTGCATCCAAAAATTGGAATTCAAAAGCTCACAGCTAATAACTTCATATCAGAAAATGTGGACCATGCCAAAAGAAGAAGAAGATCAACTAGCTTATTTTGTCGCAATTTATTTTTGTTAAATCTTCAAAATATTTATGGAGAATTTTACCAAAGATTAATCAACAAACTCAATATTTCAACCACAAATCAGATAAAAGTCAAGCATAGGTCAATAAGGATGTTTGTTTATTTACTTCGTGTGCTTGGAGAGAGGGCTAACAAATATAAGAAGAAAACATGCAATTTTCAAAAACAAACAGAACAAAGGTAGAAATAACAAAAGGTAGAAATAACAAAAGGTAGACACTACGCTGTAGGGAAACAACACAAACAGATATCATGAAGTTGGTGGTTAAGAGAAGAATACCTGTAAGGCAACTTTCAAGCAGACATCTCGAATAGAAGGCCTCAGCATAATCAATCTCCACACAGCACTTAGACCTTGAGTTACTCGATCCCCAGTCTGTAACTCCTCAGCTTTATCACAGTTTCCAGGAGAACACATGTCCTCTAACAATTTTAAAACTGACTTGGGCAGATCAGGAGCTTCATCAAGCAATCTACTTAATGATTTGTCTGAAGGAGGAAAAGAATCTCTAAGCGTTTCCGCCTGCACTATGAAAAAAATTGCTGAATGTTTGCCTTAGAGAAGGACAAGTGAAGTTAATATCGCAACTGGACACACACCACAGTAAGAAGGAAGTTTTCATATTCAGAAGCTGCAGTTGTAGAAGAAAAGAAGTCCCGATCTTCTGCTTGCTCGCCATATAACCTGTAGAGGACACGCAAGGTCAACTCGTGTCCCTGAAGACATCCAGTAGTGACTGTCAGTTGGTAAGTATTTGATTTTGGATTTTATCTAAAAGATAATTAGTGCTTTTCATTCATAGAAACATATTGCATTAGACATAAGTTGATTCGCAGAAACAGTGGTCCACCTTATACTTCTAGCCACACCTCAAAACCATCTAGTATTGAGCATGCCTTAGCCAACAAGTGTGCTGCTATGAGCACCCAAAATACCACAATGATCTTTTTTATTAACTAATAAATTCCAACACAAACCTAAAAGACAAGACATGGTGATGGCCACCAAGTAGTACAACATGGAAAAGTTTAAATCCTGAAGCTCACATACACACAGACGTGTCCAGGCTCCAGATGTCAAATTTGTCTGCTTTTCAAACATAAAAATTATCTTAAAGTTCCCAGCAGCACATGTGCGTAAAGAAGCTATAAACAAGTAGAAAACAACAACAGCAACAACAACAACAAAGCCTTAGTCCCAATTTTTTTTAGGGATCCGCTATGGATCCTCAACATATTGTCGATTAGTTAAGGGGCCACATGTATTCTTTTCCTCTATTTTATTCTATCTAAAGTCATACTCTTTGTTAATTCCCTAATTGACATGTCCTTTCTTATAAACAAGTAGTAAACAAAACTCGAAAAATTTGCATACCTCATGACCCATATAATCTTCCAAGATATGCTTTTGTAAAAGTTTCCATGGGTCTAACTCCGAGGGAAACTGCAAAAGAAATTCAAATACATAAACCAATTAATAAAGAAATGTTGAGTGCATATAAAATGGAATGGTATGAGGCCATACGACAATTTTGTATCATAGAACTTTTTATATATACATATTTTACATAATAAAACAGTCCTTCAGTACAAATGATATTAACATATTTCAGAAACTAGAAATTTTACCTCAACCCCTAAATATGCAAGCAGTGAAAAGCGAACTTGTGAACCTCCAGCAACTGCAACTTGCCTATATGCCTCAACAATATGAATGAAAGCCATTTTTTGCAAATAATCCTTCTGTTCATCATCAAGGTAAACAACAGGCGCTGACATCTTGGGCAAGACAAAATTACAAGACAATCCAACAGAAGTTGCTGTTGATGTGACCAGGCTGCTGACATCTGTAACAGCTGCTTTTGGGCTGAGCTCCTCAGACTTGTCTGTTGACAAAGATGGAAGTAACTTCAGTGTTGACTGACCCACACTTGTAACTTGCTCTTGACCAGCTTCTTCTAAGTCAGTGGAGGCCATGGAGGATGTAACAAGCGCCTCTGACATTCCATCAGTATGAGCAGAAGAATCCAGGCCAGGTATCTCACTCTCTAGATCCCCCACATCATGGATATCAGATGAAATAGGAAAGCAGCCTTTCTCCATTCCAGATGAAACAACAGAGGAAACTGGTAAATCAGTGGGCAACAATGCATTTTCAGATCCATGGTCCAAGCCATCACATGGAAGAACACTATCAGCTTCAGCCACAACATCTTCTTTCTCATCACAAGGTTTCTGCTGTTTTAGCATGGCAAGAGTGAAAACAGAACAAAACTTAATAAAAAAGCAGAGTAAAAAGAAATACAATGAAGCACGTGAAATCATTAGTCTTTGACATTATTGGAGACAAAAAAGAAAGAATGTGAAGCTCTCAGAATCAAAATTATAAGAATCGTACCACTATATCATTGGACTCTGACTGCTGAGCATTTAACAGTGAAGCTATTGGTGGGAAAGTACTAGAAAGTGATAGAACATCTGCTATAAACGATGGAGGATATTTAGCTTTAGAATCACTACCAACTATGGTCATGTTTAGCAGCGACTCTTCACCTCCTCCACCTTTGGAATGATTGGGAGGAAGGTGTCGCATATTAGCCATCACTACCTCTGCTAGCAAGTCAGCAGAGATGCTTGAGATAAGAATCTCTAAAGAACCAACGGCTTTTTCACCTTGTGCAACCAAGGCGCCAAACATAGCTACGAGTTGCTGCACAGGTCCATTATCACCATCTCCTTTGGAAGTGGTTGGTCCAATTGAAGAAATGTCATCCTGAGACATCGTGTTATTCTTATCTGACTCTCTAGTCAATTCCTCTGAGGCACTAGGTGTTGGTCTGACACGCTTTCCAGGCACATTTTCATCTTCAGCCAGATCACTGCTGTCTGGTACTCCAGCTCTTTTGCTCACCAAATTAACGTCCACAACATCACATGATTTAATTGTGGGTTTCTCTTCCTATAAAATGTGTAAAACGTTATCGACAACATCCAGGGGAATGTGAATCTATCCATACATACCTCTGAATAGAATGGGAAGGAAAGTTGAGAAGTACCTTAATAACTGGTGAATCTTCTTTCCCTTCCCCTAGACTTCCATTAATCTTGCACACTTCCGGAATAGCTTGGTCCGTCAACCCTCCAGCTTCCATATCTCTCATGGCACCAATCAACCGATCCCGCCACTGCGGAAACCAAAAACTCCCTTAGTAATCAGTTCTGTGTAAAAAAGCAAAAATTCTATGTAGAAACTGCACATTTCAAACAGATGACAAACCCACAGTATGAGAGTTCAACAGATAACAATAATACTGCAATTACTTAAGGGAGGAGTAATGTGTTGATGCTATGTTAAAGGCACTGTCCATTGGATGTATAAGTGAATTACTGACACACCACAGAAACTTCATTTAATACAATATAAGCTAAAAGAAATAGAGCATCTTAAACAATTAGACTCTGCTGATCTATTCATCAATCTCC
Organism: Castanea sativa; assembly: GCF_040712315.1. Classification (NCBI taxonomy): domain Eukaryota; kingdom Viridiplantae; phylum Streptophyta; class Magnoliopsida; order Fagales; family Fagaceae; genus Castanea; species Castanea sativa. The sequence continues at coordinate 14,987,107 of NC_134021.1, read as the reverse complement.
AAGATAAACCCATTATCAGCTGAGAGTCCTGCAGCAATTATTGAATAACTAAGGAAGAAAGACAGAAGATAAATTGAGGTGGGGAGCATGATCACAGCACCATATATCCCATGAAAACAAAAACAACAATAAGAATAACACTACCACACAACAATAACCAAAACATAAACAGTAAACTTTGAAAACCAAGGGACATAAACAATTAACTTACTTAGTTGGGATTAGGGCCTAGTTAAGGAACATAAACAATTATATCCAGGACATAACAAGTCTATAGATAGTGGTAAAGGATTATCTAAAAGATACGATATACCCAAAAGAAATTGTCTTACAAAGACACAATTGGCAAATAAGGCATTAAGTAGCTGGAGATATGGCTTCATTGCATAAAATTATCAGTTTGGGAGTATAATCCCAAGAGGACTACAAAAGATAATAGTGATTAAATTTGTTTCTAAATCTTTGTTGACATTTATATCTATATCTTTATATATTGAAAAAAAAAAAATAGGTCCAAGATCAACAACCAATTTTTTTTTTTTTTGATAAGTAATGAAGATGTACATTCAAGAACACTACCTTATGCAGAAAGTCATAAGGCAGAGAAAAAAATTATAGAAAGAGAAGATAAAAACAAGAAAGAAAATATACTAATTACAAAGGAGAGAGCTAAGGAACATAAGGAGAGAATCACTAGAAGTGTCCCCAAGCCCTAGACCAGTAAAAAAGGGAGCCACTGAAAGAAGTCAATAGCTGGTCGTCAGAACTTTCCATGTCCTCAAACGTCCTCCAATTTTGCTCCCTTTAAAGACACCACATTAAGCACAACGGAGCTCAATTCCAAATGCTAGACGAATGCTTTCCAGGCCAATTCTACCAACCAAAGAGAGTACCCACAACTGATCTTGGCAAGACCCATGAAATCCCAAAAGATCTAAAAACCAAACTCCACAACCGGTAAGCCTTACCACAATGAAGTAGCAAATGATCTACCATCTCCCCATTATGACACATAATGTACCAGTCAACAAAATCCATCCTTCTACCCCTCAAATTGTCATCTGTAAGGATCTTATCCCATACAGCAATCCACACAAAAAAAGAAACACGCCGAGGAGCCTTAACCTTCCAAACACCTTTTCAAGGAAAAATAATGAGCAAGGGACCTCTTAACTTATTATAAAACGATTGGATACCAAAATTCTCATTCTTCGTCAACTTCCATCGCATACGATCTCCATTCTTAGTGGGAGGTAAATTAGAACCCAAAGTACAAAGAAATTCATCCACGCCACCCATTTCCCAATCATTTGGTCTCCGAATGAAACGAACATCCCACCTTCTCTGTTCCTCTATCTCCAACCATTCAAGAGAAGAAGCCACTGCTGCCTCTTTATTGGAAGCAATCTCATACACAACCGGAAAGGTCAATTGAAGTGGACAATCCCCACACCAATGATCTGTCCAAAGGGGATTGGGGTTATGCTTATATGTGAATTTATACATATAGGATGGATTTTGTTGATACACATTTAGTAGACATATAAATGCATACATACACACACACACACTCATAGTGAGGGGCTGGATGGGCATTGGGGTTATGCTTATATGTGTATTTATACATATAGGATGGCACGTAAAAAGTCACATAAGTAATTATCAATAAATATTAAATATCAAAGATTTTAACAATCAATCAAAAATGAAAAGAAAACAGAAAAAAAAATTAAAATTAAAATTATATTACAGGAAATCATTAAGTTCAAAAGTTTTATATATGTGATGCATGCCACGGGCAACCTTAAGGCATAATCTAGTAACCTTATCAGTACCTCTCCTTGTCTCAAGGCAAACCTCAGGGTATCAACATCAATTAATGTTCTTTTCAAAGTTATAATATATCCGACAATAGGTAACCATATATTGGAAAACTTTGGTAAATCTCATACTGTTCCATAAACAGAGGAAAAAGTTAAAAGCCTATTTGCTGCAAAACTTGCAAACTTAAAATCTAGTCCTACCACAAGCATGTTTTTTAAAACAAGGGAAGGGGATAGTAAATACAGTATCTTAAGAACATCATCAAGTATGTGTGCAGTATAAAAAAGATTACCGGTGCAGCACCCGGGTGTGTACAGTTCAAGCAGGTGAGGAAGGCATTTTTAAGAGCATACTTTGCTGCAGAAACACGCATTCCATTGACTACAGAGCTCGAGGGATCCAAACCAAGTAAAACAGGCAGAATCCTTCCATAAAATGCAGGCCTTTGCTTTGCGATTGTTGAAAGACTGGTAAGAAACATGTAGAAAATATAAAGAATGACAAAGCAAAAACTGCAGTACCATAACCTAACTGATTGTACAAAAAGATACTAGCAATCTAGAGCAAGTACAAACTATGAAATCTTGGATAAGAATATCCATATAAACCACACATTTCTAAATGAACATGACATAGGAAAATCATGTTCTTCATCAATTATTTAGACCCAAGTCTACCTATAATGGTATATCCATGGTTCTCTGTCCAAATAGAGCCTGGTAACTAAGCTGGGATGCATGGGTGCGGCTCCAGGGGTGCCGCACCGGCGTCCAACACGCACAGATGTGCCGTGCAGCCATTGACGTGGCTGCACGTGCATCCGCAGCAAATCCCCTTCTTCTTCTTTTTTTTCAATTTCCGATTCGGGCCGATTCAGTCAGAAACAGGCTGAAACAGCCCCGAATCGGTCCAATTCAGGCCGAAATAAGTGTTTTTTTATGAAATAAAATAAAAAGTAAAAAAACAAGGCAAAACACACCGTTTGACTCTAGTGTTTTCTTTCCTTTTTGTTCACTTTACATGTCTTATTTGTTTATTTGTTTTTTTTTTTTAAAGTTCCCAAATAATTTGGTGATTGTATCAATTTAAATAATGACTTATCATTAAAAAATATTATTATTTTGCAAAATTTACCTCCCCTAAATATCAGCTATAAATATTAAATTGATCCCAAAGGTTCCTTATTTACTATTGCTCTTAAGTTGGTATATGTTTACCATTATATGAAAAAAATATACTTAGCAATATAAATAACAATATATTTAATAATTTTTTAATAAACATATCCCGTCGCACCCGCATACTACTTTTTCAAAAATTGCCAAGTCGCCGCACCCACACCCACACCCACACCCACACCCACACCCATGCTTCCTAGTAACTAAGCAAGGCAAGGAATAGGAAAAGCCACCCCCTCCCCCTCTTGGGGCGGAAAATGTACACTGTGTCTTCTACGAGAAATATAACCTTTTTAGGGGGGATTATCAAATGTCTTAACAACTATTTTTCATTTATATAACTTTCAAATTAAAAATATAAAATTGATAGTTACAAATGGAGAGGGGGTATCTGAACCCTAGACGTTTCCATTAGAATATCAAAAGATGGCATTTGAGCTACAAAGTTCTTGGCTATTTTATTTGAGCATTTCATTCAAAATAGTAATTTAAAGTTAGGTACAAGTGAAAAAGGATATTTTCTGTCTTTGAATTTTTTTTTTATTGTGTATACATTTCTTAGAAAATAAAATTGAAAACTCAAACAATCAATGCCATTTTTAAGTATCAACCTATAGAGAGAGTGGGCACTTAGAAATCCAATTGTCTCAATTAACAGCAAACTTGATTTAGCAAACTCTTGCATAAAAGATGAAAAAGCATATGACCAAGAATAGCAAAATACCTATTGATAAGCACTACGATCATTGAGTTGCTAAGAGATTTCACTGTTGGAAACCTGAGTTGATCAAGCAATAAACCCAAACGTTGACTGGCCTCAATTGACAAATCACCAACATTAAGTATTGGATGACCACCACGAAGCCAAGAAATGTTGAATTTTGCAAACTTTCCTACAAAGTAGGTCAGCATGCTGTATAAGCAAATGCAAGTTGTTTGAATTCTATTGTATTCACATATCTAAATGGCATTTCCTTGCCTTTCAAGCCTTCTGAGCCTGAAATGCAAAGTAAAATCTTATTACCATCATGAGGAGGGGGCTCTGAAGAGCCATTAGGATCAGGTGTGTAAAGAAGAATGACTGCCTCAACAAACTTCAGTGCCAGCAACCTCGTCCCACCACTTCCTGTCTGGCAAACATTGCGTTACAATGAATAAAACACGCACAATATCCAGTTTGATGTTATCATAAGATCATTGCTTACCTGAAAAGCTACTGAGTATATATTTTCCTTGAGTGTTAACACCCATGACCATGATGACTTCAGTGAACTGTCCAACTCACTTGAGTATAGGCCCTGAACATCAAAGACACAAGCACTTAAGTAGTAAAAGGTTGTTCCAGAAAAATATAGCTGTAAAATACACCATATCCAACAATTCTTATGGCCAATATTTTGCACATAATCAAGTCACAAGATGGTTCATCCATGTGCAACAGTTATCCCTTTTTTATTATTGTTAAGCCATGTACGCACTCAGTGGATATTGAACCCATGACCTCACCCTTCATCCCATTAATATTGGAGGAGAAAGTGCCAATGGAGCTATAGCTTATTGGCAATCCCAGAATTTTTTTGATACATTTTAAGTGGGAGAGGGGGGTTCAAATCTTGGACGTCTCGATTGGAAACACTAAGAGATGTCATTTAAGTTGAAGACATACATGCATAGAAGTGGGAATTTAACAAAGGAATGGCTACAGATAGATATATATTAATGGCTGAAAGGAGTCCACAAAACCAGCCAGAAGTAGTTTAAATAATTAAATATAGTCCCCAAATATATATGTGTGTGTGTAGAGAGAGAGAGAGAGAGAGAGAGAGTTTTAATTAATCATATATCTCTTGCGCAATATTCAAGATAACCAGGCTGAGCTAGATTTACTACTTGGAAATTTTGGTGCAACAGAGGCATTTTAAGCCACCAAATGTTTGAGAAGCCCTTCCACATTGGTTGTTGGTAGAAATCAGAAGGGTTAGCATCTTCAAATGTTTTGGACTTGGGAGGTCCAAGTTTAATTGGAATTGAAGTCCTTTCAAATTTATCATTTCATAACAAAATTGAAAAAAGAGCGAAAAGGTACAGAACAACATAAATAATAAGAAAACACATAAAAGTTTAGCACAAGGTATTAACAGCCCTTGAAAATGTAATAAATACTTTTTGTATTTCAAGTAAGTAATCAATCATAAGTCCGCCTGTGTCTTTACTTAGCGTCAAATATTAGTTAATAGCCAGTCCCAAGCCTGGAAAAGGAATGATTGTTGCAGTAGGTTAACGGCAAGCATAAAATTTAGTCACTCTCTTATGTCTAAAAAGTAATCAATCATGAAAATGAATAGTCATACAAATCATAGTATTGTAATATCAAATGAATTCATAAATCTAATTGCAATAACAACAACATCAATAAATTCAAACATCTCAAATTACACATCAAGAATAAAAACAAACCTGAATTGCAACTTTTTCAAGAATCGAACGAAACAACTCGATACCACAAGTGATGGCTTGTCGAGCAACAGCCGGAGTAGCATCACTCAAAACCGTAATCAACACCGGCATAATCTCCGGTAAGAATTCAAAATGCTTCAATCCAATTTCACCAATCATCCTACATTTTTTTTTAACACAACAAAAACCACACACACAAAGCTTCAACACATTGTTCAAAATACCAGTAAAAACAACAATTACACAACACCAAAAACACAAATTAAATTAACGAAGCCTTATCCAATAGCAACAATAAGCATGAGTTATAGTCTCGTAGAGAAAATATTCAAACAATGAGGCTAGGGTTTAGGAAAAGCGTACTCGGTGACGAACTTGCGAACCGGACCGAACCGGTCGGAGAGAAGAGAGAGGGACTCGGAGACCAAGGCAAGGTCGTGTTGTTGAATCAAATCGCGCTTCAACTGACGCAATGGCTCGAGCTTTGAAGGTATATCCGAGGCTGATTTTGCCGAGCTTATTAGACTCGCGAGGTTTTCTCTCGGGTTCATGGTCATCATCGTGTACTCAAAACTACGATTTCAGAGCAACAACAAAAACCCTAATTTTGAGTGTTTAGAAGGATATGAATGGTGTAAAGGGAGAAGCGAGATTTCGAAATAAGGTTTTCACAACGACGAGAGCACGAGAAGATTGTTGTGTGTGAGAGTCTCACACTCTTCCCTCTACGGCTCACAGTACTGTGCTCTGTATGTGGGATTCGAATCCGAACTTGCTTTCGGTCTGGTCATTGCGTTTATGAAGCAGTTACTCTATTTGGAAATTAGTTCGTATTTGGAAGTTGGGCTGCTTTAAGGCCCAAACTGGCAATCTAAGGTGATAACATTTTGGCCCAATTTTCTTAGAACAAGAAAAACGCTTCCTATATATCTTTTTATTAGATATGGAATTTGAAAATCTAACCATTAGATTTCATGTAATTTATATTCTTAATATGTATATCAAATTTTATTCAAATTAAATACTATTTAGTATTTACTATTTGATCAATAAACTTATTTTTTTAATGCATAATTTTATATTACAAAATTTTAAAATTTAAGAGTGTTTAGATACCGCTTATTTTACTGAAACTGAAAACTTATTACCAAAACGAAGGTACTGTAAATAAAGGTAAAAGTTAGTTGAAATAGTACAGTGGAGCCTATGAATAGTACCAAAAAATGCATGAACAGTACCGTGGGACCCACCATTTTTTCAGCAAAACGTAAAATTTTTTCATCCCCAACGCAATCCAAACGCAAGCTAAAGATTTGATAGATGATATATCTATTAATTTTTTATTTTTTATAAATTTTGCAAGCATGAAAGATATAATAATAACATGCAATCCAATGGTTAGATTTTTAAAATTTACAACTAACAAAAAACATATCAGTGAAATTTGAAGGATTTCACTCTAAACCATTTCCACTCTTTTAGGCCTAGAATCCCATGAATAAGATCAAACCTTATTTTTTTGTATTTGAAAAATATTTAGTATTGACAATACACTTTACATCTTATATTCTATTCTTTCATACAACACATTAGAATAATATTAACTCACAACAAATAAAACCCACAACCACCAATGGCAAGATCCGCCGCCACCAACCATAACCATAATCATTGATATCCTCCAACAAATTTCAAATCCAAAAAACTCAAATCCTCCAATAAAACTCACAAAACCATTTTCGATCCAAAGGACACGACGATAGGGGAAGTCAGAGACTATGTGATGTTAAAGAGAGATTAAAAGAGAGGGATGGTTTTGTTTGAGAAAAGAGAAAGAGAAGTTGAGAGGAGAGAGAAGATGAAGATGAAGATAAATTAAAAAAAAAAAAAAAAAAACTTAGTATCATTTTTATTTTATCTAAATTGAGTAGTGATGGGGTACGATAGAGCCTATCTTGAAGTCGTCCATAGAGGTCGTCCGTGACCTAGCTAGTATTGCAAGAACCCCTGAAAAACCTTACCTATAACCATCTCGTCCAAAGAGGAAGAACCTTGGATGAGGTCCGCGTGACCAGGGAATGAGACGCTCGTCCGAAGTGTCGACAAGCTCGTCCTGAAAGAAATTCGTCAGTAGATGGAACGACCCCTATTTCTAAGCTAAGTACACTCGACAAGGAGATACTAGGACGAGGATATCATACTTGGGAAAATTTCCAAGTGGAATGTGACAACTCCTTATTTCACGCGTAACTTCTGGTAACCGTTGCGTAAGAAGTATATAACTCCTAAACGATTATGGAAGTTATCTTTACACCTCCTTGAATCCAGGGGAGGTTATAATTGCGATAACCGTCTATTAGAACACTATATAAATGCTCATTCAGACAGAGCAAAGGTACATTTTTTACTGCTCCCAAAAAGTTGGAACTCCAAAAATATAGAGAGAAAACTAACTTCGCCATCGGAGGGTTCTTAGCCGGCAACCCCGGTCACCTTTGATCGCTTTTCTTTCTTTTTCAGGCCATTGAGAGAGCAAGTGGTCTTTTCAAGTCCGAAGCATCCAGCCTACTGATTTTCTTTGCATCATCAAGTAGCATTTAGAGCGCTAGCAATGGGTAAAGGTATTCCATCTCAATTGCTTATATTTCCTATTTACGACAATGTTGTAAAATTATGAAATTCTCAAAATTCATAACATTCAAATTCCCAATCTCTCTCTCTCTCTCTCTCTCTCTCTCTCTCTCTCTCTCTCTCTCTCTCTCTCTCTCTCTCTCTATATATATATATATATATATATATATATATATTTTTTTTTTTTTTAAAGCCAAAACTAAGAGAAAATTTAATTAGATTTCAATTGTGGGCTAATTTTGTGTAATGTGTCTACTTAAGTTTTTCAATTTTTTTGTCAAGTGAGTTAATGAGTGCAAAATACTAAAAGTGCAAAAAACTAATCATATATCTTCTCAACAAAAATCACCACATGTTCTATCTTATTAAAAATCAGAATAAAAATGATTATAAATAGTATTAAACTTAGGTAGGAATTTTAACATGCATCTAATTATGTTTTTTTTTCTTCTAATAATTCGATTGATTAAGTACATTTTTATGATAAAAAATGTGTTTATTTTTAAATGAATCAATGCATATGCAACTATACATGGGTTACAAGCTAATTAAATATAATGCTCAATTCTTCAAAATAATTTTAAAACATCACAAAAAGTTGAAATATTTATTTTAAAAAATTAAGTATTAATTTTTACATCTTACATGAGTGTGATAATAGCATTTTACAATAGCCCCTCCAAATCCTTGTTTGGAAGTCTTAATTAGTTGCTATAAATATAAAGACGTAGTTGAGAGAAAATTCAATTAAATTTTAAATTCGAGTCTAATTTAGTATCAGGTATCTTATCTAAAATTTTTAATTTTTATGACAAAATTAAATTAGATTTTCAATTAGAGTCTTTTTTTGCACCACATGTCCCATATAAATTTTTTTTTTCCACCGAGTGAGTTATTAATGCAAAAGTTGAACAGTAAAAACAAATGGAAAAAAGAAAGGTTTGGTTCGACTTTGATAAGGTATTAACGTGAATATTGGCAATGGGGATCGGGGAAAATAAAAGAATAAATAGATAAAAGATATGATATTTATATTTTTGTTGGACTTAAGAGTGTGTTTGGGAAGTGATAAAACCCACAACTTATTAGAGTTTTTAGCTTATTTTTGCTACTATTCATGGGTCTCATTGTACTTTTTGGTACAATTAATGGATCTCACTGTACTCTTCAGCTAGTTTTTAGTTTTTTCTCTATAGTACTTTCAGCAAAAAATTTTCAATTTCAGCTAAATAAGTTGTTTACAAATGAACCCTTAGGCTTCTCATCTGGACCAAATCTAAATTAACAGTGAACTAAACTCTACCACAATAGAAAATTAATAACATTTCCTATCAATATTTTTTTTAATTCTTATAGCATTATTATTATTATTATAAAATTATAGTGGTTGGATAAACTAAAATTGAGAATTTCATGAATAACAATTTAAATGATTTTTTTTTCCATTTGTTTCAAATAAATTTATACTATTTATTTTAGAAGTAAGTAACTATTTCATATTTTCAAATATATAAACATTATATGTATTATGTATAAATTTGGTAAAATTTTAAGACGCTTGCATATATACGAGGTTACAAACTAGTTTCCTATTTGCAATATTATCAAATTCTCACATAATATTTGCACTTCCTGTAATTCCTAACTGAATATGCTCAGTTTTTCATAATACTTTTAAAAATCACAAATAGAATCTAAAAGTTAGTTTATCACAAAATTGTGTTAATTGTTCGCAGAAAAAAGAAAAAAAAAATTTTGAAGGTCGAAATCAAGCTAAGGCTTATTGCCGTGTTGGTAACTTGGTATACATAAAATAGATTTAATGTTCCGATATTGTTTACACCGCCCACACAAAAACTGAATAACTCGATCTTGTAAAATTTAAAAAACAAACGGTTTGGATTTCGCCCACGTCAATTAGAAAACTACAAGGAATCGGACATGAAAGGCAGTCTATAAATTAGAAAGCAAATTCCTAGCTAGAGGCACGGTAGATACTCATACACGTTCGTCTGTTCTCTGCTCCTGCTATTGCTGTTGCCATGTCTCTCTTGAAGTCAAGAAAAAACCTTTCTTTGGTTCCACATCGCAAAAGAAGAAAAGAAAATCCGACCCAATCATTAGAACCATTGCATGAATCGATCAACAAACTCCCTGATGCTCTGTTGTTGGAGATTCTTTATCGACTCCCTCGTCGATCTGCTCATCGATTCAAATCCGTCTCAAAGCACTGGTCTTCTCTTATTTCCAATCCTTACTTTGTTCGCGGCTTTATTCACCACCGCCATCAATTCAATAAATCAAATTCATCGGGCTCGAACTCAAACCCCTTTACACTTATGTTACAGTATTGTTTTAGATCGACTAAAAAAATCCTGATTCTTCCATCCAATAATTCTGGGGACTCTGACTTTGGTGATGATTTTCTCAACTTTCTTCCCTGTATCAAACGAGGAGTAAGGAAAGATTATCACTATATAATCACAGCGTCGTTCAACGACCTATTGTTACTATACAGCGAAGTTAAGGAAGACTTTATTTTAAATTTTAAGCCAGGTTTTTGTGAGTACTGCGTCTGCAATCCGCTTACAAAACAATGGATCACGCTCCCTCACCTTCCCTTCAACAGTAACAAGGACGACGTTATAGTTGGCTTTGCATGCGATCCATATAGTTGTGATAAAGAGCAGGGATGTAAAACCCATGCACATTACAGATATAAGGTGGTGCGCATTCATTCTCCCACTCAACCCAACACTACTCAATTACGTATGAAGATTTTTTCTTCCGACACAGGAGAATGGTGCAACTCAGTTGTTTCATCACCTCGGGGACTGAATTCGTTCAATTTGATATCTAAGAATGCTGGTGTTGTTGTTTGCAATGCGATGTTGCATTGGGTGGATTGTAACTATGAGGGACTCCAAGGCATTGTTGTTTTCGACCCATTCAACGATGCAGAACGATGCCGTTATATTGATCCACCCATTGGCTTTTCGTCTAGAAAAGGCTCAGTCTCCCTTGGTGTGTTTCGAGGGCATCTTCGGATGATCCAACATCCTTCTCCATGGAGTTACTGGTCCGGTCCCAATGCTCAAAGTTTTTCTATTTGGGAACTGGAGGATTATGATAATGGAGGTACATGGTGCCTGAAACACAAAGTTTATTTCAAGGACATGATTTTAGAACATCCCGTTCTTGCTAAGTTAGTGAAGGAGTCTTCATCACCGATCGTGTTGTTGCCAGCTTTCCACCCAAATGATGAAAAAATATTCTTCTTCAAACTCCGCAATTACATTCTTAGGTGCAACTTGCAAACGATGGTGTTGGAAATTGTCGACGAACTAGAAAAAACGAGGGAAAACTTAGTTTACAACGCGAAATCTGTCTTCCTACTTGAGCAACAATCATGGCCAACACCAGTTCCTCCCCTCCCATTGAAGTTCAAATAGCATTCCAAGCATGAAGTTTAAATAGCGTTTCAATTTGTCTCAAGAAGCATGAATGAAGTTTAAATGTTGTTAATTATTTGAATGTTAGTCCCATTGTTATTTATTTAACCTTTTAATCTTTCATTCTCCTACAGTACTCACAACTCACAAGTATTAGGATTCTCTCTATTGAAATAGATCAATTTAATTTTAAATATCGTGGTACTTTGTATATATTTAGATTGGAAATAAAATCTTATCTATAAAATAAATTCTCTCGATTTTAAGCGAATAAGATCATGTTTCAAGCTTTTAAAGTATCTAATGCTTCTTAACCGTCAAATCTAGAAAATAAAAAATTTCAATTGTGAAACTCTATCCATTTCATGTAAAATAAATGGCATCACGTTCTATTCAACAAGCCAAGAAAGCACTAACTTGATAATTTAATTAGCAATGTCTTGGTTTTGTTGCTGTTACTTCAGGTCCATTATGGCAGCTACGAAGTTGCTTAAATCTTATTTACTGGCATTTCACATTTTTTTAAAGATTGTAAAACCAAATATTATCATTATTGTGTTGAGGAAAAATAAAATAAAGTGTTCTACATCATTCTGACACTGTTCTTCCACATCTCATTCAGATTAATAAATAATGATCTGTTAGCTTCACTAAAAAATTAATATATTTTACCTTTTTATCTTTTCCACAATTGATCTTTAAGAAAAAAAAAATTTATGCATATGTTTGGTGGCCGGATTGAGGTCCAATGCAAAAGTCCTATCCATTGCACCATGTAATTACCATATTCATATGAGATGAAAAAGTTAATAAGATAAAAAAAAAAAAAAAATTTTAAAAAAAAAGTGAAATGGTGAAAAAGTTTTGTTGTTGTTGTTGTTGTTGTTGTTAATTATGCATTAGTTTTTACATCATACATAAGTGTGGTAATTTCATATTGCAATAGCCTTCCAAATCCGTGTTTAGCAGTCTCAACTACCCGTTTATATATATATATATATATATATATATATATATAGGCAAAAATATATTTTTGGTCCCTATATTTTGGGTCAATTCCCATTTTGGTCTATAAATTGATTTTGCTACTATTGTAGTCCCTAAAAAAAAAAATCAATTTTATTTTAGTCCCTACCGTCAACTCACTAACAAAAAAGTTCTACGTAAAAGATGTAGTGCATAGGTGGCATATTAAATGCTGACATGACTAATAAAATAATAATAATAATGCTAAGTTAGCATCCATGTCAGCATTTTAATAAATAAAAAAAGCCACCTTAGAAAATTAATCATTTTTTATGGGGAGAAAAATTAATCAATTAAAAACACAGTTCAGCACTAAAATAAATCAAAAATTATATATATATATATATGTGTGCGCGCGTGTATATATATATATATATATATATATATATATATATATATATTTTTTTTTTTTTTTTTTTTGAAAAAGAGAGCTTTACACTTAAATCAAAATAGATATAAAAATTGGAACTTATTTTTCATAAATCAATCATACCAATATAAATAAATAAACGGATATAATGCATAGATAAATTAAAAATTAAAAAAATATGAGAACAAACGGATCTAGAGGCTTACTTTAGTTTCCATGGTATTTTTGAAGAAACTCTAGAGAGAGAGAGAGAGAGAGAGAGAGAGAGAGAGAGAGAGAGAGAGAGAGAGAGAGAGAGAGAGAGAGAGAGAGAGAGATCTTGGTGTTGAGGAGACAAGAGGCATGAACGATGTCATCGGTGTTGCCATCCTCTAAGCTTGAATCTCGAATCTTCGAAGCTCAAATCTTCAACCATCTCTGTTGATCATCCTCAAAGCTCGAATCTTCAACCATTGCTGTTTCCATCAGCTGGTTACTCTCTCTCCCTTTCGCTTGTTTGATTGGCGATGGTGGTATATGGTTTGATTGGGTTTTTCAGGGTTTTCGTGGGGTTGGGTTTTTCCAACAATGGTGGTAGTGGATTTAATCAGTGATGATGGTAGTGGATTTGATTGGATTTTTTAGGGTTTCCGTTGGGGTGGGTTGTGGTCGTGGAGATTGGTGTGGCCATGGGTCTTGGATTGTGGATCTTGGATTCGTGTTTACAGGTTTCGTTGGAGGTGGCTGGGTTTTTCTAGGTTTCCGTGGGGGTGGGTGGTTTTTTTTTTTAATGTGAATTTGTATGTTTTTCCGGGCTTCTTCTATGTTTGTTTCCCAATAAAATTTTTGGGTTTATGGGTTTATTTCTTGGATTTATGGGGTTGTTAGAATTTTTTGTACTGAGATTAATTATGAGTGGGTTGGCTGGTTGGGTTTGTCTTGATTTAGGGAAGAACATGAAGCATGAAGTTCATGTTTTAGGGAAGAAGAAGAACAATGCTCTTTCAAAAAAATAATGAAAAGCAAAAAAAAAAAAAAAAAACTTATATCTAAGGTTTTTTTTAATAAAAAATTATTTCATTATTTGTTTTTTTAATTTTCTAAGGTGGCTTTTTTTATTTATTAAAATGCTGATATGGATGCTAGCGTGTCTTTTTATTATTAATTTATTAGTCACGTCAGCGTCTAACATGCCACCTATGCACTCCGTCTGTCACATAGGACTTTTTTTTAGTGGCCGGTTGACAACAAGGAGCAAAATAAAATTGATTTTCTTTTTTTAGAGACTACAATAATAACAAAATCAATTTAAAGACCAAAAGTGTATTTTCACCGCACGCACATATATGCCAAAGCTGAGAAAAAAAAATTAATTAAATTTTAAATCGGAGGCTAATTTACACTCCTCATTTACTCAGGCAAGAACATCCCACCTGTCACAATGCTAACAATTTTTCTATTTGGGAACTCGAGGATTATGATAATGGAGGTAAATAGTGCCTGAAACACAAAGTTTATTTTAAGGACATGGTTACAGAGCATCCCAATCTTGTTGAAATAACGAAGGAGTCTTCATCACCGCTCATGTTGTTGCCTGCTTTTCATCCAAGTGATGACAAAACTCTCTTCTTCAAATTCCACAATTACATTGTTATGTGCAACTTGCAAACGATGGTATTGAAAATTCTCATCCAACTACGAAATAGGGAACCCTTAGTTGACCACGCGAAATCTGTCTTCCTACTTAAGCAACAACCATGACCAACACCAGTTCCTCCCCTTCCATTGAAGTTCGAGCAGCATTCCAAGCATGAATTCTGAATAGCATTTCAATATGTCTCAAGAAGCACGAAGTTTGAAAGTTTTTAATAATTTGAATGTTAGTCCCATCCCATTGTTATTTATTCAACCTTTTACTCGCAAAAAACACTTGGATTTGAATGTATATCCTTATTCTGATCCTCTCCATGCAAACTATTTTTGGTTTTTAGCAGTTATCACGGAGTTGAAGGCCATCATATTTATATGATTGAAGTAGGTGCTTAAATTTTTTTGTTCAGATTGTGAGAAGTAGGGCATTGCTTTTTTAGTATGTAAGAACATTTGTGCAGAGCCATGAAAGGACAAAAATTCAAATTCTTTTATTTTTCCTTTTAAATTACAGTTGATGCTTTAATAAAGTGAAATTATATATGTTTTGGCACAATTATCTCCAATATGAATTCTGTAACAATTGAGTGTACCTTCAAAAGTGTGGTGATCAGATTGTCCTTTTAGTTGTCTACTGCACACAAGTTTTTGCATTAATTTTGCTTTCTAATTAAGGTTTGGCAGTGTGTCTTGGATGTATTTTCTTTGATTGTGAATACCCAATATTAACTTGTTATAGCAACGAAATGCCTCCAACTTTGTCATCAAATGATGCATCACAGAATTTTTTTTTTTTTTTTGCATCGCAAAGGGTTAACTTTCATCAATTTCAAAGTAGTTTTGCTCCTACTCAGGAGTTGAATTTGCTTATAATTTGGGAATATGCAGGTACATGGTTCATGATACACAAAATTTACTTCAACGGACATGATTTCAGGATATTGAATTCATCTATGTAGAGACTCGTCTTAGAAGTCAAATCAATACAAAAAAACTTGTCACCAAAACTAAATTCAGGTCATTCTACGATTAGTTTAGATTTACTATCCCAAATCAGCCACATTGCCAACACAAAACTCACAAATCTTTTTCTAGGTTATGTCGTCATCTAAATAATTATAAACCACAATTAAGTTTTTATAATAACAAATCTAGTCATCTAAATAATTATAAACCACATTTAAGTTTTTATACTAACAAAGCTAGACAAAAACAAAGGTTTCAAACTAATAAACAAAATAAGCAAAAACAATTATCAAAATTTGTTAGGTGGCAACCTAAAAGAAATTCGGTATGGATTTTGAGCTAACTATGATTAATTGTTTATATATTTAAATTTTGTTGTAGAAAATGATAGTGTAAAATGCCTCAAAACCAAAAGGAAAAAAATAAATAAAATGATTGAATATTACAATTCTTCGTCTAAATTATTCCATTTTTAACCTATGAAACACCCCCAAAAATACGTCCCGATAGTGTTGTAAATGGAACTTGAGACCTCCAAGTTTATGACACATCTTTCAAGTCCATTGAGTTAGCCTACAATTCAAGTGTCTTAAAATACTATACTCATTGTTGATGTTAGAAAAATGTTCAAATACATTTTCTAAATAAATAAGTGAATCAAACAACTTCACAGCATGAGCTTTCATCCCACCACGCTGATAGTCCTTTTAACTCTTCTATGATGCCATTACCGTCTATCTTGATCACTAAATCCCACTGCCACCAATTACCAGTACCACTCAAACTACCCTTTGCTCGATCATTGTCTCCCGCCCTTTGTCATTGAATGTTGGCCGCCACAAGGTCTTCCTATTATCACTGATCACTGACCAACGAATTGGCATGATAGTGATAATGAGAGATGTTGGGCTTTGTGGAGCCTAGTTGTGTTTGATTCGGTTGACAACCCGACCCCACCTGAATAATGTTGTGTGATTTTTAATGGGAGATTTTCTGAGGCTTAATCCATAGAGTGGAGGCTTAGCCCATTTTGTAGCCTACTGTGAATCTTGTGTGCAGGATATAGAAAAACGTTGTTTTGGTGATTAGGGTTTTTTCTGTTGTTGCTTTCAAGAGAGTGAAAAACTGTAGCCGCACTTCGTACTTTTTTCCCTAATAATAGTAAAATCCCTGCAACTCTGTGGACGTAGGCAAATTGCCGAACCACATAAATACTGTTTTGTGCGTGTGATTATTTTTCTTTGACGTGTTTTTTTTTTTTTTTTTTTCACAGGTTGAGAATTTCGTGTTAATTCCCTACAAGAGATTCAGCAGGGTGTAGGAATTCAAATTGTTTCAATCCAATTTCACCAATCATCCTACATTTTTTAACACAACGAAAACCACACACATAAAGCTTAAACACATTGTTCGATACTAGTAAAACCAATAATTACACAACACTAAAAATGCAAACTAAGTTAACGAAGTCTTAGTCTTAGGAATAATAAGCATGACTTATAGTCTTGTATTTTGTTTTAATTTAAATAAATTAACCACAGTGAAAATATTCAAATAATGATTTTTCCGGGTTTATCAAACTTGTAAGGTTTTCTCTAGGTTTCATCGTCATCACTCCGACATCATTAATGTTTGATCTCAGTTTGGACCCCGATTCGACCTAAAAAACTTAAATATCCCATTTTTCTGATTATTTAGACTATTCGGGTTTTAAAACATTGGCTTGTTAAGAAGCTTTTATATATATATAAATGTCAAAATTTTCCTTTTATTTTAATTCAAGATTTATGCGTCCAATGAGTTTTTTGGTAAGATGCAACATAGCACAAGAAAAATGAACACACCCGCACACTCAATTATGACTTCAATGCTAAGATGATACCAAGTACAATTTAACAAATAAATTGAAACACAACCAAATGTTATTGTGAAAATATAAAGATTTCAGCACTTATTTAAAATAGGTTAATAATGTACTTATTTACTTAGAGTTACAAATTTTTGCAGCAACTCCGTACTCAGCAATAAATAGGTCAAGCTTTACTAAACTACAATAAGGAGGTTTTGGATATACAAGAGTTAGGCTTTTTTGAATATACACCATTGTTGGTTTCTTTAAGAGCTTCTTTCCTCTCTCTGTATGAGTGTGTGTGTGTGTTATAGATACTTAGTATTCTTAAAGAAAATAATAGTGGGTTAATCTCATATTGGAAAATGAGTATAAATTAAAGAGATTTAAAATTTGTGTTTTGTATTCAAGAGATAAGCTCTTTCGGATATATACCATTGTCAGTTTCTTTAAGACTTTCTCCTCTCTTCCCATATGTGTATTATAAATACTTAGTCTTTTCAAAAAAAGAAAAAGAAAAAGAAAAAAGAGAGGAGGTTTTTAAGATATATTTCTTGGAGAGCTACAATTTGCAATCATTGCATTTTTATATGTACAAACTTACTAAATAGATAAAATGTTTATCTATAAATTTAAACATGGAAAAATCTTATTTCATTTAATTATTTTTTATGGTCTTGAAGAGAAAAATATTAGGTTATGTTTGGTAACAGTTTTTGTTTTTTATTTTTAAAAACTTGTTTTGGGGAATATAAAGAAAAAAAAATTTTCTTTTATTTTTTAAATCAAAACATGTTTGGTTAGGTGAAATTAAAAAAAAAAAAAGTTTTTTGAAGAAAAAATAGAAAATACTAAAATATGTTGTTATTAGGATTTGAACTTTAATGCTAACTCATTAAATAAGACAGATTCATTAAATTAAATGTGTATTTTCATTAACTTTTGAAAATTAAAAATTGAAAACAACATTTTGCATGTTTTCAGTTTCCTTCACAAATTGAGTTTTGAGAATAGTTTTTGTTTTCTATTCATTTTGGATTGTCAAACAGGTTTTTTAGCTTCAAAAATAGAAAATTGTTTTTAAAAACAGAAAATAAGAGGAAAAAACAGTTACTAAACATACCCTTAGTTTTCAATCTAACATAATTTGTTTCATCTAATTAGACAAATAAAATGTTTCAACCATTCGTACCTCATCTTCCATATTGGAGAGTTGCATAAAATTAACTCCTCTGCTCTTTTGTCAAACACTACACAATTTGCAATTTCTATTGTGTCACCAACTTGCTTTTCAAGCATGTACGTATTTGAAATATTGTTGTTCCACTTATATCAATTAATATTTTTTAATTAATATTTAAACTTAAGAAATAGTAAATAAATAGAGCTGTTTACTTAATTAAATCATCGTATGTATTGAGATATAGTGTAATAGAATTATATAAGTTCATACATTTAAAGATCACTATTTCATTTATCTTTGAAAAAAAAAAATGATAACGATTAATACCTTGATGCTATACCGTTTAACCCCTTCTTCATCTTGTTCTTCCTCCTCCTCATTAGATCAAACACACTTGTTGAATTTGAAATTATATTACTCCGTGGTGTGCTCAAGCTTATGGCAATTGTGTTGCATGGTTTATATTGGAAATTACTTGGGTTCATGCAAAAAAATATCAAACTCAGCTTGTTTTCACTCTTTGTGTTAATTGTTCTGATTATATTTTCTCATATTATTCAAGCTTTCTCTAATTCCCAATTGAATATGTTCAATTCTTCACAACAATTTTAGAACATCACAAATAGGATTGAAAATTTTAACTCTAATGTTCAGCAGGAAAAAAAAAAAAAAAAAATTGAAGGCCGAAATCAAAGCTAAGGTCGGGAAAAAAAAAATTCTTGAACTATGTCCTTTCATATACACTTTAATTTGTAACATTTAATTTATGTGATAGACTTTAAATGAATGAAAAAAAAAAAAAAAAAAAAAAAAGTCCATGTAATTGATAAAGCAGTCAATCACATCTTGTCACATAGAAAAACAATTATGGCAAATGGATGGAATGTTTTGATATTGTTGACTTTGGCAAAGGTCCCTTGTACTTAGGGGTGGGCATGAGTCGAGTTAGGTCGGGTTGAACTCATGAGTTGGACATTTTTTTTATATTAAATTAAGCAAAAAAAATATAAATATAAATATATTAAAAAAAACTCAAAGATTAATATCAATGTAACTCCTTAAAGGCAAACAACAGTAATGACTAAACAACAATAGTAATTTACTAGAGTTTGTGTGAACTAATTGGCTTTTATATAGGATACGAAGAGCTGGTTATTTAAAAAAATTATTAATTATATAACATATTTAATATATATATATATATATATATATATATTAAATATATAGGTGGGTCGGGTCGGGTTGGCAAGTTTGGAATTTTATGACCTGAACTCAACTCAACCCGTTATCAAAAAAAAAAAAAATTTGTAACCTAACCCAACCCAACCCACCAAGCCCTAAAAAATGACTCAACCTGGCGGGTTAGGTTGGGTTGGGTCGAATTTGACGGATTGGCTGCACACCCCTACTTATACCCACTCACAGAAACACAAACCCTAGAAACACAATCCCTAGAGGTAGAGAAAGTAGATACACGTACGTCTGTTTCTCTTCTTTCCCAACAAACCTATCTGCTTTTGCCACAGCCATGTCTCTTTTGAAGTCAAGCACAAACCTTTCTTTGCTTCCACTTCGCAAAAGAAGAAAGAAAAATCCGACCAAATCATCAAAACCATTATTTGAATTGATCAACAAACTACCTGATGCTCTGTTGTCGGAGATCTTTTATCGACTCCCTTGTCGATCTGCTTTCCAATTCAAATCCGTCTCAAAGCGCTGGTTTTCTCTTATTTCCAATCCTTACTTTGTTCGCGGCTTCATTCACTACCGCCATCAATTCAGTAAATCTAATTCATCAGACTCGAACTCTAACCCTTTTACTCTTGTGTTACAGAAGTGTTTTAGTTCGACTAAGAATCTCCTGGACCTCCTGGTTTTTCCATCCGATAATTCTGGGTGTAGAGAGGGAAAATTCTCAATCTATCACAAGCTGACACATCATACTACCAAGTCCACAAAATACAACCAATTACAAAGCGCCACGTATTGCTGCTAGGTTTTGCTATCACTATTCAGAAACCAATAGAAATTTGCCAAATGTCATTGAAATAAAGGCATGAAACGCATCAGCATGCGTAAGCAATGACACAAGCAACCCTGCACGTGTAAGTGATGACACAAGCAATCCAGCACGTGTAAGTGATGACATAAGCAGACCAATCAAGCTGTGACATGTGTCACCAATCAGACTCCGCCACATGTCGCTCACCCACCCCCAAACTCCTATAAATAGAAGCCTTCCTAAGACATTTGGAAGGGGAAAAAAAAGATATCGTGAGTTCAGAAAATCCAGAAGCTCTGCCGAAATCAAACCCCGAAGCCTCCAGGAACTTCAAAAACTTCAACCTCGAATACAAACAACATTTGAAGTAAAATCATCCAAACTACTTGTCTAAATCTCAAAGGTCACTAGAATCAAGCTCAAAAGCCTCTAGAAACCTCAACAAACCACAAATCAGCGAAGCTCTAAGGATTCTAGCCTCTAAAGCTCTGAAGAACTTCCACCACAAACTTTCAGAAAAGAAGAACGCACGAAGAACACAAAGAACGTGAAGAATAAAGAATTTCTAACAAGCTCATAGCTAGAGATTCACTGTAATTCTGTTTCAAAGATCTTCGATCAATTCCTCAGCCAAATTGAAGGATATCTTGTGTTCAAATTAAAATCACATCACCACAATTCCAATCAACAAATCTTTCAAGGAGATCGAATCAGAGGATCACTCTTTTGTAATTACAGAGAATTGTACCACATATTCATCAATACAAATTCGCATTTGTGAAATTATTTTACTTGTTTGATTTATTTTGAACTAAGAATTTAGTCGTCTACACTGGGGACTATGTCGACAGTGATGATTTTCTCAACTTTCTTCCCTTTATCAAACGAGGAGTAAGGAAAGATTATCCCTATATAATCACAGCATCGTTCAACGACTTATTGTTACTATACAGAGAAGTTAAGGAAGACTATATTTTAAATTTTAAGCCAGGTTTATGTGAGTATTGCATCTGCAATCCGCTTACAAAACAATGGATCACGCTCCCTCACCTTCCCCTTCCCTTCTACGGTAACAAGGACGTTATGGTTGGCTTTATATGCGATCCATATAGTTGTGATAAAGAGCAGGGATGTAAAACCCATGCACATTACAGATATAAGGTGGTACGCTTTCATCCTCCCACTCACCCCAATACTAAATTACATATGCAGATTTTTTCTTCCGACACTGGTGAATGGTGCAACTCAGTTGTTTCTTTGTCACCACGGGGATTGAAACCGTACAGTCACATATCCAAGGATACTGCTGTTGTTGTTTGCAATGCGATGATGCATTTGGCGAATTGTACATTTGAACGACTCCAAGGCATTTTTGTGTTCGATCCATTCAACGATGCAGAACGATACGGTTATATTGAAACACCCAACAGCTTTACGCATAATGAATTCTGGTCAGTCTCACTTGCTGTGTTTCGAGGGCATCTTCGGATAATCCATCAATATTCTCCATCAGGATACCAGTACCAATATCTAACTGCTGCTTTTTTTTCTATTTGGGAACTGGAGGATTATGATAATGGAGGTAGATGGTGCCTGAAACACAAAGTTTATATTAAGGACATGATTTTAGAATATCCCAATCTTGCTAAGTTAGCGTCTTTATCACCGATGGTGTTGTTGCCAGCTTTCCACCCAAATGATGATAAAATTTTCTTCTTCAAATTCCGCAATTACATTCTTATGTGGGACTTGCAAACGATGGTATTGAAAGTTGCCATCCAACTAGAAAATACGAAGGAAAACATAGTTGACAACACAAATTCTGTCTTCCTACTTCAGCAACAATCATACTTAGTTGACAACGCAAAATCTGTCTTCCTACTTCAGCAACAATCATGGCCAACACCAGTTCCTCCCCTCCCATTGAAGTTTGAATAGCATTCTAGTTTGTGTCAAGAAGTTGAACATGAAGTTTGAAACTTGTTAATTTGAATTGCTAGTCATTGTTATTTATTTAAGTCTTTTAGGTTGCATTTGGAAAGTGATTTTAAAGTCAACTTATTTTACTATTTAGCTTATTTTTGCTACTATTTAGCTTATTTTTGCTACTATTTATGAGTACCACTATATTTTTTGATACTATTTATGAGTTTCACTGGACTATTTTGGTTAATTTTTACCGTAAAAAAAATTTTCAATTTCAACTAAATAAACGGTTAATCTTTCCTTCTTCTGCAATACTCAACAATTAAAGAAAAAAACATTTGGATTGAAAATTACATCTTTATTTCGATTCCCATCTTTTAAGGAAGAGCATTTTATTGGAAGTAGTGCATTGTATATTGTGAATGCAAGAACAAGTCTAGGAAGGCCAACAATTCAAATGCTTCCCTTTTAAATTATAGTTGATGATTTAATGTAGTGAAATTACGTTTTGGCAAAATTAGTTACCAATATGAATTTTGTAACAATGGAGTGTATCTTGTATATCTCTAAATGAGGGTTCAAAAAGTATTGTGATCACATTGTCTACTAGACACGAGATTTTGAGTTAATTTTGCTTTCTAATTAAGTTTTGGCTGTGTATTGGATGTATTTTTCTTTGATTGTGAATACAAAATTTCAACTTGTTAAAGAAAGGAAATGCCTCCAACTTTCTCATCAAATGATGCGAGAAGTTTTTGTTTTTTTGGTTTTTTTGCTTTGCAAAGAGTTGAATTTTATCGATTTTGAAGTAGCTCTGTTGCTACTCAGAAGGAGAATGAGCTTATGATTTGCTAACTCGAGGATTACAGTTAGACAGGTACGTATATATTTGTACCTGTATTTATATATTTGTGCTGAAAGAATTCATCTGTGTAAAAACTTGTCTTAGAAGTCAAATCTAAAGAATTCATCTACTACGTCGTACCCCCACCGCTTTTAATACAATCATATGTTAGAAAGCATTTTATACCGAAACAAACTGATCAGTCAAGTTTTTTGGTGGCAATCTAATAAAAGAAATTCCGTATGGATTTTAAGCTAACCATGATTATTGATAGATTTAAATTTAGTAGTAGAAAATGGTAGTGTAAAATGTCCCGAAAACCAAAAGATTTTTTTTTTAAAGATTGAATATTACATTATTTGGCCAAACTATTTCACCTTTAACCCATGAATCACCCCGAAAAATATGTGACCATAGTGTTGTAAATGGAACTTGAAACCTCCAAATTTATAACGCATTTTTCAATTCCATTTTGCCTACCATACAAGTGTCCCAAAAACACTATATTCATTGTTGATGTTAGAAAAATGTTCAAATACATATTCTAATAAATAAGTGAATTAAACAACCACTATCGGAATATTTTACACTAGCTCTCTCAATTATTTATGTTTAGAGTTCAATTTTTTTTCCCTACCATTACTTGCTAGATCTATAGAGATATGTGTGGCTGAATTTGCCAGACAATTAGTGAGACAACAGGATTCTTATTATCTAGCGATTCTAGCCCTGACACATTTCTGGAATGATATTGTCAAATATAAAATGAGTGATTCAGTTGCTATTATTTCTTTTTAGATATTTTGTAATTCTCTATTCTCTAATTCTCATTAATAAAATCATTATAGATTTATAAAAGTTAAGAGAAGTTTCTTAATGAAATTCTATCTTAACTTCTTTTTTTGATACAGAAATTCACATTTCATACTATGTGATTGTTTACTAAACATTATATAATGTCATGTTTCAAAATAGCTCTCTCATGTGAATTTCAATTAGCTTAACTAATAAAGTTTCTTATCATCATATATAGAAATTAGATTAAAAACTTGCCTACAAAAAAATTGATGTCTTGATCTAATGAAAAAGAGTAATTATCATAAAGCATGTGTATTGACTTAATGGTAAAAAGTAGCAATTTTGGAACAAATGCTACAAACTTGAAATCCTATCATCTATATTTATATATTGTTGCTTGGCTTTGCAGTGGGCTTGCTGCCCTTGACATTCCCTACCCACTTGTGTAATTGCAATAGAGATGGAAGTGCTAACCATTATGTAAATCCAGGTTCTGTATAGCATAAGCAAGTGGACTGAACTTTACCTCATCTAAATTCAGATCCGCCAAGATCAGAATGCGAACCATGCTTAGCTAAATTTAGGTCTTGTTTGAGTGTTGGTGCCATGCCCCCCAATTCCATGGTACTTCACAAGTAGTCATTTGTAGGGAGTCTATCTTGATTCCGATACCTTAAGTAGCTTGGTATAAAGCATGATCTTGTATGCATGTGTATATATATATATATATATATATATATATATATACATCTTTTTTCTTTTTCTATTGAGTCATATCAGTTTAGAATTTTGGTTCTTTTGCTCTAATTCGGTCCACTTTGGTCTAATTCGGTCCATATGGTCCAATTCGGTCTAATTTGGTCAACTCTGCTCTAATTAGGTCAATTCAGTCCACGTCGGTCTAATTCGGTTCATTTCAGTCTTTTTTTTTTTTTTTGTTGAAAGCCAGTCTATTTTGATCCACTTCTGTGCAATTCAGTCCAACTTAGTCTAATTCGGTCCATACGATCTAATGCAGTCCACTTCAATTTGGTCCACGTCAATCCGTTTAGTCCATTTGGCCCACTTTAATCCAATTTGATCCGTTTTAGAGGATGAACTATTTCTAAGAAATAGTAGAAACAAATTTCAACCACACATTACATTATTTATAAAATATCTCGCCTCATATAATAATTGAATGTAAAATGCATTATATTTCCTCGAAAAAAAAAAAAAAACTTACAAATTTTAAAACACTTTCAAATAAAAAATATAGGTAACTTAATTTAAAAAATCTAACATATTATATCAATTATACTTTGGTATGCATTTTTTTTATAAGTAGAAAGTAATCTTATCATTTTAAAAAGATTTTGGACTAATACTTATAAGTTGCATCTCGTAAATTTATGACTAGTTCATCATAAAGATGGATATCATAAGTTTTAAATCCTAGCCTATCTATTTTATTAAAAATAAATAAAAATTAAAAGAGCTCTCTCATTTCTCTATCCAGGAGTTGAACCCCTGACTTGATGCTTGTTGCTTAGAAATAGCTCAAAATAAAGGGATTATTGGATTAATTCACTGCACAAATATCAGTAACACAGATTTTCAGTTCAGGATAAGAGAGAGAGAGAGAGAGAGAGAGAGAGATGGCAATCCAACTGAACCACATATCTACGTTCAATTCAAAGCTTGAGAAACAACCTAAGCCACCCCTTCCCACCACCAAAAGAAGACCAGCACTTCAAGTCAATGCAGTGTCCAGCAGCAATAATGCCCGGCAGCTCATACAGTCCCAGGCCATCAGGGCCATACAGCCAAAGGAAGCAGTGGCAGCCATTAATTCCGATGGCTTCACACTCCTGGACATCAGACCCGTTTGGGAGACAGAGAAGGCTCGTGTGAAGGGGTCACTGAATGTTCCACTGTTTATTGAGGACAAGGACAATGGCCCTCTTACTCTTTTGAAGAAGTGGGTGCATTTTGGCTACATTGGGCTATGGACTGGCCAATATTTCACTACCATGAATCCTGATTTCTTGTTGCGAGTAGAGGAGGTTGTTCCTGATAAGGACTCTAAACTTCTTGTAGCTTGTGGTGAAGGGCTAAGGTGAGAATTTCATTTTCATATTCAAGGCTGAAGGCGCTAGCTGGGCATGGATTGTAATAAATTGTCATGCACATATATTGAATGATCTCTCTATTTAAAATCGATCCAATTCATAGTTAATTAATAATTACATCAAATATTATAAATCTAAGGTGCATTCATGAGATCTTATGCATTGTCAAACAAATAAAGCATGGACACGAACATTGACACAAGTCACACAATAGTATACATCAATTTTTGAAAAATCAGAACAAAATTGGAATACATTAAAAATATATATATATATATATAATGATTATTTTAAGTTTTTAAAATAAATAGTAACTATCAAAATCTTTGAAAATATAATTAGAATCAAAGAAATCTTTTTAAATAATTTTTTTTCTTCTAATATAATGGGGATACCACAAGGATACAGAACTTTGATGTGTTCGGGACAAAAACAATTTCAAGTATTAGGATTCTCCTCATTGAAATGGATTCATTTTATAATTTAGATTAAATATTACAAATTTAAAAGTATATTTTTTAAAATTTTAAATGACATGACATTTTGTATACTGTCAGATCCAGGAAATAAAATAAAATCTTATCTGTGAAATGAATTCTTTTCATTTTAAGTGAAATAGAGAAGATCATGCTCCGAACTGTAAAATGTCTATGCTTCTTTACTGTCAAATCTAGAAGAATAAAATTTCAATTGTGAAACTCTATCCATTTCAAGTAAAAATGAAGGCCATAATGTTCTATTCAACAGGCCAAGAAATTAAGCAGTAGCTTGATAATTTAATTTGCAATTTCTTGGTTTTGTTGTTGTTATTTCAGGTCCATTATGGCAGCTACAAAGTTATATGAAGGAGGATACAAGAACTTGGGGTGGTTGGCTGGGGGATTCAATCGCTCGGGAGATGAAGATTTCCCAGAAGTAGAAGGGACTGAAAAGTTGCAGTATGCAACAATAGGGGGTGCATCATACTATTTCCTTCAATTGCTCATTTTCTTACAGAGTGTGGGTAAGAGTAATTGACCTTTTGATTTTGCTGTAAGTTTGGGGCTCAACTTTTTGGTATATTAAATTAGCTGCAAGCAATGATTGGCTTTGAGCAATCAGACTGAAGGGTTCCATGAATTCAAGATCAAATTTTTATTTATTTGCAATTTCATTTACTACACATGTATTAAGGATCAAATACGATTTAGATTTTTAGGGTCACACAATGAACACAGCTTTAAACAAAATCAATAACTGACTGAGTTTGGTGAATGGTGCATTTGTTTTTATTTATTTATTTATTCAGCTTTCATATAAACAGATGGGACACAAAATAAAATCAGTTCAAATATATTTCGATAAACTTTTTTATTCAACAATCAATTATGTGATTTACTAAATATCCCCTACAGCTACATTTCGTTAAAGATGCTCAAGCAGACTTGACAAACTCTGCAAGAGATTCCACTCAATTGTTGAGTACAATGGTCGATCTAACTGCTACACTACTCCTTAACGCTATGACTAAGCTAACTAGCTAGGGATAACAAATACAAACTCTGGTCAGTCTCGTCATTAGGATCTCTTTTTCTTTATCATTCTTCTTTTTATATCTGTTCTTTGTGAAATTGCTCCACGTGTCATGTACATAAACCATGCTGGCAGTTTTTGTTTTTATTTTTTATTTTTGTATAAACTTGTTGGTTATACGGGTTTGGTGTCTGGTTTGGATTTGGGATGGAGGTATAGGTTCATAGGGTTTTTGAGCAAAGGTTCATCACTGCGATAATGGCAATGGATTCAAAAGGGTCAAGGTCGGTTTTGGTAGGTTTTTCAACTTATCTGTGGTAAGTAAAAACATCCTATGAGACGATCTTATAAAATTTGTTACTCACAACATATGTGAGCTTTACACTTGTGAGCATGGTTGTCAAAATTCCGATTTGGATTCTACGATCCTACGATTTTACAATCTCACCTGCCCAAAACAATTTGGATCTTTAAAGGATTTTTGCAATCATTTATGATCGGCAGGATCATATAATTCTGACAATCCCAAATAACCTTAGTTTTTTTAATCTTTTTTAATTTAATAGAAGGCTCAGTTGGACCTAAAATTAAATATCAATAGACCAAGTTTTTCTACTCTAATGTAGAGAGAGCGTCAGTTGGACCCTAATAAAAAATATCCTAATAGAGTGTTACATTTTGAGATTTTTGACCTCTTTAAATGATGTTTACTAATGGATATAGTGATGTATGGTAATTATATCAATGAATATATAATTTATGTGATTATTTAACATACTAATGTGCATTTTTTTTTTCAAATAATGTAGGATCTTACGATTCACGATCCGATCTTACGATCTACAATCTTATTTATCTCTCTCCCACAATCCTATGTAGGATCCCAATTTTGACAGCCTTGCTTATGAGTATCGCATGCTTCGAAATGGTGGTCTCATGATATACCCTCTCTTTTGTGATAGATTTTTTTGACTTTGTGGGCCAATTTGGCCGACCGGATTTGTATGGTGATATATTGTGATAGTTGGTGATGGCTAGAAAAAAGAGGAAAATAATTGAGAGGGGAGTTCAAATTAAATTAAGAATTTTTTTAATTAATTTTTTCTGTAAACTTTTTTTTAATATATTGAAATCAATCACATGGCATGCAAACATTATTCTCGATAACAGTGAGATATAGGATCATCAATTTCACGATTTCCCTAATTTTTAAGGGTTTAAAAATTCAAACTAGATGTTCAACGAGTCAATTGGTGCCCTTTTACATTATTCCTTTAGTTTTGTTATTAATGAATTGCTTCAATGTGCCTTTATGGACGATTTGTGCTTGTAAGATTTCTTTGTTGTTTATGATCTCCAATAAAACGGGGCAGACAAGACACCCACAGCTGTTGTAAATAAAATCTTCTTTGACATGGTAGACCCAGTAGAGAGGTCGCCTCTTCCAGTATTATATAATTCTAGTGTATTAGGCTATTAGCACATCAATAGAAAATTGGAATTAACGAAAAAGAAAAAGAAAATCCAAAAATCTAATCTATCAAAGAAATGAATAAAAACATTTCCATTACATTGAATATTACGTGTGTATTCTCACATTCCTATACCCAGAAATTGTTTTATACTGTGGAAAGTCCACTGGAAAAAAAACACAAGATATGGTCATTCCACTTTCAAACAATACCTGATGATCCGGCTACAAATTTACTCAATGAATGCTATTGATTGGCAGGAATGCAATGGTTAGACAACTAATCCACGTTGCATATTATTCAACTTGGCTTTGCCCACTTTAACAAGAAATTATGTCGCTTAAACTGTAAAAATCTTTCTCACCTTCTTCATGGTCCTACGACAGACTGGGCAAGTACCAGCCGCCTCCGCTATCCTGCAAAGGTTTAGATTGAATCATGTCATGAAAGCGTATATTGCCCTCATAATCTGTCAAGACTGGTGCCACAGTAGTACAATACAGATCGTAACACCTATGCTTGTGACAAGAAAGAAGGCAAATTTCATCTCGTTTAAGCATAGCAAATAAGAGAAAACATGCTTAGTAACATTTTTACATGTTATATCAAATTATTAATACCTGTGCCTCTACCATTTGCAAGATCATAAATGGTGTTCAATTTGTTCTAGTAAAATCTATATAATATGTACTTTGGACCGATTTGTTGCTCTTGGACTTTGGACCAAGCAATAAAGGATTGAGTGAGGATAGGCTGGGTTCTACATTCAAAGTTTACCAATCTAAAGAGGGGAAAAAAAGGAAAGAAAAGGGAGAGGATGGAGACTAGTTACCTAGTTGCGCATTCAAAACAAGCCACGCAGTGCCCGCATGGAAGGAAAAAGCAGTCTCTAGGAGCATCAAAGCAAATTGCACAAAGACGCCGGGTATTGTTACTGTTTTCACCATCCCCTAGGGACTTCCCTTCTAGGGAAGCCAATGCTAAAAAGTCTTCAATATCATCCTCATCATGTGAAACGGAATCATAAGATGAACCCCAACTCGAGAGATCATCATCCTTGTATGAAAGCAGAGGGGCTCTCTCAGATCCTATTTCCCCATAAGGAACATACCTTCCCTCTTCATGGGCACATTGGAACTTGTTTAAGAAGTTAAAGGCGAATAACATGAGCACAGTCATTCCACCTACAAGTGTAAATATTAAGGTACAATTTATAAATTAAGGTTCCATTAAGAGAAGCAATAGAAGAATGAAAGTATACCTATGCCAACAATATATGTGGCCCATCTTGGTCCATAGGACAATCTGACGTACAACTCATCACTGGTTTTACCCTGAAGCAATTAAAGAAAATTCCGAATAACTGTAAAATTTGTTGTACACATAAGGGATTTGAAAAAAAATTCAGTCCAGTGGAGAGGGTAAGAAGGTATTTTACCAATGTCTCCAGTGCAAAACCATGGGTGTAATTAAACAATTTTGTTAAATCAAGTGAAACAATGATTTCAAGAATATAGTGCCTATGGTACAAATGATTTGAATATATTAACCATCCAGACTGGTATATAAAGTTCGATTTCCTACATTAAAAGTTTTTTTCAATTCTGCTACAGAGTTTACTCAATTAAGCAAAGGATGATAATGACAGTAACTGCCAAGAGAACTACAGTCTTACCTGTTCTGCACTAGGTGAGGTTAGGACAGCAGCATTCCCATTGGGAAACAAAACGTTTAAACCACACATCCCATCAGCAAAAGTACACTTGTAATAAGCTTCTGTAGTATTATACAAATAAGCCTTCACTCTGAGGTTTAACTGCACCTGTTTAATGTTCGAACCAACAAAAGTTAATGACTTAAATGTTGACAAGGAAGAAACATCATAACTGCTTAAAATATCTTAAATCATAGATAATGGTAAGAAGAAATGACTAGCCATGTTCTATTGAGGAACATATTTATTGAAATTAAATGGCTTGCTTATTAATAGTCACCTTGTAACTATCCTAGCCCTCATTGGGGACCTCAAATTTCACTGAAATTGATGCTCACTCTAGACACTTTGATTATACGCAAGGGTTACTTGAAACTTACCAAATTAGTAGCTCCAAGATTACAGGAATTCTAGGGTTCCAACCAACCAATTAGCTTATCGTATGACAGTGAAAGTAATAAATTGCATCCACAAAATAGTTTGTTATTTTGATGAGCACAGACCGACTAACTAAAAGTCTACCATTCGAGTTAAATGCCTAAGTTAAGAAGTGAGTTTACTCAAAATTTCATTCAGTAATATCTCTAGATTTAAAAAGGAAAGGAATTAAATCAATTTAATGGACACAAATTCTAGAGCATTAGGTTAGCAGGATGGAACTGGAACTATGCTCCCCAAGTTTCATAGAATGTGCCTTAAATAAAGGAGGTTTGGGGCACAAAGGGCTTTGTGAAGACACATCCACCCTATCATATTGAGAATGACTAAACCATTTATACAAGCCTTACAAATTCCAGTTTCTATCCAGTTGCTAAAAGTATAAAGGGTATTCAAACTTTCTATAATGAAAAAAGAGAACAAGTTGAATTGAACGAATCATTTAGATCACTGTATATTAGTCAATGAGTTTTAAAGAAAGTATGTGCGAGGGGGGGGGGGGGGCTTTATTTTTCCCTTAACAACTAAATCGAAGAGAAATAAATGCCATGCTCAATATATATTCATTACATAAATTGATTTGAATATCAAGCAGGGGCTACAGAATCAGCATGAAGTCATGTAGAACCATCACTAATAACTGAAAGGGTAGTACCAATCTCACTCTGATGCTATGGCATTCATCATGATTGAAAAGAAATCTTAGCAAATAATTGTCTTAAATATTATTATAATCCTTTGATGTGGCATTGAATAGAAAACCTTACAAGATTCTCAACATTTAATCAATTCAACTACAAGGCAATCCTAATATGCCATCAAATGAGAGCCAAGAGTCCAAGGGTTCCAAAACAGAATTAAACATTAGTTAGTTGATTCCATTTTTCAGTTGTAACACAATATCACTTCTGATAGACAAAACAGAATTTCTTCATAGATTGATAATAGAAAAAGAAATATATTCATGGACTTATCATCATAAAGGTTCTGAAATAGATCAAGTTGGAGCCATATCAAACCAGTAAATTACAATATAATATGTTAAAAATTTGCAAAATTACCTCCACTTCTTCTGTGTTTAAGTTTCCTACTGCAACATAATAAGTAGAAGACACATATATGTCCTGTGTAATCATGCCACTTCCTGGTGAACCAGAAGTTTCCAACATCAGTATCTGATTGAAATAAACAGAACATGTCACATATGTACTTTCCAACATCCATCTCACCAGAAACAAGATTCCAGGATAAGGTGGTATTAGGGTATGTAGGATCCTCAAGCCACTGAGAAAGGCCATCATTCCCTGCAATGTCCCAGCTTCAGAATAATTTGGACAATGAATGCACAATTGCAATCAGTTTATTTAAAAGACAAGAAAAAACACAAACAATTTCACATTATGCACACACATTCACAGAAGATTCAAAAAAAATTATAAAGAAAGGGTAGAGAAATGTTGCAACTATGGTGGGCCTTATGATAAGTTAAATTTAGCTTCAGTGTGAAGGTCAATCTCCAAACCTTGCTTAAGGGAGAGAGAGAGAGAGAGAGAGAGAGAAATCAAATTGCTTTTTTTTTGTTTTTGTTTTTAACATATTTGACAGTGCAAATCTATTGTCAAGAGTTGGAGAAATTAAGGCAACAGTATCCATTACTAAAACAAGAGCATAAAATTCATTTCGGGCTTAATCAAATAATGTTACTTTAATTGCTTACTATGAATTGTTAGGGCGGCCAGCTTTCACTCAAACTTGTAAAACTAAATGGAGACATTCCATTTTCATAGTATGTGACTGACTTCTATACATAAGAATTTCTGTGCAAACATGTACTTTAGTTTTTTTGTTGTATCCTTAGCACACTGCCTGTGTGCTTTGGTTTTTTTTTTTTTTTTTTTATGCTACTTTCCTTTTTATTTAATGAAGTACTACCTATCTATTAAAAAAGAATTTCTGCATGAACATAAAATTTCTACACAGACACATTACCTTCAGCAATTATGAGAAAAACAGAGGACCCTGGGGAGACCACACTATATGAAATATTTATCTGAGACCCCGCATTTAGCAAATATGCCCACTCCTGAATAAGGATGAAAGAAAAAAAAAAAAAAAAAAAGTTAATCCCACCACATCAACAATACAATCACAAGGTTCAAGAATATACTACAAATACAGAGTTGCATTAAATATTCTGTCAAAGAAAACTTGCCTCATGAGAATCAACCTGAACCGTGGTATTACGTGTTTCAGACCAAGTGGTAACAGTATCAAGAACCGGAGCTTTATAAAACCCATATAACACTGGACCGGGGCCTGAATCGTTTAGCTCTTCCACCTATTTTAATAAACCAATTAAGATTACCACATCACCACAAACGAACCAAAATCTCATGTCCCACTCTTAGTGTTGCACTTTATTCTTCACAAACTAACTGTAGTATGCCATGTGTTTGATTTTTTTTTTTTTTTTTCCATATAAACTTTTGTTTGTTCATAAGGAGAATAAAAAGTATTGCAAGCTTGTGGGGCATCAAGTGGAACACACAGAGTGGGACAGTCGACAGAGGATTTTCATTCACCACAAACTATTGAAAAAACAAAATGACAATAAGAATGAAGGGGCAATCACCTTTATATACTGCACAAAAATTGGGTTAGGTTCCAGAAGAAGTGAACAATTAGGTCCAAGCTGTAAATTCACCGAGCCATAGACTCCCAATATCAAAGTCATTGATACTGTAAGCAATACAAAAATCACCAAAACTTAGCTAACATTAACAACCACATTGAAAATGACATGCTGTGTTCTAACAATCAAAACATGGTTCAGCTTAATCACTCTAACAAGCACAATCAAACTAAGATGTACACCAGCCACATATATTCTTTTCCACTATTCTATTCTATCCAAAATTACATTCTCTATTACTCGCTCTAACTAATATTTCAGCGAATTTCCTCATTTCGAATCCAATCTTTTTTGTGTATTTCCACTTATCCAAATTAAAATTCTCATATTTTCCAAATCTCAAATACGGGGGATAAAAGTGTAATTAAATGTGAGAGAGAGAGAGAGGGTACCGAAGAACCAGAAGGTGAGGAGGACGATGACGCAGGACCACGTGTCGTCTCTAATGACCGTTGATGAGTCATCGAAACCCGATAGATCTCCACGATGATAAGGAACATGGCCGACTTGTTGGCGCTCTATCTCATGGCCTCGAAACCGGTGTTGATTTGAATTTTGAGTTTGAGTTTGAGTTTGGTCTTCGTTTTCGCGATGTTGCGACGAGTTCGAAGACGACGCCGCATTGCCTGAGGTGTCCCTATTGATCGCCGCCGACGAAGAAGTAGAAGTAGAAGCAGAAGAAGAAGAAGAAGAAGGAGTTGTGCTCGTCGTAGTGTCTGCCATTCTAAAGAGAGAAAGGAGGAGGAAGAGTGAGAGAGAAATTGAGGAGGGAAATTGAAACCCTAACCCTAACCCTAGGGGGAGGGAGTGAAGAAGAAGAAGAAGAAGAAGAAGAAGAAGGAACAGGTTGAAATCGCTGAAGAGAAAGGTCCATTGAGATGAGACTGAAAGAGAGAGACTGAGAGTTTCAACTTTCGCAGTTTCACCAGTCGGTCTATCTTTCTTCCTGTTGGAATGGTAGGTGGGAAGAGTGACAGTTATTTGGGGTTGGTTCCTTTGTTATTATTATTATTTTTAAAATAAAATGCAGTAACGGCGTTCTAATTTTCTTCCGATTTCATTGAAGTTCTTTAATTTTATTTTTTTTATTTTAGTCCTTTAAATTTTAAATTTATTCAATTAAGACAATTTTATTAACTTTTGTTAATATTTTTAGAAAAAAAAATTTTAAAAAATATTTTTCAATCATTAATTGAATTTTTTTAATTTGAAGTAAAATTTATAAAATTAAAAAATTAACTACAATATATAACAAAAGTTAATGAAAAAACTTTAATTAAATAAACTTGAAAGTTAGAATATTGAAATGAACAAAAGCAAAGTCAAAATGCTAAAATGAAATTTGAAGAAATTCAGAAGGTCAGTTTTGTATTTTACCATTTTTTTAACATGAGTTGGTAGTTGAAAGTCTTTGAAGTATGTGAATGATGCTGTCTCCTCTCATATCCATGACAAAATTTACTCATTAAATTTATAGTAGGGTCACTGTAAATATGAAAGAAAAAAGCATTATTTTGCTATACCCAAAAATACCTAAGTATTTTTGGTTATACACTAAGTACATCTTATCCTATCTTTTGAAAGGAATATAGGGTTGGAGTTAAAATTATAAAATCAAGAAAAATAATCATTACTCCGAATGTGAAATTGTGTTCTCAAAATACTCCTTTTTGGCTGTGCTTCATTGTGGTTCTATTTCGTATGTTTTGCTTTTTATTGATAGTTTCATCGTAAATCTT
Source organism: Castanea sativa (assembly GCF_040712315.1). Taxonomy (NCBI): domain Eukaryota; kingdom Viridiplantae; phylum Streptophyta; class Magnoliopsida; order Fagales; family Fagaceae; genus Castanea; species Castanea sativa. Next base: position 14,951,294 of record NC_134021.1, on the reverse strand, counting down.
GGTTAAATTTGAAAATATTTTCAATTAATAATAATTATTTATTATAAAATGCTGTAAAGTATTTTACTTTAAGAAACTAGGTAAAATATTTCACAAAAACACGTTATGGCTTCCCCATCTAATGGTTGGCTTGTTGGTTCGCTAGTCAATGCCGCTAATCCAATCAACCAGAGTGGTCTAGTAGTTAGTGTCGTCAGTCTGGTCATCAATTTTCGACTCTGACCATCGGATTGCCAACTCTTGTTGCCAATTGGCAACTTTGATGACTGAGCCACCGCTTTTGGTGTTTGTGTTAGAAAAATAGCAGCAACACAAATGGAGCACCAAATAGAAGGTCGATTGCCATTATAGGTGCATTCTCTCATTTTCCAATTCTCACTAAAAAAATTCACAAAAATATTTATTTCATAACTTAATAGTTGGTATATTGTTGAAGTAAAAAGATGATATCAATAAATTACATAGAAAGTTGCCAACTCAATTGATGTAAAAGTATATTGTGTTTTTCTTTTTAAATTTAGTAGCTATAATGGGATAGGACACTAGAAAATATTAGTTGAGTTACAGTGCTCCTACAAATATAGTGAAAATTGTTGTGTCTGTAACATTACTCAATTTAGAAATATTTTTTCAGACAAAATCCACATGGCATTATTATTATTTTTTTTTACTAAACCCTAGCATAATATGATGGATATATAAAAATTGCATGTAATACTTTACAAAAAATAATATTAGGTACAATAAAATCTTGCTACATTTTTATAATACCTAGCTTGTTTTTAGATGTAATGAATCTACGCATGATATTTTTTATTTTATTATGAAAAAATGGTAGGTTGACACCCCAATTTATTGTAAAGATATTGTGAGATTTTGTTATGTACATAGAAGAACTCATAATATTATACTAAGAGATTAAATTCTATAAGAATCTGGTGTAAAACTCATATTTTACCCCTCCAATCCCAACATGCTACATCATCTTATCACATATTTAAAAATAAACACAGTCACATCCAATCAATTCTAATACTTATATATAAATCTAACCAAATTGGGAGTTTATTGAGATGTTATTAGATGTGGTATGATATATTGAATTTTAAGTAAAATTCTGACGTGACAATTTTTTATTTGGTGATGTAAAACATGGGTTTTACGCCCCATCTCTACCAAATTCGAACTCTTATACTAATCATAATCTACCAACTAAACATTTATGATATAAATAAATAAAAAATAGTGTGTGTCTAGCATTACTCTTTCAAAAAATGGGATGTTTTGCAAAATCGGATCATGGGCAGATTAAAGAGTAAATTAAAATTAAATTCAACATGTTTGCTTTCAGAATATTAGACAAAAAATCACTATTGATCGGAATATAGATATACTAGTAAAGTTAGATGGAATAAAAGATGAAGGTCAAGCATCTTGGTTAGTTGGCCGGATTTGTGAGAAGTGAAATCTGACTTTGCTTAACACAGAATGACATCCTAACAATTTAATTCGTTGTCAAATTTTTTTTTTTTTTTGGCTGAATAAGGGTAATGTTTTATTATAGGATGGGTCATGAGTCATGACGTCATGGGTCATGTGGCACAAACATGAAACACCCAAGTAGTAAGAGAGGAGATGAGATAAAATTAAACTCATTTTTTTAAAAAAAAAATTCATAATATTTTTGGGTTAAATTTTATACTTGAAGTCTTGAACTATGATATATGATTTTTTATATGAAACTAATTAATCTTGATTTAGTTAGTATTAATTCATTGAGTTATGTGTTGATTTCATCTTTGCTTGAGACTATATTAAGGCGATTGGGTGATTTTTAATGTTAAGCAAAATTGTAATTAAAATAGAGTAAGACTTAGGTACAGTACTTAGATATTATTCCTTAGGTTCCCATTTTTAGATTCTACCATATGAATTTTTTCTCATAGGAAGGAAGTGTTTTTTTTTTAGTTAAGTAGCCACATAACTGAATCTTAAGAGAGGAACCTTTTCTAAATTATACTTAAGTTTTGTCCATAATAATAATAATACCTTTCCTAAATTATATCGATTATTCTACACTTTAAAACTTATTTTATTGTTGTCATATTATAATTTTGTATTGTAGTTAGTGTTTGTTTTATTTTAATTTTTAAATTATATATAATTACTAGAAAATTTCAATTTGAATATGAAACACTTTATTTATAAAAAAAAAAAAGGTGAACAATAAAAAAAATAATTGAATCTCAACTAAGATCTCTTGATAACTTTGTTACTAGCAATATATATATATATATATATGTGTGTGTGTGTGTGTGTGTGTGTCAGATGGAAATCTCACAATAAACAAGAAATTTATCAAAAAACTAGAAGCTATAATGAAATAATGCAATAAAAATTATCATAATTGTAAGTGCACAATTTGTACCCGGTCCAATCACTAGATGGACTCAGGTCCAAAGAGCCTTATACAATGAAATTTGTAGAGTATGGGCTTGAAACCTAGGTTTATGGATGTTGGACAAATAGTAAACAGGCTAGATTGTTGCTATCTACGCAATCAATGGATAAAAATAACAGAAAACTCTCCTTGTACATATTACCGAGGATCACTTGTATTGCCTTTCTTTCTTTAAACAAGAGATTACAATTGAAGTTAAAGTGTACAATTCTTTCTCTCTCTTCTTTTTCTCTTTCTTGTTCTATGATCCCCCTCTATAATGCATTTCTCTTCCTTTTATATTTCCTTCTTTCTCTTCTCCACCTTCCACGTATGGATCAAGTCAATGATCCAGATCTTCTCCTTTCCACCGCAATCAGAAAGTCCTCAAATAACAGCTGTAAGGCTGATTTATACTGTTCAGATGTCATTTCCCCATTAATGCGGCCAGGAAGGTAGGTGTAGAGTCTTTAATACGGTGGTAGCAGCCTTTTCCCTAGATATTTCTCATACGTTCTTCCCTTCTATAATTGTGTGAAACACATCTTTACCCACCAAGCTTTCTAGAATTCTCTCTCCAAACATCATGACGTGTCATTTGACTTATCCGAGGAGATGTCTCTCCTTGGACAACCTCATCAACCCTTCTAACAAGAGCTGACTTGTGGGCCTCAAAGGCTCTGCTTGGACAGGCTTACACCACCAAATCAAGCCTAAGGCCTAAATGCGTGTTTTGACCATTTTACCCCTACAATAACCTCTCAAAACTTCATTTTTCTCCCTATCCGAGGAGAGAAGTGGAGTTTTGAACCAACGCCACAACCTCCACACGCTTTATGAATCGCCACACGTGAAAGGGTCACTTCGCTTCTTATAAACCGCTTCTGACGCTTCAAAACCCGTAACACCCGCATTAATGGCTGTAAGTTACACCTTATTCCTCACGTTCAACAGTGAGATGCGCATCCAATGGTTCAGATTCTTTTTTCAAGTTTGGGCGGGATAACACTCTTTCAATGTCGCTCCCTATATGCCAAAACACCTAGGAAACCAAAATTCAACCTCTCACTTCAGAAATCAATCAAATCTTAAAAGTTTCCATTCTCTCTCCTCTCAAGAAGCTCGTAAAAAATCACCTACCTCCTTCCTGTAAGTTCTCACTCTTTTTTATTCATTTCTCCTCGGCTATTGTTCTCGACCATTCATCATATCCTCCCTCTCCAAAATTTCACTCTTATCCCAACCCAATGGATAGGTTCAAATGTCTAGTAGATACCGACGCCGGTATGGAGGGTTTTCGAGCCAAATACCATATTCCTCACGACATAGGCCTGAAATATTGATCCGCCGAATCCATAGCCAACGATAGGAAAGAAGAGGAAGTTGTCATTCCCATCATCGCCTTTTTAGAAGGCAAGATGACACTTCCATGAAAAATGTAACCAGTGAATACCTTTGTAACCATAGGTTATACCCAGATCAATGTACACCTAACATGTTCAGAATCTTAGGTTGCGTCAATGCTCTAAATGAGCAAATGGGTTTGAATCTCACATGGCACGATGTCGTTTACATGTACGAGTGTCATAAATTTAAAAGTGTAGGATATTACCTCAAATCTAGGTCCAGTGTTGTTAGACTTATATCATGCCTCCCTAAGTCCAACAAAGGCATGAAGGATGACTATCTAATTGTTTCGGAAAATTGGTTTGACAGTCCTCATTGTCGAGTCGAAGAGGGAGACCCAGGTGTAAATCCATAGGACTTAGATTCCCTAACCTGTGACTTAATTCTTTTAACATTTTCCATCTCTGATTACACTGTCTTCTATTCTCTCTTTATTTGGCCCTTATCGTCGATCTAACCACATTCACTTCCTCGGACATTTTTTTTTTGCAGACAAATAGTACGTACGGCCTCGTCTAAGCCTTTGCACTGTCGCAGACCTCAATCACGTTCTACGATCCGAGGTGTTTGTGAGTGAAGACTTGCAAGTAAGGGCAACCCATCTCATATTAGGATACGACCCTCTGTCAGAAGATTTCCAAGACATCGGCAACGCAATCACTACAGGCGACCAAAGACACAGAAGGATAAACATTTTGAGACTGGGCTTTCTCGATACACACGAATTACCGGACGATCCCTCGGTTATCCTCTACGTATGCCCGATCGCAGCATTCCCCCTTTCGGCACACTCTCAAAAAACAGCCATCCGAGAAGAGTCAACATCTTTGCAACGGTCACTCGAAGAAGAAATAGATCAGTTCTGACTTGAGGAAGCAGAAAGACCTTAAGAAGGCCAGGTCGTCATCCTCTCGGACGAGGAAAACGAACCGGTGGAGGGTTCTGGCATAAAGGGCTTGTTAACAACACAGGTTGATACCAGCTCCGAGGAAGAAGATATGGCTAGCTTAAGATCATTGATGTTCAAGAGGGGCACACAAGCTCCCAAGAAGAACACAGTGGGATCCCAACCCTCCCTCAAGTTACCGCCACCTCCTCCTCTTTCCGACCCTAAATTCCCGTTCCCGACCCCAAAAAGAAAAGGAAAAACAAGGCCGAGGAGGCAGAAATGGCCCAACAGAGGAAGTTGAAGCAACAGTAACAACAAAAGGCTGCTAAGGGTAGAACGCGCGCCCCTTCTGTTAAGAGTGGGGAAAGCCATGGCCAGGCCAAAGTGCACCGCGCACCAGCCAGTTGGTCCCCTGCCCTGGAATTAGATGGGGCTCCAATTCCTTCTCACTCAAGCATAAGAGAGTTCTAGAGAGGACACGCCCATCACCCAGCTAATGCCCTGGAACAACCTTTTCTCTTACCAAAGGACATGGAAGCTTTGGAAAAGATGAACCAGCCACACCCATTCCTCTCCCTGAAAAGAGACTTGGCTTTGGTATGTATCCCCCCCAATTATTTCTATCTCACTGTTTTCTTTATCTTTCTGCATAAAATCTCTCATACATATTTCTATGTTGTTTCTACCATAATGCGCTTGTTCAACACTTCCAAGCAGGACATTCGAGAGGTTTTTGTTGCCGAGAAGTGGGTGGAGGACACTCAGAAACAAGCTACGACTGAGCTCTAGGTTAGAGTCGAGACTGAGAAGGCTTTAGGCCATGCCGTGGTAGACAATGAGGATCTGGCCAAAAAACTGGTAGACGAAAAGAGAGAGAGAAAGTGTCGAGGTTAGTCTCAAAACTACCAAGGCTCAAGTGGAGGGGCAGCGCAAACTTTTGCGCCAAAAAGAAAAGGACCTAACCAAAGCTGAGCAAGAAAGCTCAGACTTAAAAAAGGAGCTTACTTAAGCCAAGGAAGAGGCTTGTACTCTCAGGGAAACCATGGAGGCTGCCAAGAAGGCTTCTTACAATGAAGGGGTTGAGGCAACGGAAACCCGCCTGACCGAGGAGATAGCAGAATTATGTAGGGAGTACTGTCAACAAGTTTGGGCAAAAGCCCTAAATGTGGCAAGAGTCCCGTCTACTTCTGAATGGAGGAAGTCCGAGAATATTTAGATTCCACAGGACATCCGAGTGATTGAAGAACTTCCTTGTATTTCAACTACCTCCGAGGCAGTGCCTTTGATACAGCCGTCTCTAATTCAAGAACTCATTCCTCCTCTTAAAGAATCTGTTGGTTCTGATAAAGAGAAGGAACAAGGTGATGAAGCTGAGAAGCGCCCAACCAAGCACACTGAGCCAAATGATCCTCCACTAGTGGCAAAGGACAAAGAAAAACAAGTCCAAACCTCGTCCGAAGCTGAGCCTAGGCAAACAGAGGAGGATGACAAAACAAATGAAGCTGCCAATAAGTCCAAACAAGACCCTCCACCCAAACTCAAGGCATAGGCCATCTAGGACTTTTTTCTTTATGTAACTTCTTTCTTGTTTTAGGACTTTTATTTTATCATTTTAATTCAGAATTTCATTTCCAATGTATCCACTGACAGAATCAATGACAAATTCAAAAGATTGCTCTTTAATTCATCGTCAGTTTCCTATACTGAAGTATTTATCTCTTTAACCTTAATGTAAATTACAAACATAGCATAATTGACTCAATATCTCAATGTACAAAGAAATCTTTATGATGCCTAAATAGATACTAATATTGAAATTGTAATATCCAAAGTGCAACAGCATGCAGTTGAATATGTATGAATATATTTGAACTTAAAACAAAAGAAATATAGTTTAAGACTTGATTTGATGTTTAGTTTGAGCATAAAACAAACCATCAAGCTTACCATGGTGTATGGCCCAAGAATTGAGGCTTATTCAGTTAGATACTTAGAAAAATAAAACGAAATGTTAATCTTACCAAGGTAGATGATCCGAGGATCTGACGTAGCTGATGTTCTGTTAATTTTCTCAAAGTAGAAGGTCCGAGGACCCGACGTAACTAAGGTTCTGTTTAACATTTAATAACATATCAATTTCCACGAGGTATGTGGTCCGATGAGCCAAGCATGACCAAGTTTCTGTTTGATACTTAAGAAATAATGAATTGGAATGTTAATTTCCCCAAAGTAGAAGGTCCGAGGACCTGACGTAACTAAGGTTCTGTTTAACATTTAATAACATATCAATTTCCACGAGGTATGTGGTCCGAGGAGCCAAGCATGACCAAGTTTCTGTTTGATACTTAAGAAATAATGAATTGGAATGTTAATTTCGCCAAAGTAGAAGGTCCGAGGACCCGACATAACTAAGTTTCTGTTTAACATTTAATAACATATCAATTTCCACGAGGTATGTGGTCCGACGAGCCAAGCATGACCAAGTTTCTGTTTGATACTTAAGAAATAATGAATTGGAATGTTAATTTCCCCAAAGTAGAAGGTCCGAGGATCCAACGTAACTAAGGTTCTGTTTAACATTTAATAACATATTAATTTCCACGAGGTATGTGGTCCAAGGAGCCAAGCATGACCAAGTTTCTGTTTGATACTTAAGAAATAATGAATTGGAATATTAATTTCCTCAAAGTAGAAGGTCTGAGGACCCGACGTAACTAAGGTTCTGTTTAACATTTAATAACATATCAATTTTCACGAGGTATGTGGTTCGAGGAGCCAAGCATGACCAATTTTCTGTTTGATACTTAAAAAATAATGAATTAGAATGTTAATTTCCCCAAAATAGAAGGTCCGAGGACTCGACGTAACTAAAGTTCTGTTTAAAATTTAATAACATATCAATTTCCACGAGGTATGTGGTCCGAGGAGCCAAGCATGACCAAGTTTTTGTTTGATACTTAAGAAATAATGAATTGGAATATTAATTTCCCCAAAGTAGAAGGTCCGAGGACCCAACATAACTAAGGTTCTGTTTAACATTTAATAACATATCAATTTCCACGAGGTATGTGGTTCGAGAAGCCAAGCATGACCAAGTTTTTTTTTGATACTTAAGAAATAATAAATTGGAATGTTAATTTCCCCAAAGTAGAAGGTCCGAGGACCTGACGTAACTAAGGTTCTGTTTAACATTTAATAACATATCAATTTTCACGAGGTATGTGGTCCGAGGAGCCAAGCATGACCAAGTTTCTGTTTGATACTTAAGAAATAATGAATTAAATCACAACACAATAATAACAGAACAGAGAATGGCAAAAGAGTCTTTCATTAATAATAATACCTTCGTAGGTTATTTACATTCCATGGACGCTGTATAACTTTTTCATCTAAATCTGTTAGACGATATGCCCCTATGCCTGCTACAGATTTGATTCGATATGGTCCTTCCTAAGTAGGTCCTTCCCAGGTAGGTCCTAGCTTTCCCCATGCTGGGTTCCTTGCGGTACCCAAGACCTTCCTCAATACTAAGTCTCCAGGTGCAAGTGGCCTTAACTTCACATGAGTATCATATCCTCGTTTGAGCTTATGCTGATAATAAGCTAGCTGAACCATGGCGGTCTCTCGCTGTTCCTCAACTAGATCCAGGTTTTTCTCCAGTAAACCATCGTTATTATCTGGGCTAAAAGAGCTTGTCCTTAACGTCGAAAACCCAGTTTCCAAAGGGATCATGGTCTTGGCTCCATAAGTTATGGAGAAGGGCGTTTCTCCTGTGGATCTTCGTGGTGTAGTCTGATATGTCCACAAAACATGTGGCAATTCTTCCACCTACCTTCCCTTTGCATCATCTAGCCTCTTCTTGAGTCCACTTACTATAACTTTATTAATTGCCTCGGCCTGCCCGTTTCCTTGCGGATAAACTGGAGTGGAGTATTTATTCGTGATACCTAGGTCACAACAGTACTTTCTGAAAGCTTTACTATCAAATTGCAAGCCGTTGTCTGAAATAAGAGTATGAGGTATCCCAAATCTAGTGACAATGTTCTTCCAAACAAAATTCTTTGCATCCACATCTCTAATGTTTGACAAAGGCTCAACCTCAACCTATTTGGTAAAGTAATCGGTTCCTACGAGTAGCCACCTTTTATTTCCCACAGCCTTTGGAAAAGACTCTACTATATCCAATCCCCATTGAGCGAACGGCCAAGAACTAGACAAAGGGTTAAGTACACCACCGGGTTGATGGATGTTAGGAGCAAATCTCTGGCATTGGTCACATTTTTTTGCGTAATCTTGAGCCTCTCTCTGCATATTGAGCCACCAATATCCCTGGGTCAGAGCTCTATGGGCTAAAGACCTTCCTTTTGTATGACTTCCACAAATCCCTTCGTGCAATTCTTCCAAAAGTGTCTCCGTTGCTTCAAGATGTACACACAGCAAGTATGTCCTAGAAAATGAGTGTTTATATAGCTTCTGATCCTCGGACAATCAAAATCGAGGTGCCTTTCGACAAACTTTATCTGCCTCAAATTTCTCCTCGGGCAGAACATCGCTCTTAAGAAAAGATACTATAGGGTCCATCCAACTAGGTCCGAGCCTAACCTGATGAATATGGATGGCACTTGTAGTCGTCTTAGTAGGTTTGAACAGATCTTCTACGAGAATGACCCGAGGCAAACCTTGAGCCGAGGATGTTGCAAGGGTGGCTAATGAATCGGCATGCGTAATTCCACTCCTAGCTACATGCATCAAGGTAAAAGAGTCAAATTTGGATTGTAAACACCTGACCCGGGTCAAATATTCTTGCATTCTTGGATTTCTAGCCTCTAATATTCCCACCACTTGGCCCACGACTAACTGAGAATTTGAGAACATTTGGACTGATTTTTCCCCCATTTTTCGAACCATATCCATCCCAACTAATATAGCTTCATACTCAGCCTCATTATTTGTGTCTGAGAACCCCAACCTCAACGATTTCTCAAAAATAATTCCTTCAGGGGATACCAAAACGAGCCCCGCAACTGATCCTCTCTAGTTCGCCGCACCATCAACGTACACTTTCCAAATCGGAAGTTCCTTACACGAAATCATGCCAACTAATTTTCCATCCATGTGCAACCTTTTTACACTTTCTTCTAATGAAGGTTCAGTGAACTCTGCCACCAAATTAGCAAGGACCTGACCCTTGACAGAAGTGCAAGACATATACTTAATATCGATAATTCCCCACTTAGCTATCCTCCCAGAGTAATCAGCACTTTGCAACACCGATTTAAGAGGGAGCTGGGTCAAAACAACGACTGTATGGGATTAAAAATAGTGAGGAAGCTTACGCGTAGCATGCACTACAGCCAGAATCGCTTTCTCCAACGGAAAATAACGCACTTCAGCTTCATGCAGAGATTTGCTAACATAGTAAACTGGTCTCTGTACACCACTATCGTCCCATATTAAAACCAAACTGACGGCATGGATGGCCACTGCTATATATGCAAACAGGATTTCATCCACCTCTGGCCGAGACATGATGGGTGGTCGAGAAAGATAATCTTTAAGCTGTTGAAAAGCTAAGGCACACTCTTCGGTCTATTCAAATCCCTTCCACTTATTTAACAACTGGAAGAAAGGTCTACACCTATCAGCGGACCAAGAAATAAACCTGTTGAGAGCGGCAGTCATCCTAGTTAGCTTCTGAACTTCCTTTGGATTCCGAGGAGGCTGCAAGCTATTAATTGCCCTGACTTGTGCCGGATTTACTTCTATTCCTCTATGAGTCACCATGTAGCCGAGGAACTTACCAGAGCCTACACCAAAAGAACATTTAGAGGCATTAAGGTGCAACCTGTACTTCCTCAGAGTCTGAAAAGTATCGTCCAAATCTTTCACGTGCATGGGCACAACCCTGCTCTTCACCACCATGTCATCCACATATACTTCAATAGTCTTTCTCAGCTGCGACTCGAACATCCTGGTCATCATCCTTTGATAGGTAGCCCCTGCGTTTTTCAAACTAAATGGCATCACCTTGTAATGATAATTCCCCGTAGAAGTAATGAAGGTTGTCTTCTCCTGATCTTGCAATGCCAAAGGTATTTGGTGATAACCTTGGAAAGTATCTAAAAAACTCATCCGAGGATGTTCAACCGTAGCATCCACTAACTGATCTATGCGAGACATTGGAAACAAAATCTTAGGACAAGCCTTGTTCAAGTCTGTGAAGTCCACACAAACTTTTCACTTTCCGTTCTTCTTTTTCACCACTACTGTGTGTGCTAACCATTCCGGATAAAAAACTTCTTTAATTGCCCCAGCCCTTTTGAGTTTGAGCGCCTCTTCCTTGATAGCCTCGGCATGTTCTTTAGAAGAACGCCAAGGTGGCTGCCTCCTCGGGACAACATCAGAATTGACGTTCAAATGATGGCAAATGAAGCTTGGATCAATCCTAGGGGCCTCATAAGGATCCCAAGCAAATATGTCGATATTGTTTTTCAAAAACATAACTAATTCCATCTTTTCTTGGTGTGGTAGTCGAACTCCATCCTGAAAGAACTTTTTAGGGTTGTCACCTATAAGAAATCTTTCTAACTCTTCACACGTCGCCTCATTTGCTGTCACCGCACTGGGTGCATCTAGAGGCATTAATTGCTATGAGTCCTCTGTAGCCAAGACCGAGGGCTCTGGTTCGGCCTGATGCAATATTGCAGCCGATATGCATTGTCTTACTACTAATTGGCTACAGAGAATTTCTTCGATCTGTCCCCCCGACGGGAATTTCACTTTGACATGTAGAGTTAAGGATACAGCACCCAGAGCATGCAGCCAAGGCCTCGCCACGATGGCCGTGTATGGGGAATAAGCATCAACCACGATGAAATCCACATCAACCACTTCCGAACCTGATTGCACAGGCAAACGAATTTGCCCTTTCGGTATGACAACTTTCCCTTCAAAACTTATTAATGGCGAATCATAAGGAGTAAGGTCTTCGAGCTTTAAATTAAGCCCCTTAAACAAATCAGAGTACATAATATCCACGCCACTACCCTAATCAACCATCACTCTCTTCACGTCATAGTCCCCTATCCTTAGTGTAACCACCAGGGCATCGTCATGCGGTTGAATGATCCCAACCTTATCTTCATCCGAGAAGCCTAAAATAGGTGGAGTACCCCCCTTAATCCTCTTCGGCCTCGAGCCAGACTCCTCGACGAGAGTATGTGACACTGCCATCACCCTAGTAGGACAGGAGCCAGTCCTGCCAAGAGCAGCAAAAATGACATTAATCGTTCCCAAGGGAGGCCGGGATGAGTTGTTCCTCTGATTGATCAAACCTAAATGACTTCCTTGTCCATTAGGGTGATACAAGAATTGCTTCAATTTTCCTTCACTAACCAACTGCTCTAAATGGTTCCATAGTGTTCGGCAGTTCTTGGTGGTGTGGTCTATGTCCTGATGATAGTGGCAAACGAGGTTCTAGTTCCGCTTCGTAGGATCTCCAACCATCTTGCTGGGTCATTTAAAGTATGGTTCCTTTAAGATCTTCTCCAGCAACTGATGTACCGGTTCTCGGAACACGGTGTTGACTACCTAAGGAGTGGCTGAACCAGACTGCCCAACGAAATCTCTCCTCAGCCTGTTGTTATTGTATCTATCCGACTTGAAATCCCTCCTCTCCTGAGGGATAACCTTCACCTTCCCCTTACCTTGTTGTTGATCTTCTTCAACTCTTTTGTACTCGTCAATACGATCCATAAGCTGACGTACACTTCGTACGGGCTTTTTGGTCAAAGATTTTCTTAAGTCGTGATCAGTTGGGAGGCCCACCTTGAAAGTGTTAATTGCCACCTTATCAAAATCGCCGTTGATTTCATTAAACATCTCCCAATATCTATTATAATAAGTTTTTAAGGTCTCTCCCTCCCACATGGCCATGGATAATAATGAGTCTAAAGGCCAAGGAACTCTACTGCATGTAATGAATCAAGACGCAAATGCCCTAGTGAGTTCCATGAAAGAGTCAATAAAACCTGCCTTCAAGCTGTTAAACCATCTCATAGCAACAGGTCCCAAGCTAGAGGGGAAGACTTTGCACATTAGGGTTTCGTTCTTAGCGTGTACTGCCATCCTCTGATTGAAATAACTTATGTGCTCCACCGGGTCTATTCTGCCATTATAGATGGTGAATGTGGGCTGAGTAAACCATCGTGGAAGCTTTCCCTTATCGATCCTGCATGAGAAAGGTGACTTGGAGATCTGATGCAATGCCCTGCTCATAGCATCGTTTCCCAAGCCCCTAGAGGAAGATTTCTTATCCCTACGACCAGGAAGGTCGTCTTTCTCATACAAGAAAGTTTCACTAGGAGGGGTCCGGGACCTTGGCTTATAACTACTACCTTGGGAGCCCTCAGAAGAAGGATTAGAAAGAGATGGTGTCCGCCTCTGTCTCGCACGACGCAACTTCTTTTTAAGGCGATCAATCTCTTCTGCATGGCTTTCGCATCATCCTCCTAGGGGACTCTGCTTCCACCACGCGAACGACTCCCACTAGGGTGCACCGTATGTACACTACCCTCTTGATCCCTTTCACGTTCAAGACGTTGAAAATGAACCTCACGTTGGGACCCCTGAGACTTTGCATGATGTGGACCTGAGCCTGCCATAGTGTTCCAACTCCTTAAACACAAGATTTCCCACAGACGGCGCCAATTGTTAGTGCACAATTTGTACCCGGTCCAATCACTAGATGGGCTCAGGCCCAAAGAGCCTTATACAATGAAATTTGTAGAGTATGAGCTTGAAACCTAGGTTTATGGATATTGGACAAATAGTAAATAGGCTAGATTGCCGCTATCTATGCAATCAATGGATAAAAATAACAGAAAACTCTCATCGTACGTATTGCCGAGGATCACTTGTATTGCCTTATTTAAACAAAAAGATTACAATTGAAGTTAAGTGTGGTTGGTAAACAAGGATCAGTTTTTTAGTAAGGTACGGAATGTATTGTCAAGTATTCAATATGATTCCACAAGATCTAGTTTCGTTCAAGTAACAGACTCTAGCTAATTGAAAGGATCTTCTGATCAATCCAGAGATCATTTTGATTCCCTTCCAAGATTGTTTCACCACAAATTGCAGCACCGAGTGATTTGCGTGTCTCTTCTTTGATTGACTAGGACACGAAATCTTGGGATTTTGGAATGTTAGATCAATTATTCCTACCTTTCGAAGCAGAGAAAATAAAGACTATACCACTTTGTGTCACGGACCTAGTAGACTGCCTGATCTGGCCAAGAAGTAGGGATGGTAAATACTCTGTAAAAACCGAGTATCAGCTACTGTGTGAAAGGGAGGTGATGGATGAAGCTTCGGTATCGGATTTAACAGGAAAAAAACAGTTTTGGAAGAGGCTTTGGAGGATGAATGTGCCCAACAAAATAAAAATCTTCCTTTGGCGTGCGTGCTCTGAAGCGCTGCCAACAAGATCAAATCTTCTTAAGAGAAAGGTAGTGAATGATTCAATCTGTCAGCTTTGTGGAAGTGGGCATGAAAATTCGATGCACGCTCTATGGTCTTGCCAAAATATCCTTACGGTCTGAGAGACAAGGTTTGGATGGTTGAGGAAGGATTTTCAAATGGTGGAAACTTTCTCAAACTTGGTTGAAATAGTTGGAAGGCAGAAAAAGGAGTTAGACTTATTTGCTACTATTGCATGGTTAATCTGGGGTCGAAGGAATAAACTGCGGTGCAATGAACAATGTTTGCTACTAGGGAAGATCAAGGAAGCAGCTACATCACTCCTTAGTGAGTTTCAGAAACACTACAGTCATGTCGCTAGTGTACCAAGGCATCGAGATGTCAAGTGGAGGCCACCTACAGTTGATATGATGTGGAAAGCTAATTTTGATAGGGCTATGTTTTCAGAATCTGAAGAGGCCAGGATAGGGGTGGTGGTTCGGAATTAGGCGGGACAAACTATGGCAGAGCTATCAGAAAAAATTAAGAAGCCTGCTTCTGCTGAAATCCTAGAGGCCTTAGCAGCGTGGAGGGCAGTCAAATTTATCCTTGAGCTGGGTTTTAATCAGGCAGTGTTTGAAGGTGATTTGGAGATTATTATCAAGGCCCTTGCTCGTGAAGATTTTTCTTTAGCTAGTGTTGGACACATTATTAAAGACGTTTCGTCTATGTCAGGTTTGTTACAAACCAAGTCTTTCTCTTATGTAAGGAGGCAGGGTAATTCAATGGCCCATGCCTTAGCCCAAAGAGCAAGATTTTCTTTTCCTGTATTAGTCTAGATGGAGGATGTTCCACCAGACATTTATCGCTTTGTATTTTCTGATATGTCAGCTACTTAATAAATTGCCAACGAGATTGGCTTCTCAAAAAAAAAAAAGTTAAAGTGTACAATTCTTTCTCTCTCTTCTTTTTCTCTTTCTTGTTCTGCAATCCCCCTCTATAATGCATTTCTCTTCCTTTTATATTTCCTTCTTTCTCTCCTCCACCTTCCATGTATGGATCAAGTCAATGATCCAAATCTTCTCCTTTCCACAGCCCTATGAAAAGTCCTCAAATAACAACTGCAAGGCTGATTTATACTGTTCAGATGTCATTTCCCCATTAATGCGGCCAGGGAGGTAGGTGTAGAGTCTTTAATGCGGTGGTAGCAGCATTTTTCCTAGATATTTCTCATACGTCCTTCCCCTCTATAACTGTGTGAAACACATCTTTACCCACCAAGCCTTCCAGAATTCTCTCCCCAAACATCATGACGTGTCATTTGACTTAGCCGAGGAGATGTCTCTCCTCAGACAACCTCATCAACCCTTCTAACAAGAGCTGGCTTATGGGCCTCAAAGGCTCTGCTCGGATAGGCTTACACCACCAAATCAAGCCCAAGGCCTAAATGCGTGTTTTGACCATTTTACCCCCACAATAATCATGTTTAAATATGTTATATAGCAATCTTGATTATCTAGAAAGATTGGATTCTTTTTACAAATTTATGTATTATTGCTTACATCATTTACCTGTTGAATCTACAAGAAGAAAAAGTTATTCAAAATCAAAATTAATAAAGTCATACTTAAGATTAAGTATGATACAAAAAGATTAGGTGTGTTTTGCTAACATCAATAAAAAATAAGATGTTAGCAAAACTTAAAGAGAAGACCGTCATGCTTTGCATGATCTTCTTCGCCTATATGCCAGGACTGATTTGCTTTAATTTGCTTTTGAAGTTTCAACTTTGGATGCAAATTTGGAAAATGAAATAGATCTCTATCGATAAGTTAGCAAAATCAGTTCTTGTGAGGAAGGGTGCCCCATAAGTTGTTTTGGGGGGGGTGTTTGCTAATATGAGTCCTTTGTTGTCTTAAACCATATATATGTTATATATGTTAGTAAATCTGCATCATGCTCCATACTTATTCTAGTTTTTTTTGTCCCTTTGTTTTTGTTAATTAATTAGAAGAAATATAATGTTTCTCTTAAAAAAGAAGAAGAAGAAATATAATAAAAATAAATACATTCTCAAATTCATCTCAAAACTTCCAAAATAGTTTATTAACTGAATAAATTGCTATTATTTCTATATTTCTGTATTTTATATTATTTGTCCATATATATATAACAAGTATTCTCCATCTCAACAAGTATTCTCCATGCACTGGTTAGTTGGCATTAACAATGCCATCTTATTTGTGCGACAAACATTATACACACACACACATACACACACACACACACAGAGGAGCATAGCTATGTGTGCTCAGCATCTATTAGTGCAAAATTTCTATTTATTTTGCAAGAAAAAACTTACTTTTTCTATTTTACATACTCACTTTTACAAAATACCCACATTAGTTTATCTATTTTACACATTTATTCAATAAAATATTCATTTTTTTAACACTCATCTCTCTCACAAACCCAACACAACCCACACATTGTCATTCAACCCAGCCATATGAACTAGAAAAAACAAGCCGATCAAGATCAAAACCCACCAATCGGAACCCACACAACCCAAAGAACAAGCCGATCAACCCAAAGACCCACCGACCCACACCCACAATCAACCAAAAAACTAGAAAAAAAAACCAGCAACCAACAGATCGAAGTGAGATTGACACCTCCGGCCTGAGCAAGATTGATGCCTCGCAGCACCGCCACCTCCTCGTGACAGCTGCCTCCATGCACTCCATCCTCGCCTTTGAGTCCCTCCCCCTCACCCCGCCCGCCTACTTCGTCGCTGCCATCAACACTACTGCTTCCAATTTCGATATGCTTGACTCCATCGTTGCTATCGCGCTGTCAATGAGAGAGTGATCTAAGAGAGTTGATCCGATGAAATGAGATAGCCTAATGAAATGAGAGAGTTGATCGGTGAGAGTGAGCTGAGAGAAGAAATAAGAAAAAGAGAGTGAGGTGAATCAGAGGTACAGAGAGGAGAGAGAAACAAATACTAAAATATTAAATGAAAGAGTTACAGTAACCGTGCATATATGCACGATTATGCGTGGTTACTATAGCAATGGTGCATATTTGTACATTTTTACACTAACTGATGTTGACATTTTTTGGGTTAAAATGTGCAAAATGATGCACTTTTTGTATTATGCAAGATTTTGCAACCGCTAATGCATTTGCTCTAAGGGTGGGGGGCCATGGTCCCCCCATTTTGAATTTAAAAAAAATATATATATATAATTTTTTTAATGTTTTCAAAATTTAGTGTACAAAAATATGAGTTGACCTCCCAAATATTTGATTTAGTCCAATGATGATCTTAAAAAAAAATAATTGGTCTAATAATTATAGAAACATAACATAATTTTTCACAATTCTATTTTTTATTTTAAAATTTATTCTTATATCTGTTAAATATTTGATAAAATTTGGAACCAAACATTTTTAAATCTATATCTTTTTCAACCAGTTATGTGACAATTAACAAGTTATTGACTCTTTAAAAAAATAATGTCACTAAAATTACACATGAAATGTCTCTTTAGTTGCCACATAATGGGTTAGAGCAAGACAACTTTAAATATATGTGGAGCCTAACTTATTCCTCCAAGTTTTTGATCATTCACATTATTGAAAATTTCATTAGTTCAATTGAAAGATTTTTTTTACTTACTTTAGTATAAAATTTGACAATTTGTATCGAAAATGAAAATTTTTAAGAATTTCACTATAAAAATGGTAAAAATGAATTTTATTTTATGACAAATCGTTATCAAACATAATTTTGATTGAAAATATTAAGTTTTTTTTTTGGGTTGGGTATGTGTATATAATAAATTATGAAATAAAAAAGTGTTTATATAATAAAAAAGTGTTTGTATATGTGTATGTGGGGGATTGTTTTGATAAATATATTAGTGCTGCAACTTAGGCCCCAAACAAAAATTCCTGCCTCCGCCCCTATATATATATATTCTTTGCCTACCCCCAAATCACTAGACCAATATACTCTATTTTCACGTGAGAAACCAAAAAGAGAACCTCTACCAAGTTATCAATGAACTAATTTGAGGCAAACTCATGCTATATATACATAATTACAGATATAGAACACCACAAAAGATTGCATTCAACGAAAATCAACCCTGATTAGGACATGCAATACTAGTAAACAATTAAAATAACTATAATTAATTAGAGTTGGCCCCAAACAGAGAGAAAACAGCCAGAATCTTCTACTTACAGTTCTTTTTGAAGAGAACCTTCTGCAGTTTGAATGTTGAAACAAAGTTGATGAACCAATGAATATACATAAAGGGTAACTAAATTTGGTAGTTCAGATAAGTGTTTATAACGACTTTCGCAAGTGGGTATATATAAAAGACAACCACAAGTTACGTAGTAGGAAAGCTATATATAAGACAACAATACATAAATTTTATACCAATATTCAATCTCAAATTTTCTAGGTATATATGAAGCTAAGGAAGCAGATGAAGAAAAGGGATGGTGATGATCAGCTTAGGTTTTTCCTCAGAAATGGATGGAAGGTTGTGGGCATGTGCAAAAAAGGATGGTACATGGTTCGGAGAAAGCTAAACATATAGCTCCAAAACCAGCTTTTGCAAGACCAGATTCGTTCTCAGCCATATTGTGGTTATCAATGTTATGAATGTTATGTCAAGAAAAAAAAAAAAAAGTTTCAATCTCTTTAGCTAATTGATTAAGATATTGTTGGTTTGAGCATGCATGTGGTGATTCTCTGCTCAATGCAAACATTGCTCGAGTTGACCTTTTTTTTTTTTTTTTTTTTGCGTGTTTGGTTTAACTTCATTTTTTTTTTTTTAATGTAAAAAAAGAATGTACAATTTTTTAAAATCTTAAAATGTAAATGCGTATTTGTCAACAGTTATTTACTCCTCTAGGAGAATCACATCATCTACCTAATGTGGTCCCCCTTGCCAATAAAATGAGTAACAAATCATAGGTCACAAATCATTATTGTTAGACTTTTATTTTCTTTATCTATACTATTTATAAAAAGATTATCCTCTTTAGACTGAATTTTTATTTGGTTCAGAAATATCCCTAAATTTTACATTTAACAAGAAAAAAACTTGAGAATAACCCCATAAAAATATATCTCCAGCTCCACTTAAAGTGCCTACAAAATATAACAACTTCCTACTAATCCATGTCTTTAAAATAAACTTATCCATATCTTCAAAACAAACTTATTCAAAATTTAAAAAAATTATGACAAGGCAAAAAAAAAGCCTCAACACACGCGCAAATGCTACTTTTTTTTGTTAGATATAAAACACAATTTAAATTTTAAACTAGCCATGTTTATCCATGGAGCGTCGGATAATCTTAAGCATTTATTTTATTTTATTTTTTGGAAAACATGATCTTAGACATAGAATTTGCTCCTTATCCCCCCTTTCATCTAAGGGTCTCCTGATCCTTATTTTTTTTGTTCAAAAATGCCCTTACACTCCTATGTTTATGCAGAGATATAACTAAAGGACAATTCGGTAAAAATACAACTTTAACTCCTACTAAAATATTGCCTAAAAAGTAGGGTCCCTCACCTGTTGATTTTCAAATTGCTTTATCCATTTATAAATTAAATTCTTTAATATATATATATATATATATATAGAAAATAAAGACAATTTTTTTTCTTCTTTACTATTATTTAAGGGGTTTTTCCTGTTTGGGATTCTCATTTTTTTGGTTCAAAAATGCCCTACACCCCTATGTTTATGCATAGATATAACTAAAGGATAATTCGGTAAAAATACAACTCTAACTCCTACTAAAAGGTTGCCTAAAAAGTAGGGTCCCTCTCTTATTGATCTTCAAATTGCTTTATCTATTTATAAATTAAATTCTCAAAATAAAAAAAATATATTGAAAATAAAGACAGTTTTTTTTTTTGGTTTGGCTATAAAATAGGACCACTAAGCCCAACGTTTTCACTAAACCCAAAAAAAAAAAGCCTCATCACACGGTGCAAAGCGCGTGTGATGAGGCTAGTTTGTTATTAGACTCTTTCATATTACATGACCAGGCCTAAATATGCTAAAAGCAATCTTGTTACCATATATCGTATTTACCACAAAATTGTATTATTATCTAGGTCTATCCATCCCCAATTTTAGACCAATTCTTTCAACAGAAATGCTACAAGCAAACTAAATTTGGTCACAGATCACCACAGAACATTTTTAGTTATGACTTGTGAGAGAACCTTGGCAGCAACTCAAACAAAACCCCCCAATTAATCACTAATTAATAATGTATAACTAAATCTGCTAATAATAAAGAATTGGTCAAGTTGGTGGCATTACAGGTTGGAAAGCTAGATGGAGGTGGTAACATTACAGGTTGGAATGTCCATGTTTATGGAAAATACGATGAATATAAGAGGAGAATGAAAATTTAGAATTAGACAGTACCACAAGGGCATCTAATTCCTCTCATTAATTTTCCTTTCTTAGCAAAGACAATTCTGATTTTTCATCATCATCTCCTTCTCCATTCTTAGCAAAACAATGGGTGAAACGGAGCTAAAGGTTAAGGAGAAGACTAAGAAAGTGAAGACAGTCATTGTCAAACAGGGAGAGATTGTTGCTTCAGCTTGCAAGAAAGGATGGGACAAAGTCCGAAGCACAATCCAGAAAAAGAAAGAGGGTGGCAATTGATTAACGTGAATTCAAATATGCAGCTACTATGAATGAATGAATGAACCAATGAATGTAATATTATGGCAAACATATATGTTTGAGTTTGGCTATATATCGGGGTGTATTTTGTATATTTAGTGTTGAGAGATTTGAGACATTGTTGAATATGTAAGTGTCTCATTTTTCTCATAGGTGTGGTCATCTTCATTCAATTGAGGTTGTGAGACAATGACAAAATGAGATGCACCTTATTGTGAGTATGATTGGATTTATTGAATAATTTCTTGTGGACTCGATCCTAGCTCCCAAAGGCAGATATATGATTCAACTATATGATTATGATGTCAAACTTCGTGGTTAATAAGATAAACAATTCTGTGTCGATTTGTCTAAGAATGATCGATAAATATAACAGTATTTTTATCACGCTTACGATGAATGTATTAGAAAATTGCACAAAGAAACTGACAGAAAATTAATGTGAATATAAAACTGCTTCATAAACGAATTGACATCACCAATACAACTCATTGGCACTCATAATTATGTTTAAAATACTAAGCATCCTTAGGCTATGCTACTTCTTAAAGAATTTAATCTGAAATAGTATAATATTTCCAGTAAGGATCAATGATTCAAGTAACATTTTCCACATCTGCCTATCTGGTTTAGGAGGTTTAACTTTTTTATATAAAAATATAATGTAATAACAATATTTTTGTCCATTTGTTTTAAAGTAAAATAAATCAATGAAAATAAGCTATGTCAATTGTGAATATTTGAAGCCCTTTGAAAAGATAATACCTCATTCTGAAGGCTAGGAAGCATGGACATGGGTATGAAATGATTACATAAATAATTTCTGAAAAATTATAACATAAAACAGTTAGTACAACATTGTTGTGACACAGGTACGACACAAATACAACACTGGTACAACACTCTAAATGAAGTGTTCGTGCTTTTTAGACCTTATTATAAACCTGCTATCGCATCACCTACCTTGTTGCATCAATTACTGGAAACCAGAATGATGTAAACACATGATACACATTGTGCTTCCCTCACTTGATTTTTTTTTTTTTTGTTGAGAAAACCCTCACCTTAAATTTAATCATAAACAACAAATTGATCCTTTAACCTTTTTAATTTTAATTTTTTTTTAAGATTAGAAACAAGAGCCTTTACCCTTTAGTACTGTTTAGGAGGCTATGCACATGTAACAGGTGGCAGCAAGCAAGGGTGGCAGTTAGCAATTACAGTTGTGGAAGTACTAGCAGCAAGACAAAAAAAACTCCAAGACAATAGGTAGTGCATCTAAGAGTTTTTTTTTATTATTTATTTTTTATTTTATAATCTGCAAACTATATTAACTCAAACAGAGGTGGTGCATCTAAGGGTAGTTTCTCATGATGTGGCAGCAAATATAGGAGGGCCATAGCAATTATTATTTCATGCAAGTATAAACCTGTGCTGTTTTAGGTGTCAACAACATGTGTGAGCAAGTATGTCTAAGACAAAGGGCATGTCCAAGAAAAAGGTTTAGACTAAAAAAACATGGGGTGCTTTGTGAGGGAAAAATTGTACCACTGTGGGGTTTAGCTATGTGTACGATGTGTGTGTTAGGCTTAACGTAGGTTTTGGTGAGGCAAAACTTATAGTTCGTTTGAATTGAGGGGAGTAGAGTAGAGTTGGTCCAAAATTAGTCTATTTTTAGCTAACTCTATTCTACTTTGCTCTACTACCCATCTTTCTCCTCCCAATCCAAACGGGATCTCAAGTTTTTCTTTTTGGTACTTTGAGATATAGTAAAATAAGTTTGGGTGTTTACTTGTAAGTGTTGTGTGTTTGCCGTACTTCTTGTGATTGCTTACATTGTGCTGTGTTTATTTGTTTCACACAAACTAATTTGAGTGTTTGTTTGTGTAGGTTTGTTGGGTATAATAGAAACTACTTGACAACCGATTAAAAGCTAACTTTTTGTTTAAATTATTTACTGTAGTGGGTCCTACAACACTTTTTGTCTCATCTTTATTTTAAATAATTTAGCTTTTAATTTTTTATAAAGAAGTTAGTTTTTAGCTTTTTGGGTCTGATTGGATATCGCTTATTGCTGAAAACTGAAAATACTGTAACAAAATAATTTTTAAATGTGTGAATAGTGCCGCGAGATTCAGTTTTAAAGTTATATTTGCTGAATTCTGTACTTGCGGATCCCGTGAACAGTGTATGAGACCTAGCTACAAAAACGCAGACGCCCAAGCGCAGAGACATACCGCTATCCAAACTCACACTTTGTCTCAAATTATACAAATAAGTTACCGAAAATAAGTAATTCCCAAATAGATATTTAAGTGAACAGCTTAGTGACATTACAAGACTGAAAAATTTGGATTAAATTATGCCGTATGATACCTAGCTATTCAACAACTCAAGTAATTACAAGGATACCAAGCATATACTTGACTCAACAACAACTGAGGCTAGTAAATGTGAACAATGGCAGTATCCAAGTAAATGATTATGCCCACTGATTCTCGCCTACCGATCATTGTTATCTCCACTATTATCATGATAACTAAAACTCATGTAACGATAGTTGATAATGTGGCACCAAGATCTGATATAATGATATTTGGACCAAAAATTGATTTATGCTTTCATTTTTTGTAAACCATTTTCCAATTCACATAAAACTTATCAATTGAACCTCCACACCCCCCCCCCCCCGGGCGCTATTTGCCACCCAACCACCACTACCCACTAACTTCTCCAGTCTCTGGTGGCTAATCATCGCTACTGCTAGTCTCAATTATGATTTCTTTAATCTAAATTATTATTTTTATATATTAAGAAGAATTCAAAAAGTTAGTTATGACTTCAAAAAAATGTCAAAAATACCCCTAATCTAATTAAATATAAAATATGAGAAAGTAGGAAGAATATGTTTTCATAACATTTTCAAGAAACTAAAGACTTAAAAATATTTTTCTAAGTATTTTTAGCAACACTGGAAAATAATTTATTTTTAAAAATATATTTTTCCAAACCAAACATAACCTTAACTAAAATCATATATAAACAATTTTGTCAAGTATTATTTGTCACCTAATTAGTTAGAAGATTTCCCTCAAAACCAATTTGGAGGTAAAGTTCTTCTAATTAGGCGGAGCTCCCTTCCTAGTTCTTACAAGTCTCAAAACTCTCAAAGACACAGACTTTGAAACCAAAAAAGCCCACTCGTCTCGCTTTGACAGCCTGTTAACAATGTTTGTTGTCCCAGACAAACTTTCCTTTTTCCAGTAATACCCAAACCAAAATTCCCCCATCAGGCCATCACCATCACACTACAACGCCATCAAACCGTTCTTCAAACTTCAAAGGACAAAACAGTAATTTCACAACTTTACACGTCAAACTCCCTCTATTCGCCCTCCCCAACAAACCACCTCACCGGAGCTTTCCCCATTTCTCTTTCTCCAAATTCAAAAAAAAAAAAAAAAAAAAAGGAGCAGAAAAATTCAGATATACCAAAAGCCAAATTCCCAAAAAAAAAAAAAAAAAAAAAAAAACGAAACCCTAATTTCTCAATCACTCTCTCTTCGATTTCGATGGGAGATTTCAATCTCGCTCTCGTAATCGTCGCGGTAGTTGTGTGCATAATCGTGTTCATCTTCAATGTCTACCTTCTCGTCAATTACCAGCACCCGGACGATGCGAACCAAGCTTACTTCCCCAAATTCGTCGTCGTTTTGGGGCTCTCCGTCGCCGCCATTTCCATTCTCATGTTACCGGCCGACGTGGCGAACCGGCAGGCTTGCCAGCACGCGATTTACAATGGCGCGTGCAATCTCACGCTCCCAATGAAGGATCTCTGGCTCGCAATCTATATTCTCGACGCCGTGCTCGTTTTCTTCATTATCCCCTTCGCTATGTTCTACTACGAAGGCGACCAGGACAAGTAGGTACTTCTAGGGTTTCAAATTTTGTTAATAATTTTCGTTCTTTTAAGAAATCTCTGTTGATAATTTTTATTTGTTGTTTTTCAATTTTAGGACTGTTGGTAAGAGGATCACGAGCGCGTTGCTTTGGGTGGGGACTACGGCGATCGTGTGCGGTCTCGTGCTCGGAATTTTATACGGTTAGTTCAAAGCGAAATCTGATGTTTGATCTGAGCTACATTGATCATATATGGATTGCATTTTGGAGATTTAAAAGTTCTTGCCTCTATTACCATAGATTGTTATTTGAACAATTCATTTTGGATTATCTTTGTGTGTTTATGTGTGTGTTTCAATGCATTTTGTTTCACTTTAAAAATGTTAGGTTTTGAAATTGTCATGAATTGGTGTCAAGTTAAGAGTGTGACAGCTTAATTTAGCTTTCTAATGTAGGAAATTCCATCATTTAAATACGCGTTCATTTGCTAATTGGTAGTCATTTATGTGCTTCTTTGTGATTTTCATTTGACTGTAGAATAATGTAGGGTGAGGTGCACGTGCCAGGCTATGGAGGTCCGTCTAGAGCTATGCAATTGTCATAGGAATTAGGACGGAGAGTCTTATCTTTATAAACTAAAATGGTCGTACTCAATGCACAAAGCTTCCACTTCTGTTGGGTTTGGGAGAGGTTATTGGTAGGAAGCCTTACCCCCAATCCTTTTTTCGAGAGGCTGATTCTCATACTCGAAAGCCATGACATGCCACTTTGGGTGGAAGGCACTTGCCATAACACTAAGGCTCGACCTCTTCTATATATAAACTATTGGTTGAGTGTTTTGGACAACTTAGAAAAAATGCTCTCTGTAAGACATGATGGGGACTGTTAATTTTTCTTTGTCATAGGTTACGCGTTAAATATGGTGAAAAGTTTTATAATTAAAGAGTGGATCATCAAAGGAATAGCTTTTGGGTGAAATAAGTAAACCAAAATTAATTTACGGTTAAGGATTTAAATCAAGATTGACTGATTTAGGAGCATGTTAACACAGTTCTTTTTCTAGCACAGGTTAATACCCTTACATATTTGATGACAGTCAAGTGAGTTTTCATGGCATGCATCTGACTATTAGCTAATGCCAAGCATACAAAAAAAATGCTAAATGCAGTAGGTTCATAGGTCTGATTTATTGGAAGAATTTCCTCTTCTTCTTGTTTTTCCTCTGTCTTTTAGTGTCCTTCTGAAATGATTTACCATCCCATTAATAGATTCAGTGAACTTAAACCCATGCGATAATCTTTTTTTTTTCAAGAATATAGCGTAGTTGATTTTGTCTATAGAGTTATATTTGACGTTTAAGGCTGGAATTGATGAACTGTTTCTTGGAAATTTTCTGTTAGTTAAAACATAGTTTTTCTTTTGGCACTAATGTCAAAGCACTCCCCCCCGAGCACCCCCCCCCCCCCCCCCCCCCCACACACACACACACACACACACACACACACAAGAAAAGGGTGCCCCCTCCCCTCAATGTTTTCTTGGTTTTGATAAATTTTTAGTTTTCATAATATAGTTTTTCACCCTCTCAAGGTGTGCGTGGATCACTGCCAATCCCATACTAACTGTCATTTTTACACCATGATGATATGTTAGGACTAATTGGAAAGGTGGACTTCACTGTTATGCACCTTTCTTCATCCACTACTTCCTTTCCTAATACGTGGGACTTCTCCAGTGCTCAGCCGTGTATTGGAAGCGGTACACGCCAGGTTCTGTTTCAATTATGAATTAACCCACTTCTATGTAATTGTATTATTTTGAGAAACCATTCTTTTTGTTCATTTTTGCTAAGATTTACATTATCATTTTGCATATTGCTTGCTCAGTGAAGTTAGTTGTTCTCATTCTCAATCTGGTGCAATTTTTTTTCTGTGTTTTCTTGCACTTCTTACAGTGCTCTGCATATTCTGCAAGTGCTTCATCGGAGAAAACATGGACTATGCGCACTACCTTTCCAGAATATGTTGTTGCTCTTGCTACCATTGTCGGATCCGTACTGTTTGCGGTAGGCTCATTGTTGAAAACTTTGAAAGTTTTAACTTTTTAGTTGGTACACATAGATTTAATCTTAAAAGTTGACACTAGACAAGAGGTAGCCCAATCAACTGGGGAGCATGCCTCATGAAGTGAGGTTACTAGTTCTGATTCTTCCTTTTCCTCTCCTCTTGGCAAAACTTACTTATCCAAAAAAAAAAAAACTTCTGTATCTAATAACTATAATTGACTGAGAGGTGAGTTGTAATGTTAAGTATCTCATTAAAGGTCTGATGCTTTATCTGCAAGTGGTGTTACTATATTAATGGTCCTCAGAAACAAATCTGATCAAATCCATCTTTTTTTTTTTAAAAAGCAAGATCATTTCATTTTCTAGCCCAAGAGCCTTGTAGCTCAACTGGCATCTCCTGGGGTTTCCAATGGAGATGTCCAGATTCAAATCCCCCTCCCCCCATTGTAACTATTGAATCATCTAAAGGTCATTTCATTTTCTATATTTTTTCTCTACTTACCGTAAATTAAAAAATTTACTATGCCTCGTAACATATCCAGATATTTGGGGGCGTTGGTATTGCTTGCCTGCCATTGGGACTTATATTTTCATTCATCAGGCGTCCAAAGGCTGTTATCACTCGCTCACAGTATATCAAGGTGCTTCTTGATTTTGTATCATATAGATTAATAGTATGCCCAATTTTTTTTTCTTTGTTTCCATCTGCCTTAATGTTATTTCATGCGATGGTTGCTATACAATACACTGTAGGAAGCAACCGAACTAGGTAAAAAAGCAAAAGAATTGAAGAAGGCAGCTGATTCACTCCATCAAGAAGAAAGAAGTGGTTCTAAGGGTAGAAAGTGGCGTAAAAATGTAAAGGCAGTAGAAAAGGTATAGTTAAATCTTTTACTTTCATAAAAGTTTGTTTCACACCTAGCATTAGGTTTATATGCATGCACTAAGTACCACATATCATGTTTGGGTCCTTGAGAAGCCCCAATATTTAGTGGTAGAGAAATCTTATTCATACTGAACTTTTTAAGGGCTTTCTTCCCTCTTTTGGGTTGTTGAAACTTATATTGTGCTTGGGAATCTTGCAGGAGGTGCTCCAGTTAGAAGAAGATGTAAAGCTTCTTGAAGAGATGTACCCTCAAGGAGAAAAGGTGATGGTTGTCAACTATGTGACCTATTGCACTTGATTTCCTCCTCCTCCTATTAGTAATTTATGTCTTGACTACAGGCTGAGACTTCTTGGGCCATGACTGTTCTTGGGTACTTGGCAAAACTTGTGTTGGGAATTTTAGGGTAAGTACTGATATTAGACGTTTTATTATCTTGACGAATACCGTGATGAACCACTGATTGTTTTGAGGGGAACCAATATGTAACTAGAATTTAAGTGTGAGGTAGCTTTGATGGATTACTTTGTAGGTAAGGATTTACCTAAAATGGTCATGTGATCATAGGTTTTATGACCACTGTTTAGATGAAGTATATTTTAGATGATTGCTTATTTCTTTTGGATGTGATATAGGGGCCCTTTATTTATTTATTTATTTTGGTATTATTATGCATGATTTTGAAGTTCATCTAGTATTATGATTTGGTCCATGAGAAGTCTTATTCAACTTAATAATTCTATCTGCTCATTTATCAGGTTGATTGTTTCAGTGGCTTGGGTTGCACATATTGTCATTTATTTGTTGATTAGTCCTCCTCTGTCTCCATTTCTGAATGAGGTTTTCATCAAGCTGGACAGTGTCTGGGGTAACTTTGGACATAAATATTTTATTTTTCCTTTACATAATGACTATTTTTTGCTGAGTATTATTTTAATTTTTATGCTCTGCTACTTGATCAGGTCTTCTGGGTACTGTAGCTTTTGCTTTCTTCTGCTTTTACCTTCTGCTTGCGGTGATTGCTGGGGCAATGATGCTTGGTCTGAGATTAGTTTTCGTTACGATTCACCCCATGAAGTAATGGTTTCTTGTAGAATTGGCATTTTTTTGTTTTTGTTTTATTTGTTTGTTGCTGTAGGCTGACACTTTAGCGATCACTCATTGATTGAATTAATCTGTTCACAGATGGGGAGCCACTCTTATGAACTCTTTTCTCTTTAATGTTGGTCTTATTCTCCTTTGCTCCATCAGGTTAGCATCTTAGATCCTTTGCAGTTCTCATTTGCATTCTCTTGATATTTTAAATAGCCTGGGTCATAATTTAGTATAGGGCAGCATTTGATCAAAATAGGTGATGTTTTTTGAGCAAGTCACTCAATGGAAAGCTGGTCTTGCGAATCTTTCTGCCACAAGTCACCCCACTTATCTTTTAAGTGTTTTATTTTGTGTACCATGTAAAAAAGGACATATAAATTAAAGAGGTGATAGGGAGTATATAGGTTAGAAAAGCAGAGAAGAACACGTGTGCTTGACCCCTGATTAGTTTGTAGAAGATCCATACCTGACGGTCCTGACCCATTGTTGTTTAACTTGTGTAGCATGAAACAATTTAATGTATTGCTTTTAACTCTCTTCATGGTGTAACAGTATTGAAACAGCATTTTCTTAAATTAATAGCTTTTAAGATAAGATGCCAAGGGTCTTTTCTACCCCCACCCTTTTTTTTCCTTCCCTATCAGTCAAAGTGCCATGGTGAGAAATACCTTCAAAGAAATAGTTAATTCTCCCCCAATAGCCATAGACAGTCATCTTACTATTATTACATGGAAAGTCATTTTGACTTTGGTTTTTACTATTTCAGCGTGATTCAGTTCTGCTCTACTGCATTTGCATACTATGCGCAAGCAACTGCAGCACAGGAAATATTTGGCCACACGCTGGAATCTCTTCGTGGAATTAGATATTTGTACAAGTGAGTTACAATGGTTAAATCTGATTGGTCATGTCTATTCTACTAATTTTTTTGGGGGTATTAATGATTGTATTGCAGGTACAATGTGTTTCAAATTGCTTTCGTTGCTCTTGCGGGATTGACCTTTGTGTATTATGCTGCCTTTGTAAGTACTCTGCCCTGACCTGACATTTTCTTCATTGTTCTTCTTTGGTGCTTGTCATGCCTTGCCTGAAAGTAAAGGTCTTACATTGTTTCCTTCAAAATTTAGGGATGGAGAAGAAAAAAACCCAGTGGCAGGTTCCAACTTTCTTCTTGAGGTATGTTTTGCCTAGAAGAGCGTGCACCCACCTGGAGGCATCAGAATTCTCATTTTTATCATCTCTTTTGAAGTATTTTTCATATCAGATGTGTGGCCTAGTTTTGTTCTATGCTGGAAGGTCAGATTTGAAGTTCAGAGAATTAGGCATATATCATCTGAGTTCAACTGGATTAATGCAGTGAGAGTGGGATGGTGAGTGCTGCTCATGCCATTGTTGTTTCTGTTTGTTTTCGCCCTTTTGTATGTATTAGTCCTTTGTTTGACTTGTGTTTTACGATGGCTTGGGCATGTAATGAGACATCTTCTGCACGTGGCAACCAGGTTTTGAGAACCATCCTTGATGTAATATAAACCATTGAGCACAAAAAGTTGTATGAGCAGCCATTTATTTTCATAACTTAGTGTGTATTATTTGCCTTGTATTTTAAATTTATTTGGTGAAAAGTATTAGAAAGGTTCATCAGAAGGAATATGTGTACCAAGGATGATTATGAAAGATATTTGAGTTGATTTAACTGGTTCTGAATTCCAGCTTACCAGGTCATGTTTTATGCTTGAATAATTATCATCTTCTTTTGTCCCCCTATGTCACATTTATCATAAGAGCTTTAAAAATTACCTATGTTCCATATTCAGGTATAAGGAATACGTGTTGCATGCAGTGTGTGTATACACACCACCTGAAATCAATAAAATCACAATTTCAAACTTGAAAACTTGACTTAAAGTCACAATTTTAGTTATTTTGGGTGCAATAAACACTGCCTTAAGGGAAAAATGTGTACTTAATGACTAATGAAACAAGCTCGGGAAAGAGCTTTGCCCATTTGGTTGCAAGTTGTCCTGTCAATACTTGATCTTGATGTGTAGTCTGATACTACTTGTGCTCCAAAAATTGAAAAAGAAAGAGTCGCATTCTCATTAGGATGGCTAATCCAAAAAGGAAAAAGAAACAGTCGCATTCTCATCCAGATAGCAAAAGGTAGCAGCGCTGATAGATAGCTGTGGTCACACAATGGATTTTCTATGCCCAGTCAAAAGCCTGGGGCTTACTTTGTTAATGTCAATATCAGAGCCTTACTGCCTCTGTCTCTTTCATATTTTCGTAGTGGATTATCTGTGGTAGGCAAAGTCCAGTGCGTTCATAAAGGATTTAAAGCTCGAGAGGGAATTGCAATTGCAAGAAGTGAAAAGGACACTCTTGAACTCTACCTTTGAATTTTCCTCCGTTTACCGTTTATAAGGCCGAATAGCTACTTGAATTTGGCTAACTGATTGTTCAATCCTTGCCTTAGAAGAAATATAATAAAATGGATTGATATTGGTACAATCAAAAGGTTAATCTCTCACATTTTGTTAACAAAAAAAAAAAAAAAACAGAGAAAAAAAAAAAAGAAAAACGATCAAGAGTTATAAGCTATTCATGTGTTTAAATTTAATTGGAAATTACGAATAATTAAGATACAACACCACCACCTAAATAAGTTACTTTAGCTAAGTTTTACACCCTCTCCTTTATGACAATCCAGCAAGATGGATAGGGCCGTGCATAAAAGCTGTTACTAGTGCAGGACTGGAGGGCTCATATTTTATCCAGTGCAATTTTTCTTGCTTGCTTTCACTCTTGTTGCCCCCACCAATCATTTGATGTTGTCGACTCTTGTCCAGTCAGCCTTTCTTTGGTTTATTCTATTTTCTAATTTTTCGTTGATATGATTCATAAGACAACTATTCAATATTCTCGTTTTAGACTTTGGAGACTTGGACAGTGTCAAGACAACTGTTTCAACAGGTTGTTTTTACTTGAGTGTAAGTTTATATTTGCAGATCAATATTCCTTTCTAACCCATTGGCATTGCAAGCCAAGACCAAAAAAAAAACCTATGATCCTTTGCTTTTCCAAAGTATGATTCTGACTCTCCTTTTTAGTCTCTTTTCCACAACCATATCATGAACATCGAAATCTAATTGGAGATCTAGTTAGTGGGAAAAAGAAAAAGGTTAACTGACTTTTTTTTTTTTTTTTTCCCCTTACAACGATTGGAGTAAAAGGGAACCAAAGTACAATCCTTCAAGAGAAAACTGGACAATGCTACAATCCACTGGGAAATCTTAAAAGATTGCCTTTTTTAATAAAAGATTGTTTTTATATATAACTTTGTTAATCCCAGGGTCTCCTTTATTTATTGCCCTCTTCTCCGCAACCAGTCAACTAGTGATGATAAATGTGAGCACTTAAAAGTGTAATTTCAAGACATTTTATAAAGTGAAAAAATGCTAAAGCAAAAAGACTTTTTTTTTTTTATATTTTTTTTCATAAAAAAATGATAATAAATATCATTAGTACTACTTTAATTTTTTTATAATTAGTAACACATCAATTGTAATACTTATGAAAAAAAATTTATAACATCCCCAGCATTACTCAGGAAACAAATATATAACATACCATTCGTGTTCCATTTATAATACAGTTGATGAAAGTAAAGTTTTTTGGTTGTATCTTTAATCTTTGAACTCTATAAGAATAAAATTGTAATATTGCCAAACTGTTTCTCATTAATTAAAATATGAAAGTAACATTTTTTTTTTCCTCTCAATAAAGTTTAATGCTAAAGAATCAGATGATTACATAACAAACATTGAGAAAGAAGACACTGCATATGAACCATTTAAGCACAATAACCACACTACTAGTTATTTTAACTCAATCTCACGGCTGTTTGTTATTTTAACAAACATTGAGAAACAACCGAATTGTTTGCAGAAAATGAAAAGCACAATAGCCACACCAAGCAAGTGCCAGGTTGTGACCAAAAAACTTGTATATAAGCTTCAACGAAAGACGATTAAAAATTTGGCACATTCTCTGAGGCTTAGTATTCATTAGGTTTATTTACTTATTAATTTTCTATTCCCATTGAATGTTTCCGCCGAAGCAGAGCTCAGAGACATTCACAGTGGCCTTTCCATCAGGACTGACTGGATCATAGGGAGAATCCTCTCCAAATTCAGCAGGCAATGACTTCCAGTGTAGACTTGGTTCCCATTCTGCTTCCGTTAGGACCTTTGTTATTTCCTTTACTACAATGTTGCTCCCCTCAGACGATAAATGAATTCCATCCCTGAAGAAGGATCATAGAGTAGTCCAATGAAGAATTAAGGCAAGTAAATTCAAAAATAACATTTACTAATTTTAGAATGATGCTACAAATACTAAAAATTT
Organism: Castanea sativa; assembly: GCF_040712315.1. Lineage (NCBI taxonomy): Eukaryota > Viridiplantae > Streptophyta > Magnoliopsida > Fagales > Fagaceae > Castanea > Castanea sativa. The sequence continues at coordinate 14,918,008 of NC_134021.1, read as the reverse complement.
TACTACATAAATTTGTTTATTATGTTGTTGGAGTGACACCAATCAACTTCATTGTCATGTTAGTTTGGAGGTCTTTTATAATAAAATTGGTAGTAGCTTTAGCACTCTTCCAGTCTTCCATCAGAGTTTAAAGTTTATGTTTCATCCACTTCAAGTGGGAACAAAAGGTTTTGATTCTCTCCTTTTGTTAACTTGTTTTTTGTTTCTTCTTTTTTCAATTACCTATTCATGATTACCCAGCAAAATTATACTGTAATAATAACGACATTGAAAGAGCACCACATCTGAAAGCTAACTCACGTAAAGCATTCTGTCAACCAATCATCCCTTTTCTGAATAGCAGTCCATAGATCAATGGCCTTAATATCCAAGTCCCTACACAGCTCTAAACAAGCTTCTGAATATATTCTGCACGACTCATTTGTCCGATTCGGCTTTTCCATTTTATCACTGGTTTCAATAAAAATATGTGCTGTTAGAACTGAACAATTAACTCCTACACTAAAAGAAAGAAAAAATTACAATTAAAGTTATCATTATGAGCACCTTAATGCTTCACGAATTTGTTCCTCGTTGACAGGAGGAGCACTAAGAAAGATAAGGCGAGTCTTCTCTGAAAGGGTCTAACAACCAAAAGAATTTATTTCAAAGTATTCAAATGGCAATAAAGTTGTGCACCAGTGTTGAAGAATCAATTCAATAGAATCAATACCTTTAGATGCAGGGCAATCTTCCTCATATTTTCAATATACTCAGGAAGTGGTATATGAGGGCCTAGGCCAGATGGATGAGGATGCACTGAATCGTTACCACCAAAATAGACAATCACCAATGAGGGTTGTATTGGGGCATCCTAACATATTAATATATAAGAATTTAGCTTATTAGAATACCAAAAGAAAGTAAAAGCGCATAAGCCTAAAGAAAAATTCTGTCAGCCTCATGACTGCAACAACTGAACCTAGATAAACAAATGACCCCTAGAGTTTGACAGGTCCAACCATATAAGATATTTTTCACTAAGAAATCAATCTTTGAATGTTTTCAGTAAATCCCAATTCACTTCATGATAACTTCAGCCCCATAATGAGTCAGGTTTTATGGCATATGATATGAGCATGAACTATGGAATATGAACCATGAAATTGATCTATTTCAAATGGAGAAAATAATTATTTCTTGTTTTTACTCCTACTTAAGGAATGTGGATTTACTAGCAATAAGCAGCTACTATATATATCATTTTAGATACTGAAAGGTATGGAAGAAACTATAACCTTCAAGCGTGATGTGTGTGATTAAACATACAATACCTTTGGAAAGATTTGATCCAAAACCTGCAGAGCACGCCTGGAATTCCAGCCGGAGTATCCTCGCAAAAATATGTCTGCCTTTTAAGAGTTAAAAATCTAAAATCAGTTTATTTCTACACTTATTAAGGGAATGATATTTTGGACTTAACAGAGAACATAATGAGCCACAGTTTTGATGGCACTGCTTTGGCCTGTCTGTTTCCTCTTGCACACACCTTAACAAGGTGTTAATGCAGAGTTCACCAGAATCACCAGTAGGGCTCAAAAAACTCTCGGTATTGTGTTATTACTTTTGCAAAATTTTCCAGTTCTTCAGTATATCTTCCCCTCCATGTTGATAGAGTCTCAGTTGCTTTTCAATTAAATATTCAAAATACAAGAGCCTTGGAGCTCAACTGACAGCTCCGGATGTTTCTATCAAGGACGTCCAAGGTTCAAAACCTATTTGCAAAACGCTTTTCAATAATGATCCTACCCATGATTCATCTCAGTACAAAACCTACAAAATTTGCTTCTACATGTATGTCTCGTTTTACAGTAAACAAGAATATGAAAATAAATCTAACAAAAATTTGCAAAAGGTTTTTGACATTAAAAAAGATGATAAGGTTCATAGAACCTTATTCATAAAGATACAGTATAGAATTTCACTGGATTGGCCAGTACAATCCGGTGCAACCCAGAATTTGACCAAATAAGTAGGTTGATTTTTGGCATGAAAAATTCCAGGCATTTTGATCCATATGGAACGGATTTCAAACTCTAGTCCTTGACACTTCATAGGCATGCCCATCCTATCATTATGTCATAATCTATGTAGACCTTTTAACATATATATTATATTGGCTATTACAGACAAAGTTTACTCCAAATTAGTTTGGAGAAATCTCCTCCAACTCATTATATGGCAATTCATAAGACCATTTATCTATGTTAATTAAACAAGAAAAACTACTAAAAGTACACATGGATTGGCTTTTCAACTGCCACAATAATAGGTTGGAGGAATTTCCCTTCTCTAAACTTCTCTCCCTTCAAATGAATGCTCAATGATCCTATCAACGAATTAAGCAAACTCAAGATAAAAGCATAGCTAACAGATTATGTTACGTGGAACCCGCCACTATAAAATGCCACCGATTACAAGATAAAAATCTGAAATGACACATCGTATTAGGATCATAATAATGTCTCTTGTAACAAATGTAAGTGGCAATAAACAGTAAATGTTAAATTCAGTGTGCAGTGCGAGAAAATTATAACGTTTGGATAGCCACACACTTTTATTTTTTTCTTCTTTTTTTGTGTGCGCTGAAAACCTCATACATATGTTTCTCACACCCTTAAGTGTACAAAGGAAAAAAAGAAGTACCTTACGAGCATATAAGGTAGCAAGAGTAGCACCCCATCCTTCGTTGCTAAAACTAAACTGAACTATGGAAGAACCAAACAATACAAATTGAGGTCTCACTGGTCCGACCATTTCTCTCTGAAGAAATACATGTTCCAACTTCCAAGTGGAATTTATAGACCTCGTCTCGTCATGGGCAAACGGTCATTTTCCTATTTTGTGGGGGCATAGTGTGGAATAAATATAGCATTAGTCATTGTCACATGACTCACATTGACAGGGAAAAAAAGGTAATGTAGTATTTGGCATTTTGCCCACATATAATTTTAAGATTTCTAGTAGCTTCATGGGCCAATTTGTGCGTCTATGGTTCTAGAAGATATATTATGAGACATCTCTCATAATATGCTAAACTTGCAAAATATTAAGAGAGGAACATTTTATAAGAAAAATTTTCTATTATCCAGTGGTCCAAAGTCACATATCATAAAGGGGGGGGGGGGGGGGGCAGATATTTCCGTTTAAATCCTTAAAGCCCATTTGGTAGGAGTATTATTGTAGTTTTGGTTTTTAAGAGTCCCTTTAGTATGTGTGTTTAAATAACAATTTTTAATTTTTTTAGAAATACAGGTGAGTAAAAAAGTGTGTGAAAATACTATAATGTTATTTTAATACTGAAAATATGTATTTAAACACATGTACCAAACATAACTTAAATAATATTAAATATATGATTTAAAAAGTGTACTAAAGACATGTCTTTTGAATACTCATAATGCAAAAGTCCTGTGCTTATTAGTATGTTGTTATAACATTCTTTTAAAATTGAAAAAATATAATTGAGTGTTTACTTTTTTTTTTTTTCCCCATTTTAAGTTATAACTTTTCTGACAAGGAATTAACTATTATTTTTATTTCTCATAAAAAAAACCATTATTTTTATTGTTATTAAAAAAACTATTATTTTTATTCAACGAGAGAGAAAAATCCCTCGTAAAGACAACACTCACAACAGTGCTCATCTTGTCTCCTTTTCTGCTCTTCCAACCTTGAAGAATCCAAACTCCCATGCATTATTTCTCTCCATGTTACAACTTACAAGTGGCTAAATAAAAAACCAACTAAACATATCATGGTCCTTGATTGTATTCATAGTTGGTGTTATCGCCAACAACTTTTAAGCTTCCTGGAATATTCTTGCAAACCCATTTGGAATTAACCCAAAACAGGATTAGGATTAGGATTAGGATTCGGTGCAACACCCACCATTTCCACTCACAATTTTTTTTTTTTTTTTTTTACTTTTCACATTTTTAACTTTCACTTTTTACTTATTTAAACTTTTTTCTTAACTTTTTTGAATCAATGGTTGAGATTGAAAGTTGCTTTTTGCAATTATCAATCTCAATCATTCAAAGGAATTGCATTAGGTGTAATACCTAAGGTCTTGCATCTAATCCCAATCCCCCAAAACAAATCAAAACCCACACCACAACCCCAAATTCCTCAAATTTCAAACCCAAACAAGGTTATCAAATTTTCGCAATTTCAAAGGACAAAACTATACCCACATCAAATTTTCGCTACTCACACCACAACATTTACCAAAAAAAAAAATTGTACCCAATAAACTATACCCACATCAAATTTTTGCAACCCACACCACAATAGCTAAAAAAAAAAAAAACTGTACCCAATAACCACATAACAACCAAATAAAAAGGGAAAATTTTCAGCCATAGAAAAAAAAATGTCCGATTTTGAGATCCATAGGCCAATGCGACACATCTATGGAGGCGACGGAGAGAGAGATTTGTTCGTTGGACAAGACATGGAGGCCATGGAGAGAGAGATTTGAGTTTGTGTTTGTGGGTAAGAGAGAGCCCAGTGAAGAGAGAGATGCATTTTCTTAAAAGGAAAAAATGCTAAGACTGCAACTTTTCCTATAGCTTGCTCACGGGTCAAGTCATGAGTGGTGAAGTAAAAATGGTAGGTTCATAATTCTACTACTCATGACTTGCCATGTGAGCAAGTTGTGAGAAAAATTGTAGTACTAGCATTATTCTTCTAAAAGAGGGAGTAAGGTCGTTTGTGTTTAATAACGTCAAGTTAGATGCTAGGTCCCACAGACTTCAAACTAATTACAATAATATCATTTAAAACTGTTACTTAACTAAAAAATCCTCCTATAGTACGCTCAAAATATAATGTTTAAACTTTATACATTGAAAATGATATTTGAACACTCCTTATGCTTTACCAAACATGGGTTTTTTTTTTTTTTTTTTGCTCCACCATTTTCAGCACTTAATTACTAAAAACTGTGATTTAAATGTTACCACCAAAATGGCTCTTAACTAATATGGTCAAACTGAAATCAAATTCAGTTTGACCGTAAAATAAGGACCCCTTTAGTCTAAAATCTTTTGCACTTCTACCTTCAACTGAATTAAACTTCTATTTTTAGCCTCTACCTGAACACACACACACACACACACACACACACACAAGCTCTAGCCAAGACAACCATCCGGCGTATTTTTCAACGAATATACATATTTTCTGGTAATAATTTTATGTGCAAACCAAATACTAGAAACTATTTTCCGGCGTATTTTCCAAAACACAACCAAACAACTAAAAATATTTTTCTTTCCAAAAAATAATTTCACTTGAAATTTTTTTTACACTTGTGGGGGGTCGAGGACCAAGGATGGGTTTAAGAGGTAAAGTGTGCGGGGGCCTGAGGACCAAGGATAAAGCTTAAGGGTAGCAATCTAGGGTGATATGGCCATGGACCACAGGCTCAAGGAGGAGGGTTGCTCAGGGAAATGCAAGGTTGAGTCGAAGGGCATTCTATAGCCTACCAAGTAGAAGCCAAATGACATGTGGGGAGGTTTCTGGTTTGGGGCAGCCTGTGGGCTCCGCATTGAATGCCCTGCATCCAGCTTCTTGGCTATATTGAATGGTGAGCAACAGCTTTATCAGCTGCATTGATAAGGAAGTGACTTGAACAGTGCAGGTCACAGCTAAACAAGTTCTTTCCATCACCTTCTTCAAACTGTAGGAAAGGACAAGTGTCAAAGGAGGAGACTGGTTAGGTGAAAAATGGATGGTTGAGATGAGAAGTGGGGAGGAGTATATATATTAGAAAGAGAGATTGTAGAAGGGGAGGGAGGAGCAAAAAAAGAAGAGTAGAGAAGACAAGAAGAACATAGTGAGAATAGGGTAATGAACAATACTTTTTTTTATTGAAACTTTAACCTCCTTGAGAAGACTTGTATGAGGGAAATTGGTTCATCTAATATACGGATCTTGCCTTTTTCTTTCTTGTCTGACCCTCAGACCGATCCATTTCTTTGTTGTATTGTTCCCTCTTTATAAATTCTTTGTTTTGGGCCATAGATGAATTGATCCAGCCATTATTCTAAGTGAGCCGCGAGCCTTAAGATTTTTCTTGCCTTTCCAACACTCATAAAACATTTTACTTCGAGTCAGACACAGCCTTAGTCTAATTTGTAACCAAGGGCAAAGCTTCAGGAGATTGTTCAATGTACTAGACCATCAGGATGAGGACACATGGCCAAAAGTGGACATGTGTCATCATCTTGACAAGTTCAACGCATTTGAGGCAATGTACATAAACCAAATTCTGTAATAAGTGACACTAATTTGATTTTGTGTTGTTTATGTGGATTTTTTTTATGATCACTAAATTTTTAAATATCACATATCTTTTATCTTACTAAAAATTATAAAGAATTGAAAGATTTAAATATAAGGGGATATTTTTCCATATCCAATCTTGTTATTTCTTTTTAAAAATATATTGTAGTTACAATGAAGGAGGAAATATTTGAATTTCAAAATTTTCTAATAGAAAACACAAAAAAGAAGAAGTCAATTGAGTTATGAGGCTAATAACAAGAAAGGGTTAATTACTCAATTTTTGTTTGAGAATGCACAGATGCGCTCGTGTGGATGGCAGTTTTATTGAGATCCCCAAATTGTGGCATGGGCATGTCACATGTGGCACACTTGGGCCTTGAGTAGTTACTGACAAATTGAATCCTATCATTTCAAAAGTAACAAATTGAACCATGATGTTTCGAAAGGTAACAAAATAAACGCTAACCATATAAATTTAGACACTACAATTCTAATTAAATGAATAAGGTTCAAACTTTTTGAAATTTTAGGTTTTAATTAATTTGTTCTTTTGAGACTATATAAAGGGTATGATTTGTTTTTAAAGCATCATGATATAATTTTTTTGTTTAGCATCAGGATTTAATTTGTTAGTTGTTACTTTTGATCTTGAAACTATAGAATTTAACTTGTTACTCCTAAGTAAAAGTCCACTTTGATGCCCAAAAAAAAAATGGCAAACTTTTGGGCCACCCGACACATTAACCAAGTTAGTAATATTTTGCTTCTAGAAAAAAAAAAAAAAAAAAAAAAAAAAAAAAAACAAAAGTTAGGGCCTGATTGGTAGGAGGATTTTTGTTTTTGTTTTCAAAACAGTATAAAAACAATTTTCAAAAAATTGAACTTGAAACTAGTTTTCAGATAATAATTTTTATATTTTACGGGTTTGGTTCCCACTTTTATGAACAACTAGTGGGTTGCCCATGTGATGCATTGATAATGTAGTAATATTTTATATAAAATAGTTTTGGAAAATGTTGTACATATATTATAACATAATTTTTATAGAATTTTGTTAGTAATGACTTCATCATAAGAAGAAATAACTATAGATTACACACACACATCCATTATAGTTATTTAGTTCAAGTAATGAGAAGAACAAAAAAAATAATTTCGGAGAAATATTGTGAATAAAAGTTAATATAAAATGTGTCTTTCTCTTTCTCCTTAATTCTAAAATAAAATATACATCTCAAACACCAACAATCAATCACATCCTTTACAAAACTCATAAATTTACAACATTTGACCTTAATTAGCATCAAAATCGTAATTGCCGTTGTCGTCACTCAACATAAAATGCAAGCCCTCATTCCTTATTTGTAGCCAACTCATACAGGTTATGATTAGATAGGACAACAATGTTAGAAGTAGGTGTCTTCCAAAGATTGTAGATAAGTGAAATCATTTTTGGACTATTGTATTTGATGTGAGATGGCATGAAGAGCTATGTGGAGGTATATATAAAGGAGTAGAAGTGCAAGAGGTGAAAATGATGAATTGAAATGCAAAGAATTTTGTGTATATGTGTGAGAGAGGAAAAATCTTGAAATATTGAACCAAATGATACAAAGAATATTTAATTTTTAATTAGAAATGTCTTGAAACATTAAACCAAATAAAAAAAAATTTTAATATTTAATTTGATCTTATCTCTGATGTGGCATTTGAGAATATTTCGATTTTCTTTGTCAAGAATGCACCACTTGGTAGAACCTTAAGCTTTCCCACATGAGGTCTTTGATTTATATATATATATATATATATATTGATTTTCAAAATACTAAAAACAAAAATAATTGTTTGGGAGACCATTTCTATTTTTGAGATTTTAAAAAAAATTTACAAAAAGTAACGTGTAGAATCTATAGATTACTCTTTTTTTTTTTTTTTTTTTTTTGTGGATAATGTTAAGGGAACGAAACTCATCATGTTTTTTTTTTTAATGATAAGTTTCAAATTTGAAGTGTGAGAATTCTTTTTGTGATAAAGATAAAATGCTAAATTTAAGAGATAAAAGAGTTTGAACAAATATATGGAGTCTACTGTTTTCAATTTATTTATAACTATGTCATTAAAAACATTTTTTCTATCCTGAAAACACACCTAAGCCGTTTTCAAAATCTTGTTTTAAATAAAAAAAATAGGAAACAATTTTTTGAAAACTGTATTTAGATTATATTAGGGTCTTATTGGTAGGAGGATTTTTGTTTTTTGTTTTCAAAATAGTATAAAATAATTTTCAAAAAATTGAACTTAAAAACTAGTTTTCAAATAATAATTTTTATGTTTTACGTGTTTGACTCTCACTTTTAAGTCAAAATACTAAAAAAAAAAAAAAAATTGTTTGGGAAACTATCTCTATTTTTGAGATTAAATTTTTTTTTTTACAAAAAGTAACATATAAAATTTGTAAATTATCTTTTTGTTTTTTGGAATAATGATAAGGGAATATAGCTCATTATTTTTTTAATGATAAGTTTCAAATTTGAAGTATGAGAATTCTTTTTGTGATAAAGATAAACTCTTAAATTTAAGAGATAAAAAAAATTTTCAAAAAAAATTTAAGAAATAAAAGAGTTTGGACAAATATGTAGAGTCCATTGTTTTCAATTTATTTACAACTATGTTATTAAAAACATTTTCTATATCCTAAAAACATCCCCTAAATCGTTTTCAATATCCTATTTTAAATCAGGACAATAGGATACAGTTTTTTGAAAATTATATTTAGAAAATATTAGCTAAACAATAAATTCAAATGTAGCACTCACTATTTTATGGATTGTAAAACAAAAAACTATATATAAATAATCTTATAAAACAAGTCTTAGTGATTTTTTTACCCATATGCATATGGAAGCTTTTTTTTTTTTTTTTTTTGTGCATAAACAGGACATATATTAGAAACATTGTTATGAATACCATTTTGGAACCCGTTTCAGTTTGTTCATTGGAATGAAATATTTCAGTACCGGTCAATTTCGGGTACCGTTTCGAAAATCGTTTCGAAATTATTGCTAAAATATATATTTATATATTATTATTACTATTATATAAAATAATAAATTTAATATGATTTTCTATTAAAAGAAGTGGGATTATTATTTTAAAAAAACATTTATTTATGGTTTAAAAAAAAAAAATTAAACTCACATTTTGTGTAATTGTACACAAGTGAGCTTCCAAGAAGCTTCCTATTGACTACTTTTTCAGTTTCTCCCATTTTCCAACCCCACCCACGTCACTAGTGTTGCTCCTATTGACTACTTTTTCAGTTTTTCCCATTTCCCAACCCACCCACGTGACTAGTGACAACCCTATTAGCTGCTACTTCTTTCATTCTTGCTACTTTTTCTCTATGTTTTAAAAACCGGACCGGACCGGCCGGTCCTACCGGTTCAACCGAAAAAACCGGTGCAGTCTTGTCCGATTATATGTCTCAAAACCGGTCAAAAACCGAAAAACCGGTCAAAACCGGAAAATTTGAAAAAAAACAGTTTTATTTACGGTTCGGTTTTTAAAACCATGCTTTTTCTTCATCATTTCACCATCTGAGCTATTTTCTCCTCTTCTCATCATCTTCTTCTTCTTCTCCCTTTTTGTTTCGCAAGTCACACTTTTTTTGCTTCATCTTTCTCTTCAATTTTCTTTTCAACTTCTCTGTCACAGTTGAGAGGGTCAGACAGTGAGATGATAGAGAGACAAGGAGCTACAAGTGTGAAAATGAGATATAGATGAGAGAATGAGAAGGATTTTTGGTGATCTAGCAAAAAAGATGCCGATCAAGTTCAGAAAGGGAAAATAAGAAGACAAAATTCATACCGGCCGGAAAATGAATTTCAGCTAAAATTGGCCGGAATTAATCAAAACGCTCGAAACGGGCCGAAATAGGATGAAATTTATGGTCCATTTGGATTGAGGGGAGGGAGGGGAGTAGAGTAGAGTAAAGTAGATTTAGCACAAAATTAGCTCATTTTAAGCCAGCATTACTCCACTTTCCTCCACTCCCCCTCCTTCCCCCTCCATCTAAACAGACCATTAATCCGAGGTGGAATGGAGGGTATTATCATTCCATTTTACACATTGGTACGAGATATTTCGGCCGTTCTAGCCGGAACAGAACGAAATCCATAACATTGATTAGAAAAACAGAAGTCTTACAAACAAAAGTATTACAGTAGGACTGCAGAGCAAGGAACCACATCAACACACAAACTAAACTAAAACAAGATAAACACAATCCAAACAACACCAAATCGAAGAAAGGAATAGCTGAAACCAAACAAAACACTATTGGATCCTTATTAACTACGACTACTCCGGAATGAGACAAAACCCATGAAGTCCCAATATAGACATTGCCACAAAAAGGTGAGGCATGTATCATACAATACTTCTCTTTTCGATTGAGAAGCACTCTTCTTTACCAGTAAGTCTGCACAACTAAAACAAGTGCTGAGAGTCTAATACGACAGAATAAAAAACAAGCATAATGGAAGCTATTTATTTTAGAACAAGTGCTGAGAGTTGATACGACGGAATAAAAAACAAGCATATATCTATCTATCTATATATATATATATACACACACACACACAATATGTTTACCAACCAAAAAAAAAAAATATATATATATATATATACACACACACACACGATCTGCAAATTTTTCATGTGAAAACACTGTTTATAAAAGATTCTCGTCAAAAGCAGATGGGAATGTATAGCTTTTGCTTTTAAATACTAGCTTATAACCCTTTTTTTTTTTTTTTTTTTTGGCTTATGTAAAGTTTTTTTAAGACATCAAAATTTTTTTTTTCTCACAATCAGTCAAAATCCAAATAAGCTAACGTAGTTCTACTTCTAATGATTACTGTCTCATCAAAAGGCTAACTAGCTCATCAAGAAATGTGGTATCGGACCCACCCCCTTAAAACTTAGTTAATGACAACGTTGGGCCTAGAAATATGCGATGGACTATAATAAAGCCCATTACCATGCAGGATGTTTTATATTCACAACATTGGTTAATTTGAAGTAGCACTGTACTAATTGAATAAGAGTAGTGTTTACTATACATACTTTAACCCATGAGTTATATTATTTTGGGGGTGTATATGCAAAACTGTATAAATTAGCTTATGTATAACAACATTTACTCATTATAAAATTATTGAAAAGTACAAGAGTTTCTCTGTCGTTAAGAAAGTGAGTTTTTGCTCTCTTCTCTTAGGCGGTAGAAGTGTAGGTCCCTTCCTTCGAAGGAGAGTTTGTCCTCTCAAGGTAACAAGTTTACCTTTGGAGCTAGTGGTTTGTTTTTCGGGGTAATTGGGAAACACTATTCTTTTGGCAAACTTTGAGCCAACGATTACTATGGAGGAACTAGCAAGTCAATGGAGCAACTTATCATTATCAGAGAAGGAAACAAATGCAAATGAAGTCATTAATGTGCCTGGTTTTTACGAAAGGAATTTTCCATTTACACGGAAAGCCTTTCCCGATGCAAGGTGGAAACTGGCAGCAAGGGAATCAGATGTGGAGGTCGGTCAGGCAGCAGATTTTCAGGCGAACATGGTAACAGAGAGAACAAAGGAGAGGGACGAAATTAATGACAATAATGAGGCGGTTACAATTGAGATTGAAGAGGGTAACACGATACAAACGGGTGAGGATATTGAAGTGGGCAATACGAGTAGTCCAGTGCTTGAAATTGACTCAAACTCTCCAGCTGTAACGCAGGTGTCAGCTGATTTAATGGGGAGACATAATGGGATGGAGATTAATGAGGAAGGAGTCACTCCTCATGCGGCAATAATCACAGAAAATTTATTTGATATCCAAATAAATCAGATCGATGCAAATTTGGGAATATTTGACAATAATCACAATTCAAGGGGAGAAACGGCTAGGGCTTTCAATGCAATTATCAATTCTGAAGCAACTAAACTTCAACCAACCTCCCAAAGGCCCACACACAAGTCACGTGACCCTTTAATGAAAAACTCAAGCTCTTCAGCCAAGAAAAAAAGCCCGATCAACCCTACTCCTACGCACCCATTTAGAAACTGGAAAAAAAGAACTCGCAAAAACTATGCAGCAAACTGTTTGGGGAAGAAGGAAACCGGTGAAAAGAGAGGAAGGACTGCTCATCCGGAGTTACCAACAAAGCGGAGATTGGTTTCAAAGGATGGGGAAAGTAGTGCAATCTCAATGGTGGAGGCTGTTAATCAGCCCCGCCAATTGCAATGAATTGCCTAGTGTGGAACTGTCGTGGGCTTGGGAACCCATGTACAGAGAATGAACTTGCGGAGTTGGTGCGGGCAAAAGATTCCTCTGTCGTGTTCTTAGCCGAGACATGGGCAGACGAAGCAAGGCTAAAGAGTGTGTTGAGAAAGATTGAATTTGGAAATATGTTCATTGCCCCTAGACAGAATAGGGGAGGTGGATTGGTGTTGTTTTGGAGAGATTCAATTGATGTTACAGTGGACGGCTCTGGTAGAAATTACATTGATGCAATTATCAACAAAAATATGAAGGATGAATGGCGATTCACCGGATTTTATGGTGAACCGAAGACACAACGCAGAATTGAATCATGGAATTTACTTCGATGCCTGGAACAAAAATTCCAAATCCCATGGCTTTGTGCCGGAGATTTCAATGAGTTGACAAGAAGTGATGAAAAAATTGGGGGAAATAGAAGAAGTCATAATCAGATACAATTATTCTGGGATGCAATAGATGAATGTGGATTCATTGATCTAGGATACACGGGCTCAAAATTTACTTGGAGAAAACACTATGCTAATGGTCAGTCAATTTGGGAGAGATTGGATAGAGCTTTGTGCACGAATGAATGGCTGCAACAGTTTGGTTCAACTAGAGTTTTCCACCTTAATTGTTGCTCCTTAGACCACAATCCTCTCTGGATTTTTCCTCATGGTATGGATCCTCCTCCTTTGTCTAGACCATTCAGGTTTGAGGAGATGTGGTTATCTGATGAGGGATGTGGGCGTATTGTTGAAGCTGTGTGGCATGATCAGGTACAATGTGATGCTAGTTACCAAGTAATGAGAAATGTGGATAAATGTGGATTCGAATTAACCCTTTGGAGTCGCAAACACTTTGGGAATGTGAGAAGAGAATTAAAAGAGAAGAAAAAATTGTTGGAGAAGGCTAAACAGGTGGCAGTACGTACAGGTAACAATTATCGGGTTAGAGAATTGAAGAAAGAAGTGACGGAGTTGATGATTAAGGAGTATATGATGTGGAGACAACGGGCAAAAAATTTTTGGTTGGTTGGAGGTGATAAAAATACGAAGTATTTTCACAGCAGGGCAACTCAAAGACATAGGCGAAATAGAATTTCAGGGGTGCTTGATTCAAATGGTGTTTGTGTTACGCAGCAAGAACAACTAGCAGATACTTTTATTGGGTTTTATCAGGAATTGTTCACATGCTCAAATCCGGTGATGCTTGAGGATGCCTTGAATTCGGTACCAATCCTCCTTACCGCGGAGATGAATGCCTTATTGTCTCAGGATTTCATGGAATGGGAAGTGGAAACAGCTTTGAAACAAATGGCGCCTCTGAAAGCTCTAGGACCCAATGGTATGCCCCCCCTTTTCTATCAAAATTATTGGAATTTGGTAGGATCTGATGTTACTCATACCATTTTATCTTACTTAAATTCAGCCACCCTTCCCAACCCCATTAACCATACCTTCATTACCCTTATCCCAAAAATAAAAAACCCACTACCTGTTAATGATTTTAGATCTATTAGCTTATGCAATGTCCTTTACAAATTTTTTGCTAAGGTGTTAGCTAATAGGTTGAAATAAATTCTGCCATAAATCATTACAGAACACCAAAGTGCCTTCACAAAAAACTGCTTGATTTCTGATAATATACTTGTTGCTTTTGAAACTCTCCATAGTATGAAAAATCACAAAACTGGTAGAACTGGTTATATGGCCCTTAAACTTGACATGAGCAAAGCATATGATAGGGTGGAGTGGTCGTTTTTGGAGGAAATTATAAGGAGGTTGGGGTTTGAGGAAAGATGGATAAATTTGATGATGCTATGTGTCAAAACAGTATCCTACTCAATTCTTGTTAATGGGGAGCCAAAAGGTCTAATCCAGCCTTTTAAGGGTATCCGCCAAGGCTATCCTTTATCCCCATTCCTTTTCCTGTTGTGTATTGAAGGGTTACATGGCCTTATTTCCAAAGCGGAGAGTGATGGAGATATTAAGGGTTACTCCCTTAGTAGAAGAAGCCCAAGACAAACCCATTTGCTTTTTGCAGATGATAGTGTGCTCCTTTGCAGGTCAAATACACAGGAGTGTAATAAGGTGTTGGAGATATTGACTACTTATGAAAGTGTTTCGGGGCAGAAAATAAATCAAAGGAAAACATCTTTGTTCTTTAGCAAGTCCACTATGGAGGAAAAAAAAAAAAAAAACAGAAATCAAGGAAGCTCTTGGTGTACTGGAAATTTTGCACTATGACACATACTTGGGGCTGCCATCACTTATTAGAAGACATAAGAAAGCCAGTTTTGATTATATAAAAGAGAGTGTGGAAAAACTACAAGGTTGGGAAGAAAAATTACTATCACAAGCGGGTAGAGAAGTCTTGATTAAGGCGGTAGTGCAAGCAATTCCAACTTATACAATGAGCTGTTTCATGCTTCCACAAGGCCTTTGTCATGAATTTGAGGGGCTTATTCGTAAATTTTGGTGAGGGCAAAGGGGAGATCGACGGAAAATTCATTGGGTGAAGTGGGGAGTTATGTGTGATCCAAAGTCCGAAGGTGGAATGAGGTTCAAAGAATTATCTCTTTTCAACGAGGCTCTACTTGCAAAACAAACATGGCGCTTACTGCAAAATAAGAACTCCTTGTTCTATAGAGTTTTTAAAACAAGGTTTTTTCCGGATTGTTCCATTATGGAAGCAAAAGAAGGCCATGGAGGTTCCTACGCTTGGAAGAGTATTTTGAAGGGGAGGAGTGTTATTGAAAGAAGAGCAAAATGGAGAGTTGGGAATGGTGAGTCGATAAAAATTTGGGGTGCAAATTGGCTGCCTACTACAAGCAATTTTGGTGTTCACGGTCCCTTAAAGGCAGAATTCCAAGAGGCAAAAGTAAGTTCTCTAATTGACCCAGTTTCACGTTCTTGGAATTCTCATGTTCTTGCTTCTGCCCTCAGTCCCACGGATGTCGAGCTGGTTCAGAAAATTTCATTAAGCCGTGGTCAGGCCGAGGATACTCTATTCTGGCCCTATGTACAATTGGGTCAGTACACAGCCAAGTCCGGCTATTTTTTCCTCAAATCCAAGTCGCGGAGTACGCCTACAACTGATAACAGTCCACCCATTCAGCCAAAACCACCATGGAAATAGATTTGGAGCCTTTCATTGCCAAGAAAAATCAAGAATTTCTTATGGCGAGCATGTCGCAATGCACTGCCAACGAAGGAAAATCTTATGAGACGTTGTGTTATAACTGATCCAACCTGCTCTTTCTGCAATACTCAAGTTGAGGATGTATTGCATGCTGTTTGGAATTGTCCGAATGTATCACAGGTTTGGGATGGAGACCCTCAATGGCAGTCCCAACGAGGTTCAACGCACTCAAACTTCTCTCAATTGTTGTCCACGATACTGGAGTCCGAGTGTGATACTGAGATGTTTGCAATGATAGCCTGGACTTTATGGTTTCGACGCAACAAGTCATGCTTCTCACCACCGGGGATCCCATTTGAGCAGGTGCTTCAACGTGCCTATGATGGATTGCAGGAGTTTCGGACAGCCAACCAACCAGCACGGCCATAGCGACCAAGGCAGGAGGCACGTTGGTTTGCTCCGCAAGATGGGTTCTACAAGATCAATTTTGACGGAGCATTGTTTACTTCTTTGGATAGAGCTGGTGTAGGGGTCATAATACGGGATTGTAATGGCTTGGTAATGGCATCCTTGTCTCAACCAATTCCCCTTCCACTCATTGCATTGGAGACAAAAACAATTGCAGCAGCAAGAGCTCTGGAATTTGCACTAGAACTGGGACTGAACTCGGTTATTTTGGAGGGTGATTGTGAAATACTCATGAAGTCATTGATGGAGGATTCGCTACCCTTAGCTTCATCTGGTCTTTTGATTCAAGATGTGAAAGTTATTGCTGAATCTTTTCAATGTATTGGGTTTTCTCATATTCGTAGGGAAGGAAATAAAGTAGCTCACAACCTAGTATATGGATGGAAGATGTCCCATCACATACCTTAGTTGCTTATGAGGCAGATTTGCCTATTTTCAATATAAGTTTTAAAGTCTTCTTTCTCAAAAAAAAAGAAAAAGAAAAAAAGTAGCACTGTAGTACATATCATTTAAAATTAATTATTGTTAATTATTTGATGATCAATTCAAGTCACAAACAGGTTTAAATGTTAATTTATCTTATTATTAAATCTAATTGGAGATTTTGTCAATGGGAAACAAATAGATTAACTTACCCTTTTTTTTTCCTTATAACAAGGGGAGAAAAAGGAATTCAAACCTATGTACACTCCTTCACAGGAAAATTGGACAATAGTACAATCCACTAGCTCAAGATTGTTTTTATTGAAGTATTTGTATATATCATTTTTTTTAATCCTAGGATGATATTCTGGGACTAGTGATAATAAATGCAAGCACTAACGCCTAATTTCAAGACATTTTACAAAGTGAAAATATGCTAAAGCAAAAATAATTTACAATAGAAATGATAATATTTTTATGAATTATAATCCTTATAAAGGGGAAATTACACTTTACCCACTTGTGGTTTGGCCCGTTTTAACAGTGCCTACCCGTGATTTCAAAGTTATCATTTAACCCACCTGAGGTGACCTTCGTTAGACACCCATTACACACCTCTGCCATTTCCGTTAAAAAAAATCCTCTTTACTATATAAGCCACAATATAAACAGATTTAGAAGCAATATATTGAAGAACGACTTCTCTCTCACCATCTTAGAAATCAAATCTTCAAACCCAAATCCCATTTCGTGACCCAAATCTTGTTCAATCAACACAATAATTGGTTCCCTCTTGATGTATATATTGCCAACAATATACATCAAATCTTGCCATAAAAAAAAAAAAAAAAATCAGTTTCGGCTACAAACCCAGATAGCAAAGGAAAACAAAAAGGAACCCATGTTTTTTTTTTTATTGGAAGGAACCCAAAAGATTCTCCATCTTCTTTTGAAGCCATAGATAGAACAAGTCTGCCAAATCCTAAAAACTCACAGTAGGAAAAACTAAACCAACCTAGAAATCCATTACACTTGCAAATCCATTAACCCACAAATCCATTAAACCCAAAAAATTTGAACCCACCAACCATAAGGAAATTTAAACCAACCTAGAAAATTCGAACCCACAAATCCATTAACCCCAGAAAATTTAAATCCATCGATCCACAGCTCTCCCCTACTTCGATCTCAGCCGATCTAGACAATCAGGTTACTCTGCTGCTTAGCCGATCTCACGATTTCATTTTTCTTGTTTCTTTGTTTTTGCTTCTCAGTATGGGGTTTTGGGCGGTGGCTAACAACGGTGGTGGTGTTGGAGGTGGTAGTTTGGTGAGGTTATGGTTTGGTGGTTTAGTGAGTTGGCTGTGGTGTTGGATTTGCTAGATTGCTGTTTTATTTTTTTATTATTTTTTTTTTTTTGCAGATTTTTTTTTAACTTGCAAATCTGGGTTTTTTTTAGAGAACCCAGCAAAAAAGAGAGGGTTAGAGTTTTAGAGAGAGAAAGCCTAGGGTAAAGATAGAATGCAGTAAACTGGTGGATACCTTTTATCCTAAATGTTTGTATTTAATTAATTTTATTTTGTGATTGTTCTATGAAGAATTAAGTAGTCAATTTTTGGATTTAGTAGTGGAAGGCTAGCGAATCTGTGGGTGTATGTTCACATGGATTTGTGGCTTTGTCTATGACTATAGGTGTATTGGTTTTCTTGTCATTGTAAAAGTATGTTTGGCAATTGCAGTGGGCATTGGGTAAGAACGTTAAACGCATCATTCTATATACATTTCTGGGTTTTGATTTTAGCCCATTCAACCTAGAAAATGAGCACCCCATTTTGTAATGGAGATTATTAACTCGGATTTGTAAAATTACTTTATGGTTTGAAAAATTGCTTTGTCTACCCTCTTTCGTAAAACTTTGTGCTAATTATGTATATGAAAAATGATGAAACAAATTTTATCTTGACTTGCTTTTTGATATTTTTCTTTTATGTTTTATGTGAAGAAGAAGAAGGAGAGAAAAGAGGAAAGAGACATAAAATATAATGAAAAAGGCACATTTACCCCTATTTTTAACAGTGAAAAGGGAGAGGTGAGTTACGAATGTCTAACGGAGGGTACCCCAGGTAGGTTAAGTGACATTTTTTAAATCACAGATGGCTTAGTTAAAATCGACCAAACCACAAGTGGGTTAACTGCAATTACCCCTAAAATAAAATTTATAGCATTCCTAGCATTACTCAAGAAATAAATATTTAACATACCATTCATGTTCCATATATAATAATAATACTGTTGATGAAAGCAAGGTACTTTGGTTATATCTTTAATCTTTGAACTCTATAAGAAGAAGTTTCTCAAAAAAAAAAAAAAAAAAACCTCTATAAGAAGAAAATTGGAATATTGCCAGGCTATTGTATTAAAATTTTTTTTTTTTTTTTTTCACTCAATAAAGTTTGGCGTTAAAGAATCAGATGATTACATAATAAACATTGAGAAAGAAGACACTGAGATATGACCATTTAAGCACAATAACCACACCAATTGTTATTTTAAACTCAATCTAAGGGCTGTCATAACCGATTTGTTTGAATGAAATGAAAAGCACAATAACCACACAAAGCAACTGCCAGGTTGTGTCCAAAAAACTTGTATATATGCTTTAATGAATGATTAGTAATAATTTTGCACATGCTCAATGGCTAGTATTCATTACATTTATTTACTTATGAGTTCTCTATTCCCATTACATGGTTCTGCCAAAGCTGGCCTCAGAGACATTCATGGTGGTCTTGCCATCAGGACTGACTGGATCATAGGGTGAATCCTCTCCAAATTCGGCTGGCAATGATTTCCAGTGTAGACTTGGTTCCCATTTTGCTTCCCCAAGGACCTTCATTATTTCCTTTACTACAATCTTGCTCCCCTCAGACGATAAATGAATTCCATCCCTGAAGAAGGATCATAAATAGTCCAATGAAGAGTTAAGTAAATTTGAAAATAACATTTTTTAATATTAGAGTGATGCAAGGAATGCTGCAAGTTTTACTACATAAATTTTACAAACTGATGTATTACCAATCAAAAAGAAAAGTAATCAAACATTTATTTATTAGATTGTTGGAGTGACACCAATCAACTTCATTGTCATATCAGTTTGGAAGTCTTTTAAAATAAAATTGGTAGTAGCTTTATCACTCTTTTATCCAGTTCAATGTTATTGTTTCATCCACTTCAAGTGGGAACAAAAAGGTTTGATTCCCTCCTTTTGTTAACTTGTTTTTTGTTTCTTCTGTTTTCAGTGACCTGTTCATGATTATTGATTACACAGCAAAATAATAATGACAATAAAAGAGCATCACATCTGAAAGCAAACTCACAAAAAGCATTCAGTCAACCAATCATCCCTTTTCTGAATAGCAGTCCATAGATCAATGGCTTTAATATCCAAATCCCTACACAGCTCTAAACAAGCTTCTGAATATATTCTGCAGGACTCATTTGTCCGACTCAGCTCTCCCAATTTATCACTGGTTTCAATAAAAACATGTGCTATTAGAACTGAATAATTAAGTCCTATACGATACACCAGATGCACCTTGGTACTTCCATCCGCCAAGCAAGGCTAGTACAGAAAAAAGAAACAATTAGAATTAAAGTTATCACTATGAGCACCTTAATGTTTCGCGAATTTGTTCCTCGTTGACAGGAGGAGCACTAAGAAAGATAAGGCGAGTCTTCTCTGAAAGGGACTAACAACCAAAAGAATTTATGTCAAAATATTCAAATAGCAATAAAGTTGTCTTGTGCACCAGTGCTTAAGAATCGATTCAATAAAATCAATACCTTTACATACAGGGCAATCTTTCTCATATTTTCAATATACTCGGGTAGTGGTACATGAGGGCCTAGGCCAGATGGATGAGGATGCACTGAATCATTACCACCAAAGTAGACAATCACCAATGAAGGTTGTATTGGGGCATCCTAACATAATAACACATAAAAATTTAACTTATTTGAATACCAAATGAAAGGAAGAGTGCAAGAGTATGAGGAAAAGTGCATATGCCTAGAGGAAAATGCTGGCAGCCTCATGACTGCAACAACTGAACCTAGAAAAACAAGAGAGCCTTGGAGTTTCTCAGGTCCAACCATATAAGATATTTCTCACCAAGAAATCAATTTTGAATTTGATGGATGTTTTCAGTAAATCCAAATTCACTTGGTGATAACTTTAACCCTGTAATGAGTCAGGTTTTATGGCATATGAACTATGGCATATGAACCACAAAATTAATCAATTTCAAATGGAGAATATAATTTTTTTTCTCGTTTTTACGCCTACTTATGGAATGTGGATTTACTAGCGATAAACATCTACTATATATGCCATTTTAGATAAAGCTATGTAATAAACTATAACCTTCAAGTATGATGTGTGTGATCAAACATACATTACCTTTGGAAAGATTTGATCCAAAACCTGCAGTGCACGCCTGGAATTCCAACCACAGTATCCTCGCAAAAATATGTCTGCCTAGAGTTCCTAATTTTAAATCAGTTTATTTCTAATCTTAATAGGGCATGAAAATGTACACTTAACAGAGTACATGATGAGCCACAGTTTTGATAGCACTGTTGTTTGACAAGTTCTCTTTGAACAAGAACAGAGTAATTGTAATGTGGCCAGTGCGTTTCCCCTTGCACACGCCTTAACAAGGCTTTAAAGTTTAATGCAGAATTAACCAGAACCACCAGCAAGGCCCAAACAGTATTGTATTACTTCTGCAAATTTTCCAGTTCTTCAATAAATCTTCGCTTCCTTTATGCCCGTCTCAGTTACTTTTCAATTAAATATTCAGAAGGGTATTTGCAAAATGCTTCCGAACAATGATCCTATCCATGTTTCATCTCAGTACAAAGCCTACAAACTTTGCTTCTATGTATATGTCTCACTTTACAGTAAACAAGAAAATGAAAATAAATGTGACATAAATTTATAAAAGGTTTACGAATAAAAAAAAAAAAAAACCTCATTCATAAAGATACGGTATGGATTATCAGAACAAAAAACAAAAAGATACAGATACAGTATGGAATGTCACTGAAATGGCCAGTACAATCCAAAATTTAGACCTAGACGGAACAAATATAGGTTGATTGTTGGTAGTAAAAAATCCAAACATTATTTTATTCTTGACTCTCTGTAGTGCATGTTCATCCTATCAATTTTTTTTTTTTTTTTTTAATGATCTTATAACAGATTTATGCTCAAATATCATTTAACTATTACTGGACAAAATTTTCCTCAAAACTAATTTGTAAGAATCTCCTCTACCCGCTACGTAGTAATAACTAATAAACAAATTATCACGTAGTAAATTAGAGAAAATTTTCTTCCAATTGGTTTGTAGGTAAACTTTTTCCATTATATAAACCTCTCCCTTCAAATGAATACTCAATGATCCTGTCAACGAATTAAGTAAACTCAAGATAAAAGCACAGTCAACTAGGGTCTTAGGCCGCGTTTTTGCAAACGCGGCTGAAAAAAACGCGGCCTAAGACCCGCGTGTTTTGTAGTGTGTGGAACCCGCCATTATAAAATTGCACCGATTACAAGATAAAAATCCGAAATGACACATCGTATTAGGATCATAATAATTTCTCTAATAACAAATGTAAGTGACAATAAACAGTAAATGTCAAATCCATGTGTGCAGTGCAAGACAATTATAACATTTGAATAACCACATAATTTGGACGACAACATACAAATGTTTCTCACTGACACCCTAAAGTGCGCAAAGGAAAAAAAGTACCTTACGAGCATATAAGGTAGCAAGAATAGCACCCCATCCTTCGTTGTTAAAACTATCCTGAACTATGGAAGAACCAAACAATACAAACTGAGGTCTCACTGGTCCAACCATTTCTCTCTGAAGAAATACATACACGTTCCAACTTCCGAGGGGAATTTATAGACCGGTCTCGTCATTGTGGGGGGTGTGGTGTGAATTAAACAAATCATTGATCATTGTCATTTCCCACATCGACCATGTGGGAAAAAAAAAGTTAATGAAATATTTGCCATTTGGCCCGGATCTAATTTTAAGAATGTCTCGCTTGACATGCCATTTGCGTGATTATGATATAAGAAGGTATCTTATAAGACACCTCTCTTGTAATATGTGAAACTCATATGAATAGAATCCACATATATTGTGAAAGAAATGTCTTATATATCCATCTTTTAAGAACATTTTTTCCTTGGTCGAGTGGCCTAGAACCATAAATCTTGTAGGGTGGGGGAAGACCATTCTGTTTAAATCCTCAACTTTCTTACAATATTAATTTAGTTTGATTTGTGACAAATGGCAAAGTTTCATGAGAGTGTTCAATGTACTAGACCGTCAGGATGATGACACATTGCTAAAAGTGGACATGTGTCAACATCTTGACAAGTTCAACGCATTTGAGGCACTAGGGCCAAACAAAGTTTTGTGGTTTTATATGATTTTTTGTTGTTATGAGGATTTTTTTAAGATCACTAAATTTTTAAATATCATATATCTTTCATCTTACTAAAATTTAGAAAGAATTGAAAGATTTAAATATAAGGTGATAATTCCCAAGTTCCAATCTTATGATTTCTCTTTAAAAAAATATTATAGTTACTATGGAGGAGGAGATATTTGAATTTTCTAATAGCAAAAAAAAAAAAATAATAATAATAATAATTGATGATGCAAAGAAAATCAGTAGGCTGGATGCTTCGGACTTGAAAGGACCACTTGCTCTCTCAACGGCCTGAAAAAAGAAAGAAAAGCGATCAAAGGTGACCGGGGCTACCGGCCAAGAACCCTCCGATGGCAAAGTTAGTTTTCTCTCTATATTTTTGGGAGTTCCAACTTTTTGGGAGCAATAAAAACGTACCTTTACTTTGTCTGAATAAGCATTTATATAGTGTTCTAATAGACGGTTATCGCAATTATAACCTTCCCTGGATTCAAGGAGGCGTAAGTATTTAAAAATAACTTCCATAACCGTTTAGGAGTTATGTACTGCAACGGATACCTGGAAGTTACGCGTAAAATAAGGAATTGTCACATTATACTCGAAAATTCGACCTCTATGGACGGCTTCAAGATGGGAAAAATCAGTACCCCATCAGTTGCCCCTTCATCCAAGGGTCGTCCAAGGCTTTTGGTTTTTAGACACGTCTCATTACGCCACCCCACGTGTCTTGATCTATATGGTGGGGTTCCAGTGACTCCAGATCGCGCCACGCGTCATCATTATATGGGTTAACCGTTGTGTCGTTTTGAGTTTTCGAGGAAGTTGCCACGTGGTTCTTCCTGATTGAGTGCTTCGTTTCAGGTTTCATTTTTCAATGCCTATAAATAGTGG
Source organism: Castanea sativa (assembly GCF_040712315.1). Lineage (NCBI taxonomy): Eukaryota > Viridiplantae > Streptophyta > Magnoliopsida > Fagales > Fagaceae > Castanea > Castanea sativa. The sequence continues at coordinate 14,893,924 of NC_134021.1, read as the reverse complement.
ATTTCCTCCCATACCCTCTCCATTTTTCCAAATTTTCTTGTTTGACATTTCTCGTCCATCGACTCGTCTAGAAGTATTCCAGCGTCCCTAGTTTTCCTTCGTCTAGAGCCAGGTATTTTCTCTACGCTCGTCTTTAGATTTCCCTTGAATTTCCACAATGTTAGAAGTTGTTTCTTCGTCTAGTAATAGTGTTGATAGGGAGATAGACGAATACCACAATTCAACTAGTTACAGTGGTTCTAGCAGTGATAGTAGTAGTAGTGGGGGTAATACCTCAGACGAGTATGTTTCTGGGGTTCCTAGGGTTCCCCTAGAAGTCTTCCAAGAGGAATTTAGGACGAGAGTGGCATCTGGGTCTGGGGCTGGTCCCTCCGGTGCGCCCTTGTCCGCTCAAAAGGACGAGGTTGAGACCATATATAGCTGTGTTGTGGGGGTTCCTGCGAAGACAAACGAGAGGAAATTAGCTTCTCTTAGGAGTTGGTATCAAATTCCAGACGAGCTAAACCCTAGGTTGGCTGTCTGTGACGAGTGGTGTTGCCAACCTCATTTTGGCATTGGAGTTTATGAAGCCTATCTCCTAGGAGGTCTTAGGTTGCCTCTCAATGCCTTCGTTAGGGAGTTGCTCACTAGATTGGGTTTAGCGCTGTGTCAGCTTAATCCCAATGCATGGAGACTAATCGTTTCTATGCAAATTTTGTGCAGAGAGGTTTTTGAAGGGGATTGTCCTCTTACCGTGGACGAATTCCTTTTCTGCTACAAACCCTCTGAAATTGGCCAATCCCGGGGCTTTTATCAGTTTACAGCCAGGAGAAGAGATTGTAGGATTATAAAGTCGTTGGTTACATCGGATAGGAGTTGGAAGACAGAGTTTTTCTTCGTCTCAGGTTTTTGGGCAGGGCGCCCTGTTGAGGTGGGCAGGGATCCATTTGCCCCTTATACAGGAGAGTTAGGGAACCTTCGTCCTAAATGTATGCTTATCACCATTGTAACATTACCCTTATCACATGTCTTTTTACACTAACTAAGCTTCTCGTCCTTACTGCAGGTGTTAGAAGGCCTTCTTTGAACAAGTTTTATTTGGGACATGTTCAAAAGGCTCGTCTCCACCCAGAGAGGGACTTCCATTCTTTGGTCACCCTTCAACGTCTTGTGACTTGGGGACTTGGCCCAGAACCTTCTCCAGAAGCCTTAGCTCACGAAATCACAATCCGTCGACGTAAGTTTTTGCCTTGGGATTTTTTTTTTTGTTGCCATCAACTTAATCATGCCGTCATAGGCACAATTTTTGATTTATTCGTCTATTTTTTTGTAGGGATGGCTACCATGAAGGAGAACAAAGGCAAGGGAGTCGCGAATGAGCCTACTAGGCAAGACGCCGAAACTAGAGCTCGTCTTGCTGCTAGTGACAAGAGAAGCCTGTCGAAGGCCATTAATCTTGAAAATCTCCCCAGCCGGAGAGTGAAGCATAGGAGGTCGTCCAAGCCTAGAGTCGTCTCTCCTGCTGTCCCTATTCCTCCTCCATCTCAATAGCCGTCCATCCAGATTCTTGACGTGGAGTTGTCTGAGCCTACTCACCCTCCTCTGCCTAAAACTAGTGTTCCTACCTCGTCCCAGCCTCCTGTTGAAGTCGCGTCAAACCTCCTTGAGAGTGAGGACTTGGCCTGGGAAAGGTTTGAAAAAGCAGTTTCTGGCGAGGACGTGGCTGCATGCTATAACATGTCCTTGAAAGAGTTTGAACACTCAGGTGTCCACGATCTTTTCAAGGTAATTGATATAAATTTCTTCTTGTTTTTTTTTTAATTTTTTAATTTTTTTAATTTTTATATTTTCCTCGTCATTAAGCTTATTTGCTTTGCTTAATACGAAAATTCGTAATTGCTCGTGCAGGCCATGTCAAAGTTCATAGCTGTGTCCAGGCAGGCTATTCAGCTGGATAAGACGAGGTTTTTATTGGGGAGAAGGATACAAGAAGTCAGGGACGACTGCAAAGGCTGGGCTGAAACAGCGGCTAAGGCTAAGGACGAGGCCAAGGGTTTGCTAAACCTCGTTGAGGAGCTAAGAGCTGACATAGTGGAGAAAGACACTCGTCTTGACCACTTTCAGAGGAAGGCTGACGAGTTAAGCAACTCCCTTAAGAAGGCTAAAGACGTTGCTGTGGAGGAATTCAAGGCCTCGAAGCAATTAACTGACCTTCTGGACGCCAACTACGCGGCTGGATTTGAAGATTTTCGCATGGAGGCGAAGGAGAAGTTTCCAGAGGTTGATTTCAGCCCTATCGTCCTTCAATTAGGGGGTGCTGCTAGTTCTTTTCTTCAGACTAGCTCTGAAGATGTCAATATTGAAGATGATGCCTCGACCAAGCCTGCCCAGGACGACCCCGATGCTTGATGCCTGATGCCCTTGCTATCCGAAAATTTTATTATTATTTCCTTTCAAAGTGTTTTCTTCTCTTCTTCTTCTCTCTCTCTCTCTCTCTCTCTCTCTCTCTCTCTCTCTCTCTCTCTCTCTCTTTTATTTAAAATGTATTCAAGTACAATTATCTCGTCTAGAGTGTTCTGGACGAGTTTATTAACAATTGTCTTTTAATGCTTATTTTATAAGGGTTTTTGGACGGTGGTCGTCTACCCTTTGATCTTTAATGAATGTTTATTTTCATTTGTTGCTGTCGTTTCATAGACGAGTTTATGCATTACTTTTATCATTTATGCTTTTGTTCCAAGTGTCGAATGATCGTCTATGTGATTTCCTCGTAGACGACCCACTTAGGACGATAATGATGACTGCATTGCTTTTGCTTGTCCTTTAGGCAATTATTTCTCATCTTTCTACAAGGATTTTATGTTTTACTCGTCTCAAAATATTGAGGCGTCTTGACTAGCTTCTCGTCTCTGTTATGCCATAGCGCCTACCCCCTTTTTTTTTCTTTTCTTTAGACGAGTGAGACTTGGCTTTCTCTCTTTGCTTTATCCTGATTTAGAGGAAAGCATTTTTGCTTTATCCTTATTTAAGGAAAAGCTTGGACGAGTATGCCTTGGTTTATTTCTCTTTGCTTTATCCTTATTTAAAGGAAAGCCTTAGATGAGTATGCCTTGACTTATTTCTCTTTACTTTATCCTTATTTAAAGGAAAGCCTTGGACGAGTTTTTCTACGTCCGAAGATTTCTATTCGTCTTAGGCTTTTGCCTCTTCTGTGGGTATTATTATGGAAACTAGATCTATGCATCAAATACATAAGAAATCCAAACCATATTATTACATGAACATTGTTCACAAACGTGGCACATGCTTATATGCTAGTGCCTTATTAAAATACTTAAGAAAGATACATAACCTTGTCTTTCATAAGCTGGTCTGTAAGCGGTGCAAAAGTTTAAGAACTAGTGCACTTTTTATTCATAACACACCATAATAGTAAAAGAACACAACAGTAAGTATAAGTGAACATAGGTTATAGCTGCAACTTTGCTAGTGATTTTCCTCGTCTCTGCTCGTTACTGATAGTACCTCCTTAGGTGTTCCACATTCCAGGGATGCTCTAACTTCCGTCCGTCTAGAGCTTCCAGGTAGTAAGACCCCTGCCTCTTGTAGTTAATTACCTTGTAGGGTCCTTCCCAATTAGGTCCCAACTTTCCATGAGCTGGGTTCCTGGTTGCCAAGGAGACTCTTTTGAGAACAAGGTCCCCAACACTGAACCGCCTGGGTTTTACCATGGCGTCATGCTGCCTGGCCATAAGGTTCTTGTATCTTGCTGTCCTTTGCTCCGCGTCCATTCTTACCTCGTCGATAAGATCGAGGTCAAGACGGAGTTGCTCCGCATTCTCTTTTTCCTGATACTTCATCACTCGGTGATTAGCCATATGGACTTCTGCTGGTATAACGGCTTCACTTCCGTAGGCTAACTTAAAGGGGGTTTCTCCTGTTGGGGTTCATACTGTCGTCCGGTAGGCCCAAAGAACGCCTGGTAGCTCGTCTGGCCAAATCCCTTTTGCCCCCTCGAGCCTAGTCTTGATGATTTTCAGCAAGGATTGGTTTGCTACTTCTGCTTGCCCATTTGCCTGTGGATGGGAGGGCGAGGAATAGTGATTCTTGATTCCGAAATGATTGCAAAAGTCTCTGAAGGGTGCGTTGTCGAATTGACGTCCGTTATCCGATACTAAAACCCTGAGTACTCCGAACCTACATAAAATGTTCTTCCATATGAAATTTTTCACATTTTGCTGAGTGATTGTTGCGAGAGGTTCGGCTTCTACCCACTTGGTAAAGTAATCGATTCCTACCACCAGAAACTTCATTTGCCGGGTTCCCATGGGGAAAGGGCCTAGGATATCCAGTCCCCACTGTGCGAAGGGCCATGGGGCCATCATTGGGGTCTGGTACTCTGACGGCTGCCTAGGTACATTGCTATAGCGTTGACACTGGTCACATACCTTGACATAGGCTTTAGCATCTGCCTGCATTGTAGGCCAGTAGTAGCCGGCACGGACGATCTTATGGACTAGTGACCTTGCTCTTGAATGATTTCTACATGCTCCTTCATGAACTTCCCTTAGAACATAGTTTGACTCGTCAGGAGCCAAGCACCTTAAGTAAGGTTGGGAAAAACCTCGCTTGTACAATACTTCATTTATGAGGACGTACTTGGCTGCCCTGACCCTCAACTTTCTTATTTCATCCTTGTCCTCTAGAAGCCTTCCATCTTTGAGATAAATCATTATTGGACTTATCCAATCTTCTCCTCCTCCTACTTGCTGTATGTCAGGGATGTCTATGCTCGGCATGTATTGGATGTTGTCGTACTCGTCTGTCACCCCTGCCAAAGCTGCTTTTGCCAAGGCGTCCGCTTCCGTATTTTCCTCCCTCGGTAGTTGAACAAAACTTACAGCTGAAAATTTTCGTGCAAGTCGTTTCACTTTGTTGAGGTATTTCTTCATTCGATCTTCCTTAGCATCACACATTCCATTTACTTGGTTAATGACCAGCTGAGAATCTCCTCTGATTGTTACCGACTCCGCCCCTAGGGACTTAGCCAACTCTAATCCCTTGAGTAGAGCCTCGTACTCAGCCTCGTTGTTGGTAGTTTGATACTGCAGACGGACTGCATACTCCATCCTGTCACCCTCGGGGGACTTCAGTATAACCCCAATTCCTCCTGCATATAGTGTGGACGACCTATCGACATTGATCACCCATTTCTCAGCACTTTCGTCCTTGTCCAACTCATCCTGGCTGGGGGTGAACTCTGCGATGAAATCTGCCAATGCCAATGCCTGCGCCTTTATCGCACTCCTTGGAAGGTATCTGATATCAAACTCGCTAAGCTCAACGGCCCACTGTACTAACCGTCCAGTAGCTTCCAACTTGTTCATTGCCTTCTTTATGGGATGGTCTGTTAGGACGTTGATGATGTGAGCCTGGAAATAATGCCTCAGCTTCCTGGAAGCCGTGATTAGTGCAAATGCTAGCTTCTCCATCATCGGGTATCGTCCTTCTGCTCCTTTCATTGCACGGCTTGTATAATAAATCGGTTTCTGGACTTTCCCTTCTTTTCTAACCAACGCTGAACTTACTGCGTGTGGGGACAATGCCTGCGCCTTTATCGCACTCCTTGGGAGGTATCTGATATCAAATTCGCTAAGCTCAACGGCCCACTGTACTAACCGTCCAGCAGCTTCCAACTTGTTCATTGCCTTCTTTATGGGATGGTCTGTTAAGACGTTGATGATGTGAGCCTGGAAATAATGTCTCAGCTTCCTGGAAGCCGTGATCAGTGCAAATGCTAGCTTCTCCATCATCGGGTATCATCCTTCTGCTCCTCTCATTGCACGGCTTGTATAATAAATCGGTTTCTGGACTTTCCCTTCTTCTCTGACCAACGCTGAACTTACTGCGTGTGGGGACACTGCCAAATACACATACAACACTTCCCCAGGTATAGATGGACTCAATAGCGGCGCTGTCATGAGATATGCCTTCAAGTCTTGGAAGGCCCTTTGACACTCATCTGTCCATTCAAATGCCTTCCTAAGGACTTTAAAGAAAGGCAAACACTTATCAGTAGCTTTCGAGACAAACCTGTTAAGGGCGGCGACCCGCCCGGTAAGGGACTGGACTTCCTTGACATTTTTTGGTGGTTCCATGTTCAGTATCACCTGGATTTTGTCCGAATTCGCTTCAATTCCTCTGTGCGACACCATGAACCCCAAAAATTTTCCTGACGAAACTCCAAAAGCGCACTTGCTTGGATTTAATTTCATGTTGTACCGCCGCAATGTATCAAAAGTCTCTTGAAGGTCGTCCAGATGTTTATCCTCGTCCTGGCTCTTCACCAGCATGTCGTCTACATAAACCTCCACATTTCGCTCGATTTGAGGACGGAACATATGGTTAACCAGCCTTTGGTAAGTCACCCCTACATTCTTCAAACCAAAGGGCATTACCTTGTAGCAATACAACCCTTGGCTCGTAATGAATGAGGTCTTCTCCTAATCCGCTTCATCCATCTGTATCTGGTTGTAACCTGAGAAAGCGTCCATGAAGCTAAGCACTCTGTGACCTGTCATCGAGTTCACCAACTGGTCAATGCGTGGCAATGGGTAACTATCCTTGGGGCAAGCTTTGTTTAAATTAGTGAAGTCCACGCACATTCGCCATTTGCTGTTAGCTTTCTTGACCATGACCACGTTCGCCAACCAATCTGAATAATAAACTTCTCGGATGAACTCAGTAGCGACCAACTTTTGTACTTCTTCCTTAATGGCATTGTCTCGCTCAGGAGCGAAAATCCTTTTCTTCTGACGCACTGGTTTTGAATGGTGGCACACATTCAGGCTATGGGTAATGACACTCGGATCAATGCCAGGCATGTCCTCATGACTCCATGCAAAGACATCGAAGCTTTTCTTGAGAAACCGGACCAAAGCGTGCTTCGCCCCCTCTTCCATGCTTGCCCCAACTCTTGTAAACTTCTCAGGCTGGTTCTCGTCCAAAGGGACGTCTTCTAATGCTTCAGTGGGCTCCGCCGCGATCCTTTTCCCTTCTATACTCATTACCTGTATGTGCTCGTCCATCGCCAGCATAGCTAAGTAGCATTCTCTGGCGACCAACTGATCTTCTTGTACTTGGCCTACTCCGTGCTCGGTTGAAAATTTGATGGACAAGTGGTAGGTAGAGGTTACCGCCTTCCAGCTATTCAGGGCTGGTCTTCCAATAATTGCATTATATGACGATGCACAATCAACAACAAGGAAATTTACCTCCTTGGTTATCTGTTGTGGATATGTTCCAACAACCACTGGTAGTGTGATGGTACCCACCGGTTGCACCTTCATTCTTCTGAATCCTACCAACGACGAATTCACTGGCTGAAGCTGATCTCGTCCTAGCCTCATTTGCTGGAATGCGGGGTAGTAGAGAATGTCTGCAGAACTGCCATTGTCTATTAACACCCTCCTGGTCATGTAGTCAGAGATGAGTAGGGTGATGACTATCGCGTCATCGTGTGGGTGGTGAAGTTGTCCTGCTTCCTCGTCCATGAACGTAACGGCCTGCTGGTCTACTTCCCTTATCCTAGGAGGTCGTCCAGACAGTTGGATGTTCTGCACCACCTTTAGATATGTCTTCCTTGATTTGGATGACTGCGCTGTCGAGTTTCCTCCTACAATTACCCTTATTTCTCCTAGTGGGGGACGTGATGATTCTTCCACCTTGGCCTTCATTTTCTCATCTCTTTGGTCTCGTCCAAGGAAGTTCCTCAGTTTTTCTTGTCTAATGAGATTTTCTACCTGTTGCTTCAAGTCAAAACATTCGTCCGTACCATGCCCGTGGTCCCTGTGAAAGCGGCAGTACTTGCTCCTATTACGCTTGTTGGGGTCTCCCTTCATTTTATCCGGCCACTTCAAGGACGGATCATCCTTGATCTGTATAAGAACCTGCTCTAGTGGCATCGTTAGGGGCGTGTATTGCTGATTCCTTGCGGAGGAACTCGCCTTCTTACCATCCTTATCTTTCTTCTCGTCTACCCGAGCTTTATTTGGACGAGGTCCTTGATCCGAATAACGATGGTGACCCGCTTCCGAGCGTTCTGCCCTTTTTCTTTTCTTGGCTATGATAGCGTCCTCAGCATTCATAAAATTCTAGGCCGAATGGACGAGATCGGCCATAGTCTGTGGTTCCTGCTCGTAGAGCTTATAAATGAACAAGTCAGAATTGACCCCATTGTGGAAAGCGGCCAGCAATAACTTGTCATCCATCTCGTCCACCGTTAAGGCCTCCCTATTAAACCGAGTGATAAAGGATCGTAAACTCTCATTTTTCCCTTGCTCTATAGTCAGTAGACTAGAGGAGGAACGCTTGTGACGCTGTCCCCCAATATGAAATTGTTGACAAACAACTTACTCAACTCTTCAAATGATCCCACCGAGTTTGGGGGCATCTTACCAAACCACACTCGCGCTGGTCCCTTAAGTGTGGTGGGAAAAGCTCTGCACATAATCTCGTCCGGGACTCCTTGTAGGTGCATGGTCGTCTTGAAGGTCGCAATACGATCGCAAGGGTCGCGATTTCCATCATACGAGTCTAGAGAAGGCATTTTGAATTTTGGAGGTAGGGGGTGACTGTTGATGGAAGCCGTGAAAGGGGAGTCTGTTCGGTGAACCATATCATCCACTGGGTTCGCTCGTCTCATGTTTTCCCTCATTTCATCCATGGCTTTTCTTATCTGGTCCATCTCTTTTTCCAAGTGTGGCACTTTTCTTGAAGCGGTACCCCTTGTTTGATCTTCGGACTCGACATTTTCTCCTCCACCTTCCTGACTCGGTGCCCGTCCATCCACGTGCCCATCTTGGCGCTGCCTCCTGAGGTTGATCTCCCTATTCAACTCCTGGTTCTGACGTGTCAGTTTTGCCATAGCGGTGGCCATGGATTGTATATGTTGAATGGAAGGCGGTTACATGACAGATGCTGACCTGCGATCGCGAAGGGGGTTGCTAGAAGCATCCTTACTCTCCTGGTGGCCTGGGCTGGTAGCCCTTGATCTTGTTCGAACCATTCAGCCTTTTATCTGGGAAAGTCTAATCCTTGACAACAAAAACACAGTCGAATGAAAAGAACAGTGAACAGTGCTCGTTTGTTTTTCTTTTCTCACAGACGGCGCCAACTGATGATGCAAAGAAAATCAGTAGGCTGGATGCTTCAGACTTGAAAGGACCACTTGCTTTCTCAACGGCCTGAAAAAAGAAAGAAAAGCGATCAAAGGTGACCGGGGCTGCCGGCCAAGAACCCTCCGATGGCAACGTTAGTTTTCTCTCTATATTTTTGGGAGTTCCAACTTTTTGGGAGCAATAAAAAGGTACATTTGCTTTGTCTGAATAAGCGTTTATATAGTGTTCTAATAGACGGTTATCGCAATTATAACCTCCCCTGGATTCAAGGAGACGTAAGTATTTAAAAATAACTTCCATAACCGTTTAGGAGTTATGTACTGCAACGAATACCTGGAAGTTACGCGTAAAATAAGGAATTGTCACATTATACTCGGAGATTTTCCTAAGTATGATACCCTCATCCTAGCATCCCCTTGTCGAGTGTGCTTAGCTCATGAATAGGGGCCGTTCCGTCTACGGACGAATTTATTAAGGATGAGATCGCCGACACCCTGGACGAGCGTCTCATTCCTTGGTCACGACGACCTCGTCCTAGTCTCTTCTTCTTTGGACAAGATGGTTATAGGTAAGGTTTTCTGGGGTGCTTGCAATACTGTTGGGTCACGGACGACCTCTATGGACGGCTTCAAGATGGGAAAAATCAGTACTCCATCAATAATAATGATGATGATGATGATGATGTCAATTGTGCTACAATGCTCTTAACAAGAAATGGTCAATTACTCAATTTTTGTTTGAGATTGAATCTTATAATTTTGAAAGTAAAAAATTGAACCATGATGTTTAAAAAAAAAATTAAACATTCAATCATATGAAATTTAGGCACAATATAATTCTACTTAAATGGGCGAGGTTTAATTTGTTACTTTTTGAAATTATTGGGTTTAATTGATTTGTAACTTTTTTTTTTGGATGAGTTTAATTGATTTGTTACATTTGAAACTGTATAATGGGTATAATTTGTTTTTGAAACATCAAAACTTAATTTGTTACTTTTGGAACTATAGATTTTAATATGTTACTCATAAATTATAGGTTTAAAATGTCACTTACCCTTATTATTAAATGGTATAAGTGCTTGTGGGGTGTGAAGGGTAAGGGATGAGGTTCAAGTTTTTATGAGGGAGTTTCACATACATATACACATAAATTAGGCTAAAATAGAATTTTTATCTTATATATGAAAAAAATGGTATAGACTTTTGTTTCTTAAAAAAAAAAAGTATAGACTTTTAGATTTAGACCAAAAACATATTAACCCAGTTAGTTATTTTGTTACCGTGTGAATAGAGAACTAGGGAAGTAGTCCTCTATAATGATTTGCTCTTAGCAAAGCAAGCATGCATGGAGGTTATTACACAAAAAACATACTCTTTTTTATGAAGTTTTTGTTGTAAAATAGTGGAAGCTCAAATTATCAAGATTGATTGTGAAAATATTTTAAACTTGTGAAAGATCTCCAAACAAACAATTGGAACGAAGAAAATTAATCCAAAATAAAGTAGACACAAAACATCAAGATTTATGTGGTTCGGCAATAGCTACATCCACGGGCGACGACAAACAAATTTCACTATAACAAATTTAGGATAATACAAATTGGTGTAGAGGCACTCTCACAAACCCAAATTTCAAATACACCCAAATAACTCTCTCTCACAAATACAAAACAAAGAACCAAAGGTTCACAAATACCAAATACGAATATCAAATACCAAATGTGAATTACGGACAAACCAAAGAGAGAGCCACAAAGCAAATCCAAAAGTTGCAACGCACCAAGAGAGAGCAAATCAGCAAACCGCAAAACCAAAACCAAGAGGTAACAAATCTCTCTCACTATCCCAAATTGCAACCCACAAATATCAAAGAACCAAACAAGAGAGAGCCTATTTTTCTCACACCACTCTCATCTCTCTCTCTAATTTTTGGCTAGCATATCCAAAACCAAGAAGAACTAGATTTCTTTTCCACACACAAAAGGAGAATCACTCCTATTCCAAGAGGAATTCCAAATAAAGTAGTAGACAAGACTTCTAATAAAGCTTGATAACTTCAAATAACAGTAACCCAAAAGGAATAAAATTCCTTCCTTATCCAAATCCAACAAGGAGTCGAACTCCTAATTCAAGCCATATTCTACCGTTTTCAAGGCCAGGTTCTTTCCAAAATTGCTCTATCATGGAAGCTATGGAATCAAGTGGGGAATCATATGCGTGGAAAAGCATCCTTTGTGGTAGGGATGTGATTGAAAAAGGTGCAAGGACAATAGGTGATGGCTGTTCAGTGAAGATATGACAACACCATTGGTTGCTCATCAAACGTCCAACCTGAATTTCTTCACCTCTGGAGTCCATGGCAAATGCAACAGTGGATTTGTTGATAGATGCTGAAACAAGGTCTTGGAACTCAGGTATCATTAATGGTTTATTTGCCCCCAATGAGGCTGATTTGATTAAAAGAATTCCTTTGGCTCGGATGGCTTGCGCAGATAGAATTTTCTGGCCTTTTACACAGCATGGGAACTATACCTGCAAATCCGGGTATAGGTTTCTCAAGGAATTATATGATGGTCCATTTAGTGGTGAAGAACAACCTTATACAAGTTTTTGGAGAAAGGTTTGGATGTTGAAGGTCCCAAATAAAATTAAGAACTTCGTTTGGAGAGCTTGCAAAGATTCTATTCCAACAAAGGTCAATTTGAGAAGACGATCCATTGCTGTCCCGCTGCTGTGTGACCGATGTTCTATGGAAGAAGAAAATTGTTTGCATGCACTATGGTCGTGCAAAGAGTTGGATCAGGTTTGGTCAGATTTGAGTGGGTGGGGTCATCGAAGCACGCCAGGCTATGTGGACTTCCGTGAATTCCTCTCTTGGATACTTGAAAATCATGCTCAGCCCAAGCTCTTTGCCATGACAGTATGGACAATATGGAACCAACAAAACCAGATTCGACATCATGTCCCAAGTTGCAGGACGGACCAGATTGCTCAAGTGGCTTTGGAAAAACTAAATGAGTTCCGCTTGTTCTCCCAAAGCCACTGCCTGCTCCTCCACAATCCAGGGTAGTGTGGAAACCACCACCTAGCGGCATCTTCAAACTGAATTTCGATGGCGCTATTTTCAAGTCTGAAAATAAAAGTAGTGTGGGTGTTATTATTCGGGACTGCAGAGGACATATAATTGCTTCATTAGCCCAGGTATTGCCACAAGCGTACGATACTATGGAGATAGAAGCATTAGCAGCACACCGTGCCTTGGAGTTTGGACTGGAGGTTGGAATAAGCAAAGCTGTGTTGGAGGATGATTGTCAAGCAATCATGCATGCCTTGAAGGAAGGAGGGAGTAACTTAGCGTCATTGAAGCCCCTTATCCTTGATGCCCTTAGTCAGTCCAGTTGTTTTACTAAATTACTATATTTTCACACTAAGAGAAATGGTAATAAACTTGCCCAAAGTTTAGCCTGACATTCTATTAATGTTGATGACTATACAGTGGGGATAGAAGATGTTCCACTACCTTTGCTTTCTATTGTTCATGCTGATATTGCCAAGCTTTCTTTCAGTTAATAAATCTTAGGTCTTCTTTCTCAAAAAAAAAAAAAAAAAAAAGTGCTGAGAGTTTCTTATATAAAAAGTTTTTAAAAAGTGCTAATAGTCAATTACTACAATGGGAAGAAAAAATAAGCATCTATGGGCTGTAGATTTTTCACGTGCAAAGGAAAAATTAAAGTAAGATTAAGATCAAGGGTATACATTAATTATCCATTTTATGAAACTTTTTATAAAAATTTGAAAAGACTAGAAAAGGGTTAGTTATTTTTTCATAATTTTTTAAAATGATTTATTAACGTATACCCTAAAAATATATGTTAGTAAAACCCTAAGATGAATAGGTTATAGATATTGCACACATTCAATTACTCCATTTGCTCTCAGCAACAATTTTTATTTCTTTACTTTTTTTTTACTTATTCTAACTTTTTTCTTAAATTAAAGTTGTTTTTTGACACTACTGCATCTTAACTTTTAAAAGCTATTGCTAATTAAAGTTATTTTTTTAAAGCTGCACTTTAATTTTTAAGAGAAAAGTTAACAAATGTCCTAAAGACATTGGTTTAAGAACTATTTTTAGAAACATTATATGTGAAGTGATAAAACAATTAATTTTTTTGACGAATTTTTATATTTTCAATGAAAGTGGTATCAAAACATTACTAAAATAATTTATTAATAATTGCTCTAAGGGCACTCATTGATATCAACTTTTAAAAGCTTTTTTTTAAAGATTTGATATCAGCCCGAGACAAGAGCCCCTTCGCATGCTAATGGTACTAACTTTTTTTATGCTAAACACTAATAGTAATAACTAATAAGTGGCAAGAGAGTTGGTTCTTATGATAAAAAGGGGGGATAGAGACTTCAGACCAGATTGACGCATGAATTTTGTCATTTCTGTTAAATGAATTGACTAAGTTAAAAATATGACAAGATAACAGAGAATCTTTAGCTTTTTTTTTTTTGATGAACCTCGCATGCTAATTAGTAGTACTAACTTTTTTTTATGCTAAACACTAATAGTAATAACTAATAAGTGACAAGAGAGTTGGTTCTTATGATAAAAAGGGGGGATAGAGACTACAGACCAGATTGACGCATGAATTTTGTCATATCTGTAAAATGAATTGGCTAAGTTAAAAATATGACAAGATAACAGAGACTCTTTAGCTTTTTTTTTTTATGAACCAGAGAATCTTTAGCTGGTGATAGGGAAGAAATTATTTTTTATGAAGAAGGGCCAAAGAGCTATTGTTTAAATTGACAGGGCTATCATCACTCAGTGTTGAGAATTAGTGGCAAAGGTTTGTTTCATAGTACAAGTCTGAAGTGGTGCTTAGTATGGTTTGATGTTAATAATTTGTACAGTGTGAGGAAATCATTGCTAAAGGGTGGGTAGTATTATATGGCGATTTCTGTCTGCATTGCTACACTTGGTCTCACTCCATTGTTGACCTGTTGCCATCAAAAGTAGACCAGAATGTATAATTTATGTTTTTAGCTTTTAACCTCTTTTTTTTTTTTTTTTTTTTTTTTTTGGGCTTATGTATAGTTTTTTTCTTCCTTTCACCTTTTCAAAGTATTGGTGGTGGTAAAATTTTAGCAATTTGACACCATAAAAAGCTATTTTCTCTATTTTACCGCTCTACTTTACAAAACACATAGCATGAGTGATTTTATTTTAGCATTCAATAAAAGAAAATAATATAAAAAATACAATAAAATAATATATCCACTACAATAAACAACAACCACCATCACTAACACATAAAGTAATATATCTTTTAATAAAATATTTTTTTAGCAGCTAATAAATTTTTTTTTAGCTCAATAGATAAAAAATTTGGCTCTCTCTACTAATACAGGGGCATTTTATCATATTTGTTTGGTAAATGAAAATGGATTTTAGATTTGATTTATAATTTAACTTTATCGATTATTAAATATGAGGAATAGTTTTAGTTTTTGCTTCATATATATATATATATATATATATATATATATATATATATATATATAAGTTTTAGTCTTTGTTGGATTTGATCTGATCGAAAATCTTTTGGAAGTAGTTGGGATCAAAAGTGCTAGATTTAGGCAAAGCATCAATCTTCCACAGTTTTTTTTTTTTTTTTTTTGGGGTGGCATAGAAAGTGTATGTTAAAATGTTTCATAGAGTTTTGGTTTGTCTAAACTTGTTGTGGCTTTGTATCCTTGGTTGAGACTACAAGGTTAGCTTGACAACCCTCAACCAAAGCAAATTGGGGATTAATTGGGAGGCTTCAACATGGTTGCAGCTACTGCACTATACCCTCTCAATCTATTAAGTGAAGTTGTTGGACTAAGTGGCTCACTTCTGTTATGATTCAAACAAGCCTAATTGGCATTCAACAAGGGACTCTAGGCTAGCTAAGAATGATGAGGATAAACAACATCAATTTTAGTATGAATAGTGTAAATATCTTGCAGCAACAACAGAATGGATAGATGACTAGCGAGGTCAATAAGCATGAGTGTTAGTTATCAAAGAGAGTTGTTAGTAGTCTATTGGTGTTAGACTTTAGCCAATAAATTCCTCTTTAGGTAGTTTTTTCAAATTGAGTTATTATAGTTTATTTTTGTTCTTGTATATATTTTATTATTTGCTCTTGGATATTGTCAAGTAGTTGCCGTTTACAAGATGTATGTCCTCTTGCAGAATGTATTTGACATTATGGTAGATTGCTCAAAGAAAATTCATGATTTATGAATTCCTAAACCAAGCAAAAGCCAATAAAGTATCACAAGCATTGACTATCAATTTCATAAGGACTAATTTTAGATTTTTAAAAAGCCTAGCTAATCAATATCCATATAAATTGCAATTACAACCACTCAACAATGCCAATGCCATTGCAGTGCAAGTTTGGGTACCTTTAGAGATAGCTCCTACACCGGATTTCACAAAATTGAAAAAAAGCAACACCAAATAAACATTTTTAATTCATTTCCCTTCAAATTGCATACAATGCATGGCAATGTACAATTCAACTGATGATAAGCACCCAACTAATAACATAAACTTGCTAACAACTAACTCGTTACAATTCCAAAAGTTTAGGAAATAAGTTATTAATTTCTATCTCCAACTAACAAATCCTATTGACTGAGCCGCCTTCAATCTTGAACTTCATCACTTATCCATCTCATCCAAAACCGATAATGACAGCTCCTTCAAGTTCAATTTGTTGATCCTCATCCTTGCTCTTTTACTCATCCTCATCTTCATCCTTGGCATATTGAGATTCCCCCTCTCCAAGCGTCTTCCAAGTTTGTCTAAATCATAACACAAAATCATTATGTTAATGTTCATCAATTAAAATCTATTGTCTAACAACTTCAGGGTAACCTCTATCCTGAACCCACCATTGCACACAAGTATCCATCATTAAAATGCACACAAGTTTGCTAACAATAAAGGCTCATCAAGCTAACTCTATTTAATAAAATTATAAAACTCAATAGTAAAACAGGCAATAAAATTATAACACTAATGATTTTATTCATGGTAAGGATAACTGGAACTTCATACAAGTCATAGAAGCAAATATTCGAATAGTTAGGTATTCAATGACACCTCATTAATAGCCACAGGATTGGATTTGATAGGCAAAAAACGTATTGACCCCCTTGTGATGAATTAAGTTGATTAATTAACCGAGTTTATTAATTAATCAAATTAACATGTAAACGCGTGGTAGCATAAACAAATCACCAATAAACTAGAGTGCAGCGGAAAAATAAATTGACACGGTGATTTGTTTAAGAATGGGGAAAACCTCCAAGGCAAAAACCCCACCGGGTGATTTTAAGGTCACCACTCCTGAGAATCCACTATTATCACAACAAGCGGTTATAAGTAAAGGAATCTCAGTATCTTATACCAACCTACAGTTGAACCCTTACCCCAATACCCAATTAGACTTGTTTCGTAGTGACAATCTCTCCTTTTCAATGCACGGCTCCTAGTACGTGACTAACCAATTGTGCAGATCTCAGTACGCGACTTACTCCTTTGCACGA
This sequence comes from Castanea sativa, assembly GCF_040712315.1. Classification (NCBI taxonomy): domain Eukaryota; kingdom Viridiplantae; phylum Streptophyta; class Magnoliopsida; order Fagales; family Fagaceae; genus Castanea; species Castanea sativa. The sequence goes on along the minus strand of NC_134021.1, from coordinate 14,877,147 downwards.
ATCTCAGTACATGAATAACTCCACAACAACCCTTTGATTGTTGTAGTTGATTTGTAGCAGCTTCACATGAAAACACCAATAAGATCTTTAATGTTGGTGCAAGAGACTTTACTTGGTCACAAAACCCAAAGGCGTACAAGAAACGCAGCAAGAACTCTTTCTTCTGTAGGAGGAGGCTAGGGTTTCAAAAAGAAAACCTTATGAAGCTTTCTAGGGTTAGGTTTTTCTTTTTCTACCTCCTTTAAATAGGAGCTTTAATGGGCTCTTCTATTCCAAATAGATTTACACAAACCTTGAGCTTTCCTAGTCCAATAAGAATTATACAAACCCATAAACAAATAGCCTTTTAGAGTAAAAACGTTGCTGGCTATAATCTAAAACCCTTAAGCTCGATCAATCGAGACATCTGTCGAGCTTTAATGAATCTCGACAGATCGAGCTTCTGTTGAGGAGGTATCGAGACCTGCAGTTTGCACTTTTCTTGAGTAATCTTCATGTCTTCAATTTAACCACTTGTAATGATCATCTTGAACCTACTTAGATATACCCAAATACAAGTAAAGTACGTTTTGTCAAAGGATAAGCCAGTTACATAAAAATATGTCCCCAACAGGATTCTTTCATATTCCCTCAATTTCTTAGCAACCAAATAGAGCACAAAGTAAAATTGAATTAGGAAAAAGTTATACAAGTGTTGGAAATCATGTCAGTAATAAATAATTTTCTTGTTAGTTTACAAAAATGGTCCCCAATTTTGAGACTTCAAGGTTAGCAAGCTGACCTTGTAGTCCCAACCAAGGATACAAAGCCACAACAAGTTTAGACAAACCAAAACTCTATGAAGCATTTTAACAAACACTTTCTATGCCACCAAAAAAAAAAAAAAACTGTGGAAGATTGATGCTTTGCCTAAATCTAGCACTTTTGATCCCAACCACTTCCAAAAGATTTCTAATCAGATCAAATCCAACAAAGACTAAAACTTTATATATATATATGAAGCAAAAACTAAAACTATTCCTCATATTTAATAATCGATAAAGTTAGATTATAAATCAAATCTGAAATCCATTTTCATGTATTACAAAACCTAAGACTCCAACAAAGTGCCACTAAAGGAACACGATTAAAGCTTGACCCATTTAATATTAAACAAAAGAAACCCAACAAGAACTTAACCCAGATAATGCTGAGCTAAGAAGAAGAAGAAGAAAAAAAAAACTAAAAGACTTCAAATTTATCAAGTAAAATAATTAAAAGATTTATCACCTGGGTGGCTTACATTCAAGGTCAAAAACCAAAATTCATATGATGACAATGGCAGTGAGATAGTTGTATGGGCAGGGACAAATGAAATAGAAACAAAACTGAAGTGTTGTCTTGTGAAATCTTCAAAAAATAAAAACTAATGAGATAGCCGTAGTGATGACTAATGATGATGAATAGGGAGCTCCATATCTCAGAGGGAGAGAGACACAGGAAAAGCGAAAGAGAGAGAATTCCCAAAAATAATGAAATTTGAAATTTGAACAGAGGACAGGTTAACGGAAAGGGTTAACGATGTTAAAATTTGTGGATTTGTTGAAATGACGTGGCATGTAAATTGACATCATATATTTTTAGTTACATGTCTTCTCTCTATTGGCTGGGTTGCTGACCTTGTAGTCCAGGACCATCTAAGAATTCCCTAGAAATGCAGCATTGGACCCACCCCATCAAAACTCTTTTAATGACAACATTGGTCCTAGAAATATGCGAAAGACTATAAACGATAAAGCCCACTAAAGCAAGTATTTCCCTTTTTGGGAGGGGATTTCCTGTGAACAAATTCAGAGAGAAAGAGAGACGTAAACCACAAGAAGGCCTTTTGTTTTTCATGGTGCTCCTTGTTAGTGGCCACTAGCCACTTTGCCAACACCTTCGCAAAGTCATGGGGTGGACCGGCAAGGTCGACAGAGACATGAACAGGTAATTTTAGTAGTTGGAACATGTGGTGGTGGGTAATTTGAGAGAGACTGAAGCTTGAGAGATAAAGGGCCTATTTGGTAGAGTGGTTCAAACCCACTCTACCAAATTTTAAATAACTTTACACACACTTTCACACATTTTTTCACTAACACGTATTTCAAAAAACTACAAACAACTCAACTCAAACTCCTCTACCAAATGGGCCTAAAGAGTCTGATTTTTGTTTTGAAGTTTGAAATTGAAATACTGTGAGAGGGATAGGAATTTTATTGTTTATTATTTTGGTTGGCCGCTTGTGAGAAAGAGAAAGTGCATGAGAAAAGAGAGATGTTAGTGTTAACGGAAGATGTATTTAAAATAACTCGAACAAGTGTCAATATATTAATTTGACACGTACTTAGTTTGCAAGAATTGCTGCGAACCAAGTTTGCAGGAAATCCCCTCCCTACAATAATTGAGGGTTAAGGGAGTTGAACCATAATGTCCCACTTTGTCTATACTACAATTTAAGGGGCTTTCCCTGTTTGGGCCGGATTTTTTTTTTGGTTTCAAAATACCTCTACAACCTTGAGGATAATTTAGTAAAGAGAGGTGCTACGTCCACAACATTTTACAATATTTTCACAACAAATCATAGGTGGTTAGTTGTTATTGGTTCAAATTTGAACCTAACACTAAGATTACTTTTTTGCCCCAACAATAATAAGCAGTAACAACTTGCCACTTAAAATTTGTTGTAAAAATGTTGTGGAAATATCATTTCACCTTAGTAAAAATAAAAATATATAACTTTCATCTAAAATATTTCCTACAAAATAGGATCACTCTTCCACTAACCCACTCTTCAAAGCAACTATACGTTTGTTGCTATTTTTTTCCTTTAAAAAAAAAAATCATTCTCACGTTATTTTTAAATCAATTTTTTTAAAAAATGTTAGGTTCTAAGTACTTAGGAACTAATGTATTAGAACTCTAATGTGCATTGTTGGCAAATCATGATCAAAACAGGTGTTTAGTCTTGTTTTAAACTTGCTCAAAGTATGTCATTCATGTAAAGTTGGAATCGAGTTAATTGCAGAAGTTATTGTGCAATTCTGCCTGACTCAATCGATCGAGAATTAGACTCGACCGATCGAAAGTCGTGCAGATTGTTTTTTTGCAGATTTTCCAACTCAGTCCTAAGCCCATATGACGTGTAGGGCTTTATGTTTTGCCCTATGTATAAAAGGCAAACCCTAGCCATGTTTTTGAGGTGGCTCATATTGCTGTTTGTGTGAATCTCGTGTGAGATCTAAGAGGTGCTTGCCTTCACACAAGAAGGAGATTGCTTCAATAGCTTGATGATTATTCAGTTGTTGTCATAAGAGCTTAAAGATACACAAGTGGGAGTGCTTGTACCTGCTGGAGAATCCAAGAAAGGAGTCCGTGGTTTCGGAGCTTGCTCGTGGTCGTGTCAATAAGTTTTTTACTGGTGGGTAGCAATTAAATGTTAGTGGTCTAAGTAAATATTGTACAAACTTTGATTCTTTCATAGTGGATTCAGTTTTACCTTGAGGATAGCTAAGTTAAATCCTCCCCAGGTTTTTTACCGGTTTGGTTTTCCTGGGTCATCATATCATTGTGTTCTTTATATTTCCACTGCTTTGCATGATATGATTATTTTGTGTTAACCTAGATCTGCATAATTTACTTAAGTTAGTAACTTGGCTAAATAACTAGGTTAATTTGTTTGTTTTAAGGGGTCTAAAAAATGTACAAATGGTATCAAAGCGGGTAGCTCTTGTGTGTAGATCTTTTGATCTCTGAGCTGATCCTTAACCCCAATTGTCATGGAACACAGACACTCTCTTGTTATTCATCCTCACTTTAATGGGAATAATTATGCTTACTAGAAAGTCAGGATGAAAGCATTCCTGAAATCCATTGATGAGAGAGTCTGGAACTCCGTTGAATACGGATGGGAGAAGCCCACTACTCCTGTGAGTGAGTGGCAAACTTCTCAAAAAGAGGCAGCCACCTTCATTAGCAAAGCTTTGAATGCTATCTTTAATGCTGTTTCTATTGAGGAATTTAAGAGAATCTCTAATGTTGAGGTTGCTCACACTGCTTGGAATATCCTCCAGACTGTGCATGAAGGCACTAAGGCAGTTAAGATCAATAAGTTGCAACAATTAACAACTAGATTTGAAAGCATTAGGATGTCTGATGATGAATCTTTTGATGAATTCTATGCTAAATTTAATGACATTGTTAATTCTGCATATAACTTGGGTGAAATCTATGATCAACCTAAAATTGTTAGGAAGATTCTTAGATCTTTAACTAAAGATTTTAGACCCAAAGTGACTGCTAGCATTGAGAGCAAGGATGTGGACTCCATCGCTGTTGATAAACTTGTAGGATCTCTTTAGTCCTACGAGTTGGACCTACCCAAAACTAGCATATCCAAATCAATGGCTCTTAAGTATGTTGATGATGTTGATATTGGTGGATTTAATGATGATCTTTCTACTACAGAAATTGCTTACCTTGCCAAGAACTTTAGGAATTTCCTTAGAAATAGCAACAAAAGTGCAAGAGGTAAAAACACTGATGAATCTAGAAACTTTAGGAAGAATGATCCCACTAAGGTTAACAAAATTGAAAAACCTAGAGAAAAAGTAGGTCAATCTTCTAATAATTCTATGGGTCCTCAATGTTTTGGATGTCAAGGGTAAGGTCACATGAAATCTGAATGTCCAACATTCTTGAGGTCTAAGGGTAAGGCTATGGCTGTAACCCTTAGTGATGATGAAATTTCTAATGATGAGTCTAGTTGTGACGAGGATGGAAACTTCATTGCTTTCACTGCTGCTGCTGTAGTAAATGAAAGTGTGACTGTTGAAGAGAACCCTTCTGATGGGGAACTCTCTGAGGATGCAAATCTTCGAGAAGCCTACAATAAATTTTGCAAAGTTGCTGCAAAGGATGCCATGAGTGTTGAATTAGGCTTAAAGAAAATTGCATCTCTTGAGCTTGATAAGAAAAAATTTGTTTGTGAATTTGTTTGATGCTACTGAACTTTTGAATAATGTGAAGACTGAGAACTTGCTTTTACTTGATAAAGTTAAATCTTTGGAACATAAACTATCTGTTGCTAGAGAATTAACTAATAGGTCTGCTAGTTCCAAACTTGATCAGATGTTGAGTGTTCAAAAGTCTCATTCCGACAAAACTGGTTTAGGTTTTGTAGAAAGCATCAATGTGTCTACACCTAATTCCACAATCTTTGTTCCTTCATCTTCTTCTGAACCCTCTGTGAGTGAGGTTGTCAAACCTATAAAAGTTCCACCTCCCAAGAAGATTAGGGTTGATCTGAAAGAGTCTAAACCTAAGGAGTCTACCCTTTCTAAGAACAAGTCACATGATAAGTTTGCATGAGTTTGTCATTTCTGTGGAAAGTCTGGGCACATTCGTCCAAACTGTTACAAGCTTCAAGTTGCTAAGAGAGCAAACAAACCAAGAGTACCTGTGCCTCAAGCATAAGATCCTATGGTACTCATTGGTGAATTGGTAAATGTTCTAAACCTTCATTCCAATCCTAGAGTTGGAAATTATTCCCATGTGAATAAGAACTCCAATGCTCGACATGCATCAAAAAAGTTATGGATGCAAAAGGCTCAATCTCAGTGAGTATTTCTGACATGGTCCTTGTACTTCATTGCTCTACTCTTTGTGACCATTTTTTTTTTGGTATTTCTTGATTTTGTTTTCTTTTTCTTTTTTCTAGGATTTGCATTGCATAACATTCATGCATTTCATTTTAGGATTTTTTTTATCAAAAAAAAAAAAAAGGAAGAAGATTGTGTTTTGCATTTATTTTCTTGGTTTCAAAAACAAGGTTGGTCAATTTATTTTCACACAACATGTCTATGTACCTTGTTTAGCTTGGATGAGCTTATTTTTTGCACTTTACTAGTTAAAGCTTTGTAGTGCATGTTGTGTGGGAGGATGTTTGTAGATTTTGATTACTTTGTGTTGATCTTGAAGTCACATGTCTTTGACTGTCGGACTTGATCCTTTTGAGAAAGGCATAAATAACTATCTCACCACTATTCACTAGCCAATCATGAACACCTTAGTGCATATCGTAAGATTTTGTGCTCGAGAAAGTGTGCATTATTGGACTTAATGCTAAATCAAATAAATAAATTGGTGTGTACATTATCCCGGCTATTTTTAATAAGTTTCTGAACAATTAAGATTTGTGTGTACATTATGAGGCAAACTCAAGAAACTTACATGATTGCAAGCTTATGATCTAGGAGATGTGAGAGTTATATGATGTAACTCTTTAGGTGATAGTCTCTTTCAAATTCTTTGTGATGAATGTTGTAGACTTTGTGGTTGATTTCTATTCACATATCACCTCATATGTATCTCAAGTTTTTTGCTAGTTGCACACACTACACAAGTTACTCTTTGCTAAACATCGTACATGTTATTGTGTGTGTTTTTGGTCTGACCAACCAAGTTTGAAAATGCCTTGAGTTTTATGCAAAATAGATTTGATGCTTGAGAATTCAAGGAAAATGCTTGAAAATCTTAATTTTGGGAAAACTGGGTTGAAAACATCTGTTTTTGAAAAGCATTTCATCTCATACTCATGTATTTTATTCATAATATTCAATGCTTTGAGGAGTTTCTGCATCAAATTGCTCTATTTTTTCAAAAACTGATTTTTTCCTGAATTTTGATCGGTCAAACCTGTTTTTCAATCGATCGTAATTCCGATTAAAATTTTGGTCAGCCTCTGTCTGTTTCGATCGGTGCTCGATTGGTGTTGGATCAATCGAAGCATTTTTGACCGATCGAATGTGTTTTTCGATCGATCGAAAATCGTATAGAGAATTTTTTAAAAAAGGCTATTTTCACGTGTTCAACTCACTTTTCAAAAGTTTTTCAACTTTTTCTCTCTCTATACCAATTGGTCAAGGCTCCAATCAAGATTTTTGTCATTTTCCTCTGATCTTTTTGCAAGTTTTTCCTCTTCCAAGGCTGGTAAGACCTTTTTACCCATTCTTTTGCATTTGTTTTTTCATTTTTCATGCATTAATTCATGCATTTAAGGGAGATTTTCGGACCTATGCATTTTTTGGGGTTTTTGATGATTCAAGCCATATTTTCTGAAATTGATCAATGGGTTTTTGTCTTACAATGTTATCATCATGATCTATGGTGTTTAATTTGATCAAATTGGTGTTTTTTGAAGAATTGAAAATTCTAGGGCTTGTATTTATCCGAATTGGAGATTTTGTTCAAATTGAGTTTGATTGATGAAATTGGCTTGTTGGTTTGATGTATTTGATCATTATAAACTGTTATCTAACTTGTGTGATGATCAATTGGTCATTTAGTAAAAATTCTACAAGTGGTTTTTCAAAATTTTGGAGTTTTTGTTTTAAACTCTTTGCTCAAGCCAATTTTGTGATTCTAAACTTAAAAATTGAACTTGTTATCACTGCATTAGAGCATGCATCATGACATTTATTTGTTCATGCATCATATAGATTTTTTTGTCATGCTAACTTGCAGTCTGCCCTTGTGTTTTGTTTTTGTTCTTTCTCGTGTGTCTCTATTTTTATTCTAGCACCATGCCTAGGAAGACTAGAGCCAATAGATCGTCCTCCTCTTCTTCTGCCCCTTTCTTTGAGAGAGACAGATTCTTGAGTGCGAAGCACCAAGAGACCTTTGAGAAACTTAACCTTAACATAAAGATTTGGGTTGAGCGTAGGGTTTTGTTAGATGAGCTAGATCCTGTCATTAGGGCTAACTTTGAGTGTCAGGGCTAGCTAACACTTTTGGATTTTGATTCCACTCCTCCAGCCATCTTGATTAGAGAGTTTTATTCTAACCTCTCTATTCATGTCTATGATTCCAAAACTGTCCTTAAGAGTTGGATTTGTGGTAATGAGTACACCATTACCCCTTCGGTAGTGGCTGCTGCTCTTGGGGTGCCTCTTGTTCAGCATCCTGTCTATCCGTATGATGTGTTTCCTCCCCTAGACGACATCATGTCCCCTAGACGACATTATGTCATACATCACTGGTACTTCTATCCGGTGGGGTTTTGATCCTCGGATCACTTCTGCTGAGCTCACTGAGTCTACATATCTTTTCTTTCGGATAGCATGTCACTCCTTGTGGCCTATTTCTCATCTGCACACCATTCCTTTAGAGCAATGTGTATTTTTGTTTGCTCTTGTTATGGATGCTCCTATTAGTTTTCCTTATTTGTTTCTTCGTTCTTTGAACGAAGTGTATAGGAGTTCCTCTACTGCTCATGCTCTTTTTCATCCTATTTTCATTCATAGGATTTTGTTGTTTTTAGGTTTAGGTGACTTCCCCGCTTCTGAGCCCGTACACATTATTGCTCCCATAGGTGCCACTTTTCTTAGACAGAGGGCTGCTTAAATGAGAGAGCGCTCTAAACGTCCTCGAGTTGAGCCTTCTAGTACTGCACCCTTCCTTATTCTACAGGTTTTACTTCTGGTGAGGAGTCTACTGATCCTGTAGGTGGTGCTGCTGCTGCTGTTCCTCCACCATCTACTTCGGATGACTTTGACATTCATCGTACTTTGGAGACTGTCGTGACCGTTCAGGCGGCTCATGGTCAGATTTTGGTGGACATGCTTGATGAGCTCCGTGCTTTGAGAGCAGATTTGACACATCTTAGACGTTCGCCTTCGCCACCTCCTTTTGATGATGGATTCTAATTGCCCTTTAGCATTCCGTCACAAAAAGGGGGAGTACTTTTGAGTAGTTAGAGGGAGAGTTTGTTTTTTGTGAGCCTGTGAAGATTAGATTGTATCTAGGTGCTTCACTTTGTACTTACATTTTTTGGCTCTTGGTGTATTCATGTTAGGGGGAGATACATTTATTTTTATATATGTTTCTTGTTTCACTGCTTACTGACTTATGTTTATGAGTTATTCATTGATATTTGTCTATATTTTGTGTTTTGTGAAATCAAGATGTTTATTTTGTTTACTTGTATTTTCCACACATACGTTTATGCATTTTGTTTAGTGTTTCAGGAAATATACAGGTTAATTCAGTCGTGCTGCTGTCTACACTTGCAACTGATGGATAGTAGTTATGATTGGATTTGTTATAATGAGCATTTTTTTGTAAAGGGCTTTTCTTTGTAAACTTTGAACTGTTAGTTGTGTTTTGTCCCGGATTGCCAAAGGGGGAGTTTGTTAGGTTCTAAGTACTTAGGAACTAATGTATTAGAACTCTAATGTGTATTGTTGGCAAGCCATAATCAAAATAGGTGTTTAGTCTTGTTTTACACTTGCTCAAAGTATGTCATTCATATAAAGTTAGAATCGAGTTAACTGCAGAAGTTATTGTGCAATTCTGCCTAACTCGATCGATCGAGAATTAGACTCGATCGATCGAAAGTCGTGCAGATTTTTTTTTTTGCAGATTTTCCAACTCAGCTCTAAACTCATATGACGTGTAGGGTTTTATGTTTTGCCCTAGGTATAAAAGGAAAACCCTAGCCACGTTTTTGAGGTGGCTCATATTGCTGTTTGTGTGAATCTCGTGTGAGATCTAAGAGGTGCTTGCCTTCACACAAGCTTAAGATTATCAAGAAGGAGATTGTTTCAATAGCTTGATGATTATTCAATTACTGCCATAAGAGCTTAAAGATACACAAGCGGAAGTGCTTGTACTTGCTAGAGAATCCAAGAAAGGAGTCCGTGGTCTCAGAGCTTACACGTGGTCGTGTTAGTAAGTTTTCTACTGGTGGGTAGCAATAGGATGTTAGTGGTCTAAGTCGCTATTGTACAAATTTCGATTCTTTCATAGTGGGTTCAGTTTTACCTTGAGGATAGCTAGGTTAAATCCTCCCCAAGTTTTTTACCAGTTTGGTTTTCCTAGGTCATCATATCATTGTGTTCTTTATATTTTCGCTGCTTTGCATGATATGATTGTTTTGTGTTAACCTAGATCTGCATAATTTACCTAAGTTAATAACTTTTCTAAATAACTAGGTTAATCTGTTTGTTTTAAGGGGTCAAAAAAACCTACAAAAACATCCTTGGTTACAAAACCCTACAATGTACAAATGCAGCAGCTTCTTCAAGAGAAAGATGAACTAGGGCAAATTGTCTCTGGTTACAATTTGAGTAAATAATCACTTTTCATCAAGTTGCATCACCTTAGTTAAAGTAATCCTTATATATGTCTAGGGTTGTGAGAAAAGAAACCAAACATAAATAGCTTGGATATGCGTGAAAAACAGATCTGGAAATCTGATTTTCGTAAACCTCGATAGATAGGGTATCTGTCGAGTTGCTGTCGACCTTCGGGCTAAAAGCTCCTTTTAAACCTCGATAGATACAATCGGTCGAGTTATCTGTCAAGTTTTAAAATATAGCAATTCTTCACTTGATTCTTGAATGGACTTGCATGGCTTTAACTCTTGACTTGAACACAATGTTACTTGAAGACTTAAACCATCCTAGATCTACCCAATTACAAGTAAAGTGCATTTTGTCAAAGGATTAACCAATTCTAAATAACATATGTTCATAACAAATTCCACATATGTCTTAACAATGAAGGTTAGATGCATGTTATTCTAGTTGTGGTAGAGAAATCTTATTCAAACTGAACTTTATAAGGGCTTTCTTCCCTCTTTTGGGGTACTTAAATGATGTAGTCTGGTGCTACTTTGTGCACCAAAAATGGAAAAAGAAAAAGGCTTGCATTCTCATTGGGATGACTAATTCAAGAAAGGAAAAAGAAACAACGGATTCTGTTTCTATGCCCAGACACAATATCAGTGCCTTACTGCCTCTGTCTCTTTCATAATTTCATAGTGGATTATTTGTGACAACCCAGCAAGATAGATAGGGCCGTGCCGAAAGGCTGTTACTAGTGCAGGAGAGCTCACATTTTATCAAGTGCAATTTTTCTTGCTCCCTTTCTCTTTTGTTTTGGCTCCCATTATTTAATTAAAACCCCACCTAGGCACCAACCAAATTGGTGTTGTTGATTTTTATCCAGTCGTCTTTTCTTTGGTTTATATTCTAAATATTTTCTAAATTTTCTTTGATATGTTTCATAAGATATCAGAAGAAGATAGAGCTTGCAAGGGTAACTGCAAAACAGAGTTGAAGCTAAACAACAATAACTGTAGCTTAAAGCAACAAAACAACATGTAGTTAGTGTTTAGTTAATGTTTAGTTACTGTTAGAGGTTAGCACTTGTAAGTGCTAGTTATTGATCTTGTACAGCACGTGTGAGAGTTAGTTAGTTTGTTTCTTTGGTAGTTTTTCTCTCAGTTTTTAGATATTTTCCCAAATTCCAATTTAGGGTTTGATTTTCTCTTCGTTTCTTTCTCTCAAATTTTCCTTTTCTTCTCAATCTGTCAAAGATTTTACTTGTCATCAATGGCTTCCGTTGCTTCTTGATAACGCCTTAAAATGTATACTTGTTATATATTTATGTGGGCGTCATCTCCTTATTACTATGCTTTATTTGTATAATTAAGTTATGATTTGCATTACTCCCTATTATTTATCTTTATATAATTTCTTGAATAAGATGTCATTCATTGTGTGTACTTTTCTACTTTCAGGAAATCATGTGAGAAAGATGAGTTTATAGGAATTTGTGAGAGAATGGAGGTCAAACTAGAATCAAGTGGAGCTAAAGGACCATGCTTAAATGTCTAAGGAGGTGCAGCTGGAGTGCTTGGATCGTCTACCATGATTGGAAGCTTCAAATAAGGAAAGAAATCAAAGAGGCAGAATCTGAAAATGAACAATTTAATCTGAGCACCAATCAGTATTTTGGGCGTATCTCTCTCCTCAAAAATCCAATTGACACAAGACTAGATGGGTTGGAACCGTGACTTAAATATCTACAACTTTTCAGTTTTGAGTTTTTTGTAATTCTCAAGTTTTGAAGGCCAAAATTAACTTACAATTTACCACTGTAAACCTGGACGGAAATTAAAATAGTAAAAGTTTTATTTTCTTTGGACACTTTTATGTTAGGCTTTTGAAGGGAGGTTGAAGAGAACGAATTTTGGGCAGAGAAAATTTGTATTTTCCTTTCTCTAATGGCAGCCTAAACTCTTTGCTAGGGCTAGGGGTTATGTTTCTTCTATATGGTATGAATATTCAATGTGATTCTTTCTAGAGTATTATCAACGACATATTTGATTGTTCAATTAGATTTCTTTTGATGCATTAGTTCTTCCATGCTTTCAATAAGTTCAATCATGTTTTTCTTATTGTTTAGATGAATTTCTAATAGTTTCAAATAGAAATCAGATTTTAAAGTGAATGGGTTTTTCTGAAAAACTTTTCTAACCGCATTATTAATCGAGGTTATCATGCGTTCTTGAATTGTCACAGTTCAACCGAATCATAAGTTTTTAATTGTATAAGAACAATCAATTATGAAATAGATATTTTCTTAGATCACAAAGAATCTCATATCGATATAGGGAAACACCCTGATACCCTAGTATTTACATTATTGATTTAAATCAGTTTTTATTATTATTCTTGTTAACAATTATCAAGCAAAAGTATTTTTATTCTTCACCCAAATTGTTATTTGATTATATTGTCTTTGAATTTACCCTGCTCCTTGTGCTTCGACCTCAATACTCTGATAATTATATTGCTACGATCTCCTGCACTTGGGAGTGAGCAAGCACTTCTACAACTGTTCCCACAATAAAGAGTGCTCCTCCGTCTGCTCAAGATTCTCCAATGGACAATCCTCTGTTTTTGCACCATGGAGAGAGTCCAAGCACTGTGCTTGTGACTCAACCTTTGACAAGAAGTGAGAATTACTCAGCTTGGGCACGAGCAGTAAGGAAAGCTTTGCTCACCAAGAACAAGCTATGCTTCATCGATGGCACACTCACTTTGTCATCTTTATTGGTGTCTACACCTTCAGCTGTTCAAGCTTGGATCAGGTGTGATAATATGGTGGGAACAACTTGGTTGACAAATTTAGTTTCTCCTAATCTTCAAGTTAGTATCATCTATGAAGACACTGCCTTGAAAATCTGGAATGATTTGAGAGATCGTCTTGCTCAAAAGAATGGTCCTAAGATTTACAACCTTCAAAAGGAGATTGCAAAACTCCATCAAGGTGAGACTTCTATTATTGATTTCTTCACTCAATTGAAGGTTCTTTGGGATCAATTGCAAAACAATAGTCCTTTCCCTTCTTGTACTTGTGGAAAATGTACATGTAATGTGAATAAGAGGGTTAATGATTTGCAATCTAGAGAGTCTGTTATGAAGTTTTTGATGGGGCTAAATGACTCTTTTTCACAAGTAAGGACACAAATTTGCTTATGGATCCTTTTCCATTTGTCAATAAAGTGTATTCTTTGATGATTCAAGAAGAAACATAAAGGTCTGTTACTCACTATTCCAATACAAGGGTTGAATCAGCTGCCTTGATTGCCAAATCACAAAATTTCAATGTCAATTCTAGGGTCAATTATGTTGGTAATAATGGGAATAAAGGAAAGGATAGGCCAATTTGCACCCATTGTGGTAAATCTGGTCACACCATAGATAAGTGCTATAAATTGCATGGATTCCCTCCTGGTTACAAATTCAAAGACAAAACTCCAATGGCACATCAAGTGACTCTTTCATAGCCCAAGATCTCTCTTTCCTGGCTTCTTCTAGTCCTGTGACACCTGGTTTCACTGCAGAGCAATATCAACAGCTACTTGCTCTCATTGGCACTCCTAGTTCTCCCTTTGGTCCACCTGTTCAAGGGAAAGACACACTCACTAATGCCATGGCTAATGTGGTATCATCTAATGCTCCTACAATGGCAGGTATGGATTTTAGGCACTCAGTTTTTTCGGCACAAGTGGTTAATAGAAGGGCATATGATTCCACTACTTGGGTCATTGACACTGGTGCCACTGATCAATAGTGTGTTTTGTCCATCTGTTGACCACTGTTACTGCTATTACTCAGTCCATGGTTCAACTGCCTAATAGAGAAACAACATCTGTAACACACATTGGCACTATTATTTTATCATCTTCTCTTACCCTTCACAATGTCCAGTGTGCCTTCCTTTACCTTTAATCTTTTCTCTGTCAACTCTTTTACTAAATCTCAATCATGTTGTCTTGTACTTTTGTCTACTTTTTGCTTAATATGGGCCCTTACCTCTTGGAGAACAATTGGAGTAGGACATGCAGTTGATGGACTATACCTACTTCAGTGTGGCACTTCTCAACAACCTTCTTATATTGCTCTTTCAGATTTCCTAGTCAATCACAATTTGGGTGATGCTTTTCATCCTTTCACTGTTGCAATGTCATCAAGCTCCCTTTCCTCCCTCTAGCATGAAAGACTAGGTCATCCATCAGATGATAAGCTTCAAGTTTTAGGTCATGTTTTTCCTTCTTTACAAAAACCTTGTAATGTTCTTTGTAAGGTCTGTCCTTTGGCTAAATAGAAACGTTTTTCTTGTCCATTCAATAATAAACTTAGTTCTTATGCTTTTAATTTGATTCACTTAGATGTTTGGGGACCTTATGCTACTCCTACTTTGGATGGTTCTAAGTACTTTCTAATTGTGGTTGATGATGCAACCAGAGCAACTTGGGTGTACTTAATGAAATCTAAATCTGAAGTTAGAACCCTCATCTCTTCCTTCTATTCTATGGCTCTTACACAATTTGGATGCAAAATTAAATCTATTAGAACTGATAATTCTATGGAATTCAACATGCCAGATTTCTATAGTTCTAATGGCATTGTACATCAACATAGTTGTGTTTATACTCCACAACAAAATTCTGTTGTGGAGAGAAAACTTCAACATCTTCTTTCCATAGCTAGATCTCTCCATTTTCAGTCTAATATTCCCATTCAATTTTGGGGTGATTGCATTCTTACTGGTGCTTACTTGATTAACAGATTACCATCTTCCTTATTGAATAACAAAACTCTTTATGAGCTTCTTTTTAAACAACCTTCTTGTTATGATCATTTGAGAGTGTTTGGTTGTGAATGTTATGCCTCTACTATTGCTCAAACTAGGACTAAGTTTTCTCCCAAAGCAAGGAGATGTGTTTTTCTTAGTTATCCTTTTAATGTGAAGGGTTATAAGTTTTTTGATTTTCTTTATCATTCTGTCTTCATCTCTAGGGATGTTGTATTCCATGAGTCTGTGTTTCCTTATCAGTCTGATTCTTGTTCTTCTGTACCTGCTCAATCCATTCGTTTACCTTGTTTTCCTTTTGTTTCCTCTAATTATTTTGATTCTATCCTTCATTCTTCCACTTTACCTTCTTCTCATCTATCATCTGATCCTCTTAATGACCCCATTCTCTAAGTTCGCACTGATCTTGGTGATGACTTCTGACAAGATGTTCCTGCTGAACCACCTAAACCTTTGGTTGATCCAATTCCCCTTAGAAGATCTGTTAAGGTTCATAAACAACCTTCCTACCTCCAAGCCTATCACTGTAATCAGGTATCCTCAATTCCCACTGTTGTTGATCTCTAGACAAGTACTTCCCATCCTTTATCTTCTCATCTTTCTTATCACTTTCTCTCTCCTTCTTATAAGCATTTTTGTTGTTCCATCTCTTCTGTTGTTGAACCCTCATACTATTACTAAGCTATTCCTGATCCTAAATGGCAAGAGGCCATGGCTGCTGAAATAGCAGCTCTAGAGGCCAATCACACTTGGACTTTGACACCTTTGCCTACCAATAAGCAGCCCATTGGTTGCAAATGGGCTCAGTTGGTTGCCAAGAGTTTCACACAGAAGGAGGGGGTTGATTATAATGAAACTTTCTCACTTGTTGCCAAAATAGTTTATGTTAAGTGTCTTTTGGCTGTGGCTGCTGTGAAGGGTTGGTATCTAGGTTAGCTTGATGTCAATAATGCTTTTCTACATGGGGATTTGTCTGAGGAGGTTTATTTGTCTCTTTCACTAGGGTTTCAGAGCCAAGGGGAGATGGTTTGTAAGTTGAATAAGTCTCTCTCTGGACTTAAGCAGGCCTCTAGGCAATGGTTTGCCAAATTTTCTAACACCTTGGTTCAGTTGGGTTTTAAACAGTCCAAAGCAGATTATTCCCTTTTTACTAGACAAAAGGGTCATTGTTTCATGATTTTATTGATTAATGTGGATGATGTTTTGATAGCATGTAATGACAAAAGGGAGGTGGATTAGTTTAAGGTGTTGTTGGGTCAGAAATTTAAGTTGAAGGATTAAGTGATTTGAGGTACTTCCTTGGTTTGGAGATTGCAAGGTCAGATAAGGGTGTGAGGGTCCTTTTTTGAACAGTGTCCAGGCCCAAGTTGAAGCAAGGACCCTGGGCCTTTTAGTTGTCGTTTAAAGGGATTGGGCTTAGTTCACTACAGCTAAATGAGTTGTTTACAAACCAAGTGGTGTACAGAGCAAGAATCCTACAATACGTACATACTAACAAGCAAGAATATATATGTATTGAACAACAAGAAAGCAGTAAAGGAGCAATATATAAAGAAAGACACAAAATGAACGTTAAGGATCCTTAAGACAATAAGGAATATCTCATTACTTTTCTTAATTTGCAAATTACAATGTGCTCACTAAGACGTGTTACAAGGTCCAAATAAGCTCAAAAATTACAGACTTAGATGGCTCTCAAAGCCTCTAAGACTTGCAAAGTTTGAATTCCTTTGAATCCAAGTATGTTCTATAGTGGCTGTTTTGGGACACCAGGCAATATTTCTCTTTCTTTTACTAATTTCTTTGAGTTTTTGATAGAGTTTTCTCAATGATTCTATTCTGATTAACTGTTGCTGAATGCCCCTTCACTGTTGGCTGCTTCCTCCTTTTATAGCGTCATTCTAGGGCTCCAGGGTACCATTGGTTCCCCTCCTTTACTCCCCTAGGTACCAGAGCCCATGCTGTACCAGTAGCTTTGGTGGCTGGTCCCTTCCTTGTTTCTCATAGTTTTTCTCCTAGCTACTTCCTTTCATGGTTCTTCTTCTTGGGCTCCCCGAGGTACCAGCCACTTGTTCATGAGTTGCTACTCTCCAATCCTTCTGGTTCTTTTCTACATCATTGGGTGATTAAGAAGGACGTTTCTATTCTTTGTTCCTTGTGTTTCTTGGCACTCCTTTTGAGCTGTCTTAATTTCATTCCTGGCTGTGCTGCATGCCCCGAGGATCCCGAGCCCCTGGCAGCTTCTGGGTATCCCGGCCTAGTTCCTACTACTGGACTCCTTTTTTATTTTCTAATCTTGATTGGCAAAATTCTCCTAGCTACTTCCTTTCATGGTTCTTCTTCTTGGGCTCCCCGAGGCACCAGCCCCTTGTTCATGAGTTGCTACTCTCCAATCCTTCTGGTTCTTTTCTACATCATTGGGTGATTGAAAAGGACGTTTCTATTCTTCATTCCTTGTGTTTCTTGGCACTCCTTTTGAGCTGTCTTAATTTCACTCCTGGCTGTGCTGCATGCCTCGAGGATCCCGAGCCCCTGGCAGCTTCTGGGTATCCCGGCCTAGTTCTTACTACTGGACTCCTTTTTTATTTTCTAATCTTGATTGGCTGGGCTTTTTCCTTTCTTCCATTTGCTTGATGGGCCCTAAGGCCTATCCCTTCATGTGTCTTGGGCTTAAAATCTTTTTTAATGGACTTGGGCCTACCCTCCCCCCTTTTTTGTGGTGAGCTCAATCCTATTTTTATTTTCCATGAAGTGCACTCACTGTGCTATTTTGGGCCTTCGTGTTGTAACTTTTTATACCTCAACAAAGGGTATATCACTTTGTCAAAGAAAATATACCCTTGAAGTATTAAATGGGAAGCAGCTAAAAGGGAAGCACTGTTGTTTTGTGATAGTGAGGCAGCCGTGCACATTGGATCAAATCCAGTGTTTCATGAAAGGACCAAACATATTAAGATAGATTGTCATGTAGTCAGAGACAAAGTGTTGGAAAATGTCATTAAATTGAATCATGTTAGGACTCATTGTCAGCTTGCAGATTTGTTGACTAAGGCATTGAATTTTAATCAATTTTCATGTCTCATTTGCAAAATGGGAACGATCAATATCCATTCAACAGTTTCCTTGAGGAAGAGTATCAGAATGAAGGCAATAAACTCAAGCAAGGGCAGATGGGCATGACAGAAGAGGATAGAGCTTGCAAGGGTAACTGTAGAACAGAGTTGAAGCTAAATGATAGTAACTATAGCTTAAAGCAACAAAACGACATGTAGTTAGTGTTCAATTAATGTTTAGTTACTGTTAGAGGTTAGCACGTGTAAGTGTTAGTTATTGATCTTGTACAGCACGTGTGAGAGTTAGTTAGTTTGTTTCTTTGGTAGTTTTTCTTCTTCTTCTTCTTCTTCTTCTTCTTCTTCTTCTCTCTCTCTCTCTCTATATATATATATATATATATATATATATATATATATATTCATCTCTGTATCTTGTTTGCTAATTAATAAGATTTAGCATTTTACCAAAGCTTTTCTGATATAAGACAACAGTACAATATTCTAGTATAGACTTTGGGGACTTGGACAGTGTCAAGAAAACTGTTTCAATAGGTAATTTTTATTTGAGTGTAAATTTATATTTACTGACCAATATTCCTTTCTAACCTACTGCCAGCCAAAAAAAAAAAATGCTATGATCCTTTGCTTTTCTAAAGTATGATTCTGACTCTCCTTTATTAGTCTCTTCTCCAAAACCATATCATGAGCATCAAAATCTAATCGGAGACCTTGTTAGTGGGAAACAAAAAGGTTGACTGGCTTTTTTTAGTTCCCTTTTTTCCTTACAATAAGTGGAGAAGAAGAGATTTGAACCCAAGTACACTCTTTCACAAGATTTTTTTTTGGAAACACTGACGAGAAAATTGGACAATACTACAATTTACTGGCTAATCTTATGAGATTTTTTTATTATTATTTATAAAAGATTGTTTTTATTGAAGTATATATATTATTTTTTTAATCAAAGGATTATATTTTTGGGTCTACTTTATTCCTCTCTTCTTGGCAACCAGTCAACTAGTGATAATAAATGTGAGCACTAAAGGCTAATTTCAAGACATTTTATAAAGCGAAAAACTACTAAAACAAAAAGACTTTACAACAGAAGTGGTAATGAAAACATTCGATAAGCTCATTTTCAAGGTCGTTACCAAACACTGAAAAATGATATAGTTTTATAGAAAATGCTCTTTGAAAAATGAACCATTTTCCAAAAAACGTTGATACTAAAACAAACAGAACGTTCGCAACCAGTCAACTAGTGATAATAAATGTGAGCACTAAAGGCTAATTTCAAGACTTTTTATAAAGCGAAAAAATACTAAAACAAAAAGACTTTACAACAGAAGTGGTAATGAATGTGATTATAATAACACACCAATTATAATGCTTATCTAATAAAATTTATTGCATTCTTTTTTTTGCTAAAATTTATTGCATTCTTAGCATTACTCCGGAAACAAATATTTAACATTACGTTAGTGATCCATTTATAATACGGTCAATGAAAGCAAGGTACTTTGGTTGTATCTTTAATCTTCGAACTCTATAAGAAGAAATTGGAATATTGCCAAACTATTCTCATTAATTAAAATATCAAAGTAACATTTTTTTTTTCACTCAATAAAGTTTACTGCTAAAGAATCAGATAATTACATAACAAACATATATTGAGAAAGAAGACACTACATATGAACCATTTAAGCACAATGACCACACTAATTGCTATTTTTAACTCAATCTCAGGGCCGTCACAACCGAATTATTTGAAGAAAATGAAAAGCACAATAACCCCACACCAAGCAACAGCCAGGTTGTGACCAAAAAACTTGTATATATGCTTTAATGAATGACTACTAATAATTTTGCTCAGAGGCTATTATTCATTAGCTAGGTTTATTATTTATTAATTTTCTATTCCCATTGCATGTTTCTGCGGAAGTTGCCCTCAGAGACATTCACAGTGGTATTGCCATCAGGACTGACTGGATCAAAGGGTGAATCCTCTCCAAATTCAGCAGGCAGTGACGCCCAGTGTAGACTAGGTTGCCATTCTGCTTCCCTAAGGATCTTCATTATTTCCTTTACTACAATCTTGCTCCCCTCAGATGAGAAATGAATTCCATCCCTGAATAAGGATCATACAGTAGTAACATGTGCTAATATCAGGCTAACGCTAGGAATTTTACAATTTTACTACATAAACTTTACAAAATAATATGTTACCAATAAAAAAATTATTAATCAAACATTAATTTAATTATTATTTATTATGTATTTATGCTGTATCAATCAACTTCATTGTCATGTTAGTTTGGAAGTCATTTATTATAAAATTGTTTGTAGTTTTAGCACTCTTCCATAGGAGTTTAATGTTTAACAAAAGGGTTTGATACTTCTATTCCCTCCTTTTGTTAACTCATTTTTTCTTTCTTTTTCAAATACTAATAATAATAAATAATAATGACAACAACAGAGCACCACATCTGAAAGTAAACTCACGTAAAGCATTCAGTCAACCAATCATCTCTTTTCTGAATAGTAGTCCATAGATCAATGACCTTAATATCCAAGTCCCTACACAGCTCTAAACAAGCTTCTGAATATATTCTGCAGGACTCATTTGTCCGATTCAGCTCTCCCAATTTATCACTGGTTTTTCAATAAAGATATGTACTATTAGAACCGAATAATTAACTCCTACACAGAAAAAAAACAAAGAAACAATTAGAATTAAAGTTATCATTATGAGCACCTTAATGTTTCGCGAATTTGTTCCTCGTTGACAGGAGGAGCACTAAGAAAGATAAGGCGAGTCTTCTCTGAAAGGGTCTGACAACCAAAAAAAATAATTTTCAAATAGCAATAAAGTTGTGAACCATTGCTGAAGAATCAATTCAATAGAAACAATACCTTTAGATGCATGGCTATCTTCCTCATATTTTCAATATACTCAGGAAGTGGTACGTGAGGGCCTAGGCCAGATGGATGAGGATGCACTGAATCATTACCACCAAAATAGATAATCACCAATGAAGGTTGTATTGGTGCATCCTAACATAATAACACAAAAAAAATTAGCTTATTAGAATACCTAAAAAAAAAATGCTGGCAGCCTCATGACTGCAACAAAACTGAACCTAGATAGACAAGAGACCCTGGAGTTTCACAGGTCCAACCATATCTTATATTTTTCACTAAGAAATCAATCTTTGTATTAGATGGATGTTTTCAATAAATCCCAATTCACTTCATGATAACTTCAACCCCGTAATGAGTCAGGTTTTATGGCACATGAACTATGTTATATTAACCACAAAATTGATCTATTTCAAATGGAGAAAATATTTTTTTCTTGTTTTTACTCCTATGTGGATTTACTAGGAATAAACAGCTACTATATATTTCCTTTTAGATACTGAAAGGTATGGAAGAAACTATAACCTTCAAGTGTGATGTGTGTGATTAAACATACAATACCTTTGGAAGGATTTGATCCAAAACCTGCAGAGCACGCCTGGAATTCCAGCTGGAGTATCCTCGCAAAAAAATGTCTGCCTTTTAAGAGTTAAAAATCTAAAATCAGTTTATTTCTACTCTTATAGGGCATGAAAATTTAGTCTTAACAGAACATAATGAGCCACAGTTTTGATGGCACTGCTTTGGCCTGTCTGTTTCCTCTTGCACACACCTTAACAAGGTGTTAATGCAGGGTTCGCAAGAATCACCAGTAGGGCTCAAAAAACTCTCAATATTGTGCTATCACTTTTGCAAATTTTCCAGTTCTTGAGTATATTTTCCCTTCCTGGTTGCTAGCCTCAGTTGCTTTTCAATTAAATATTCAAAAGACAAGATCCTTATAGCTTAACTGACAGTTCCTGATGTTTTCATCAAAAACGTCTAGGGTTCAAAACTTATTTGCAAAATGCTTCTGAATAATGATCTACCCATTATTCATCTCAGTACAAAACCTACAAGATTTGCTTCTATATGTATGTCTCACTTTACAGTAAAAATGAATATGAAAATAAATGTAACATAAATTTGTAAAAGGTTTTTTTCATTAAAAAAGATTACAAAGTTCATAAAACCTTATTCATAAAGATATGGTATGGAATTTCACTGGATTGGCCAGTACAATCCGGTGCAACCCTGAATTTGACTGAACAAGTAGGTTGAGTTTTGGCATAAAAATTCCAGACATTTTGATCAATATGGAACAGATTTCAAAACTCTAGTCCTTACGTTACATAGGAATGCCCATCCTATCATAATCTATGTAGATCTTTAGCATATAAACAGCAAATGTCAAATCCAGTGTGCAGTGCAAGTCAATTATAACTTTGAATAACCACAATTTGGATAACAACAAACAAATGTTTCACACCTTAAGTGCACAAAGGAAAAAAAGAAGTACCTTACGAGCATATAAGGTAGCAAGAATTGCACCCCATCCTTCGTTGCTAAAACTATTCTGAACTATGGAAGAACCAAACAATACAAACTTAATTAGGTTTCACTGGTCCAACCATTTCTCTCTGAAGAAATACACGTTGCAAGTGAAATTTATAGACCTTGTGTCGTCATGGACTCACGGGCAAACGGTCATTTTGCTATCTTGGGGGGGGGGGGGGGTGGTGGTGTGAATTAAACAAAACATTGATCATTGTCACATTGACCACTACCATGAAAAAGGTTAATGGAATTTTTTTCACTTTTTCAGGATATAATTTTGATTATATCTAACTTGAAAAGCCACTTTGCTTAGAACATATCTCATAAGACATTTTTCACAATATCTGAAACTCACACATGTTGTGAGAAAAATGTCTTATAAGTCCGTTTCATAATAAAAAAATTCTCATGATATAATGGACCAAAGCCACAGATCTAGGAGGGTAAGGAAAGATCTTTCCGTTTAAATCCTTAACTTCCTTACAATATTTAGTTTGATTTGTAACAAATGGCAAAGCTTCAGAAGAGTTTTTAATGTACCGGGCCATCAGGATGAGGAAAAATGATCAAAAGTGGACATTATTATCATCTTGACAAGTTCAAAGCATTTGAGGTACCGGACCAAAATCAAGTTTTGTAATAAGTGGATGGGGTTTTAACGTTTTGTTGATTTGTTTGAATGTTTTATTGATGCAGGGCCCAAATTGTGGCATACGTGTGGCATGCATATGCCTTTTATTTTATTTTTTTTTTAATGAGAAAAGTTTAGAAAAGTGTATTGGTAGTGTGAAAAATACAGTGAGTATAACAAGTGAGGTCATGCTCGCAGGCAACCAGCCAAGAAAAGAAAATACGCCAGCCTGGTACTTAGAAAAGGAGCTCCCACCCCAGTCTCACGGCATTCAAAATAAAATTTATTGCAAACATTCCAAATAGACCAGGTTGTGATTGCTCATGATTTTTTTTTTTTTTAAGAGAAGATGATTGCTCATGATGTTGATTGACAAATTGAATTTTATAATTTCAAAAGTAACAAATCAAACCATGATGTTTAAAAAGTAACAAATTAAACATTTAACCATATTAAATTTTAGACACAATATAATTCTATTTAGGGTGAGGGTGAGGTTTAATTTAATACTTTTTGAAATTTTTAGAGTTTAATTAATTTACAAAGGGTATAATTTATTATTTTTTAAAATTTTAGACACAATATAATTCATCAAAAATTTATTACTTTTTGAAATTTTAGAGTTTAATTAATTTGTTACTTTTAAAACTTTATAAAGGGTATAATTTTTTTTTTGAAATATAGGAATTTTTTTTTTGAGAAGGAAATAAAATATCAGAATTTTTTTTTAAGAAACCAGACCCGAGGGCCAACTTTATTAAAGAAATTGAAAAACAAATTATACCGCATCACGCGCAACAAGTTACACCATGAAATATCATAATTTAATTTGTTACTTTTGAGAGTATAATATGTTTTTAAAATATCAGAATTTAATTCTTTACTTTTGAAACTATAGAGTTTAATTTGTTATTTTCAGTTATAGGTTTAAATGGTAATTTATCTTATTATTAAATGGTTAAGACTTTTTAACTACCAACACATTAACCAAGTTAGTAATTTTTTTACCATTAGAACAAGTGGTAAAAGTCTCTTATCCAAAAAAAAAGGTAAATAAAGAAGTTCTAGAGCCTAATAACATAATAAGAGTCTAATACGACGGGAAGAAAAAACAAGCATATATGTAATATGGTCCGTAGATTTTTCATGTGCAAACACCTTTTTCTTTTTTTTCTTTTTTTTTTCTTTTTTTTAAGATTCTTTGTAATCGGGTTTCTCAACAAAAAAAAAAAAAAAGATTCTTTGTAATCTTGACACAGGAGCCCCTTCACATGCTAATAAAGTATGTGTTTGGCATAGCTTAATTTTGCCAGCTTATTTTACTATTTAGTTTATTTTTATTACTATTCATAGGTTCTATTACACTTTTTGGTACTATTTATGGATTCTATCATATTATTTCAGCTAACTTTTACTTTTATCTACAGTATTTTCAGCAAAAATTTTTTAATTTCAGCAAAATAAAGCAAATCTCAAACAAACCCGAAGTAACACGTGATTTCTCTCTCTAAAAATTTAAAAAAAAAAAAAAAAAAAAAAGTAACTCGTGATAAGAAAGTACATTAATATATTATAGGTCCAGTTAATAGAAAATTCACAAATACTTCTAAAGCATAGAAAGATGATGCTTTTTTCTTTCGCATTTATGATAAACTCTACCATTAATTTAATAAGTAGACTCTATCACTGAGTTGGACTAGGTCCAACAATTTTACACATTAAAGTTGTAGAAACTATCATGTTGCTTCGAAATGAAACAAACATTTTCAAGGAGATTGTTCTCTTCCATTTTCTATTTGAATAAAAGAGATGTTATTTACCAAAAATAGAAACAAAAATTTTCATCCCAAACTAATTCTTTGCACGCCCATGTGTATGAATTAGAAGACTCACATGATTCAAAGTGATCATAATCATGCATCATAGAACAACATTTTAAAAACATGAGAGCCACCCAATAGTTGCCGATCCACATTTTAACTATTCAAGAACAACAGCCTCACCCACTTATGATTACCACTTGAAGTAGGGTCCTTAAAAAATAAAAACAAACATCAATGGACTTACATGAGTTTGACTCTAGGCCTAACAGGGCTTTCATCAATTTAAGAACTAGTTGAGAATAAAAGGTTTGTTTCAATTAGAAGGAGCATCGATAGAAGAGTTGTTCCAAATTTCAAATGATGTGAGAAAAAGAGATAATGAGGCATTAAGTGAAACATGTCTTATTAAGACAAATAGCTAAGGTAGCTCAAGTAAACCATAACTTTATATAGTATCATAATACGAGTATGAAGTTGTGCTTATGTTGGGTATGGATGGTCTGATGGAAACGTTGATCACTTGTACAGTTGTACTGTGTGAGGAGATTATTGCGGGTGGGCAGTGATACATGATGGTTTCTGCATTGTTAGACTTGGTCTCACTCCGCATTGTCAATTTAATGATTGTGAAAAATTTTGTAAAAATTGTTGCATAAATAACATTACTCATTAAAATATATGAATTTAAAGTGAACCCACCACTTGCCTTTGTTTGGTTTTATACAAAAAGTGGTACTTTTAACCTTTTATCGTATGTCTGGCAGGGTTGTTATTGCATCAGGCAAGTTGTTATTTGTAACCAGGGGCAAAATACTTTGTTAAATATAAAATTTCAGTACTATTACTTACGAATTTTTGGGAGGTCAAAAGGCTAACTAAGCCCATAGCATCGGGCCCACCCCATCAAAACTTTTTTTAATGACAACGTTGGTTCTAGAAATATAGCCCATTACTGCCACGCAGGATGTCTTTGGCAATATAAAGCAAGTCTTTCCTCCGTTAGTTTGATGTGGTATTTTTTTTTTTAATAATAGGATTGTTGAAAATGGAGGGATTTGAACCATAATATTTCAATTGAAAATACAAAAAAAAAAAATTATATATCTCAAGCTATCAATTAAGTTAAGCTATGCTTGTAAGCCTCTTGGCTATTTGGTGGTGTGAGACATATACATTCTTATATTTATATAAAAAACTAAAATCATAAAATGAACCTAGAAATAGATAATAGAATATACAATCGACTTTTAGCCACTCAAAAAAAAAAGTAAAAGTGAAAGACAATACGCATGCATGTTGGGGTCTGACAAATATCAAGTGCTTGACCTCAAAATAAAGAGGAAATCTTTCAATCCTAAAAAAGGAAAGGAAAGGAAAAGGTCAGAAAAATAATGAATTGTCTGCCTCACAAGTCACAACCCTCACTAGTCACTATAGTTATCGTTAAGATGATTCCAACTTTTAAAGCCAAAAAGAAAAAAGGAAAGGAAATGAAATTTTATCCCAATTTATTATATCATCCGTGGTTGCAGAATGATAATGATGGCATTGTCACAAAGGTCCTAGGGCTTAGGCCCAGCCCAACTCAAGGGGCTAGGCCTGGTGCAAGTCACACTGCTAATAGCAAAATAAGCCCGTAGCAACAAAAGCCCAACGGCTTTTTCCTTACTATCCAAATGAATCAAAATCTTCTGAATTGAGTTGCACCATGCAATTACTATTTGTTGTGAGATGTAAAAATTAAAATGGTAAACAAGTAAAAGATAAATAAAAAAGTAAAAAAGTTAGAATACATTTTTACCATCTTAATTTTTATGTTTAGTAATTACATGGTCCAATAAGTCAATAACCTTAGTCATTGCACGAAATCCAAATTTTCTATCTCACTTCTTCTAGAAAACAGCTTTTTTATTATTATTATTATTATTATTATTATATCATAAACATGTTTGGTAAGCTAGAAAAATATCTGATGATATATATATTGACAAAAGAGTATTTGTGAAACTTACTAGAATAATTAGAGAGCTTTGAGTATAACTCACATAAGTGAAAATTTGAACCTATCAAACCTGCAGTTGAGTTTTTTTTTTTTTTTTTTTTTTTTTTTTTAAGAAAGAGTCAGGTAGGTACTTCATTTGGGATAATGACTTTTACATATTTTTGTGCTTACTACTCTTACATTATTATTGCAGCCAATTATCATATCTATTAATTCTAATATTCTTGGTATGTATGGTAGACGTTATGACATATAATCATACTCATTAGTCAATTCAATGAAATTGTAAGATCTTAAGTGGGATCTTCTATAATTTCACACAAGGGTCTATTTCTAGATTTTTTTTTTTTTTTTTCCGGTTATTAATAACTTTTGATTATTTTAAGATAATAGCATATGAAAATTTTAATTCAAAATCTAATGTACGGATAGAGGGTGTATAAGAGGTGTGAAAACAACATTTCCCTTTGAAATATGTAGCAAAAAATAGAAGCACAAAGAAAAACATACAGACAGATTGGAGAGAAAGAACACTATTGCAAATATGCTATCAAATTAGTCTTTTATTTTAGCAATACTGATCTAAAGTTTCAAACAACAATTAGATATTTGGTATGTATTTTATTTATTTTTAAATCAAACCAATACTATATGGTAGGACCTATTCCCATTTCATCTGTCTTAGGAAGTTAGCCTCAGAGAGTTTTAATATGGTCTTCTCATCCAAAATCTCTCGAAGTTCAGCCTCAGGTACAAAAACCTGTTCAAATTCAATTGGCAATGACTTCCAATGTAGACTTGGTTCCCAGTCTGCCTCTCTAAGAACCTTCATTATCTCCTTCACCACTATCTTGCTCCCCTCAGCTGAGAAATGAATTCCATCCCTAGAGAAGGATCCAAGAATGGCCAAAGTAAATTTGAGGAAAGCACATTTATTCTTCCCCCCCACCCCCCAACCCCAAAAAAAAATTATACACATACACACACACACACAAAAGCAACAACCAAGCTTTAATCCAAAATTTTGGGGGGTTAACTATGGATCCTTGATAAACTAGTTAGGGTCAGCCACACTACAACTTAAAACCAACAACACATGTAAGCAAACTTACGTGAAGCAAGCAGTTGCCCAACCATCCTTTTTCTGAATTGCAGTCCAAAGATCAATAGCCTTAATGTCCATCTCTCGACACAATTCTAAACAAGCTTCTGAATATTGCTGGCAAGACTCATTTGTTCGCACCTTTGCCATTGCATCACTAGTTCCAGTAAAATATATGCAGTTAGAACTGACTGATTCTAGTTTAGAACGTGAAATTTAGAACTGAGAAATGCTTTAGGAAACAATTACAAGATTGTAGCTATAAGCACCTATATACTTCTCGAATTTTTGCCCCATTGACAGGAGGAGCACTAAGAAAGATAATGCGAGTCTTCTCTGAAAGGCTCTGGCAAACAAAAAGACCCTTGTTAGAATATGCACCGAATTACATTTTCATCAGGTAGTGCAAATCATATTTGTTGCAAGCACTAATTGAGAACAGTGGTTAAGGCAAACTGCACCAAATAATTGTCCAAAAAATTATGGTAGTTTATAATGATTCTTTTTTATACAAGTTTATAATGATTCTAACTTGTGCAGGCTACCACATATTTAACCAAATTGATTGATAATCAATGGGAAAATAATTATAAAAATAAAAGAAGGTCCTCTTTTTCAAATTGGATTATTTACTTATACAAATTCAAATAACAATAAAGTATTAATGTAGCCTGAAAGATTACCTTCAGATGGATTGCTATATTCCTCATATTTTCAACATATTCAGGAAGTGGGACTTGAGGGCTTACAGCAGATGGGTGAGAGCGCGTTGAATCATTACCACCAAAGTAGACTATCACCAAAGAAGGTTGTACAGCAGCATCCTAAATTGAATTACAGAAGATAAGCATTAAAGTACAACTATAAGGAGGAAATGCAAATATATGCTAAGTAACTGCATGAACAAGATGAAATGGTTAAATAACAGATCCTATTATACTCGTTTATAACATCATTTCACATAAGGTGATCAAATTAAATAGTTAATCCCCTAACTTAAGAGGCTAGAAATCTATTCATAATTAGCCTACTTGTTAGACGCAGTATGGTTAAAATAGATAAATGACAGATTCTACTATACTTGTTTATAACATCATTTCACATAAGATAATCAAATTATACAGTTAATCCACTACCTTAGAGGTAAGAAATCTGTTCATGAATAGCTTACTTGGAAGATAATTATTAGTCACGGTATGGTTAAAATTTAACAGTACATTATACAATACCTTTGGAAAAACTTGATCCAAAACCTGTAGAGCATGCCTTGAAGTCCAACCATTGTATCCTCGCAACAAAACATCTGCCTATTCCCGATTGCAGACCAAAATCAATTATGCTAATAAAACATATAAGCAATAGCAGAGCATGTATTGGACGAGAAAATGTCAAGAACCTTCTTTGTTGATAGTCTGGTCATTTACAACTAAGCAATTTTTCTCCTGATTCGAATATTTGACCAAATAATAGTGAAATTTAGTGCAGGGGACAATAGTAATGCCATAATTGCCTATGAATGGATACAATAGTAAGCTCCATTAGCTTTTTGGATGCATGATCCACTAACCCTTTCTTTTACTTTAACTAATTCCTCAACTTATCTAATAGAGAATTTGAAGTCTTATCAAAGACAACATTCAAAGGTAATAACTTTGCCACAAGTATTATATAAACACAATAATTTTGGTTCATACTATTCCTTTCGTCAAATTGAATATACTCTTCTACTCTAAAGCTATCATGGGGTCTCTTAGATTAAGGGTATTTATACCGTTTATTGTTAAAAACTAAAAATATTTTAGCAAAATAATTTTTAAATATGTAAATAATACTGTAAGACCCAATTTTAAAATTGTTTTTATAAGAAAAAAGTATTTGTGAGTCCCGTCATGAATAATGCATGAAGCTCACAAAAAGCGTTAGATGCGCAAAAACGCTGGACGTGGCCGCAATCCAAACGGGTACTAAGGTTTTGGTATTTGTGGATCTTATTTCTGCAGGTAAAAGTTGGTGGATCCCACCACCAACAAAATGACAAGAATACTAATTAATCAGTGATCACCCACAAATTGCCCAAAAAAAAAAAAAAGAGAATTATTTATCACATCAAACATGACTAAATTGTAAATTCCTAATGTATTTTCTTCTTTCTTACTGTTCTGGATAAATTGGTATGTATGGCCCAAAAACCAATAGAGATTGACCCAGAAACAGAAAAAAGAAGTTGAAGAAGTACCTTACGTGCATATACGTCAGCAAGAATACCACCCCATCCTTCGTCACTGTAACTGAGTTGAACTATGGATGAACCAAACAGCACAAATTGAGGTCTAATTGGCCCAACCATCTCTGTTTCCACTTTTCTGTCAGACACACACAAACACAAACGCAAACACAGGCCGAATGGAAGATACACATAAAGATGCCTTATAGAGAGCAAAATAGTATGTACCTTGTTGTAATATGGCTTGACTTGTGCCTACTTTTTTTTTTTTTTTTTTTTGGTGAAAGACTTGTGCCTACTTGGGATTGGAAAATGGAAACCTGGTCACGCATGTGTTGCTTGTTTTGCCGTGAACAACAAGAACTAGTAATATATATATATATATATAATTGAAGTCAAAATTATTTTTATTTAGTATAAATTTAATAAGGAATGAAACTCTATCTTTCTAATAAGTTCAAATTAAACTCAAACTCATCATTATCATTAATATTAATATCTAAATAAAATTATCATTTTATTTAAATAAAATTATTTTTGTTTAATCCAAACTTAACAGGGATTGAAACTCTATCTTTTTAACAAGCTAATTAAAACTCAAACTCATTATTATCATTGTAAAGACCAAAAATCACGTACAAGACTAACAATAACAGCGTTTTATATCTAAAGGTCCAAAAACAATGAACTTGTAGAGAGGGTATCAACAACAAAGTTTTTAACGTTCTCCCCTCTACCTGTGTCTCTCCTCTCTTATTTATACCCTTTACCCTTACTATCTCAGCCCTACACCTCTCATCTACTTAACCCCCTTTACTGACACTTGTCCATTCCCTTGTAGTCGGTAATGGAGAGAAGCTTTAGCTCTGTGCTTTGTACTGTTCAGGTCATTTCCACATTAATGCAACGGATAAAGCTGGTACTCCCTATTCAATGCGGCCAAAACGCTTGGTGCAGAACATTCAATGCAACGTTCATAGTTATCCACCCCAACCTAGATATTTGCAATATACCACATTCATCACCAATCTATCTTTCGTACTTTTCCAGACCATCCCACTTCATCCTTAGGCCCTTGACTTTTATTCTCCTCTACTCCTTATGCTTTCCAGTATGTCTTCGAGTATGTAGATCTTCGGGTCCTCGGGTCCTCACAATAGCCCCCTTAAAACTTGGGCTATTAACCACGAATTAATAGCCAAGTTTTAACTTCTCGGATACACTTCTTACGTGCATTTTTCTTTCACACGAACGGACGTCTTTTCGCTGCCCATGACACGCTCTTAACGCCTCGTAGTCCACGATGAATCATTTATGGTGTCAGGCGGTTCCTTACCTACGCACGTTCTACAGCTGGATTAACATCGTATGGTTCAGATTGCGATTTTAATTATGAACGGGAAAATTACCGCCCCTTTTTTACCCCTATAAAAGCAAACCTTGAGGCTGGCTGAGGTTCATTTTGGCGTTTTGAAGGATTAAAGGAAAAAGGACCTCCCGAGGAGCAGTTTTAAGCATTCTTCAGAGGTGTGTCAGCTCTCCTATTGCTTCTCCTTGATTGTTTATTTTTTCTCTTTCTGTCGTAAAGTTTAATGGGTAGATACACTAAACTAGTGAAAACGGATGAGGCGAAGGCCGCTTTTAAGGCCCAATATAGGATTCCTAACGATGTAGATATTCAATATTGTGAGGAAGAAGATTGTCTAGTTGTATACTGGCCACCCAAGTCAGTTTTAATTCCTATGATCACTTTTATCGAAGGGGGAATGGAAATCCCCATGGGTAGGGTGACCTGAGATTTTCTTATAAACTATAGACTTACCCCAGCCCAATGTTCTCCCAATGTCCTTAGGATCCTAGGATGTGTAGATGCCCTAAATCGTAAAATGGGGACTAACTTAACTTGGCATGATGTAAACTGGGTGTACAATTGCCAAAAAGGGGAAAAAACCAAATACTACATGAAGTGTAGGGTCCCAACCGTTAGGTTGATCTCCTGCTTGCCTGACTCAAGCAAAGGCATGGACGAGAATTACCTCATCATCTCGGGAAATTGGCATAACGGCTTACACTGCCCTACCCAACCCAAGATGGGGTGCTAGGTAGGGTTCCCGAGGACCGACATGATACTTAGGAGTAACAGTTGTCTTCTTTTATAATCTAGCATTGATTAATTCTTCCTAACGGTTTTTATTCCTCACTGCAGACGACTACCACACCGCTCCAGACAAATCCTCTGTGAACCATCAAGATTTGAACAGAATTCTCCAGTCGGAAATATTATTGCACAGGGACGGTTAACTTAGGGCAGCCCACGTCATTCTCGGCTACACCCCTTCCACCAAACGTTTTCAAAGTCCAAAGAACGTAATCCGGGCCAGGGATCTTCGTTTAGCTCATATTGACGTTGCGGTGCCTGGCTTCTTACTACCTACACCCCCACCAGCAGGAACACAGGACGCACAACTTCCCGCCCCTCTCACAGCCAGACTACTTTACCCCCAAGAGCAATCCACTAATCTTGCGGACGAGGAAAAGACTTCAACTCCCGAGCCGAGTCGCCCCGAGGTGATGGATAAAGACTTTGAAGTTTTTTATCGTGAAGACACCCTTCACGACTCACAACTTCCTTCAACAAGCAACATGGGCTTTCAAGAGAAAGAACCCGATCTTCTGGCCTTGCTACAAGCACATGTTGGCAGTTCTTCTCCTGCTGTGACCGTACCCCCTCGTCCCATCACCCCAGCAGTGACACGTACCCCCTCCCCCCGAGGTCGTGGACAAGAAAAGGAAAAGGGGTCAAGGTAGCAAAAATGTCATAGAGATCGAAGAAGGAGAGAACCCCAACCTCCCTTCTAAAGATACTAGGGCGGGAAAAAACCCCTCCAAGAAACCCGCTCATACTGGACCTTCCAAGGAAACCAATGGCGATCCATCAAGGAAAGCATCTGTTTGGCGCCCCAGCTTTACCCTAAGTTCAGGCAGGCTCGTTCTTGATGATGCTAATCTAAGAGACCCGAAAAAAGGGAGCTTTAGTTTGGTGGCTGAGTGTTTGGAAAAGGCCCTATGCCTTCCTGAGGACATGGCTGAACTGCGATCATTCTGCAAAAGGGAAGTCTTCCTGTCTTTAAAACAAGACTTGGCTGAGGTATCTTTCACAATTCTATATCATTTTATCTTTATTATTATTGAAAGCATTACTCATATGACTTTCATAATTGATGTACATTATAGGCTGTCTAGGCTTCGTTCATGGCTGAGGAATGGGTGGGCCATTCCTTGGACTTAGCCAAAAAAGCTGAGAACAACGCCGAAGTCGCTGCGAGGGCTTAGAACGAAGCAGAACAGAATCTAAAGGAAACCCTCATTCGATTAGCCGAAGTGGAAAAGGCTCATAAAAACGCAGAATCTGCCTTGCAAAGTTATGAGTCGTAGGCAAATATTGCCCTTAAAGCCCAAAAGCAAGCCCAAAATAGACTTGCTCTCACTGTGGTGGAGCTTAAACAGGTGCAAAAGGAATTAGCATCTAAAGAACAGGAGAAGGCTGATGCTGAGCAAGCAGCATATGATGCCGGTATGAAGAAAGCTACTGATAGCCTCACAGCTCAACTCAAAGGTGTTGCCCGTGCATTTTGTCTAGAAGTTTGGGGTCAGGCCTTAGACGTTGCCGAAGTATCCACCGAATCTGAGCTTTGACATCCCGACAACGTTTATTACCCTTCTGCTTTACAACTAGCACCTGCTCCTCCCAAACCAATGAGTGACTCCAGTTCCATTCCTCCTTCATCTGCAACCGCTCCGGACCCAGAACCTTCTTCTGTTCACTCCAAGGGGAAAGAAATAGCCAAGAACCCTTCTCCTAATACCGAACTGGTGAATGAAGAAAATGAAGCTAATACGAAGGAAATGAGTCAGGAAAAAAAGAAGACGAAAGAAAAAGAACCAGAGAAGAACAACACCAAAGAGAAACAAACAAACACTTGACATATGAGCTCAAGAGTTTGTTAAAAGTTGTTCTAAGATTTGATGCTGTTACTTTTCTTTTTGTTGTCGCTTTTTTTTTTTTTTTTGATAAACTGAATTTTAAGGAATTAATAGTTGTGCCAATGGTGTATATTATCTATTGTCAACATATCGCGATGCTCAAATATTAGATTTTTGTTTTTGATCATTGCCGATTACAATTCCTTACTGCTAAAATAATCATTTTTCATATACACATAAAACATAACACGATCATCAACCTTACAACGCAAGCCAGAATAATACTTATGGTACCCCTATGGTACACCTTTTTGTTACCCTTTTTTTTTTTTTTAAACGGTGTTAATTTTTCGTAAACTTATGACTCAAGGAGCCGAACAAGAACTAAGATTAGGTTAACACTTAGCTTTTCTTTAGGGGTTAATCTTTCTTAGACTTGTGGCCCGAGGAGCCAGACAAGAGTTAAGATCAGTTTAACACTTGGATTTTCCTTGAGGTGTTAATTTTTCTTGAACTTGTGGCCCGAGGAGCCGGACAAGAGCTAAGATCAGCTTAACACTTGGATTTTCCTTAAGGTGTTAATTTTTCTTAGACTTGTGGCCCGAGGAGCCGGACAAGAGCTAAGATCAACTTAACACTCGGATTTTCCTTGAGGTGTTAATTTTTTTTAGACTTGTGGCCCGAGGAGCCGGACAAGAGCTAAGATCAGCTTAACACTTGGATTTAAGTCATTCCAATAAAGAAGCACAGACTAAGGAAACAAAATAGGCCTACAACTTATACAAAAGAAAGCTCTTCCTTTAATAATAATAACGTCGTAAGTTGCTTACATTCCAGGGGTGATGAACTACTTTTTCATCTAAATCTTCTAAACAATAGGCCCCCACACCTGCTACAGACGTAATTTTATATTGTCCTTCCCAATTAGGCCCTAACTTACTCCAGGCAGGATTCTTTGCTGTCCCCACCACTTTTCTCAAAACCAAATCTCCTAGCACTAAAGGTCTCGGCTTTACTCCTTTATCATACGTTTGCTTGAGTTTTTGTTGGTAGTTGCCCATCTTCACATTGACTACTTCTCTTCTTTCTTCAATAGTATTCAAACTATCGCATAGCATGTCATGATTGCTTTCAACGTTATACTGATCAAATCTCAAGGTGGGAAAGCCTGACTCCAACGGGATTACTGCCTCCATTCCATATGTCATTGAAAAGGATGTCTCACCCGTTGACCTTTGGGGGGTAGTACGATAAGTTCACAACACATGAGGCAACTCTTCTACCCATCTTCCTTTAGCATCGTCTAATCGCTTCTTTAACCCCGCCAAAATGACCTTATTTGTAGCCTCAGCTTGACCATTTCCTTGAGGGTAGACTGGTGTTGAATATCCATTCCTTATTCCAAGATCCCCACAATACCTACGAAAAGCCTTACTGTCAAACTAAAGTCCATTGTCAGAAATCAAAGTATGCGGGACTCCAAAGCAAGTTACAATATTCTTCCAAATAAACTTCTTAGCGTCTACATCCTTGATGTTAGATAATGGTTCGGCTTCCACCCACTTAGTAAAATAATCCGTGCCGACAAGGAGCCATCTTCTATTACCAATTGCCAAAGGAAAAGGTCCGACGATATCCAAGCCCTACTTAGCAAAAGGTCATGGGCTAGATAATGGATTTAAGACTCCCTCTGGTTGATGAATATTTGGTGCAAACCTTTGACATTGGTCACACTTCCTTGCATACTCCTGGGAGGCCTTCTGCATATTTGGCCACCAATACCCTTGAGTCATGGCTCTGTGGGCTAACAATCTTCTCCCGTATGACTTCCACATATTCCCTCATGTAACTCTTCCAATAAAGGCTCAACAGCTTCAGGATGCACGTAGAGCAGATATGGCCCCGAGTAGGAACGTTTATACAATTTACGCTCCCTAGAAAGCCAGTAATGAGGGGCACTTCTCTGTACCTTCTCTGCTTCCACTTTGTCTTCGGGTAACATACCATGTTGTAAGAAGGTCACAATCGGATCCATCCAGCTCGGGCCAACGTGTATGCTATGAACCCCAACTGCTGGGATACCAGTAAAACTAGAAGTCATCAAGTCCTCTACCATTACCGTCCGCTGTAACTTTGAGCCCAAGGATGTGGCTAATATGGCCAACGAGTCGGCATGAGCATTCTGCCCTCTCAGGATTTGTCTTACTTTGAAGCTTTTAAACGTGCCTAACACCCTTTTGACTCGGTCGAGATATTTTTTCATTCTTTCGTCTCTTGCCTCAAATTCTCCATTAACTTGCCCGACAACTAATCTGGAATCATAATAGAGTTCCACTATTTCTCCTCCCAGATGCCTAACCATTTGAGCGCCTGCCAAGAGAGCTTCATATTCGGCCTCATTATTAGTGGCTACAAATCCTAGCCGTAGTGACTTCTCCATGATTAATTTCTCAGGGGTAATCAACACAATTCCAATCCCTGCTCCCTTTCGATTAGATGCCTCATCCGTATAAACTTCCCAAAGAAGGACACTCCCAAGCCCAATAGACATCACGGCTAGCATAACATCTTCCTACCTAATGCCACCTTCCGTGAATTCAGCCACGAAATCGGCAAGCACCTGCCCTTTAATAGTTATCCGAGGCATATACTTAACATCATAAGCTCCAAGCCTAGTTCCCCACTTAGCCACGTGACCAGTGTAATCTGACTTCCTCATGATAGCTTGCAAAGGCAGTTGGGTAAGTACCACTATCGTATAGGCTTGAAAATAATGGGAAAGCTTCCTTGTTGCATGTACAATGGCTAGAAGAGCCTTTTCCAAAGGAAAATATTGCCTCTCGGCCTCTTGTAAAGATTTACTAATGTAATACACCGGTTTTTGAATTCCACCATCATTCTGTATTAGGACAAGACTTACAGCATAATCTGTAACTGCCAAATAGGCATACAACACTTCTTCCTTATCCGGCCATGATAGTATTGGCGGATTCTCCAAATATTACTTCAAATCCTCAAAAGCCAAATTACACTCATCCGTCCACTGAAAATCTCTCCATTTATGCAAAAGGTGATAAAAAGATCGACACCTGTCCGCAGATCGTGAGATAAACCAATTTAATGCTGCAAACATTCCAGTCAGCTTCTGTACCTCCTTAGGATTCCGAGGTGGATGCAACCCCAAGATAGCCTTAATCTAGCCAAGATTAACTTCAATTCCCCGGTGCGTTATCATATACTCGAGAAACTTACCCAAACTTACTCCAAAAGAACACTTGGAAGCATTCAAACGCAACTTATACCTCCTAAGGACTAAGAAGGTTTCTTGTAAGTCCCTTAAATGGTCCCCTACTTTATTACTTTTAATTACCATATCATCGATATATGCTTCTATATTACGCCCTAGCTGCAACTCAAACATTCTAGTCACCATTCTTTGATAAGTGGAGCCTGCATTCTTAAGACCAAAATGCATTACTCGATAATGGTAATTGCCATTAGGAGCACGAAAAGCTGTCTTCTCCTGGTCACTCAATGACATAGGTATCTGATGATAACCTTGAAAAGCATCTAGGAAACTCATCCGAGGATGCCCAACAGTTGCATCCACCAGCTGATCAATTCTCGGAATAGGGAAAGGGTCCTTCGGATATGCCTTGTTCAGATCAGTGAAATCGACACAAACTCTCCACTTTTCGTTCTTCTTTTTAACCACAACAGTATTGGCAAGCCACTCAGGATAAAAGATTTCCTTGATTGCCCCTGCTTACTTTAACTTATTAACCTCCTCTTTAACTGCCTCGGCATGCTCTTAGGATGCACGCCAAGGAGGCTGCTTATGGGGCACTGCGTCGAGACTAACATTCAAATGGTGACAAATGAATTCTGGATCAATTACTAGGACATCATAGGTCGTCCATGCAAAAACATCAATGTTATCCTTTAAGAACTTAACTAATTCCTCCTTTTCCGACATTGGTAATTGGGATCCCACCTGAAAATATCTCTCTTGACCTTCTCCTAAAAATATTTTGTCCAATTCTTCAGCGGAACCTCCATCCCCATCGATACCCATCCCTCGAGCAGGTTTCTTTAATTGTTATAAAGCTTTTGAAGTCGCCCCCGTTGATGAACCTTGCCCTGCTCTAATACTTGCAGACATCAGACACTGCCTGGCTACCGATTGACTGCCGTGTAATATTCCCACCCTTCCTTGCAAAGTTGAAGAAACTGCCCCCATTGCATGGAGCCAAGGCCTAGCTAGAATGGCCGTGTAAGGTGAATACGCCCTGACTACTATGAAGTTAACCTGGACCTCTGCACCCTCAACCTGTACAGGCAGCCTAATCATCCCCTGCGGAATCACCTGTTTCCCATCAAAACCTACTAACGGGGAATCGTTCTTCTCTAAATCCTCATCTTTCAACTTCAAACCATTAAACAAGTCGGGATACATAATTTCTACACCACTTCCATCACCCACCAAGACTCATTTCACGTCATATCCCCTAATACGAATAGTTACTACCAATGCATCATCATGGGGTTGACACGTCCCCTCCTTATCTTCCTTAGAAAATGCCAACACTGGCGTTGCCGAGAACCTCATTCTTTTAGCCAGTTGGTTGGTTCCCTCCATGACTTCATTCCCAAAACTACTATGCATGGACATGATCCGAGAAGGATCCTCGGCTTCTCTTCTCGGCTGCGCCAAAATGACGTTAATGGTGCCTAATGCTAGCCGAGGAATATTTCCATGATACATTCGCGTACCTTGATGTCCAAGTTGCCCGTCCAGCTTAGACAAGAAATGATTGAGCTTTCCCGCCTTGGCTAATTGGTTTAAACGGTCACGCAACGTCCGACACTCTTCTATGGTATGTCCCTTGTCTTGATGATAATGACAATGAAGATTTTGATTCCTCAAAGATGCATCTCCACTCATCTTATTAGGTTGTCTAAAGTATGGTTCGTCTCATATTTTCTCCAATATTTGATGTATAGGCTCCTTGAACAGTGAATTAACCAAAGGAGTTTCAGCTGGCAATGGACGACTTGGAAAATCTTGCCTAGGCCGACTGCCTTGATACCCCATTCCTCAAAGATCTTTCTTCTCTAGATATAGCTTCGCTTTTCCTTTGATTTGAATTTGATCCTCCTTTGTCTATACGGTCCATAAGTTGGCGCATGTCTACAGCTGCCTTAATTGTCAAGGACTTCCTCAATCCGTGCTCCATGGGGAGCCCCACCTTAAAAGTTCTTACAACCACATTTTCAACATCTCCGTCAATTTCATTATACATTTCCGAATACCGATTGGAATAAGTTTTGAGCGTTTCTCCTTACCTCATGATCATAGATAGTAATGCATCCAAGAGTTTTGGGATCCTACTATAGGTTATGAACCGAGCCCCGAATGCCCTCGTTAACTCTTCAAAGGACTTTAGGGAACCTTCCGCCAAAGCATCAAACCATCGCATGGCCACTGGTCCCAAACTAGAAGGAAAAACTCTACACATCAACACTTCATTATTCGAATAGACTGCCATCTTTTGATTAAAATGACTGACGTGTTCTACAGGATCAATCCTGCCATTATAAATGGTAAATATAGGTTGAGAAAATCTATGGGGCAGTTTTGCCTTATTTATTCGGGCCACGAAAGGGGATTTAGAGATTTGCCTCAAGGCTTTACCCATTGCATCATTCCCCTCACCTTGGTATGTCCCATTCTCACCTTGCGTCTCCTCACTCCTCTTTGCCCTAGCACCCGAAGAAGTAATCAAACGGGCCTCACTGTGAAGAGACTCAGATGCTTGATGTTCCTTTCCTCCTCGTTTTTCCTCGGAGCTATCACTGGACGAGTAAGACGGGCTCCTCCTACCACGCTTCTTACGATCTAAGCGCTTGCGTAGATAATCTATCTTGGATTGCATTTGCTGCAACACATCATCATGAGACATTTGCCTCTTAGTCGGTGATCGTTGCCTAGCCACTTGATCACTACGATACGATTCCACCACCACACTTGGGGTGTGTTTCTTTCCAACTCCCCGTTGCATATTTATAATTGGGTTTCCCTTTTGTGAACCTACTGATTCTTTCCTTTCTTGATTCGCCTCCGCCATTCACCTTCAAACTAGAACGCCCCACTTTATTGTTTCCACAAATGGCGCCAATTGTGAGGACCAAAAATCACGTACAAGACTAACAATAACAGCGTTTTATATCTAAAGGTCCAAAAACAATGAAATTGTAGAGAGGGTATCAACAACAAAGTTTTTGACGTTCTCCCCTCTACTTGTGTCTCTCCTCTCTTATTTATACCATTTGCCCTTACTATCTCAGCCCTACACCTCTCATCTACTTAACCCCCTTTACTGACACTTGTCCATTCCTTGTAGTCGGTAATGGAGAGAAGCTTTAGCTCTATACTTTGTACTGTTCAGGTCATTTTCACATTAATGCAATGGATAAAGCTGGTACTCCCTATTCAATGCGGCAAGAACGCTTGGTGCAGAACATTCAATGCAACGTTCATAGTTATCCACCCCAACCCAGATATTTGCAATATACCCCATTCATCACCAATCTATCTTTCGTACTTTTCCAGACCATCCCACTTCATCCTCAGCCCCTTGACTTTTATTCTCCTCTACTCCTTATGCTTTCCAGTATGTCTTCGGGTCTGTAGATCTTCGAGTTCTCGGGTTCTCACAATCATTTTTTTAATATTTAAATAAAATTATAATTTTATTTTAATAAAATTATTTATGTTTAGTCCAAACTTAATAATGAGTGAAACTCTATTTTTGTAATAAGTCCAACTAAAACTAAAACTCATCATTTTCATTTTTTTAAAACAAAATTATTTTTGTTTAATCCAAACTTAACAAGGAGTGAAACTCTATCTCTCTAACAAGTCAAACTTTAACTCAAACTCAAACATTGATAATTTATTTCCAAATTTGTGAGGTTAATAAATACTATAAAAGCAAAGCAAACCCCAATATATATATATATATATATATATATATATATATATATATATATATATATTTTTTTTTTTTTTTATAGCCGAGTAGAGGTATAAGCTCTTCTTATATTATTTTCTTCTCCTCTATTTTGTTAAAAAAAAAAAATTTATGTTTTTTCATGTATTTTTTAAAAAGTAATTTTGGTACATGAACCACCAAACTCTCTCTAGCCATTTTTTACAAGATAAAAAAGTTTGTAATAATTGAAATTATTCTTTTGAATATAACTCATTTTTCTCTTATATTTCTTTATTGTTTAGTCATATATATATTTTGTTTTGTTTCAATAATTTCTAAGTCGTGAATCATCTGATTCTTTAATATATTTTTGGTCTTTTAGAAGTTTTAATATCTGAATTTTTGAGTTATTTTTTTGTTGTATCTGAAATTGTTTGACAAATTTTTTGTAAGCCATTGTAAGTTCAAGCAATGACTTCTTTATCAAATTGTAACACAAATTGAAGTTATACAAGAGCAAATCATGTAATGGTGTAATTTCTTAAATTTTTTATAAAATTATTTTTATCTACCTCACAAATAGGTAGGCTTCTATGCATAACACGGGTTAGTGACTAGTGTATATATATGTGTGTGTGTGTGAGAGTGAGTGGAGGAGGGGGGGGGGGGGGGTTATGCCGTTGTTGTTTGAATTGTATTGTGTGTGAGAAAGTGTAGTGCTACAAGACTTGATGTCACAAAAGCCTAAAGAAAGCACACATAATGCTCTCTAAATGAATGAAAACTAAATTATTAGTTTTTGGTAGTAAACCTCAAATTCATGAGGGGTTTCCCTGAATCCATAAGGAGAAGGAAACTGGAATCCACCAAAGAAATTATTTGACAAAAAGTCTGTATTTATTTATAATAGTCTGCTTTGCTTCTGACGACTACAAAATATATAAATCCTAAGAAATACGTCTAAAATCCTAATTCGCATTAATTATGCGATTAGGTGACAAAATACCAAAATTTACCAAAAATGGAACAATTAAGTTAAATGCAGAATCATAAACTACTGACCTTAAGGGTTGTTTTAAAACAGACGGGACCTTATTCTGACTTTTAAACTAAAAGTTACTAAAGATAAATAAATATTACTATAAATAGCAAAAACATTGTTTTCAAGGCTTTAATGAAGAAATTTGCTTAAATTTAAGTGACGCTCATGACAATTTGCATGAGATTGGATCAGAATGTCATTTCTTTTCAACTTGCCAAATTTCATGTAATTCCGACATTGTTGTCCCAATGGTCTCTATTTTTGGCACCCCTTTGCGTTTTGACTTCCTGTGCCCCTGTTGCCCTAGGAAAGCATATACTATCTGTTCTACATCAAGACTAGTGCAAATACAATAGGGTGCTTTATTCTTTGTGTGAGAGAGCCAAATGGTGTATTTAGGGCTTGGGTCTTGTGAGATTGCTATTGTACTACTATTGTAATCTTCTTACTTTATAGTAGAACTTTCTCTATTGCCATTTGTAGAAATAGGCATATTATTGAACCACATAAATTTCTTGGGTCTATTTTTCTTCTCTCTTCTTTAATCTTGCATTTAGTGGGCGTATTTTCACAACATACCTTAAGTTTGCAAATAAATTTATATATTTGTGAATACAAGTTACATCATCTAGATATTAATATAGGAACCGAGTAAGCGAGTACTAGTAATTGGTGAACCAATATAAAAGTGGACATAAAAAATAACCCAAATTAAAAGGGTCAAAGGTGCACTCCAATCTAAATTTTTGCTCTTTTTTAATGAATTAAATAATACTCTTTTAAAAATAATTTTAGACTAAACACAGCATATAGTTACAAAAAGTCAATATTCTAGATTAGCAAAAAAAAAAAAAAAAAATCAATATTCTATTTCTAGATGTAGTAAATTAGGCTTCCCAATTATATTAATACGGTTGACTCTGTTAACTGGTAAGATAATAAGATTATCATATTTCCCTCCCTTAAGGTTTAAGGAAATGACACTCCACTTAAAACTTGAATGGAAAAAAGCCCCCTTCCTTTAAGATTTGAAGTAATTAACACGCCCAATTTATATATATATATATATATATATATATATATATATATATATATATATATATATATATATATATTTTAGAATCCCCTTATGTTTAAATTAGTGGTAAAATATTCTAAATTTTTATAAGAATCTCTTTATGAGTTTAATCATAGTTAGTAAAAAGTAGCTGATTAATTTAGAAAGAAAAAATATAAAATATATCATTTACCAAAATACTTGCAATGACAAATCTCTTCATAACCTATTGAAAAAAGAAAAAAGAAAAAAGAAAGGAAAAAGAAAGATTTAAACTCATATTTTAAAATACATTTTATATAATAGTTTAAAATAATCAATTTTAATTATGAAATAATATAATTTTGGAAACTTGCCCTTAAGCAAAAGGCAGGTTAGTACGCAACATTTTTAATATTAAATTAATAAAGTTTGGTAAAAATGGAAAAAA
Source organism: Castanea sativa (assembly GCF_040712315.1). NCBI lineage: Eukaryota > Viridiplantae > Streptophyta > Magnoliopsida > Fagales > Fagaceae > Castanea > Castanea sativa. Next base: position 14,833,382 of record NC_134021.1, on the reverse strand, counting down.
AATGTTTTTTCTCTTTAAATTTCAGGTGGAGTGTCATTTCCTTAAACCTCAAGGGAAGGGAATGTAATTACCCCTAAAAATATTATTAATTTTTGGGTAATTACATATTTGATCCATAACCTTTTAATTGTGTCAATTTGGTTTCTATCCTTTCAATGTTGTGTCAATTTATCTTTGCCGTTATTTCTTTGATGGAAATTGTTGACATGGTAAAAAACAAAACAAAAAATTAGTTTATTATCCCATCAACGAAAACGAAGGGTATGTTTGGTAACCATTTTTTTCCTTAATATTCTGTTTTCAAAAACAATTTTTTGTTTCCTAAGGCAAAAAACTTATTTGGTAACTTATTTCAGGCAAAAATCAAAAGTTATCTTTAATTTCCATATTGTGAAGGAAACTGAAACTGATATCGACTCATTCATGTATCACGCTAAAATACAGCCAATTAATGAACTAGCGCACTGGTTTGACTCACATAACTGACAAAAAGCTTCGCGCATGCAAATTGGCTCAGTGAGCCAGCATAGCATAGCAACAGCAAAGCAATAATAGTAACAGAGAAAGCAGTACTGTAGACTCATTCATGTATATACACATTCATGCTCAATCCTCTCATCAGTTCTCAAACTTCAAAGCAAAACCCAAAACCCAAAACCCATACTCATACCCATACCCATACCCATACCCAATCCTTTATTACTCCACCAGTATCTAACGTCTGAATGTCAAACCAAATTCAATTTTGAACCCAAAAAAAAAAACACACACACAGTCAGAGAAAGGGAGAGAAGAGAAACACCAAAAAAAAAAAAAAAACTTTGATTTTGACCCATGAAAGCTATCCGCCATTAAAGAATGACAGAGCACTAGCTCATGACTTTTTATTCCACACAATGTGAATATCTAAAGTCTGAACCCAGTTCTTCTTCTTCTTCTTCTCTTTTTTTAATAAATATTTAAAAAAAAACCCATTATTTAAATTTCCCAAAATCAATCTACACTAGAAACTAATTAGTATTATGATTTATAATTTATTTGGGTGTAAGGATTTTAAATACTTTGGAGCAAACATGTTTTTGAATTAGAATAAATATAATTTAAAAAAAAATAACCAAAGAAAACAAAATTCAACTTTTTCAAAACAACTAACCAAATGTGTTTTTCATTTTGAAAACATAAAAAAAAAAATTTATTTTTTTCTTTTTCCCTTGAAAACAAGAAAACGAAAATAGAAAACAAAAACAGTTATCAAACATGCCCTAATTTTTTATTTTGGCTATTAATCATGTCAACAATTTCCATCCAAGAGATAATAGTAGAGACTAGATTGACACAATGCTGAAATGTTAGGGATTAAATTAACACAAGTGAAAGGTTAGGGATTGAATTGAAATATGGTATAAACAATAGCGACCAAATACATATTTATCCTTAATTTTTTTGTTTATAATTCAAGAATTATGAGATGAGGTTTCAACCATGATTTGAAACCCGAATGATTATAGATCCGTAAGAGGGATATGTTCAAAAATTTTAAGGTCAAACCGGAGTTTAATCAATGTCAAACTATAATTTGTTATTTAAATTTTTAGTAATTTTAATTCATTAGTTGTGTGTATATATAATAATTATTCATATCTTAGCCTAATGGTTAACATGCACGGAAATGCAAATCAGCCTAGAGAAGCAAGGTTTGAATCCTGTGCTAACTGATTTCAGCAATTAAAAAAAGGGTATATGGGCTGAACCATAACCCAAAAAACCGGCCTTTGGGATGGTTATTAGTCCATCGAGTCGAACTGCCTGGTTTGGTCAGTCTAACAAATTGGTCTCAAGACTTTCAACTATAAACATCACGAGCTACAAGGCTACAGATCTCTTTAATAAATATCAGTTTACTTTTACCTCCAAATTATATATATGCTACATTTGATTTTGGCCTAGGTTAGTTTGAGTAAAGTTGTTTGGACGTTTTTAATAAATATGTGGGTGAAAAGGTATGTTGAAATATGTGTAAAGTTGTTTAAAATGTGAAAATGTTGGTTAGAACTAACCAACCAAATAGGCCCTTGATATTTTCACGTCCCATTTCTTTCCCCGAGGGGGGAACTTATGTGAAAATAATTATTCACATTTTTTTATATTTGGTACTTTAAAAAAAGAATTATTTTTTAACTTCCACTATTTTTTTTGAAAAAAAACTTTATTTCACGTGAAATAAAATAAAAAAATTCACAAGTAAATTTTCAATTTATTTTAAGGTTTTTATCAAACATATGAAAATAAAATAATTTTCTAGAAAATGTTTTTTGAAAAATAATTCATTTTCCGTAAAATGTTAATATCGAAACAAAGAAAAAATGAGTTATTTTTCAAAAAGTATTTTAAAAAAAACTATCATGTTTTCCAATATTTGATGGTATTTTTTGAAAATTTATCTCGGTCTCTTATATTTAGTTGACCAAATTTTTTTTAGACATTTTTTTGTTTTTTTTTTTGTTGAGAAACCATTTTTTTGTTATTTGATACTATCAAACCATGAGATTTAAAGCCTATGTTGTATATTCAAGAATTAAGCCTATAAATATATATATATATATATATATATACACACACACAGGAGAGAGAGATTCTCTAGAGGAATAGTGAACGGCACGTCGTTGAATGACATTGTACACACGCCGAGGCGTTTAGGTTCAACACCACACCTCTCTGGATTTTGTGTAGCACAAGAAAAGGAAAAGGGGGATAATGGACATAGCTTTATTCTCACCATCTGCTCTCTTTCCTGACGACGATGACTCTTCTTCTCGTACTCTCTCTCTCTCTCTCTCTCTCTCTCACAATTTAGTGTTACAGCTCTGCTGGTTTTCCAGATCTATATTCAAATATAAAACTAACTGTTCCCTTTTCCTTTCAGCTGATGAAACGACAAAGAGCCAGCAAAGCTACGTCGAGAGGAGCCATGAATTCCCTGGAATGGTATACCTTATCCCTTTATTTTTTACTTACATATATGTGAACTGCGAAACTAAACTTATGTAATTTGCAAGACAAACTGGACAACAAAAAGTATGAAATGGGTTATGTTTTTTTCCTTAAGAACCTGTAGTATCTGTTGCTAGGTTGAAGTATTGGTGATCTTTTCACTTTGTATACTTCATAAATTTGCTGATTACTTATTACTGGTGGCCTCAATTATTCCCAATATAGTCGTTTCCGTTTCCTTAATGTTTGAAAAGAATGAGTATTTTTATTGTGTTGCATATGTTGAAAACTGGACCTTGGAGACCTTTATATAGCATACAGAAAAGGACTAATAGCAAATTTTACTGTTGCACTGAATCGAGATAGGATGTGATTTGGGCCTTGGCTCCTCAGCCTATGTTTTAACAATGTTTGGTCTGGTATCCTGTTGTTTACACCTATCCACGTGTGTTGCCTTGTATGTAGGAATTGCTCATCCGGGAATTTTCATTCCACCAGCTGAATGCCAATTTACTCTGGCCAGGGACATTTGCTTTTGCAGAATGGTTAGTTCAGCACCGATCATCAATAGAAGGGCGGCGATGCATTGAATTGGGCAGGTATGTCTATTAGCTGTTCACTTGTTCATTACTAGTATCATAAAATTCCGTGCTGTATTCATTTCTTCTTAGCAATCTTTACGTGATACCTTAGATTGGGCGGATTTTGATTAGATTAGATTGTATGAGTGTCTGTTGTGCAGGTGTGTGCTAAGTTGCATATTGGGTATTTACTAGGTGGATATTGTATATATAAGAGATTGTGTGAAGGCCTAATTGTAACTTAACTAGTTTTTTGGGGTATAGCGTAGGTTTGGCTAGCACTTAACTCAAGTTGTGACAAATGATAATAGAGTTAACCTAGTAATGCTGTGTGGCTTGGGGGTGTTGTAGCACAGCGCATACAGTAATGAGGACGTTGAGGATCTTAAGGGGGGGAAATTCTGATATTGATGTTGTGTAGATTTTGATTGGATTGGATTATATAAGCATGTGTTGTGTGAGCGTCTGTTGTGTCTCACATTGTGTGTTTACTACATGGATCTTAGGAATATAAGCCCTTGAGAAGATCCCTAATTGTAACTTGACTAATTCTTTTGAGGTATGATGTAGATGTGACAAATGCTTTCCTTGGGTTGTGACGCTTTAGCACCGTGGTTTTGTACTCTTGTTGATGGTGATTTATTTTTGTATTTGCATTAAAATCTTGCTTTGTTATTTATTTGCAATTGCACCAATATATTTCAAGACCCCACACTTTTGTGCTTATGTTTGAGTTTAGTGCTTTATTAGTGACTCCTTTTGAGGTTTGAATCCTTTGAGGCAGTGGTTCTAGGTGTAAACCTAATATGCCATATCAAGAGTTAATATGCCTTGTTTTAAGCTTTCTGATACTTGTTAAGTATTGCTTCCACTTAAAAGCCTTGAACTTGACTTTTCTTAATTAGTTCACAATTTTAGTAAGTTCTGGGTATCACTGAGTAAAGTTAGTTTCTAGTATTTTTAGGCTTTTGATTTTATATGTTATTTTCAATGGCAGTGGCACTGGTGCTTTGGCCATATATCTCCGAAAGCTGTTTTGTGTGGACATCACAACATCAGATTATGATGATCAGGAAATTGAGGAGAACATAGCTCATAACTGCAGGGCTAATGGGATTACTCCTGTCCTTCCTCACCTAAAGCGTGAGTCTCTTCTATGCTCACTTAGTTGTGTGATCCTTATGTTGTTATCTACTGAGGAGAAGCAATTCTTAAAGCAACCATTGCATAGAATGTGGCATTCAGATGTTATTAGTTGGAGAAATACAACTTTGGGTTCTTTTTATTTGGCTTACCTCTGGAAAATAATTTTGTTGATTTTCTCTTTCACTGTTATTTAATTTTAATAATTGATGTGGTTTTTTATTAAATGTCGTTAATCCAGACCATGCTTATGTTTTCAGATACATGGGGAGACACCTTTCCAGCTGCTGACCCGGACTGGGACTTGATTATTGCTAGTGATATCTTGTTGTGTAAGCTTATGATCTATTAGATTCTGTCTGACTTAACTCTTTTTTTTGGGGGTGGAGTTTGCATTAATAGTCTAAAGTACAAGAAACATTGCAAGCTGAGTGACCAAAAAAATCATCATACTTAGCTAGGAGTTCTGTGGAATGTCCTAAAAGGGCTAAAGGGTAAAGCAGAAGCATTCGAGTTCTTTGAGATGCTGTGTTAATGTCACAGTCACTCTTGATATCAAAAACTGACAATACCACTGTCAGTTGTTGCCAAATGGATAAAGTCTTTTGCAGTTTGTCATGTTTATCATGGCATTGTTAATCTTTGTTTTAGAGTGGTTAATAGTTGGATACTTATGCCTTTTTTGGTGAGAACCCTTCCACCCTCTCTCCCATGATCACATAGATAATTTTAGGACAGATCTCCGGTTGTATCTCATCCCCTCCTTTAAAGTAATGAGTTTCACATCAAAAGAAGCAAAAATTATGATGGTAGTTCTGTATGGACTTGTGAAATTCTGTATGGACCCTTTGGTTTTGTGAGTATTAGATTATGTGCAATGAAAACAGATGAGGTTTTTCTGGTGAAATAAGTAATGATGTCCATCTCTAGAGAAGGAGTTTGTCTTATCATACAACCTGAATGACATGTATTCTCCATGGCCGCTAAGTTGATGTTCTCACCAGCCTGGAAATTACATATTCTTAGTTTTGTATCCCCCAACCCCAAAGACAAAAGCCCTCTTTAGAAAAGGAAAAGGAAAAGAGAGAGTAGGTCTTAATATGTTTTTGTGTGCCTGTAGATGTGAAACAGTATGCAAACCTGATCAAGACTCTTTCCTTTCTTCTCAAAAGTTACAAGCCCAAGGATAACAGAGCAGTTCCACCGATGGATATTGAACCGAACGGTAGTACTGAAATAACAAACTCTGCTTATATGTAATAGAGAATGTAATTAATATTCTTGCTGATATTTTAATGCCTCTTACTGGCAGCAGCAGAGGTCAGGTTGCCCCGGCCAGCATTTTTAATGAGCTGGAGACGCAGAATTGGGAAGGAAGATGAGTCCCTATTCTTCACTGGTTGTGCTGATGCTGGTCTTGAAGCCGAGCATATTGGATCCCGTGTGTATTGCATCAAGCCTAGGCATACAGCTGTTTTGGAGACAAAATAAAGTTAGTGGTAGAAGCTGATTCTCAAATGAGAAATTGCAATTGAACCAAGTTGATAGAGGTCTACATCAGTGCCAAGTCCATTAGCCAGAGAATCCTTTGTCAGACTAGGCTATGGCAGAAATTTGAACGCACATGTTTCTCTTGAGAGTTTTCACTAGAAATATTTTTTTTCCCTCAATTATGCAAGTAGAAGATCCCATGGGAGAGTTTTTGCATTCCCTGAGCGCAACAGGTAATATGTAGTGTTGTTATTATCTTAGTTTCCAGGATGACTGTTATTGTTAGAATTTTTCAGCTTCATTTTGTATGAACGACCTTGCCACTGTTTCAGCGAAGATTAACCATCATTAAGGCCACATAAATCTTGTAATGTTTTCTTATGTGTGTGAGAGAGAATTGTTGATGGGGACGAGAAACTGTCTGATGGCTAATAAGTTTTGTTTTTTGTCCTTTTTTTTAATGAATTAGAATCTTATTCAAACCAGATGAGACCTGCAAACAGAACACGAGACAAGGCAGCAAGCTGCACTCACTCAAACCAGCAACACAAAAACAACTCACAATGCCAAGAAAAGACACTTAACATAACATGGCAGTACTAGAAGAAAAATCAAAACACTGAATGGGGTACTTTTTCAAATCAGTCTATCTACACCTCAAGTAACTTGTTGAATGTGAGTAATCACATCAGAAAGTTCTTAAGCTTTAGCACGACCGCTTCAAAGAGTACTCTTGTGCCAAAATTAATTGGGCTTGTTTGTTCCAAGCCCATAAGGGCCGAACGGTAGGTAAAAATGGTCTCCTTTGGTACAATCTCCTCCGCCGGGTCTATCCCGTACGGTTGTTTGCAATAAGTAGTGAATCAAAAAGCATTCTATGAACAAATTCCTTCATAGCCTTCATAAAATAAGATTTGAGTGTCATAAAATGTGTATAAGAGCATTTTCATCAAAGGTGTTAAGAATATTAAATGCTATTTTTTAGCATTTTTAACACATCAAATCATAAAAACATACCTCTAATAAAGATGCTATGCTAAATATTTTAGCATTTATCTACAGTGACTTGTTATTGATAATAGCTCGTTATAGCAAAATTGTAAACAAAAAAAATACTTTTTTTTTATTTCTTCTCTGATCTCTCTCACTATTCTCTTCTTTCTTTTCTTCTTTCTTTTTGTCTCACAGATCTTACTTCTCTCTTTTCTTCTTTCACCGACATCAACAACTGAAAAATCACGGTGGTAGTGGTGGTGTTGAAGTTTTTTTTTTAAAAAAACTTGTGATTCTGATAGTGGTTGTTTTGGCTGGTGGTGTTGGTCTATTTTAATGGGTTTTGTGGTGGGTTGTTGATGACGGTAGTTGTTGTGGTGGTGGTTTTGTTTTGGGTTTTTTTTTTTTTGCCGTGGGTTGTGGTTGCCACAATGGTGGTGGTGGGGGCTAATGGTAGTTGTTTTGGGTTTTTTGCAGTGGGTTGTGGCTGCCACGGTGGTGATGTGGGTATGATTTGGTGGATCTCGATACTAGTGGGTCTTTGTTGTCTTGTATTGGTGGTGCCTCGGCGACGGTTTTGATGGGTCTTGGTGGTGTTGTTGAAGTTGTAAAAAAAAAAAATAGAACCTTTAATGTTTGGTATATTGTAAAATGAGGTGTTAAAATTGTTAAAGTAGTGTTCTGAGATGTTAAATGCTAAAATTTTTGACTCTCTTGATGTGAATGCTCTAACCAATTAAACTGGTAGGATTTCATCCAATTCTCATATCATACCATTAAAAATGCATTTAATGTCTTTGCTTATGGAGGTGTTAGGTTGTTAGCTATTAGAGTAAGATGCACAAATTCATTGTCTAAGAGCACTCAAATTAGTGTTTATATAATAGAAAAAGTAGTACATTTTAACCAATCAAGCCCAAAATCCATCCACATTTGGCTATGTAAAGTTGTGTAAAAATATATGTTTGCAATAGTAATCGTGTAAATTTACATTGACATTATTTATTTTGTATTTTTTTGTGTAAAGAAAAAGAAACAATTAAAAAAATCAAGAAAATTTGACATTTTAATGAAAATGTAGTGTAAAATAGATAATCTGATATGTGACATTTTGAAAAGTATGTAAAATAGAAAGAAAAAAAGAAAGGGTTTTATGCTAAAATAAACATAAATATTTGCTCTAGTTGATACGAATGTCATTCACTGAGAGTAGAGATAGGAAGAGAGAGAGAAATAGCTTTTCTTCTCTCTCATATACACATGCACTCTCTCTACCCACTGGACACTCAAAACCCTATTTATAGAATTTCACATTGGTACTAACGAGAAGTTGTGTATATGTAGATTGGATCGGACTCGTTGTGGACATACTCATTAAGTTGTTTTGATCTCTAATCCAAAATTTCTTACAGTAATAGATAAGAAATTAAAGAATCATTCAATAACTTCCACCCAATTATAAATTTGATCCAAGCCACCCATAAAGACCCAACCTTAGCAAAAGATGCCATAGATGCCTCAAGATTGCTTCCTATTCCAATTAACTCCATTTCTAATGCCAAAGGCTCCAAAACCACCCCTTTCTTTGGGGAAACAAATTGCCCACCAAGCCACCTTAACGTTAAGGAGTTGGTGCATGTGTTGTGTTATGTTGTCTTAGGATTAGTGTTTGTATGTTTAGACCCCTTAGAATAGATTGTTTAACCTAAGATATTAACCAAGTGATTACTTAGATTAATTATTCAAATCTAGGTCAAACACAAACAAATCATATCATGCAAAGATGTGGAAAAGTAAATAACACCATGATATGATGATCTAGAAAAACTAATAAAACTAACCGTTTTAAGGTAAAAACCTAGAGAGGATTTGACCTAACTATCCTCAAAGTAAAGTAAATTCACTATAAGATAATTGAAGTTTTTACAATCCAATTTAACCGTAAATCTTTTACTACACATGTAGTAATTTACTGACACGACTATGTGTAAGTTTCGAATCCACGAACTCATTCTCTTGGATTTACACTAACACAAGCCGCCTTGCTTATGACTTTGAAATCCCACTCAAATGTTTCAAATCACCTTCAGTAATGATCTTGATGCAGCAACTATGTTCTACCAACACTTGATTGTAATTTTAGCTCCGGTATATTCTTATGTAGTTAGAAGGTACAAAACCTCTAAAATCCCACAGAGTAACACACAAGTCTTCCAAAAGTCTTTAAAACATGGTTAGAGTTTCCCTTTTATATGTGGAGATGTTTAGATGAAGCCCTAAACATTTTTGCGGGCTTGAGCTAGTTTAAAAATCTGTAGAAATTTTTTTTGATCAACCGAGCCTAATTCTCAATCGGTCGAGCAAAGGCAGAACCACTTTTTTCTACAATCAGTTGGACTTAAAACTTGAAACAACCACTTTTAAGCATTGTCTAAAAACCTAGACTAGACATGTTTTATTCTCGGTTTGTGTGTATATATGTCTGTGTATATATATATATATATATAAATGATGAAATACAAATAAAGCCGACTGAGGCTATTTGATTACAATGACTGAGTCACTGGATTACAACTGATAATTAAACTCTTGGCTGGAAGAGGAGGGAATTTTGGAGTTGCTGAAGTTTCTCCTAAAATTGGACCTGCTGAAGACTGAAGTCTTGCTTCCCTTAAATAGGCTGGAGGGAGCATTGGATGCTGCTGGATTATTGCTGAAATTACGGAGAGTAAATTGCTTTTACTGAGGTGAAAGCTGTTTCCACCGAAAGCAATAGTACTTCGGAATGATTGTCTGTGAACAGTAAAACTTTCACTAAACTTTTACTATTCATGCTATAGTGATTTGTCCTTTTGCCTTTTCACTGTTGAAATAGTAACCGTACTGGAATCTTATCCTGAGTTGCTTGAGTCAGGATGCTTTAGTCAGTATCAGGAGCATCTGATGGATATCCATCGTAAGGATCCCATGGGGAATCTTCATCAAAATTGTGCTCGTGATAACTGGCATAATGGTTGCAAAGTCCACAATACATCAATGGCTCATAAACTGGTTCCTTAGTGATGAACCGGTTGAGATTCATGTAATCAACCCTTTGGAGATTTGGAATAGCAGCAGAATAGGGTTTGTTGGTGAAAACAGTGATTCTTCCTGTATTACCAACATGATGGTAGTCTTCCCATAAATCTTGCACTTTATCAAGGATTTCATTGGTGGAATGTCCTCTCCAGCATTCTGCAAGAGTGTAGGGATAACTATAAGATAAGTGAGAATCTCCTTCATACCAGGGCCCTTGATGGGTATGGCCATTAATGAGGACTAGATGAGTGGATGGTTGGACTGTCATCCAGTTGTTTCTTTCCCATTGTGGGATTGTGCTCCAGCATCTGATAGAAACAAAAGGACTTTTGATTTTCTTCACAACCTGTTGGATGATTTGGGGAAACTGGCTGATCTGTTCATGGCTTGATAGTTTGATCATTTTTATGAAACCATATTCGAATATTTTTGATAGCCAGCTGGGGTCCTTGTCAGGTTCAACTTCAAAGTTTATGAGGAGTCCTGGAAAAGGAGAATGTTGCTCATAGACTCTGAGACTATTCCCGAAATGCTTTTCCCATTCATTTTGTATTGGGTTGTCACCTGTATCTCCTAAATTTGCATATGGATAAGGAGTGGTGATCAACACTTTGAAATGTTTAAACCATTCGTTAGAAGATTCAAACATTGCCTTGGATCCTAAAATACTGGTTTGTATCTCAGGAAGCAAGTTGGCAACAGCACTTCTTAAGATAGACTGAGTCTTAAGACTGAGTCTAGCATAATCAGTGCCCATAATAGTCTTTTTATCCATGGAATGGATATCCTCTTCGCTAAAGAGTTGACCAGGGAATGATAGATTTCCCGCCTCAAGGTTTACTAGGTGGATTTCCATTGCTTTGAGGGTTTTTTGGAAAAGTCTATTGCTGTTTTGGGTAAAGGCCATTTGAAGGTTATCAAGGATGAATTTAATAGAGGCTGGCAAATTTGTATAGGCTCCATTTTTGAAGTGGTATTTTCTGGATAAGACTTCCTGTAAAACAATAGCCATATTGCCACTGGAATATGTCACTGTTGGAGGGACAGATTCCTGAAGGGATGTTGCTTCTCTATGGCTGGTAGAGGAAGCGCCTTCATGCTTTACAAAAGACTGTCCCGCTGGTAGTCTTTTGTCTTGAGGATAGTCCCTTGCGGGTACTTTCCCCTTGCCCTTCTTCTCTGCTGAAGAAGTCATCTCCCACTTACTAGTGGTATTAAATATTGCTTTCTCTTTATCCTGCGAAGAAAGGTTTGGACCATTTGAGATTTTCAAATAATTGCTAAAAACCCTTTTGCTTTTAAAATTGGTGGATGCAGAGATGCCAATATTTTTATGATGAATGCATGATGTCAATTGATTAGAGTCAAAGGGATAATCAATTGTTTTGGCTGAATCAAGTTGCTGGGCTTGATTACTGGATGGAAGAATGGTCAAGGTATTGAGAGTTTTTGATATAGAAGCTTTCTGGAGGGAGCAAACTTCCCAAGGTTCAGGGCTTCTTATGAACTCAAATTTGACAGACTGACCAAAAGGATGGGCTGTGATTCCTTCAGTATCAGTGATGAAAGGATATAATAAACACAAGAAAGGGTTTCCTAGGATGACTCTATCTGTCATGTTCTTGACAAGGACAAATTTTGTCATAAAGGATATGCCGCCTTGGCAAACCTCAGCTTGTGGGATATTGAAATCAATTTGCATTCTCCCGCCACTTGCGGATGTCAATCTTTCCCTAGATTTTTTGAAGTATTTGGAGGGAATGATACCTTCTTGGATGCAGTTGAGATCAGCACCTGAATCAATTAAAGCTATGACCTCAAATTCAAAATCTTTGCCAATGACAATCCTGACTTTGGAATGCCATTTATGGAAGTTAATCCGACTGATAGTGTCTACGAACAATTCTTTGCTAGGTTCTTGGATAAAATCAGCTGTAGGGTTAACTGTTTGATCAACTTCTTCATCTGAGGGACTTTCCTTATTGCTTTGATGAGAAGTTTTTTCCAAGAGTTGGATTCTACGATTAAGGAGATCATAATCGACCCTAAGGATGGTTAAATTTTGCTTTAGGATTTTGACTTCTGATTTGGTTTCCTTAATTTCTTTCTGAAGGTCGTTGACTGTAACTTCCTTCTTGGACTGGGTAAACCTGTTGTAAATTTGCTCTAAGTCTACCTTAGGTTGCTGGATTTTAAGGGCAGGCTTGCTGGTTTCCTTAACTAAGGTCTGATGGAAAAGGGTAAGCTTCTGGGCTTTGATAATAGGGTCTTCTATAGCCTCTATGAGGTCTAAAAGAAGTTCTTCTTGTCTGTTCAACACATTGATGGTTTTGTTTCTGCAACAACCATCTTTGCATGGCGTGGGTTCATCCGGGCCACTAGAGGTACTGGTACTAGAGGAATCAGAGGATGACCTGTATATTTGCCTAAGCTCACTGTCACTAGCACTGCTAAAAGACTCACTGTCAGAGCGGTCAAGTTCTAGTAACTTGAAGATCTCATCTTTTCTGGGTTGGTCATTAATGAGGGCATTGATAAGGGATTTGGCTTTAGCTCTACACTCATTCTTGAAATGACCTTTCTTTCCACAGTTGTAGCATCTGCCTGATGCTTGTGGAATGGGTTCCTTGGATTTTCCTTTCTTATAGAAATCATCAGTCTTGTACTTCTGTTTTCTATAGTACTTGGTTGCTTTCTTCCTATAGGATTTCTCAAAGGATTCCTTTCCTTTGTGCTTGGATTTCCTCTTGGAAGGTTTGACAGAGGGTAAGCCATACTGAGTGCAGAAATGTCCTATTTCATACTTGGCTTTATTCTTGTTGATATGGCTTTGGATTTTGAGATCTCTGCACATCTTCATTCCTTCACTTCTAATAGTGCTAGAGATGTCTCCATAAGTTAGGTTATCATAATCTATGACACCTATGGGGCTGCAAAGGGTTTCTTTAACCTTCTGACTGAAGAGGGTTGGTAGACCGTTAATAAATTTCTCCGTCCAAAATGGAGAATTACAATCTCTTCTGTGCATGACCCTAGTGGTAAAGACATCTTCATACCACTTGTAATCTCCTAGGGTTTTACACCTAAGGTTACTTAATTGCTCGTAAATCCTAGCTGTGATATTGCTGGGTCTTCCTATGAAGTGTTTCATGATAGTATAAATCAGGGTATTGACACCATCGGGAATTCCCTGTTCTATCTCATTGATGATGGGGTTTCCATCCTCATCTTTCTGGATGGCGTACTTGATGTCTTCTTTAGACACTTCAGTAAGGCAATTGTTCCACCATTGCTGGAGTTTGCCTGTAAAACCTAATGCCATCATTTCAATGACTTTTTTATGGGGACGACTTTCGTCCAGGTAGTTGTTGGCTACCATAGTCATATGCTGGATTTTGTTTAGGATTTCCTGTTCTGATAAACCATCTATGTTCCATTCATAGAGTCTACCGGATGATACTGAGAATTGGCCACTAACATTCCTTTCCTCATACCGGAGGTCAGGGGGTGATGGTCTAGGGTACCAATTCTTGGTTGAGCTGGTTGGATCAGGATGGTAAAGCCGTTTTACCTCTAAATCCTGAAACTGGTTTTCTAATTGATCAAACTCCTGATCAGAGGCTTGGCTAGAACTGCTAGAGTCTGATTGGATGTCCAGAACATTCATTGATGAAGGGGTGGCTGGTTCCTTCTTTACTAGTTCTTCTAGCTTCTGGGCCACTATCTCTAAGGCTGTCTTATCCTTAGGATAACTAAGGCTGGTGTGTCTGGTTGTGGGTAACTTGACTAAAGGCTTTTCTAAGGTTTGGATCGGCTTACTAGAGCTTCCTGGTTGGAGGATAACTTTGTTTTCGATCCTATCTTCAATTCTGTCAAGCTGTTTTCCTATGACATTTAGACACCGGTTGGTATAGTTGTTTTGCTCAATAACCTTGTCAACAGGCTGATGTCTATCTATGGTGGCTTTGAAAGGAGAGGCTATTATCTCCGTTCTACGATGGTTGAAGGTTATGGCTTCTAGGGGTGGATGACTAGACCTTACAACTTCCTTGGTCGCATTGGGTCCTTCTATGGTCCAGGTTTTGGTGAGGACACAAAACTGCTTGTGCTGGCCAAAATACCTTTCGAAGTATATGAAAAATGGGACATTACGGGATATCTCCCTCATGAATGCCGTCCATGAATCAAATACTTTTTCTTTTTGATCTTTGGTATAATTGGCTTTATAGGCTTCTCTTTTAGTCCTGTTTTCCTCAGAACTAAACTCCTTGCCTAACTCTTCTAGGTCAGGAGCGAATTCTCTGTTTAACACTAAGATATTCAGAGATTCCTCTTGCTGATCTGGAGGCTGTTCCATATCAGTTCCAGATGGGGATGGGGGGGATTGTTCTTGATCGTCTTCCTCATTGACAATCGAATCCTGTTTGGCTGTGTAGCAAGGTGTGGTGAGTTGGGAATTGGTTCTAACTCCCTGAAGCTGAACACCTAAATCTCTTCTAGACCTAGGAAAAGGTGATCCTAAAGGTCTGGTTGAGCTACACTGGGATGCAGGTCTATCTCTAAGGTAGATAGGTGACTGCCTATGGGGCTGCTGTAGATCGATTGGAGATCTAAACCGGGATGTGTCCAAGGGTTGCCTACACTCATAGTCTAGAGGAGTGCTAAGCCTAGATCTGTCGAAAGTTAACCTAACCGTGCCGTCGGCTAGTTGTTGGACAAATTCTAGATCTGGATTCTGGGCTGGGTTTTGGATCTGTAGAGCATGATTTTCATTTTCTAACATCCAATTGGCTGGGAAAGTAATTTCAGACCATTTAAGGGTTCTGGGAATCCTAATCTTGGCGCTAGGGTCCGTGGTCTGGATGAGGGTTGTCTCACCTTTTTGTCTCCTATCAAGTGCTCCAACATTCATGTTCGTTCTCATGCACTTGTAGTAAACTCTGTATATCAAGGCTATCTGGCTGGTTCCCTGGGTCATGAGGGTTCCATGTGTCTTGATATTGAGGGTGAGGGCTTTGATAACTGTTTTGTCATGGAGAAAGATGCTAAAATCTGGAAAACAGTTAAAATGGATGGGTCCGTTACTAAGACTGGTTTCTATGGTTCCTAGGAGGCTGTCATCGAACCTGATGTGACGAGCATCTCTAAGGGCCATGAGGATTGAGCTGTTCAAACCTCTTCTGGTGAGTGGTTTCACTCCAACTTGGACTAATCCTATATGTAGGAAGTTATGTCCTTTGTCTTTGTGACTCTGGATAGCTGAGGGTGATAACAAGTAGCACGTTTCGTACTCCTTGTTGATTCCATAGACTTGTTCTATGGTCTTGACATGGTAGTCTGTTTTGAAAGCTGTTTTCAAAGACCATGAAGACTTATAGAATTGGCTGGTAGAAACCTTTGGGATATTCCAATCTCCTATGTCTAGATCTAAATCGGATAGCTCATAAGTCTCCGAATTAATTGCTCCTACGTCCGCCGGGATGTCTAGTATAGATGTGGGTTGGTAACTTCTACTCCTGTTGGACGAGTAACTTCTAAACAACCTATTCATGATTCTGGGGTTACAAGTTTAAATCAACAATTACAACCTAGTCACCTTTATCTTCAAACTTCTGGATCTAACCTTTAGATCTGAAGCACAAGTATACAACTATGGGATAGACACCTGATCTGTGAACTCCTTTCCGCCGGACTCTCCTCCAATAATGGGGACCACCCTAACACGCCTTCTCTCGGCTTCAACGGGCTGACCAAACCAAACCTAGGAAGATTTTCGGCCTCTTTAAAGAACAGAGAACACCACAGACTTTGGTAACAAATCTCACAGGTATATAAATCTGCAATAATCCTTAGGGCTAAACACAGAAATAGGAAGAATAGAGATAACAGAGGAAGCAAAGGTTAATTTGAACAAATAATCACAGAATAACAAATAGAACGGTTAGAAGGAGGCTCAGCCTACCATTTGCAGATGTAATAGAAAATAGTGAAGTAATAGCAGACGAAGAAATAAATAAAAGGGAACGGAAGAGTTATCATGAAATAGATGTAAAACAAAATATGGGGTATGGGAGACATATCCATGAAAATAATTCAAAATAATTATAATGCCAAAAATAATCTGGATAACTATGGCGGCAGTGCCGACCAACTTGATTATATGATAAACAGTAACTTACAATCCGACCGGGCCAAACTTGGCTCTGATACCATAAGGGGGTAAGTTACAGGCTAAGGCCGGTTGGGGCCAGTGTGCGGAAGGTAAAATGATGAAATACAAATAAAGCCGACTGAGGCTATTTGATTACAATGACTGAGTCACTGGATTACAACTGATAATTAAACTCTTGGCTGGAAGAGGAGGGAATTTTGGAGTTGCTGAAGTTTCTCCTAAAATTGGACCTGCCTCAGAATGGAGAAATGGCTTCCTTAAATAGGCTGGAGGAGGCCTTGGATGCTGCTGGATGATTGCTGAAATTACGGAGAGTAAATTGCTTTTACTTAGGTGAAAGCTGTTTCCACCGAAAGCAATAGTATCTTGGAATGATTGTGTCTGTGAACAGTAAAACTTTCACTGTTTTCATGCTACAGTGCTTTGTCCCCTTGCTTTTCTGGATTCGGACACTGTTGAAATAGTAATCTGTCGGGGAATCTGCTGGGTACTGTTCATATCAGTGGCTGGTGCTGATTTTGAATAGTAACCAGATTGCTATCTTATCCTGAGTCAATCGCTATCCAAATTATACCCGCTGTAAGGATCTTGGGAATCCTGGAAAGGGTCAATTGGACTGTGGTTAACTGATCCTTCAGAAGCAGTTGGAGAGACCTGTTCTTCCGATTCTAGCTGCTGAGAATGAGCCATTAGTTGCTGGGCTAATTCTTTTAACTCTTTGCTGGATTTTCCAGCAAGCTGGATAGAATCTAGGCTAGTCTGAGATCTTGTCCTGTGGGCAATGGATTTCTGGACTGGAGGAGGATAATCCTTATAAACCTGACTGATGATTGGATTAATCCTAAGGCTGTCCCACCATTTAACTGAGAATTCTCGGTCCAAGAGGTTGCTGTTAATTGTGTATTTCCACATACTGATCCAGTGGACCTTGTACCTCTGGGAGAAGACCAAGATTACTGGGAACTGGGATCTGTGCTTAGAGGAGCTGCACCTTGAATCAAAGTACCTCAAAGCATCTTGTAATGGTTCTGGAAAGATTTGAGGGATAGATCCAAACATTTCCCACCACTTTAGGAACCAGGAGGGGGTTTGGCTGTCAAAATCTTTGCTGAACATTAAGAACCATGAATGGTTAAATTTCTGGTTCTGGAAGAAGAGTACTTTTTCAAAGGCATCCATGTAGTCATAATAGCTGTAATGGAGTACTGAGCCTGACGGAGATCTGTAATTTTTGAGGATCCTTAGCAGGGAAGGATGCTGTCCCCATTCTTTGCTACTGATAAAACCTGTGATGATGAATTTGTGATAGAGGACTATTGGGGTGTCCCCTTTGCTGTAGATATTTTCTATTTGAGCAGACTTTTCCTAGGAGAGGATGCTCTTATAGAACTGGATATTCTTCTCTGGGTGCTTGGGTAAGAAATGCCAGTTTGGTGGCAAAACTTCCATAGCTAGGGCTAGAGGATCTGTTATATGAACTAGGTGGGGTTCAATATAAGAGATATGTTGGGTAAAGGTCTTTTTGACATAAGAGGACTGTCCTTCTCTTCTGGTTGGATAGGAAGAAGGCCTCTGAGTTTGGATATGGCTAAAATGTTCTTCTATCTGATAAGGGTTGGTTGCTTTGGGTGCTGGAGAGGCTAAGGCTGAGCTGTAGCTGGGCTGACCATATGATGGCCTTTCATAATTTGGTTTTGGGATTGATGAAACCAAATAACGATTGGCAATGTTTGATGGTGAAGCAGGGTTATTCTGCCTAGGGCTTTTTGCCTGAGATATTGGGACAATCTTTCCTGTGGTTTGTGATTGGCTGGAACCAATAGGGTTTTGCTGTTTAGATGTTTTAGGGGGTTGGGGCTGTTGTACGGGTTTCTTCCCGGACATCTTGGCTGTGACTCTGCAAAAATTCACGGGTTAGGAAATCAGGGATGCTGTTTTGACTTCCTTCAATGAATTCTAAATCAAAGTCGAAAACTGAAAGGATGGCTTGCCATCGTGCAAAAATCTGTTTTGATGCAATGTTTTGGACATCTTTTTCTAAAACATGCTTTGCAGATTTACAATCAATCCTAATTAAAAACTTTTGATTTAAAAGATCACTTTGAAATTTTGAAATGCATAGTACTATAGATAGTATTTCTTTTTTGATAGTACTATAATTAATCTGAGTGGAAGTCCAAATTCCCGAATGGAAACAGACTATCTGTTCAGGAGAATTGGGATTAACACGCTGGAGGAGAATGCCACCGTAACCTATGTTTGAGGCATCGGTCTGGACAATCTTGAAGGAATTGTCAGCAGGGATCCCTAAACAAGGAAGGGTTTTGACATATTGTTTGATATGCTGGACAACTGTAGTATGGGCTGGAGTCCAAGGGGATGGATTGGTTCGAAGTCTATCAAAAAGGAGTTTGCATTGTTGCCTGAGATTTTGATAGAAATCTGAGATGTAATTGAGAGAACCTAGAAATCTCTGAAGCTGGGTTTTATCTAGGATTACATCTGGAAACTTATCTGCAAACTGGATAGCTCTGTCTATGGGTTTGATAACACCATGATGAATATCAAAACCTAAGAAACGAACTCTAGTTTGGAAAAGTTTGATCTTGGGGGCTGAAACAACAAGACCATTGAGGTTGATGGTGTTGAGGAATGCTCTTAGGTGCTTCCAATGTTTTTCCAAAGATTCTGAAAAAATGAGTACATCGTCGATGTACACAATGGCATGGCTGGAGAATGGATTAAAAATCTCATTCATGATATTTTGGAACTCAGAAGGTGCATTTTTGAGACCAAACGGCATCACATTCCATTCATAATGACCGAAGGGTGTGGTAAAGGCTGTTTTATACCTATCAGGCTCTCTGATTTGTATTTGCCAAAATCCACTCTTCATATCAAACTTGCTGAAGACAATTGCTTTGCTAAGCCTGTTGACTAAGTCCTTTTTGTTGGGAATTGGGTACCTTACCCATTCTAAGACTTTGTTGAGGGGCTTGTAGTTGATAACTAACCTAGGGACACCTCTCTCTATCTCAGCATTTTTCTGCACATAAAAGGCTGGACAAGACCATGGTGATCTAGATTTCCTGATAATTCCTTTTTTAAGGAGGTCCTGTATCTCAGCTTTGCAAGTATCCATAAGTTCCTGGTTCATTTGGATAGGCCGAGCTTTGGTAGGGATATCCTTTTCATTGAAATCTTTGACATATGGAAGAGCTACCTCGTGTCTCTTTCTATGCCAAAAGGCTGTGGGAAGATCAGAGCAGACTTCCTGCTTAAGTTTTTCCTCAAACTTTCTGATCTCTTCTTGGAGGGTTTTACAAGCTAGTTGGTCCTCAACTTTCTTGTATCTAATTTCCTCTTGAAGGTACTTAAGATGTATGGTCTTAGCACTGATCAAGTTTAGGGTGTTGGAGGCGATTTTAGCTTGGATGGTGCTAATGTTCCTAGGCACCGGTCCACTAATAAACTCAAACTTGATAGTTTGGCCAAAGGGTTGGGTAGTGATTCCTTTACTATCAACTGTGAAAGGGTAAAGGATACAAAGGAAGGGATTTCCTAGGATGACCTTGTCTGTCATATTTTTGACAAGAACGAATGTGGTTTTGAAGCACATGTTATCTTGACAAACGTGGGCTCTAGGAAGTTTGAAGTCAATCTGCATTTTTCCGCCACTTGCGGATGTCAATTTTTCCCTAGACTTTTTGAAATATTTGGAGGGAATGATTCCTTCTTGAATGCAATTAAGATCAGCACCGGAATCAATTAAGGCTATGACCTCGAATTCAAAATCTTTGCTGATGACAATCCTGACTTTGGAATGCCATTTATGGAAGTTAATCCTAGTGATAGCATCTAAGGATAATTTGTTGCTGGGTTCATAGATGAGATCAGCTGTAGGGTTAACTACTTGACCAACTTCATCATCTAATGAATCTTTATTGCTATGATGAGAAGTGCTTTCTAAGGGTTGAGTTTCCTGGAGAGCCTTAAGATTCTGCTTTAAGGCCCTAATTTCACACCCTGTTTCCTTGGATTCTTTTTGAAGGTCGTTGATCTTTACTTCCTTTTTGGACAGGACAAACCTATTGTGGGATTGGTCCAAATCTACCTTGGGTTGATGGTCACTGGGTTCAGTTTTACTTGGTTCCTGTTCCGAAGGCTGTTGGCTAGGGCTAGGCTCCTGAGGGAGGTTTTGGTGAGAGGTTTTGGTGCTGCAATCTCTCTTGAAGTGGTCACGTTTGCCGCAACCATAACATTTTCCAGGCTTATTTTTCTTGGTTTCTCTATAGGCTTTGGAAATAGGTCGATGAGCTCTACTAGCACGTCTTTCAGGTCTTTTTAATCTCAGGTGTTTCCATTTGGCTTCTAGGGTTTCATCATCTGTGTCAGAGGAGGAATTGCTAGAGGTTGTACGGGTCTTTAACATCTTAAGATGACTAGTACAATTTGGTAAAGGAACGGCTGGTTTCTTTGCTAGCTCTTCAAGTTTCTGGGTCACTATCTCTAAGGCTGTCTTATCCTTAGGATAACTAAGGCTGGTGTGTCTGGTTGTGGGTAACTTGACTAAAGGCTTTTCTAAGGTTTGGATCGGCTTGCTAGAGCTTCCTGGTTGGAGGATAACTTTGTTTTCGATCCTATCTTCAATTCTGTCAAGCTGTTTTCCTATGACATTTAGACACTGGTTGGTATAGTTGTTTTGCTCAATAACCTTGTCAACAGGCTGATGTCTATCTATGGTGGCTTTGAAAGGAGAGGCTATTATCTCCGTTCTACGATGGTTGAAGGTTATGGCTTCTAGGGGTGGATGACTAGACCTTACAACTTCCTTGGTCGCATTGGGTCCTTCTATGGTCCAGGTTTTGGTGAGGACACAAAACTGCTTGTGCTGGCCAAAATACCTTTCGAAGTATATGAAAAAGGGGACATTACGGGATATCTCCCTCATGAATGCCGTCCATGAATCAAATACTTTTTCTTTTTGATCTCTGGTATAATTGGCTTTGTAAGCTTCTCTTTTAGTCCTGTTTTCCTCAGAACTAAACTCCTTTCCTAACTCTTCTAGGTCAGGAACGAATTCTCTGTTTAACACTAAGATATTCAGAGATTCTTCTTGCTGATCTGGAGGCTGTTCCATATCAGTTCCAGATGGGGATGGGGGGGATTGTTCATGATCGTCATCCTCATTGACAATCGAATCCTGTTTGGCTGTGTAGCAAGGTGTGGTGAGTTGGGAATTGGTTCTAACTCCCTGAAGCTGAACACCTAAATCTCTTCTAGACCTAGGAAAAGGTGATCCTGAAGGTCTGGTTGAGCTACACTGGGATGCAGATCTATCTCTAAGGTAGATAGGTGACTGCCTATGGGGCTGCTGTAGATCGATTGGAGATCTAAACCGGGATGTGTCTAAAGGTTGCCTACACTCATAGTCTAGAGGAGTGCTAAGCCTTGATCTGTCGAAACTTAACCTAACCGTGCCGTCGGCTAGTTGTTGGACAAATTCTAGATCTGGATTCTGGGCTGGGTTTTGGATCTGTAGAGCATGATTTTCATTTTCTAACATCCAATTGGCTGGGAAAGTAATTTCAGACCATTTAAGGGTTCTGGGAATCCTAATCTTGGCGCTAGGGTCCGTGGTCTGGATGAGGGTTGTCTCACCTTTTTGTCTCCTATCAAGTGCTCCAACATTCATGTTCGTTCTCATGCACTTGTAGTAAACTCTGTATATCAAGGCTATCTGGCTGGTTCCCTGGGTCATGAGGGTTCCATGTGTCTTGATATTGAGGGTGAGGGCTTTGATAACTGTTTTGTAATGGAGAAAGATGCTAAAATGCGGAAAACAGTTAAAATGGATGTGTCCGTTACGAAGCCTGGTTTCTATGGTTCCTAGGAGGCTGTCATCGAACCTGATGTGACGAGCATCTCTAAGGGCCATGAGGATTGAGCTGTTCAAACCTCTTCTGGTGAGTGGTTTCACTCCAACTTGGACTAATCCTATATGTAGGAAGTTATGTCCTTTGTCTTTGTGACTCTGGATAGCTGAGGGTGATAACAAGTAGCACGTTTCGTACTCCTTGTTGATTCCATAGACTTGTTCTATGGTCTTGACATGGTAGTCTGTTTTGAAAGCTGTTTTCAAAGACCATGAAGACTTATAGAATTGGCTGGTAGAAACCTTTGGGATATTCCAATCTCCTATGTCTAGATCTAAATCAGATAGCTCATAAGTCTCCGAATTAATTGCTCCTACGTCTGCTGGGAGGTCTGGTATAGATGTGGGTTGGGAACATCTACTGCTGGTGGAAGAGTAACTTCTAAACAACCTATTCATGATTCTGGGGTTACAAGTTTAAATCAACAATTACAACCTAGTCACCTTTATCTTCAAACTTCTGGATCTAACCTTTAGATCTGAAGCACAAGTATACAACTATGGGATAGACACCTGATCTGTGAACTCCTTTCCGCCGGACTCTCCTCCAATAATGGGGACCACCCTAACACGCCTTCTCTCGGCTTCAACGGGCTGACCAAACCAAACCTAGGAAGATTTTCGGCCTCTTTAAAGAACAGAGAACACCACAGACTTTGGTAACAAATCTCACAGGTATATAAATCTGCAATAATCCTTAGGGCTAAACACAGAAATAGGAAGAATAGAGATAACAGAGGAAGCAAAGGTTAATTTGAACAAATAATCACAGAATAACAAATAGAACGGTTAGAAGGAGGCTCAGCCTACCATTTGCAGATGTAATAGAAAATAGTGAAGTAATAGCAGACGAAGAAATAAATAAAAGGGAACGGAAGAGTTATCATGAAATAGATGTAAAACAAAATATGGGGTATGGGAGACATATCCATGAAAATAATTCAAAATAATTATAATGCCAAAAATAATCTGGATAACTATGGCGGCAGTGCCGACCAACTTGATTATATGATAAACAGTAACTTACAATCCGACCGGGCCAAACTTGGCTCTGATACCATAAGGGGGTAAGTTACAGGCTAAGGCCGGTTGGGGCCAGTGTGCGGAAGGTAAAATGATGAAATACAAATAAAGCTGACTGAGGCTATTTGATTACAATGACTGAGTCACTGGGAACATCTGGCTGGTTCCCTGGGTCATGAGGGTTCCATGTGTCTTGATATTGAGGGTGAGGGCTTTGATAACTGTTTTGTCATGGAGAAAGATGCTAAAATCTGGAAAACAGTTAAAATGGATGGGTCCGTTACTAAGACTGGTTTCTATGGTTCCTAGGAGGCTGTCATCGAACCTGATGTGACGAGCATCTCTAAGGGCCATGAGGATTGAGCTGTTCAAACCTCTTCTGGTGAGTGGTTTCACTCCAACTTGGACTAATCCTATATGTAGGAAGTTATGTCCTTTGTCTTTGTGACTCTGGATAGCTGAGGGTGATAACAAGTAGCACGTTTCGTACTCCTTGTTGATTCCATAGACTTGTTCTATGGTCTTGACATGGTAGTCTGTTTTGAAAGCTGTTTTCAAAGACCATGAAGACTTATAGAATTGGCTGGTAGAAACCTTTGGGATATTCCAATCTCCTATGTCTAGATCTAAATCAGATAGCTCATAAGTCTCCGAATTAATTGCTCCTACGTCTGCTGGGAGGTCTAGTATAGATGTGGGTTGGGAACATCTACCGCCGGTGGAAGAGTAACTTCTAAACAACCTATTCATGATTCTGGGGTTACAAGTTTAAATCAACAATTACAACCTAGTCACCTTTATCTTCAAACTTCTGGATCTAACCTTTAGATCTGAAGCACAAGTATACAACTATGGGATAGACACCTGATCTGTGAACTCCTTTCCGCCGGACTCTCCTCCAATAATGGGGACCACCCTAACACGCCTTCTCTCGGCTTCAACGGGCTGACCAAACCAAACCTAGGAAGATTTTCGGCCTCTTTAAAGAACAGAGAACACCACAGACTTTGGTAACAAATCTCACAGGTATATAAATCTGCAATAATCCTTAGGGCTAAACACAGAAATAGGAAGAATAGAGATAACAGAGGAAGCAAAGGTTAATTTGAACAAATAATCACAGAATAACAAATAGAACGGTTAGAAGGAGGCTCAGCCTACCATTTGCAGATGTAATAGAAAATGATGAAATAATAGCAGACGAAGAAATAAATAAAAGGGAACGGAAGAGTTATCAAGAAATAGATGTAAAACAAAATATAGGGTATGGGAGACATATCCATGAAAATATATATATATATTTTTTTTTTAAATCAAAGATAGAAAGCTTTATTGATATAGCAAAATATTACAAGCTGGACTACATATCATACACAGTGGACTACGAAAAATAAAGCACATGTCAGTTCTCAACGAAACAGAGGCCAGAAGAAAGAAAAAAAATGCAGCAGTGAAAAGACACACTAGAACAGAGTATACTCAAGTTGTTTGTGCTGCCATGAGGTGCTGCTAATCTGTAAAGAGACCCAAAGCACCATCATAGATGTGCCTTGGCTGAAGTTGAGTCTTTTCGAAGTAAAATTTGTTCCGTGCCTTCCATAGAGTCCACACAATAACTGTTCAAGTCTCAAGGTCCTGCTGGTTCAGCCTGGTTACCATAGTCCGAAACAATTCGAAGAAGTCTGATACACTGTTCGAACACTTCTGAATTCTTCTACTTGCCATGGACCAGACATTCCTAGCAAAGGGGCACTCCCACAGCAAATGAAAAGGGGTCTCTAAGTGTTGGGAGCAGATTTTGCACCTCGCGTCGACCTTCACCTTACGGCGCTGCAAGTTGTCTTTTGTGGGCAGGATATTTGAACAAGCTCTCCACAGAAGGTAGGGCCACATTCAGTTTCCACACCTTCTTCCAAAGTCTGCCATTATGCCGTGCTTGTGAGTGCTCACCTTGGGATTGATTTTTGAGGCCAAGAGCAATTTTATTGGCTGTCTTCGCTGTAAAGTTTTGGGCCCTATTTTTGGGTAAATTACAAAATGGTTTCTATCCTTTTAATTTGGTTCATAACCTTTTGATTGTGTCAATTTAGTCCGAACATTTCTAGTGTCGTGTCAATTTAGTCGATGCCGCTATTCCTATGTTTTAATCTCGAACACGACAAGATCCACCTGAATGAACTTTTATTAATTAAGTTCTGAACCACCAAGTACATAGCGTATGTTTTCATGAGCTTCAATAAATTGGCACGTATCAACCATATCGTATGGGATCATTGAGCTGTTTTTTCTGTTTATTTCCACACTTTTAAAATAAATAAATAAATAAAGGCCATTTAGCCCCATACTAAAAGGAAATTTGGCCGAATGAATTGGCTTATTCACATAAGAAATATTAAAGGCCAAATAAATGGTCAAAACTAGCATTTGTAATAGGATTGAGAAGTTCAACAGTGCGAGCATATAGAAACTTTACAAAATATATTTATAAAGGCAAAAACTGCCAAACAGTTAAAAGTTATACAAGCTAGCTTTTCAAAATAAGGTCAAAGAAAAGAAATACAGACTAAGAAGAGTTTCCTCGAATTGAAAATTATCTAATATACTGCGAATCAGTGACCAGTTATTTCAGTTAAACCTACTTCAATAGTCAGGTTCTTCATTTCTTCTTCAGATCTAGAAAGAGACTCAGACTGTCTTGACACTTCATTCTGTTGGAGCAGTCCATCCACAAATGCTTTAGCCTCAATCTTTTTCTGAACACATCTATTGACTTTGGCTTGAGCCTTGCAACGTTCTTGTTCTGCTTGCATCAATTCATTTGATGCGGTGGTCAAATCTTGCAAAGCATCAGCTACTTGAATTTTGAATGCTGCTCTAGGATTTGGAGTGTGAGAGATGACATGATTAAGAGCTTCAATTCTCTCTTTTATCTCTGATCTGAGAAAGGTCTTTGACAGAGTTCTCATATTGGTCCATGAACATGAATTGGACCTTCAATCCTATCTTCTTTATGCATGTAGGGGAGTATGGATTGACAGAGTTCATAGAATCGACCTTGAGCAACATCGTCTAGGAGAACTTCATCTACAGAATTGACCAAATAAGAGCGAATGCACAGTAAAGTCTCATTCAGGTTGACGAAATCCATATTTGATGATGCTGAAGGTATGCTTGTTTCAAGATTATCAAGTACAGCACGAGCCTTGGCAGATATGTCTTCATCATCCCCTTGTTCTTCAGTTTCTTGCACTCTTTTTCCTTCATCTTTTTCTGTCAGATTCATTGAAGCAAAATCCTGAAAAAGGATAAAGTTGGTTAGATAAAAATGTAAACTTGTGAGAAGATTTAATAATAGCTTGACAAAGAAAGAAGACATTCTGAGTTGGAACCAACAATTGGTATACTACAAAAGGTATCAAGTTCAACATCTATGGAAGGATCCATTGTGGGGGTTCCTGAGATGTAACTCAATCCATGTTAAAGGTATATTGTTTCTGATAACATCAAAGAAAATATACCTGAAATGATCCTTAAACACTTGGGCCAGGTATCCAACAAGCCTTGAAGTGCTTCAGGGGTGTTGAAATAGGACAAGTAGATGTCCCACCATTCCTCGAATGGTTTAGAGGATTCAGACCACCTCCAGATCAATTTCAATTTAAAAGATTCTGTTTGAGCTTCATCTTTGGAGTTCAAAACATTGATTCCATCCATTTTTACAGTTGCTCTCTCATGCCAAGGCACATTGCATGTTTTTGTATTATGATAGTCAGCTTAGGTTATTTTAATTTCAGCTTCACATCAGAATCCCTTTAAATATGTTTAATTTTTTTTTTTTTTTTGCACTTTGACATTAATATATCATATCAATATATATTTTCATAATAATTTATGTTATACTTTTGATCATTCCTTTAAGAATAAATAAACAGTATTTAAAATTTTATTTAAATAAAAATCCCATGCATGGTATGGGTTACAAGCTAGTTTTATGATACCTGTTAGTCTTGAGCTTAAAGCTGATTTTTCTTGTTGTACTGACACTTTTCAGGAGCAAAAGTTTTGTGCCTTCACGGTTCCTCCTATGCTCTCTCTTATCCCTTTCAATTTTTTGTTGCTCTTCCATTTCTTTCTTCTTCCTTTTTTCTTCTTCTTGTACGAGCCTGATCTGCTTAGCTTTCAACATTTCAATCCTGCTTCACAAAAAAAAAAAAAAAAAACCTTAGGACCAAAAGCACAATGGGCTAAATTTGCATCACCTAAATTCCCAAGGATTAAATCTCTGGATGGTAAGATTTAACCTTTTTACATAACCCAATCAAAAACTTCTCATGTGAATCCAAATACTTCGCAGGTTTCACATGGCCCTTGATGCAGACAACCCCTTTTCTGCCACCTAAATTATTTTTAAAAACTCAAAAGCAACCATTGACATATGATTCGTGAAGATAACAATTAATTAAAAACAAAACATATGCATGTCATAACATTTGGTTTATAAATTGACTTACCAAGTGTTTTTCCTTCTTGGCCTCCCCCTCGACTTTATGTTCAGCCTCCTCTTCCGCAAGCTTCTCCATAATGAGCTTCTTGTGTCCCAACAACACCAAACCCTACAAAGCAAGCAAAACTTTTTATACAAATCCAACATCAAAGCCTTAAAAATAAAAAAAAAAACAAAAAAAATACAAATGCATCATCTTGAAAAATTACATAAGAAACATATGAACACCGTTGACCAGTAATTAATCAATACTCCCAAATTGCAAACTCATATGCGAATACAGTGACGAAAACGTGTTTAAAAGCAAAAATTTCTGCTTCTGCTCAAAAGAGAGTTTGGGGGGGGGGGGGGGGGAGATTTCAATGTGGTTCGCTTTCCTAGTGAATGAATAGGGGAAATTTTGACCACCTTAGTAATGCAAGAGTTCTTTGATTACATTTTCTCTCGAGGGCTAGTGGATTTGCCTTTGGAGGGGTGGAGATTTTACGTGGTCCAGTATCCATTCTCATTCTTACATTAACAAATTTTTGCCCACTCCGCTCTTAAAGAAGCATCTTTCTATGATTACTCAAAGGTGTCTATTTAAGATATTATCAGATAATCACTCTATTTTATTGGAATGCAGTGTTGTGCAATGTGCAACAGGGCCCTTTCGATTTTGGAAATATGTTATATGTGAGCTAAAGGCGGGATGGTTTTGTTGAAAAGGTGAAAGATTGATGGGATTTCTCTCTTGTCTCTCTCTTCAAATCATGAGTTTTCAAATTGGGAATATATATGTCTCTTAATAGGTCACTTAAAATGGGTTAGTAATGGGTAGATGGATATTTTTAATTAGTTGGATTTTGTGTTTTGATTTTTAATATTAAATTTGTTGCCACATCACTTAAAAATTTGACATGTCATAGTTTTGTTAACTATGTAGGCATTAAACTAATGGTTATTAACACCAATTGCGCTCATTTTTTAAACTTAAAAGGCCAATAGCGCTCATTTCAAGCGTAAGAGACTAATAGCACTCGGTAAGTAAACTTCAAGGACTAATAATGTAGTTTTATTTTTTAAAAACTGTAACAACAAACAATATTATTGTTATTGATTTTTTAGAATCAAAAACATGTTTGGTAAGCTGAAAAAAAAAAAAAAAAATCATTCAAGAGAATTTTTTTGTGTTTTTTACAAAAGAGTATTTGTGAACCTCACTAGAATAATTAGAGAGCTTTGAGCATAACTCACATGAATGCAGCTTTGAACCAGACAAACTTGTAGTCGTATCAGGTAGGTACTTGTACTTCATTTGAGATAATTCTTTTTGCATATTTTTTGTGCATACTACTCTTGCATTATAATTGCGGCCAATTATCATATCTACTAATTTTAATATTTCAGGTATGGTAGACGCTTTTACACATATAATCATACTCAGTTGGAATTGTTTAATTTTAAATGGGATCTTCTATAATTTTACATGTGAGGGGTGGTTTCTTGGTTTCTTTTAATTATTTTAAGATAAAAGTAGATAGAAACTTTTAATTCAAAAAAACAAATTTCAAATAGAGGGTGTATACCATGCAAATAACATTTTCCTATGAAAAAAAGAAAAGAAAAAAAAAAGACATACAACACATTAGAAAAGAAAGAACACGATTGCAATCAATTTAATCTTTAATTTTAGCAATACCAATCTTAAAGTTTCGAACTGCAAAGTACAAACATATATTTGCTATGGAAAAAAAATTAATTCAATATATTTAGGACCTATTCCTGTTTCACGTGTCTGAGGAAGCAGGCGTTGGAGATGTTGGATAAGGTCTTCTCATCAAATATTTGGGTTCAAACACCTGTTCAAATTCAGTTGGCAATGACTTACAGAGTAGACTTGGTTCCCAGTCGGCCTCTCTAAAAACCTTCAATAGCCACTATCTTGCACCCCTCAGAA
Source organism: Castanea sativa (assembly GCF_040712315.1). Lineage (NCBI taxonomy): Eukaryota > Viridiplantae > Streptophyta > Magnoliopsida > Fagales > Fagaceae > Castanea > Castanea sativa. The sequence continues at coordinate 14,803,532 of NC_134021.1, read as the reverse complement.
GATAAATGAATTCCATCCCTGGATAGAAATCCCAGAGAGGTCAAAGTAAAATCGAAGATTGCAATGCTTTATATACAACAATAACAACAACAAAGTTTTAGTCCCAAAATTTTGAGCTTAGCTATATATCTTCAACAAACGAGTCAAGGTCAGCCATATTTATTCCTTTTAGCCATTCTATTTTATCCACAATCATACTCTCTATCCTTTGCTTAAGTAACAAGGTTTTTTTTACTACTTCTATTAATGTTATATATTGAGGCTTAATATTTTATTTACACTGCCAAAAAAAAACCTACAGGCTACCGCTCATGTAAGCAAACTTACGTGAAGCAATCAGTTGCCCAACCAATTTTTTTTCCTGAATTGCGGTCCAAAGATCAATAGCCTTAATGTCCATCTCACGACACAGATTTAAACAAGCTTCAGAATATATTTGGCAAGACTCATTTGTTCGCAACTCAGCTACGTCATTACTGTTCCAGTAAATATATTCCATTAGAAACTGACGGATTCCAGTTTAGAATGTGATATTAGAACTAAGAAATGCTCTAGGAAACAATGACAAACAATTACAAGATTGTTGCTATAAACACCTATATACTCGCGAATTTTTGCCTTGTTGACAGGAAGAGCACTAAGAAAGATAATGCGAGTCTTCTCTGAAAGGCTCTGGAAATCAAAGAGACCCTTGTTAGAATATGCACCAAATTACATAATCAGGTAGTGCAAATCATGTTTGCTTCAGGCACTGCTTGAGAATAGTGGCCAACGCAAACTGCACCAAATAAATGTCACCAAAAATTATAGTAGTTTATAATGATTCTGACTTGGGCAGGCTACCACATATTTAACAGAATTGATTGACAATCAGTGGGAAACATATATTTTTTAAGAAAGAAAAGAAAAGAAGTCCTATTTTTCAAAATGGATCAGCTATTTATACACATTCAAATAACAATAAAGTGTTACTGTGGCATGAAAGATTACCTTCAGATGGGTTGCAATAGTCCTCATATTTTCAACATATTCAGGAAGTGGTACATGAGGGCTTAAGCCGGATGGGTGAGCTAGCATTGAATCATTACCACCAAAGTAGACTATCACCAAGGAAGGTTGTACAGCAGCATCCTTAAATGGAATTATAGAAGATAAGCATTAAAGTACACACCTATAAGGAGGAAATGTAAATATATGCTAATAAATAAAGGCCAAAATGACCATATACCACTGTTTAGAAAAATATGTATGGATCTACTACTGTTTGCGAAATATTTAGCAATCTATCACCTTTTTTAAACTCGAATTTGTAAAACTCGAGTTTACGACATAAACTCGAGTTCTTTTAAAAAATAGCTTTCAAGTTTGCTGTGCTATTTTTTATGGAACTCGAGTTCCATAAAAAAATTTCAAAATTTTTCCATGGAACTCAAGTTCATGGAACTCAAACTCGAGTTTCCAATTAATGGTAAATCTTTGCATATTTCAGAAATAGTGGTGGATTGCAAAATAATTTCAAAAACAGTGGTATCAACATTTTAGCCCTGCATGTGTAATTTTTATGAGCATATAAAACTATAAATTAAAGTATGCTTAAAATTCAACAGTAAAATTACACAATACCTTTGGAAAAACTTGATCCAAAACCTGTAGAGCATGCCTCGGAGTCCAACCATTGTATCCTCGCAACAAAATATCTGCCTATACTCAATTGCAGATTGAAATCAGTTATGCCAGTAAAACATAGAAGCAATTGCACAACATTTATTGGACTAGAAAATGTCAAGAACCTTAGTTTGTTGAAAAATCTGATCATTTATAGTTAAACAATTTCATCCTGATTTGAATATCTTCTTATCGAATAAAAGTAAAATTTTCAGTAACTCTTTCTTTTACTTTAATAAGCTATCGAATAGACAATTTGCAGTCTTATCTCTAAGAACCAGATTCAAAGTTAAGAACTTTGCCAAAGCTATTATACAAACACCCCGAGATACCACGTGAGCTAAAAGGCTTTGGCTAAACACAATAATTCTGGTTTATACTATTCCTTGCAGCTAACATGGTGTCTCTTTGACATTAAGTTTTGCTATTTGTGGATCCCATTTTAGCAAGTAAAAGTTTGTCGATCCCCCAACCAACAAAATGCGAAAAATACTGACTAATCACCTCACCAAGTTGCAAAAAAGTAAAAAGTGTACTTATCTTTCACATCAAACATGACTACATTGACCCAGAAACTGAAGGAAAAAAAAAAGAAAAAAAGAAGAAGAAAGGAAGATGAAGAAGAAGGAAAGAAGTTGAAGAAGTACCTTAAGAGCATATCTGTCAGCAAGAATAGCACCCCATCCATCGTTACTGTAACTGAGTTGAGCTATGGATGAACCAAATAGAACAAACTGAGGTCTCATTGGCCCAACCATCTCTGTTTACCTCTCTCTGTCAGACACACGCATAGGGGATAACCGGATAAGGGAAACCTGAGGTCTGATTGCGATTTGAAATTTTTTTTTTTTTTTTTTTTTGGGACATAACAAATTGTTACACAACAGCGTTACCAAAAAAATAAAAAATATGTTAACAATTTTATTACATTTTTTAAAATAATTTTAATAAAACAAACTCGTTACTTGTTTTTTTTTTATTATTATTTTTTTTTTATAGATTTTATGGTATCCGCTTCATTGCAATTACTCTGATTTTCATTAAGCTAAAATATTAATTAGCTTTTAATGTATGTGAAATGCAAAACCTAGATTTCTTATTCGATGACATGAGTTTTTCACGGTTGAAGTAAACTGGAATACTGGAGCCCAAGAAGTATTAGAGCATCCACAGCAGTGGAGCTAAAAATTTAGCTTTTTAGCTCCACCAAAAGTTACTTTATCTATTTTACCTATTTACTTTACAAAACATGCTGCAGCAGTGGATCTATTTTAGCTTTCAACACAATAAAATAATATAAATATCACAATAAAATAATATATCCACTACAATAAAATAATATATTCATTACAATAAACAACCATCACAATTACTCGCAACCGCTACCATCGACTCTTCCACCGCCACCGCAATCGCTACCGCCACCGCAATCGCCGCCGCTACCGCCGCCGATTCTTCCACCACCGCAACTGCCACCACCACCGCAGTCACTACTGCCATAGCCACCGCCACCACTACCACCAACACCGATTCTTCCACCACCACAGCTGCCGCCGCCACTGACCCTTCCACCACCGCCCAAATTATACTTATACATTTTTTTTTTACTAAAACAATTTCTCAATCATCATGATAGCGTAACAATAATATTTTATTTTAACTCCAAATTATATATATACAAACAATTCCCAATCTAATCTTTATATCAAAACTTAAATTCTTTTTTAGTACTAGTTGATGGACAGAGATGAAATCAGTCAACCAACATTTCTCTGTATAAACGTGTATTCTAGAAACTGTGTAGGATGTGATTCTTTTTACAAACTTCATTTTGGTTCTTTTTTTAGTAATATCATGGTTATGAAATCCATATTAGATTTTTAAAACTCAAAGAAAATGATTTGATTAAATAGGGTGACTTGAACATAAATGCTTAATTTAACAGTAGCTTAAAGAAAACCATACAATAAATTCCTGCAAACAGAAAAATTCCAATACATTTTATCACAAATACATTCAGTCCATTCATGGATGATCTGAATCAAAAGCCAAAAAGAAATGTAAACTACCCTGCACACAGAAAATTCCCAATACATTCTGTCCAATACAAATGCGTTCTGTCAATACATCCATGTTCAACTGGCCTGAAGTGAAACAGAGAGGTGGGTCTGAGCTGAGAGGGCTGATCGGCGTGGGTCTGAGCTGAGAGGGCTGATCGGCGGTGAGCTTGAGAGCTTGGACGGCGTGGGTCTGAGGCCGAGAGGAAGACGGCAAGGGCCAGCGGCGGCGAGCTTGAGAGAGTTGAGAGCTTGGACGGCGTGGGCTGAGGGTTGAGACGGCGTCGGTGTGGGTCTCAGCTGATCGGCGGTGAGCTTGCGTGGGTCTCAGCTGATCGGCTTCGGCGTGGGTCTCAGCTGATCGACGTCGGCGTGGGTCTTCAGAGAGTGATTGTGAAATGGAGAGATTTGGGTTCAGAGATTTGGGTTCAGAAATGGAGAGATTTCGGCGTCGGCGTGGGTCTTCAGAGAGTGATTGTGAAATGGAGAGATTTGGGTTCAGAGATTTCGGTTCAGAAATGGAGAGATTTTGGCGTCGGCTTGGGTCTTCAAAGAGTGATTGTGAAATGGAGAGATTTCGGTTCAGAAATGGAGAGATTTCGGCGCCGGCGGTGTGCTTCAGGGAGTGATTGTGAAGAGAAAGAGAGAGGAGAGAGTGAAATGGAGAGATTTGGGTTCGGAGTGACTGAAGAGTAGCGTGAAATGGAAATTGGAGAGGGCTGATCTATCATTTTTTTAATCCATGCCTGAATAAATTTTTTTTTTTTTTTTTTATAACTTTCAGCTACAGTGCTCATGTATTGATACATGAGCACTGTAGCACAAAGCTAAAAAATTTTAGCTTTGCCTCCACTGCTGCAAGTGGATTTTTGAGGTTTGAGTGGAGCTAAAATAGCAATATAGCTATTTAGCTCCACTGCTGTGAATGCTCTTACAACAAAAAACAAGATTGATGTAAAATGTTTTGCCATTTGTTGGGTATTCCTAGACTTAGAGCATTCACATCAAGAATGTTATAATGCTAAATATGTTAATAATAACAACCAACACACAAAAAACACACTACATCAAAACTCTCAAATGCTAAAAAATTTGACACTTAAAGCATTCTCATCAAGAATGCTAAAAAAATATAACATTTAACATCTCAAAACACTACTTCTTTTATTTTATCACTCCACTTTATATTATACCCAACATCAAACATCTTATATTTTTTATCACTTCATTAAAATATTATTTCTTTATCATTTTTTATTATATTTTTATTGTCAGTGCATCTCTTTCTCTTTCTTTCTTCCTCTCTCTTTCTTTGTGTATATCTTTTCTCCCAGACAAAAACACCCAAGCCACCACCCATAGCCATTGCCAGCTACCACCATTATCAGAAAACCCAAGCCACCACCCACCATCAGAAAACCCAAGCCACTGCAGAACCGAAACCCACTGCCACTACCCACACCCACTACCATAGCCACCATCGCCCACAACCTCAAACCCTAACCACCAAAACCACAAAAAAGTCACAAACCCAAAATCAAACCATAAACAAATCATAAACCCAAAACCAAATCACAAACCCAAAATCAAATCACAATTTAGTCACAAACTCTAACCCACAACCGCTGAACAACCAAGAACAGTCCCATGAAAGAACCAAAAAATTTCACAAATTCAGACCCACGAAGAACAAATTTCACAAACTCAGACCTACGAAGCAAAAATTGCACAAACTTAGACCCACAAAGAACAAAATCGATTGGTCAACGACAGGCAGCGAAACCAAGTGGTGGCATCGGGATTTGGCTTCTCTACCAGGTGATTCAGAGTCTAGGTGTTTTGGGTGGACTGGAGCTTCGAAAAGAGAGAGAGAGAGAGAGAGAGAGAGAGAGAGAGAGAGAGAGGCACAAGTTGAGGGGAATAGGCGTGGGAGAAGGGAAGAGAGTTGGTGGTGTGGGTTGAATAAGAACCAGAAAAGAAAAGGAGAAGAGGCATGCTGGCATGACTTGAGGCGTGGGTTGAGGGAGAAGTGAAAAAGAAAAGGGAAGGAGGCAGCGTCACATGTGAGAAAGAGAGATACAAGGAGAGGCCATGCGAGTGTGAGGATTAAAAAATAATATTTGGTTTTGACACTCAAAAGCAGCTCATTGTAGCTGGGTGTCAAAATTTTTAGTATTTGACATGTTTGATGTAGTGTGTTTTTTATGTATTGGTTGTTATTAATAGCATTTATAGCATTATAGAATTCTTAATGAGAATGCTCTTAGTTACAGTGAGTTGTCATCTCTAACAGTGATAGTATGGTGGTTGTGATGTAGGGGTTGTGACTTGTGAATAGTTGTGGTCGTATAGTGGTGGTGGCTGGAGATGGCTGTGAGTGGTGGGATTATTGGTTGTTTTTGCTTTTGCTTGGGAAAAGGGAGACAGAGAAAGAGATGCAGATTTTAATATAAAAGAATTCGAAAAATAAAAAGAATATTTTAATGAAGTGGTAAAAAAAATAAAATCTTTGATGTTGGGTGTATTATAGAGTGAGATTTTAAAATAAAAAAGTAACTTTTTGGGTTGTTAAAGCTAAAAAATTTAGAACCAAATAATCTTATTGATTTGAAATTTATTACTCAAATTTTCGAACGGGTGATTTCACTTTTCAACCAACTCAAATTACTAGATTTCAAGCCCACACTGACGATGTTGAAAATTGTCACTAAGCCACAGAGTCCTCATGAGCTCAAAACACCTACACAACACCGAAAGAGAAGACCTCAAGAGGGTATAGGTGTGGTACTGGCAAAAAACCCTCCAAAGGTTAAGTCAGAAAATTATCACAACTCTAGAGTGTTAGAGCTAGGTAAATTATGCGTACCTTGGTTTTTAAGGGTTTTGGGTTTTTATAGTAGTGGGGGAACCGACCTCGGTTCCTTGGCGAAGGGTAATATTTCCTTATAGAGAAGATCCTCATAAATGTGCATATTTTGTGGGATCCTTTCCATATAGAGATTCTGCTGACTAGAATCAATCGTGGAGCACAAGTTATTTCTATTTGATGTTCCTTGAGGACCAAATAAACCATGTAAGTGCCACGTGGCTTTGGCCACTTTCCATTTTAGTGTCCATCTACCTTCTTGTTTGTCCAACAAGGTTAATCGGTCCATTCACTACACGTCATCGCATTACCTATTCTCTTCGTCCATCACCCTAATGCTATCATCCAAAGTTGTTTCTGTAAAATCTGATCGTCCATCTTAATTTTATTCTTTTCAGCTGCCCCCCCCCCCCCCCACTCTATGGGTCCGTCGCCATTTTCCCTAGACGGAACCATAGAATGATGGTTTAACACAACTTTTTAAGAGATGTGTCTTGGTTAGACAGGCTAAACAAATAGGCCAAAATGTATTGATCCCTTGTGATAAATTAACCAATTTATTAGCCAAGTGAATTAAATAGGTTCAATTACATGCAACAAGCATGGCAACACAAAAAAATCACCAATAAACTATATATGCAGCAGAAATTAAATGACACAGTGATTTGTTTACGAATGGGAAAAACCTACACAACAAAAACCCCATCAGGTGATTTTAAGGTCACCACTCCTGAGAATCCACTATTATCAAAACAAGCAATTACAAGTAAAGGAATCTCAGTACCTTATACCAACTTACAGTTGAACCCTTACCCCAATATCCAATTGGACTTGTTTTGTAGTGACAATCTCTCCTTGTATTGCACGGCTCCCAGTACGTAACTAACTAATAAATGCGAAGATCCTAGTATAGGACTTAATCACTAACTTGAGAAGGATATTGGTTGCAAAGTTCTTTTATTCTTCAACACATGAAGATCACAAAGTTACTTGGTCACAAAACCCTATGGTGTACAAACACAATAGCTTCTTTCAAGAACTAGGGCAAATTAGGTTTTCGATTACACTTGAGAAATTATGCTCTTGTGCAATTGTGCTTTTGGTTGTGCAACTTGATACGGCCCGTAAAATAATCCTTATATATGTTTAGGGTTATGATAAAAGAAAGCCCAAACACATAATCATGGATTAGATGAAAATCATAATTTCATAAACCTCGATAGATACCCTAGCTGTCGAGCCTCGGGCTTAAACAGCTCTTTTAAACCTCGATAGATGCTAGCTGTTGAGCTTTAATGAACAATACTTCTTCATTTATTTCTTGGACAAACTTGCATGGTTTTAACACTTGAGCTTGAAACCTTATTTCTTGAAATATTAAACACATCCTAGATCTATCCAATTATAAGTAAAGTGCGTTTTGTCAAAGGATTAGCCAATATATAAAATGTTGACATATGTTCCTAACATCCAATCACGTATGTCCTAACAATCTCCCCTTTTGGCAATCCATGAAAAAAATCACAACAAACAAATGAACATACGAGAGGAGTCATAAATCACTCAACTCATACTCACTTGTTAAGTACAATAAAATATATCTTAACACAAACTCTTGAAAAACTTTGCAAGAAAAAAGTTCATGGCAAGGAAGACTTTGACAACTTGTCTTTCTGAAACACTTAAACAAAACTCATCAAGGCATCTTTGTGTGAAACAAAAATAAAAGATTGCATACAAATAATAAAAAAGATATGTATAAAGGGAGAAAAGAAACAACACATGGAGAGATAGGTGAAATAACATACATCAACATATATATAAAGCAAATATAAATACAATGTATGTCAAATGGTCACAAGACCTAAGGTACAAAAAGAATGTATCTAAAATAGAAATAAAAGAAAAAGATACATAAAAATCCTCACTACATCCCTCAAAAATATGAACACTCCCCCTAACAGAAACCTCCTATACTAACCCTCCCCCTATGAGTATAACTACTCTTATATCCAAAAACTACTTCCCCTTTTTGTCACAAGTGACTAAGGGTAAGTGTATCAAGTAGACATCTTGTCCGCATTCGAAGAGCTAGCACTATCATCCTCAGCATCACCATCATCATCCTCATCCTTAGAAGCCTCTGGAGTAGGAGGAGGTGAAGCAACGAAGCCACCCATGACAGCTTTTTGTCTTACAATACGACCAACACGGGTGTTCACCTGGCATAACTCATCACTGAGAGTGTCGAGGCGAGCATCCATGCGCATAAGCTGTGCCATGATGTCCTCGAGTGTCACACCGCCCATAGAAGAATAAGGAACGGATGTGAATGGAGCTGTAGAAGCTGGAGGAACCGTCGATCTGGACTGCCTCGATCGTAGCTACGCCTCGCTCTATTTAACAGTAGCGGCATCTATGGCACATATGACATGGAAGTGGTTGGAAACGGGAAGGGGAACAAAAAAATGGCGTAGAAGCCTCGTGATAGCAGAAGGGAAGATGAGCTTATCACAGGTCGTCATATCCTTATAGACATCTATAAGGGAAAGAATGAAATGAGAGGAAAAGTCAATAGTAAGATGCTCAATAAGGGATAACAAAAACTAAGCACGGGGCTCTGTAATAGAGTTATAATGAGAGAGAGGATGCAAAACAAAGGTCATAACCATGTTAGTGAACCTAGGACCTTTAGCAAAGGTCAAATAAGAAGTAAACTGACGATCACCCCAATCTGAAAGATGCTCACAAAAAGAGGAAATAAGCTCGTCTTTAGACATAATCTTAAGATGATCACAACCAATGTAGTCAGGATGCACTACCCTAGGGACATGGAGCATATTGGATACAATATCCAAAGTGACCACGATACGCGTACCCTAAATATGAGTGACAAAGAGAGGTACTAAATAATCAAATCCATGCATGTTGGAGTAGAACTCCTAGATAAGCATGGATGGACAAGTGATCAGGACGTCACATAGTGACTCCTAACCTCTACTGTGAATGATAGTGGGTAGGTCTGTGTTAAAGAAGTCTGACAAAATGACTTGGTGTTCTGAATGAATGCCTCGTCTAGAAAAGTTCTTCGAAAAATACTTACAAGCTTTATCATCACGGAACCGAATATGTGAAGGGGTAGGATCATAAGAGGTAGATGCCCCAGAATGAAGAGGGTTTCGGGACAGAGTAGACTTACGTTTAGGTGCTATGATGCAACTAACGTAAACAAGAGAGAAGGAGAAGGAGACAATCAGAAAAGCATCAACAAGATACAATATAACAAATATAAAAATTTAAAGGTACGCATGCATGAAAATGCATGAGCATGTGATATGCAATAGAAAATACACCATAGGCTTAGCCCAATCTAAACCTATCAACACTCAATCATTTCCACAATGTAAACACACATCTAAAATGCATGAAACATCGTTATAATGCACATGTGATGCAATGCATGATGTTTTAAGGTCAAAAATACAAAACCCATCCCAAAAGTTTCACAATAACTTCATCAAGTTTGAAAAACCCCAAAATTTTCAAAAAATCCCAAAAAGTTAGGTCAAATGCATGAAAAAGAAGGATTAAGACCCTTACCAAGTGAAGAAAAACTTGATCTAGGCTGAAAAATCCTTGAGAATGAAGTTTAGAGTGAGAAAGAGAGGTTTTGAGAGGTGAAGAGGCAAAATAAATCGAGAGAGATTGAGAGAAATGAGATCTGAATCACGCTGACCCTATATATAGAAGCTCAGCAATTCTCGACAGATTGAGAGGTGTTGAGCTTTAAAAAGGGTTGATAGATGCAGTTATTGAGCAGGTGTCCAGAGTTGTCCACAGTAAGAATAAGCTCGATAAATCGATGAGCTATCGAGCAACTATCGAGGATATAGAAAATTTCTCAATAGATCAAGCAACTATCGAGAAGCGATCGAGATTGCAATAATAAAAAGCTGAAGAGCTCGATAGATAGCCAAGTTGATGAGAGGTGTCAAAGAGCTGTCGAGATTGCTTAAAAACAATTTTTCAAGAAGAAAAAAACACAGACATGAATGCAATCAAACATGCAACTCAACCAAGGATCCAGACAACATTTTAACCTCTCAAAAAATCTCTCAACAGGAAGAATGTCATGCATTTAGATCCAAAATACACGCACACACTAAACAAGTTTAACCAATTTTATATTTCAAAAACAAGTTTAGACAGTTTAGTGAGCATACATTAATACATGTAAACCTTGTGATGGCCAAATCACATTGTACATGCTCATGTATCAAAAGTAGCAAAGAGTATTGCGTGTTGTGTGTGAACACATCACAAGATTGCATAAGTGTCTTTATGTTATGACAATTTGAGATATAAGTAAATCACTTTAACTCACACACGATCATAACTACTTGATGGGGACTATCACCTTCGAGGTACATCATATAACTCCCACATCTCCTAGTATACATGCTTGCAATAATGTTTTAAAGCATTTTGATCTTTTTGCTTTTAATTTTTCTTTGCATATTTTTCCTTTATTAAGCATATCATGCATGGGTATAGAAAAGAGAGAAAAGAAATACCCAATGATGTTAAGCATATGACATTGCATTTTTGCTATGCCGAAGCATATAGATGTCATTTCATAATTGGTTGGCAATAGTGGTGAGATGGTTATTTATGCCTTTCTTTTAGGATTTTTTTAGTCCTTCTTGTCAAAAAGAGTGATACGAGTGTTAAGTACAAGAGATCACTTAACCTTACTCATCATAAACACGAGCCACAAAACTCACTTGCTTAGTTGTGTATAGAGATGCTCATCTAAGCTACAAAAGATACAAAGTTCAGAAAACTTTATTTCATTGGTCATTCAAGGTACACAAGTACCAATATACACAAACACATACTGTTTTTGTATTTTTTAGATTTTTTAATTTTAATTTTTTTATTTTAAAAACAAAACAAAACAAAACAAAAACAAAACAACCAAACAAAAATAGACAAACAACATGAAAGCATTAAAGAAATATGCGGATGCATGAAAGCATAAAAGAAAAGCAGATAAGAAATCAAGCAAAGAGAGTCCTACTTTAGATAGAAAGAATTAAAGCAGAGAACGAATAGAAAAAACAATTAGGTCTTAGGCTCCTTTCTCACCCACACAACATGAGTCTTTGGCCATGAAGATGAAAAGACACGTATCCTAGTATAACTACTAAAGGACATAGTGGAATTAGAATTCCCCTGAAATTGAGTTAAAAAGCTCAAAACTTTTAATAACTCACCAAGAATAGGTATAGAGCCTTTGGACAAAGGATGAGACGTATTTGACACTCGCTTATGAGGAAATAGTTTGAAACAATTAGGATGAGTGTGACTAGAAAAACCACAATGGTGACAAGCATGAGTAGTTTTCGAACTACTATACTTCCTAGAAGGAGGTCTAACCTTAGAGGTTGACAAAGACCTAAATTTAGGACAATACGGTCTAATATGACTAACAATATGACAATGATGACAAATGGGGACAAATTCAGATTTTTCATTCAACCTAGGAGGAGTTTTAGACATAAGTTTAGAAACTTCAGCGTTAACATCAGATTGTTTATCTTTGTCTATCCTAGCAATATTAGCTTTCAACTCTTGATTATTCATTTTAAATGGAGGAATATAAAAATCTTTTTCTTTTGATTTAGGCTCAACAACAAGTTTGACACTAGTTAAATTTTCAACTTCAGTTTTAAATTCAACTAGTTGTTCTTCCAAACTTTTAATTTTTTCCACCTGAGATGAAATTTGATTTTTAAATTTCTCATTCAAATTATTTGCTTCATCTAATTTTGTAATCAATTCATCCCTTTCAAGTTTGACCTTTTTAAATTTAGCTTTTAATTTTGTAGAACATTCAAGAGATTTCATACGAAAATTATAAAGCTTGTAATAGGCATCTTGAATATCATCATCATCATTCAACATAAGATCATGCAAATCAAAAAAATCAAGAGTTTCCACGACAACAGGGGTCAATGGATCACACAATAATGATTAAAACCTAATCAGAGTGTGTCCGCTCTGATACCACTTGATAGGCCAAAAATGTATTGACCCCTTGTGATAAATTAACCAATTAATTAGCCAAGTGAATTAATTAGGTTCAATTACATGCAACAAGCGTGGCAATACAAAAAAATCACCAATAAACTAAATATGCAGCAGAAATTAAATGATACGGTGATTTGTTTACGAATGGGAAAAACCTACATGACAAAAATCCCATCAAGTGATTCTAAGGTCACCACTCCTGAGAATCCACTATTATCAAAACAAGCAGTTACAAGTAAAGGAATCCCAGTACCTTATACCAACCTACAATTGAACCTTTACATTAATACCCAATTGGACTTGTTTTGTAGTGACAATCTCTCCTTGTATTGCACGGCTCCCAGTACGTGACTAACCAATAGATGCGCGGATCCTAGTATGCGACTTGATCACTAACTTGAGTAGGATGTTGGCTGAAAAGTTCTTCTATTCTTCAACACGAAAATCACAAAGTTGCTTGGTCACAAAATCCTACGGTGTACAAACATAGTAGCTTCTTTCAAGAACTAGGGCAAACTAGGTTTCCGGTCACACTTGAGAAATTATGCTCTTATGCAATTATGCTCTTGGCTGTAAAACCTGATAGGACCCGTAAAATAATTCTTATATATGTTTAGGGTTGTGAGAAAAGAAAGTCCAAACACATAATCATGGATTGGATGAAAATCTGAATTTCATAAACCTCGATAGATACCCTAGTTGTTGAGCAACTGTTGAGCCTCAGGCTTAAACAGTTCTTTTAAACCTCGATAGATGCTAGCTGTCGAGCTTAATGAATAGCACTTCTTCACTTGTTTCTTGGACAAAATTTCATGGCTTTAACACTTGAACTTAAAACCTTATTTCTTGAAGCATTAAACATATCCTAGATCTAAAAAATTACAAGTAAAGTGCATTTTGTCAAATGATTAGCCAATACATAAAATGTTGACATATGTTCCTAACATCCAATCACATATGTCTTAACAAAGACTAGTGCATGAAATGTAGTAGGGGCACGTGGCACACTTTCATTGGTTAATTGCTCGTACCGATGCGTTCCTTCGTCTTCCGTGTCGTTTCCTTTATATATACCTGTGGCCTGTCCTTTTCATTTTTACTTTTTCATAGATTTTTAGAACTAGAGCGCTACCATTTACTTTCCAATTCAACATTGCCTCTTCCGTCGATTCTTGGAGACCATCCACCAGTTTCATCTGTCAACTACACGGTGTCCATCTCTCCGTCTAATCTTCAACAAGTAAGCATCTGTTGTCCCTTATTTCTAATTTCTTTTTTTAGCTTCAATGTTGTTAGCCCATCGCCTTCATAGATCTGTAGAGAGTCTTAGGAGTTTACCCATCACGTGTAGGTGATAAGATGTCTAGTGAGGCGTTGAGTGACCAATCGTGGGTATGCGAAGAAGCAGGCTAAGATGTAGTGTACCCGTTTGGTCATGACGACCCCGACACATCTTATGATGAAAGGGATCTGTCTACCAATTCTCCTCTAGAGGAGGATAAGGATGTGGATGTGGTTGGATTGGAGGGAGGTTCAGGTGGTGACTCGAATAGTTCCAATGTCATCTACATTGATCCTTCCATCCAGTCTGTGATAGGCCCAAATGGCTTCAGGGAGTTCATCCTCCTTCCTTTGTGGACGATGAACGATTTTAATTCGTCCGTCAAGGAAAGATATTTTGAAACCCTTAGGGAGAGGTACCAGATCCCTGCCAACATTCCCATCCGTCTACCTCGAAAGTCTGAGAAGTGTTATTATGACGGGTTCAAGGATGTCGGTGTATATAAGCAAATGTTCAAGGCTGGATTGTGATTCCTACTAAGTGCTCTACACCGACGCCTTCTCTAGTACCTCAGAGTTGTCGTCACCCAAATCTCTCCAAATGCTTGGTGGGTCTTCCTTGGTGCTGAAGTCCTCTACGGAGTTTTGAGTGACGGGACGCGAAAGATGATGGTGAAGGAGTTCTTCCACTGTTACCATCTATCCAAGATAGTTCTATCCAGAGTTATGTACAGCTTCCTACCAAGGAAGCATGTACTTAGGCTGGTGTGCGATTCTCCAAACTCCAATAGGAACTAGAAGAGTCGCTACTTTTTTTATGCAGGGTGACAACAGGATATGTCACTTTGACGATCAGGAGTTTATGCCCATGGACAAAAGTTGGGGCATAATGCCTCTGTTTGGTAAGAATTTGTCCTTTCTTTAAGTTTTATGTTTTATTCTCCGTCTCAGTTCTAAGCGTCCCTTCCTTTGTAGCCCGAGACCATCCACACGTGACCTTGAAGCAGTGGAGCATCTCGGAAATTTTTTTTGTCATTAAGTTAAACAAGAAGATGTGGGCCAAGCTCGTTACCTTGGATAGAATCCACTTGTATTGCGACAGTCCCAAACCTACTGATGCTGCCTATCACAACACCGATCAAGCCCACAAGCGTAAGACCATCTCCCTTAATCTTATTTTTCTTTCAAATTGCAATTTGCTTAACTCTTTCTTTCCATCCATGTAGAAATGGAAGAAGGCAGACGGAGGGTATACATAAAGGCACAAGTTGCAGCCAAGAAGAAATAAAAGGGTGGCTTGCCCTCTAAGTTCGTCACTCAAATCCCTCCGTCTAAAAAGAAACTGTTAGAGAAGTCTGATTGTCCCCCAAAAAAAGCCTAAGGTGGTAGAACCAACCGTTGAGACAAAAACTGAAGCTAAGGAGATGGCCATGCTTCTTGGCTCGAGAAAAGGCAAGGGCTTGATGAAGGGTCAGGTCCCCGATGCCCCAAAGCCACCCATCCTCCTCCGCGAGGACTCCCAATATGCATTAGAACAACTCTCGTCCATCATCAAGGGAGAAGATTATGAGGACTTGAGTAATCATGTGACGAAGGCGATGGGGGAGATGGGGCTTTTTAGCACCTTATAGGTAAGTTTTTTGTTTTTTATGTTTCCCTTTGCTTATCAAATTTTCTTCATCTCTCTTTTAATCCCTCTGGTTTTGGTGATGATGAAGGGCCTAATGGACCATTGCCTTTCCCATGAGACTGCCTTGGAACGGGTCAGAGCACGGGCAAAGGCGATGGCGGCAAAGCTGGAGAAATTGTAGGCTTGGAAGGCTAGCCAACTCTATCAAGCTAAGGAGGATGCGATACAAGAGTATTGTGACTCCGACGCCCTTCTGGCGGAGCTTAGCAACTCGTTTATGGACGGGTTCGACGATTGCTTCCGTTAGCTGAAGGCGTCTTACCCTGACCTCGACCTTTCTCATGTCTCCATCGAACCTCGAGCCCAAACACCCGCCCAGCCCGTTTACTCTGAGAGCACCAACGAGCTATTTGATGATGACACTGTCGCCGACCCCCAAGGTGAAGAGGAGACGGCTTTGGCAGACCAAAAGACTCCCGTCGGTGATGATGCCCGTCCACTCGAGGGGGACCAGCAGACCAAGGATGGAGAAAATTAGATTAATGTAGACTTGAGTTTTCTTTCTTCCTTTTCTTTGTAAAAATTCTTTTGGTAGAAAAATCTTTACTTTACTGTCGCTCATTTATAGGCCCAATATGTTGACATTTTGCCCTCTACTAGGCTTTTTATAATATATTGGTGTTTTTTATTATGTGTTTGTTAATATATACTTGTCATATACTCGTCTTTTTTATGTTCAATGGCTGAATCCGTCCACTTCATGGACTTAGTGAATTAAACTCACCCTCTTAGGCTAATCCATCCACTCTATGAACTCGTCCATTTTGGTAGACTTGGTGAATAAATTCATCTTTTTTAAGATGATCCATCCACTTTATGGACTTGTCCACATTTGGAGACTTAGTGGAAAAATTCATCCTTTTAGGATGATCTGTCCACTCTATGGACTTGATAAATATAGCTCTGTTGACATACACACTTTATTTCTGAATAACTCCTCTTATTGTGATGGATATGAAAGTAAAAATTGTTTTTAAAAATAAGAAAATTGCCCCTTGGGCTTAAAGAATACTGTAGATAGTAAAAACTAAAAAAGGAATAAACTGGAAAATAAACTAAAGAATGAGGAGTGTTGTTGCTTTGGATCTTTGTCTACGAGTAGTATTTTTTCAAGTACTCCGCATTCTATGGGTGGTGCAGCTTTTTTTCGTCCAGTGTCTCGAGGTGGTAGGTGCCCTTCCTATGCCATGATACGATTTTGTACAGTCTGTCCCAATTACGTTCCAACTTCTCTTGATAGGGGTCTCTAGTGGAGGTCTTCTACCTAGAAGTCCCTGCATTTCACCCGGGAGTTGTAGTGCCTAGCCATGAGGTTTTGGTACCGCACTAACCTCTGCTCAGCCGTCACTCTGACCTCATCCACCATATCAAGATGTAGGCGCATAGCCTCTTCATTCCCCCCTTCGTCGTGGTTCGTTACTCTATAGCTTGTGAGTCCTACCTTAGCCGGGATGACTGCCTCACTTCCATAGGTAAGCCGAAACGGTGTCTCTCTTGTAGGTGTCCTTGCCATCATCTTGTATGCCCATAGTACGCTTGGCAATTCTTTCGGCCAGATACCCTTTGCCTCCTCAAGCCGAGTCTTGATGATTTTCAGCAAGGATCGATTCGTGACCTCAACTTGTCTGTTGGCCTGAGGGTGTGCGGGTGATGAATAGTGGTTCTTGATATCAAGCTATAAGCAAAATTCTCTAAATGCGTCATTATCAAACTATTTCCCGTTGTCCGAGACCAAGACTTTAGGAATACCGTACCTACAAATGATGTTCCTCCATAAGGAAGCTGCATACATTTTTCTCCATGATGGTAGCCAGGGCTTCAGCCTTTACCCATTTGGTAAAGTAGTCCATAGCGACTAGTAGGAATTTCAGCTACCGGACTGCAGTAAGAAACGATCCCATGATACCCAGCTCCCATTGAGTGAAAGGCCACGGAGCCGTCATTGGGGTGAGCTCCTCTATTGGTTGCCTTATGAGGTTGCCAAACCTTTAACGCTTATCACAAGTTCTAACGTACACCTGGGCATCCTTTTGTATGGTGAGCCAATAGTATCCGGCCATAATTAGCTTGTGAACTAAGGATCGCAATCCTGAATAGTTCCTGCATACTCTTTCATGGACTTCTCTCATGACATAGTCCGTTTTCTTGGGGATAAGGCACCTCAAGTATGGGCGGGAGAAACCTCTCTTGCATAAGATATCTTTGATTAGTACGAATCGCGCAGCGTAGACCCTCGGCTTCCTCGCAACTTCCTTATCTTCAGACAACACACCGTCCTTCAAATAGGAGGTAATTGATGTCGTCCAGTTATTCTTAGTATCTATCTCCTGCACACTGATCGTGTTTATCATAGGTGAGTCTTGTACAAAGAAAAGTACCTGACTGGGAAAAGACATGTGCTCTTCCGATGCCACCTTGGCAAGGTGGTCAGCTCGCTCGTTCTCCTCCTTTGGGATTTGAACGAATTTGGTATTGAGGTTATGCACCCGGTTCTTCACTTGTTTGAGGTACTCCTTCATCCTTTCTCCTCTGCACTTGTGACTACCGTTAATCTGTCTGGTGATCACTTGGGAGTCGCAATGTACAATCACATCTATGGCTTCTACTGCTTGTGCGAGATCCAATCTTGCTATTAGTGCTTCATATTCGGCCTCGTTGTTTATTGTAGGGAAGTCAAGTTAGATCATGCACTCGACCTTATGTCCCTTCGGGCTATGGAGTTCTACACCAGCTCCTCTTACATACTTATTTGACGACCCGTACATGTGGACCATCCATTGGTGATTCTCTCCTGCCTTCTTCTTATCTGCATGAGTGAATTCTGCAATGAAATCAACTAGAACTTGTCCTTTTATGACTGTGCGTGGGCGATACTGTATGTCAAACTCACTTAGCTCAATCGCCCATAGCGTCATCCATCCAGCTGCCTCTTGACTGCTAATTGCTCTCCTCAAGGGTCTATCGATTAAGACAACAATAGTGTGGGCCTAAAAGTATAGTTTTAGCTTTTGTGCTGCAATTATCAACGCGAAAACGAGCTTCTCCATAGGGGATATCTTTCTTCTGCGTCTCAGAGCACTTGGCTTGTGAAGTATACAGGCTTCTGTACCCCATCTTCCTTTCTAACTAAGGCTATGCTGATAGAGAACGAAGAGATGGCTAAGTAGAGGAACAACTCTTCTCCGGACTTGGATG
This sequence comes from Castanea sativa, assembly GCF_040712315.1. Lineage (NCBI taxonomy): Eukaryota > Viridiplantae > Streptophyta > Magnoliopsida > Fagales > Fagaceae > Castanea > Castanea sativa. The sequence continues at coordinate 14,784,685 of NC_134021.1, read as the reverse complement.
GACTAAGCAAAGGTGGGGAAGAAAGGTATGCCTTTAGATCCTCGAATGCGCACTGGCACTTGGTTGTCCATTCAAAGACCTTTTTTAGTGTACGGAATAAGGGTAGGCACTTATTCATCTAACTTGATCTGGTTGTAACCAGAAAACGCATCCATGAAACTCAGAAACTGATATCTTCTGCTATGGCCTTGTCTCGTTTTGGAGCAAATACCCACTTCTTCTAACGGATGGGGGAAAAGGTGGGTGATACATTCAATTTGTGGACCATGACCGAAGGACTAATTTCGGGCATGTCCTAGTGGCTACAGGCGAAGATGTCCTGGTTTTTCCTTAGAAATGATATCAATGCTTGACGGATTGGTGGCCTTGCAAGGGTGCCTATTCTTGTGGTTCGTTTGGGCATAGAATCATCAAGGAGTACCTCTTCCAACCTCTCGATCAACTCTGCCTCCATCTGACATTCTTCTATGCGCATCGTTGGCAAATGATCGTCCATCTCTAGCATGGCAATGTAGCATTTGTATGCCGCTACTTGGTCTCCCCGTACCTTTCCTATGCCATATTCATTGGGGAACTTGACCATTAGGTGGTAAGTGAAGGTTACGGCCTTCCACAAATTAAGGGTAGGGTGGCTCAAGATGGCGTTGTAAGCGAATGGACAGTCTACTACCAGGAATGTGACTTTCTTGGTGATCTGTTAAGGGTAATCGCTAACGGTAACAGGCAATTTGACCACGCCGAGTGAATAAACTCTTGTTCCTCTGAACCCAACAAGTGGTGCATTCGTCGAAGTTAACCGTTCTCTCCTAACCCTCACTTGCTGGAAGGCTGGGTAGTAAAGTATATTGGCAGAGCTGCCATTGTCTACCAGGACCCTGTGAGTGTTGTAGTCGCCAATCTGTATACTCACAACTAGCGCATCGTCGTGTGGATGATAGAGGCGTTGAGCTTCTTCCTCTGAGAACCCGATTACAGGGTTGTCAATGCACACCATCTTTAGGACCAACCCTATTAGTTGAACATTCTGAACCATTCAGAGGTAGGTCTTGCACGCCTTCTTAGTTGAACATGAAGTTGCGGTGCCCCTACAATCATCCTTATGTCCCCTATAAGTGGTTTAGGGTGCTCATTTTCCCTTCAGGGCCCTGCTCTTATGGCTAGTTCGTCTTCTCTTTGCTTATGAACCTTTGCAATTTCTCCTGCCTGATTGAGGCTTCTATTTGCTACTTCAAATCATTGCATTCAGACTCATCGTGGACGTGGTCTCAATGGAAGCGGTAGTACTTGTCCTTGGACCTCTTGTTAGGGTTACCTTTCTGCTTGCTAGGAAATGTCAGCGATCCTTCGTCTTTAATTTGCATCAATACCTAATCGATGGGGATGTTTAATGAGGTGAAACTTGCAAACCTTTCTATAGGGGGCTTGGAACGTCTATCCTCTCATCCGTCTCCTGTCCTCATGGCCTTCCGTCCTCTTTCCTGTCTTGCTTCCTTTTGTCTTTCTTAGTACTTGATGTTCATTAGGCAATGCAATTAACTTCTTATACCTGTGTCCCCCGATAAAGTGTGAGGCAAACTGGGCACTTAACTCCTTAAAGGTACTTATGGAATTTGGCGTCAGCCTGCTCAACCACACTCTTGCGGGACCCCTCAGTGTTGTGGGAAAAGCACTGCACATGATCTCGTCCACTGCACCTTGTAGGTGCATGTGGGTCTTGAACGTCTCTAAGTGGTCCAAAGGATCCCTTAACCCATCGTAAGATTATACTTGTGGCATACAGAACTTTGGCGGGAGAGGGAACAAGTAACAGGTGCAGTGAAGGGTGAATCCGTCCAATGCACTAGCTCATCGAGATCACTTAATACCCGTCCCCTAAGGGCATTCATCATCAAGTCCATCTGTTCCCTCATCATCTGCATATCTGCGACTAGGTTTAGGGGGCGATATCTATGGTTGTCGACTTGCTCACAACGTTACTTCCTTCTAGGCCTTCTCTATTCTGTCTGCCGTTAGTGTGCAGAAGGCTGTCACCCTCCTACTCCTCTTGTTGATCTCAAGGCCTGCGTCCCTTTGGCGTAGTTGCTCTTTTAAGTCATGGTTTTTCTTGGTAAGGCGTTCAACTGCTGCGGTGAAAGTCTAGACTTGTCTCTCAAGTGTCATTGTACGGGGCTCGTCTCCTTGGTTGTTGGTGGTGGTTGCCATCGAACGAATAAGCACCATGCAACTTTTAGTTAGGGAACCAATAGTATGGCTTTCCTAGCGTGTTTCTCACAGATGGCGCCAACTAATGATGCTAAAAATCGTCAGTAAGCCACATAGTCCTCACGAGCTTAAAACAGAAGACCTCAAAAAGATACCGGTGTGGTACTAACCAAAAACCCTCTGAAAGTTAAGTTAGAAAATTGTCACAATTTTAGAGTGCCAGAGCTAGGTAAATTATGCATATCTTGGTTTCTGAGGGTTTTGGGTTTTTATAGTAGTGGGGGAACCGACCTCGATTCCTTGGCAAAGGGAAATATTTCCTTATAGAGAAGATCCTCATAAATGCGCATATTTTGTAGGATCCTTTCCATATAGAGATTCTGTTGACTAGGGTTAATCATAGAGCACAAGTTATTTATATTCGAGGTTCCTTGAGGATCAAATAAACCATGTAAGTGCCACGTGGCTTTGGCCACCATCCACTTTAATGTTCGTCTACCTTCTTGTTCGTCCAACAAGGTTAATCTGTCCACTCACTACACATCATCACGTTACTTACTCTCTTCATCCATCACCCTAATGCTACTGTCCAAAGTTGTTTCTGTAAAATCTGACCATCCATATTAATTTTATCCTCTTCACACACAAACTTGCCTCTCCCTCAAGCAATTGCTAGCATCATGGGCTATGTCGAATGAATCCCACTATCTCTTATATTCGTCAACATTGTGGCTATTGTTGTTCATTGTGCGACCACCTTGCAACCTCTGTTGCTGGTCACTCTAACAATGAACTTTTACTACTATCATTTTATGCTAATTACGCTACTCTCAATTAAAACGAAAACTGACCCAAAACTCTACATTTTGAAATATAAAAACAAATTTCGAGATAAATGTAAAGAATCTTGGTCAATCTAGTATGACCCCATTAAACATGCTTTTATGTCACAAATAACTGAAATAAGTGCTCTACCATATGCTTTTAGCTATAAAAAAAAAGAAAAAAAAAAAAAAAAAAAAAGGGAACTTGGCCTGCGTCACGTACTCTTGTGCGTCAGATTCATCAAAATTGTGATACTTAGCCAAAAAGAGCACTATAACCAACTTCTGCTAAAAGGGAAAGTGAAATACAATACGCATACTTCTTTGGGTCTAACGAATATCAGTTAATTCTTAAGTGCTTCTGGAGTATGTAAAATAATGTTTCTTCCTCTCACATTCATAGTAGGGTCCATTCCTTTATTAAATTTATGGTGGATTCTATTATGAATATGAGAAAAATGAACAATAGTTCTCCGTACTCTTGAATTACCTAAGAATGAAATATTTCAATACAAAAAAAGTTTTTATATATATATATATATATATATATATTGAGTGCACAATTTGTACCCGGTCCAGTCACCAGATGGACTCAGGCCCAAAGAGCCTTATACAATAAAATTTGTAGAGTATGGGCTTGAAACCTAGACTATGGATATTGGATAAAGAGAAAATTCAGGCTAGATTGTCGTTATCCACGTGTTCAATAGATGAGAATAGCAAAGAAACTCTCCTCAGACGTAAGCCAATGACCACTTGTATTGCCTTTCTTTCTTTAAGAACAATATTACAATTATAGTTTAAGTATTCGATCCTCCTTTTTTCCCTTTTTTCTGCCCCCCTCTCCCTTTTATCCTACTCTTGTTCTCTTGTATCTATTGTCTTCTTCCTTTTTTTCTTCCACGTGTATCACAAATCTCCCAACTAGATACTTGTCCCATCCAACACCTTCTTGAAACCTTCAAATACCAGCTGGAAGGCTGAACCTCACTGTTCAGAGGTCATTTCTCCATTAATGTGGTCAGGGAGGTAGGTGCAGGGTCTTTAATGCGGTGGTAGCAGCTTTTTCTCCTCTAATATTTCTCACACGTTTTTCCTTCCCGCAACTGCATGGATCACGCCTTTACCCAATAGATCTTTCAGAATTCTGTCTCCAAACCCCTTGGCATGTCCCATGACCTTTATTTGACCCGTCCGAGGAGATACTCCTCCTCGGACAACTCCTCCTCGGACAACTCCTTCACCCCTTGTAGCGTGAACTGGCCTGCGGGCCTCGAAGGCTCTGCTTGGATAGGCTTACATCACCAAATCAAGCCCAAGGCCCAAATATATATACTTTATTTATTTTACCCCCCCCCCCCCACACACACACACACACACACACACACATATATATATAACGATAAGATGATTCCAACTTTGACAACACAAAAATAAAAAAGAAATATTTTATCCACTTTATATATTATTATCTACTGCAGTTACAGAATGATGGCGTTAGCTAGGCCTAGACCAAGGCTTAAGAGCATTCACATTCATTTTTTCTAATTCTATCCTATTTTACCATCTTACAAACCACTTTATCAATTATACAATACCATTTTTCAATTCACCAACATCCAAACTTCTATTTTACCATACTACACATTAAAATAATATTATTTTTATTTGCCATTAAAGAGAGAGAGAGGAGAGAGAAAGTGTTGGACTTTTTTAATAAAAAGAAGGAGAGAGAAAATTAAATAGTATTATTTTTATTTGCCATTAAGCTACAGTGCATTCTAAATTTAGAATGACACTGTAGCCGTATTGTAAAAAAATTTACAATTCTAAGCTTTTACAATATTCAATGGAGTGATGTTTTGGGGTTAAATGAGAAATTGGGTTTGCATTTGCCATTTGGCCTATACGTTGTGGATGCTCTAATAGGCAAGCCTGTAACCTAAACAAGGGCACAAAGGTGAGAGGGCTTAGGCCTAGACCAATTGAATGGGCTAGGCACCACAAGCCACGCTGATAATTACAAATTCTGCCCATAGTAACAAAAAGCCCAAAGCGCTTTCCCTATTCCATTTATATAATAGATTTTTCCTTTTCTATTTATCCACATGAGGAATGAGGTTGGCAGTCTGGGTAATGTTTGGTAACTTTATTTTTTGATTTAAGAAATTTAAAAAAAAAATGAAAACAAAAAAAAGCTTTAATCATTTATTTTCTTTTAAAAATCAGAAACATGTTTAGTAAGCTGAAAAAGAAAATACAAAAAATAAAGAATTTGTGAACAAGAGAGTATTTGTGAACCTCACTAGAATGATCAAAGAGTTTTGAACATAACTCACATAGGTGTAGTTTTGAATCAGCCAAACTTGCAGTGAAGTCAAGCAATACTTCATATGGGATAATGCTATTTGCATATTTTTTGTGCACACTACTCTTACATAGTTACATTATTATTGCATCCAAGTGTCATGTCGATTAATTTTAATATTCATGGTATGGTAGATGATATCACACATATAATCATACTCAATGCGGTGAAATTTTTTGGTTTAAATGGGATCTTCTATAATTGCGCACATGTGGGGGGGCTATTTCTTGATTTTTCCTGGTCATTAATAACTTTTGATTATTTTTAGGTGATAGTAGATGAAAACTTTTAATTCAAAATCAAATTTATGGATAAAGGGTGTATATGAGTTATGCAAATAACATTATCCTTTGATATATGTAGCAAGAAATAAAAGCACAAAGGAAAAAAAATACAAACACATGGGAAAGAAAGAACACGATTGCAATCAATTTATTCTTTAATTTTAGCAATACCAATCTTATAGTTTCAAATTACAACTAGATATTTGGTATGAAAAAATAAAATCAAATCAATACTATATGTTAGGACCTATTCCCATTTCATCTGTCTAAGGAAGCGCTACAAAAAAACTCATCTTACCCCAACATTTTTTTCCCACCGCTTTTAAAAAGTCCTGTAATAGGTCAACCTATAACAGCACTTTCAGAAACCGCTGGTATAGGTAGACCTACTATAGCGTTTCCAAACTGTCGCTAAAGGGTATAATTATCAGTTTTTTTATTATTTTCTTTTTTGTAAAGAGCCTATTTCGGCAGTTTTAAAACCGCTATAATAGGTTATTTTAAATAAGTATTTACAAGGGTATGTATGTGCATAACGCCCCACATTTTGGTTTTTTTTTTTTTTTTTTTGAGTAAGAGTTTCATCTTACATTTTATTAATTATTAAATCATATCATATTTAATTAGAGGCCTATTACAACAGTTTTTATACCTATTAAGGTGGTTTAAGAACCTCTGCAATAGGTATTGACTTCATCAATAATTATTACAACAGGTTTGATAACCGCCACAACAAGTTATATTTTTGTCATAATAAATATGACTACTATTTATCTATTGCAGTGGCTTTAAGTCTACCATAATAAGTTCAAAGTTTGACACAATAAACTTTTTAGTATTCCCTCTAAAACTTTTCGAGTTCCCACTAAAAAATTAGCTCTTGCACACTTTAGTGAAAAATTTTGAACTCTCAAACACAAAAGTGCCTCAAAAAATTTTGAACTCTCAAACACACTCCCTCACCGCTTTGCCTGCCCAGCCCATCTCTATCCATCCCCACTGCCAGCAATACCGTCTGCCAGCCTTACTCTCAGTCTATCGACCTTACCCTCAATCCGCCGGCCTTACCGTCGATCTACCCGATCTAAGCAGCCTTGCATACCACCACAGCCACCACCACCTTCCTCAACAACCACCACGACCATCCCCGGACTCCTTCTCTCCCTCAACCACCTAATACAACCCTAAAGATATAGCTTCCTCTATATATTTTTTTTTATATATAAAATATTTGTTTTTGTGAATTTGGGTTTTGGGTATGACTTTGATGAAGATGGTGATGGGAATCTGAATTCTTTTTTTTTTTTTTTTTTCACAATATTGTTTATACTCCATAGTATGGAACTTAGGGTTTTTTATGTAGCTTTGAATTTAATCGTATCTTGATTTTGATTTTGTTTTAAAAAAAAATGGAAATGCAAGATAACTTTCATAACATTAACATATAAGCATTAATTCATAGTGAATTGATTTCCAAAAAATTAAATAATTTAGGCGTAAATACACTTTTAGTCCCTACATTTTGACTTTTTCCATTTTGGTCCCTACATTTTAATTTTACCACTTTTAGTCCCTAAACCAATTAATGCGTGACATTTAAGTCCTTTCCGTCACCCAACTAACGGGGAAAGCTGAAGTGGCTGACAAAGAAATAAAACAATGATATTTTTTTACACATGACCCCACCCACTTCGACATGTGGCTTTCTCGCCCCAATTCAGTTACGTGGATGTCACTCACCAACCAATCTCGCGCGCTGGTAAAGTAAAATCCCAAATCAGACTTTAATCCCTAGATCAGCCTCTCTGCCTTTGTCAAACAGCCTCTCTCTCAAACTACCATCATCATCAACCATCTCTCACAACCCATCTTTGAAAGACACTAACTTGAAGCACCATCATCATCAACCATTTCTCAAAACCACCATCTCTGTCAATCTTTGTCACTTGATACCCACACTTTTCAAATAGTGGAGAAAATGAAAGCTGGGAGACCTCTGTCTTTGTGAAAAGGTCTTCTCTCTTTTCTCTCTCTGTCCTTATTTATAGCTTTACAATATGCTTGTTGGTTTTTTCCTAGTAGGGGCCACACTGTTTTTGTATATTTTGGCTTTTTGACTGTTTGTTGGTCCTTGTCTGCATGTGTTTGTTTGTGGTTTACATTGTGGTCCATGTGTTCTCTGTGTGCTCCTGTTGAAGAGAGTTATTGTATGAGGGTTTTTTGGGTAATTCAAGTGTTGATAACTATGCATATGTTTCTTTTAGAATAACAAAACTATTGAAGTAAGTGTTGTGATCACCTAATACTTTATTAAGTGTTGTGTTGTTTGCATGCAGAATGGAATATTTTATTAGGTATAAGTGTTGTTTTGTTAAATATAATATATATTTTTTTCTAAATAATATATATTTTGTTTTGTAACTAGTGTTGTTTAATTGGTTATGGGGTTGTGTTGCATGCAGAATGGATGAGCTATTTAGTATATCTGTGCATCACGGTGGCCATTTTACTGAGAATAGCCAAAAATATGTGGGAGGTGTAGTAGATGTAGTTGATAATTGTGACCCTGAAAGGTGATCCAAGGTTGAGATAGAGAGTATATGTAGGGACTTTGGGTACACATTTGTTAGCAAGCTGTGGTATAAAATGCCCGGAGTGGACCAAGAACTGGCAGACTTCCATTTGATTGTTGATGATAGTGATGCCATGTACTTGACTGAATTAGTAAGGGGTTCTGAAGATATTCATGTGTATGTAGAGTATCCAATACATGACCCTATATTAGTTGATGAGGGACAGGATGTTGGTGAGGGTGTGCAGCCATTGGCATTGGAGCAAGACTTTACAGGTTATTATGACAATGATGATAGCAATGAATATGATGACCGTGATAGAGATGATTTTTACAGTTTTTATGATAGTGATGGCATGTATGCTAATGATCAAATTTTTAACAATGAGGATGAGCTTGAGGTTAATGCTAATGTTCCTACTAAGGTGGTTGCTTCTCAAGTAGGTTCAAGGAGAGTAGGTAAAAAACCTATCATTGAGCACCCACCTGAGGTCTTTCATATAAGTGATAGCAGTGATAGTGTGGGAAGTGATGGTGGGGGAAGTGGCCTAGAAGATGATATAAAGCTGAACCATGGTGTTAGGGACTTTGTTGAAGATAGTAGTGATAGTTGGGATGGTAAGGATGATGCTGATGTTAATGAACCAGGCCAAATGGGTGCTGGTGTAATGAACTTTGATTATGAGAGTGAGGAATTGTATAGTCTTGTGGAATCATCATCTGATGATGAGCTTAGCTTGGGTGTGATAGTGATGATAAGTCTTAGGATGATAATAAGACACATGTGGGAGATGGAAGGGAACATAAAAAAGAGCAAGTGAAGAAGTTCCCTGTGTTTAAGCTAGTGGCTAAGGTTGAGCATATTTATTTTGAGAAAGATATGATGTTTACTACACCTAAGCAATTCAAGGAAGCTATAATAGATTATGTAGTTCATGGTGGATAGGGGATCAAATTTGTTAAAAATGATTTCCAAAGGGTAAGAGCTGTCTACTAAGAAGGGTGCAAGTTTGTTACCTATCTAACAAAGGTGCCAAGAGAGAGGAGCTACCAACTAAGGACATTGACAATGGAACAAACCCGCTCTAGAAGTTATAAGAATCCTAGGCATACTTCATCATACATTGGGAAGAAGTTGATGAAGAAGGTGAAAAGACAGCCTAATATCAAGCTGAGAGACATCCAAAAGGCCGTCCATGACAAGTATACCCTAAAAATAAGTGCAGAAAAAGCAAGTAGGGCTAGGGATAAGGCTCAAGAATATGTTGACGGGGCTTATACACAACAATACAACCAGCTGCGGGAGTATTGCAAGGAATTCAGGAGGGCTAGTCTTAGTAGTACCATACTTATGAAGGTACATACCTTCCATGATGGTGATTTAGTAGTTGAGATGGATTTGGTGTATACATATGTTTGAAGGGCTGCAAGAAGGGGTTTTTGGTTGGATGCAGGCCATTCATTAGTTTGGATGCCTGCCATTTGAAGAACAGGTCAGGGGGGTAATTTATTACTGCAGTATGCTGAGATCCTAATGAGGAATATTTCCTACTTGCATATGCAGTGGTAGAGGCTAAAACCAAGGACTCTTAGACTTGGTTCATCAATCTGTTACTTGCAGACATAGGTCAGAATAGGAGATAGGTGTTTATGTCAGGCCAGTAGAAGGTGTGTAGTTTATTCTCTATTTGGTTGCTTGTTTCTTCATTTACTCATTGTATCTATCTTTAAGACATATTTTCCTTTGATACTGTTTGTGACAAGGGTTGGTGCAAACTTTCATTGATAACTAGCCATAGTATGAACATATGATTTGCTGCAAGCACCTCTACAACAACTTCAGGAAGAACCATCCTAGTGTTTTGATCAGAAAATTGTTTTGGAAAGCAACCAAGTTTGACAAGGTGATGGATGAGCTGAAGGGTATTGATGCTGATGCACACAGTTGGTTGGATGCCCATTCAACAACAAAATGGGCCAAACACATGTTTACTGAGGATACCTTGACTGACACTATAGTAAACAATATGTGTGAGCGTTTCAACGACAGGATTCTTAAATTCAGGTCTAAGCCTATAATTAGCATGGTATGAGTCTTTGTAATCACCTACAGTTAATTAGGTTCATTGTTTGGTACTGTTTTTAGCAAGTTTTGCAATTAATATCTAATGTTTCATTGTATCAAGCTATATCTCATAACTAGGCTTCAAGAGAACACAGAGAAGATTCTGAGAGTAGAGTCAGATATTTGTACCAAGTCTCTCAAGAGGTTGCCAGTAGGTGGTTAGCTTGTTAGGCAGGGTAGACCCAGTTTGAAGTAAAAAATGGTCTGCAAAGTTTCACTGTTGGCTTGGCCACAGCACACTGCAGTTGTAGGAAGTGGGATATAAGTGGCATACCCTGTGCTCATGAAATCACCTGCATATTTTTTAACAGACAAGATGCTGAGCAGTATGTTCACCCATGTTACCATGTCTCTACATACAAGGCCTACTATGAACCAATCATATCACCAATCAATGAACAAAATATGTGGAGACTTAGTGGTGTGACCCTAGTTCAGCCTCTCATCAAAAGAAGACCACCTAACAGACCTAAGAAGAAGAGAGCAAGGGAACCTAATGAGCCAACAAGTAGGAGAGTTGGCATCTCCAAGCAATGCAGGGCCTATGATAAGTTAGGGCATAATAGAAGAAGTTGCAAGGGTGAGATTGGAGGGAACGCCTCACTGCCAAGCACCACAAACAGAACTAGTACATCTAATAAGGTAATATATGGACATGTGTGTGAAATAGTTGCTTTTCAATATTCAATATTAATATGTGTGAATTTCTTTTTTGTAGGCCAGCATGCCTAACTGCAAGCCAAGTGCACCACCTCAATCCAGCATGCATAGCCCAGCCACTCTAAGTGCACCATACCAGTCCAGCAAGCCCAACTTCAGGCCAGGTGCACCATCTCAGGCCAAGACAAGCTTAGCCACTTAATTTGCACCATCTCAGACCAGGTTGCACCAATCTAGTCCAAATGTAACACCTCATGCCAAGACAAGCTCATCCAATCCATTTTAGGCCAGCAGAAGCATATTCATCCCCTCATATACACAGCAGCACAACTCCACTTCAGCAGCAGCAACCGAAATCCAAGGCAGAAATAGAAAAGGGTGGTCACATCAGAGACTCTAAAGGCTTCTAAGAATGCATCCAGATACATGAAGCAATCAGACATGGTAGGAGTCAATCATCTGTGCATGGTCCAAGGAAATGAAGAGAGCACAAGTTCATTTTTCCTTTGCTTGTTTTGTGTATTTATGGTGATAGGGTTAACTGTGAAACAATGCCCTTTGTTTTGTAGAAAGTGATGGTAATGGTGATACGGTTAACTATGGAACAATACCCTTTGTTTTGTAGAAAGTGATAACATTAAATATGTTTAATCAATGCAGCAGAATTTTTATTTGAAGAAATTTGCAGCATAAATTTTATTTGATGCAGCAACATTTTTTCAATGAGGAAAATTTTATTTGTATTACTAAGTTTTATTTAATGCAACAAATTTTATTTGTATTACTGAGTTTTATTTAATGCAGCAGAATTTTTTCAATGCAGCAGGTTTTATTTATATTACTAAGTTTTATTTAATGCAGCAAATTTTATTTGTATTACTGAGTTTTATTTAATGCAACAAAATTTTTTCAATGCAGCAGATATTATTTGCAGCAAAAATTTGTATTGTAGGGAGGATTTTTATTTAATGCTTTTTATAACAAGCAGCAAGCGGAAATTTTAGCAGACAGAAATTTTTAGCAACAAGTAGCAGGCAAAATTGAGCACATGCTCTTGTATCTATCTTTATATGAACAAGATTGATGCAGCTAGTATCAATTATCATGTGAAATTGAGCATTGTGGTTGTCTTGTTTTTCTATTTTCTTCTTGTATTTAATCTGGAATTAGGTAGTTTAGGTTAAGAGTAAGGAGATTTTTTGTTTTGGAACAGTCTATTATCACATTACGTTGAGATGAAATTCTTTTATCTTCTAATTCACTGATTGTATTGTTTTATCTTTTGATTTGATGGTTTCATACTCACCATTTGATAGCCGAATAAACGAGGTCAAGGAATTGTTTAGCAAAGCATAAAATATAGAGTGACCTATTATCAACTTAAGCATCCTAGTATTTCAATAACATGATGGCATTATGGCTATTTGGTTGACAATCCATGAGGTTATTTTGACCACCTCTCTTACATAGTCAAACAAAATCTTTTTTGGAATGATTCTAATAGATTCTAAAACAAAATTAAAAGTAAAACATAATAGGGAACCTTTCTTCTTTTTATTTTTCATTTATAATTTGTATAGCTACAGAAAATCTTTTGTTCTATGGTAGAAATCCATTCTAAACTTCACAGCAAGTAAAGCCTAGAGAAAAAGGGGAAAAAAAAAAAGAAAAAAAAAAAGGAAAGACAAATTATATGTTTCACTTCAACACAAGTGGTCTCTCTTTAACTTTTTGTTCCTTCAGCATTGATCCTGCAGGGGTTCTTGAGAACTGGTTTGCCAAAGTTCACATAGACAGCTGGAATTGAGTAACATGTTCAGATGATCATGCTCATATTCTGGGCTGCCAAAGTTCACGTATGCAGCTTCATGGCTGTGAAGAACTTGAAAATTTTGCTGCATCAAACAACCAACTCCAAGGGGATTGCTTAAATCACTAAAAATTCTTAACCTGCCTAACACATAAACATATAGACAATACTATTAAAAATATTTAATGTTCTATTTTCGGGAGACAAACTCATGGAAAGGGAACATAGATACACATATTCCAGCAGCCCCACATTGATGAATACAAAAAAAAAATGTTAAGCACACAAAAATTCCAAATCATTCAATGTGGCAAAAATGTTAAAAAGGAAAGAATGGATCATTATTAATATTTTACCATTGAAAAACACAATTAAAAAACATTGACCAACCAAAACACAGAGAGAACTTCACACTGCTAGTCCAGTCATCAAGGAACAGGGGTATTCATTTCATTCTAGGAATGGTACCAAAAAAAAAAAAAAACCAGTAGGTGTTTCCATGCTAACTACCTAACCAAAAAATTTACACACTGCCAGCCCTATGCATTAGCAATTACAGGATATTGAAAGTCCCCCATCTATGTAACATGCTATCCAAACATACACTTCCACCACCCACCTAACCAAACATAAACACTTCCCACTTGTTGCCTAACCAAACTTCCACTACCTATCTAACTATGCATACAATTAAAGAGACAAATCCCACATATCACCAATAAGAATGCCAAAGCCACAGTGTAAAACTTCTCTCTCTTGTAGCATCTTGCAACCTCGACCTCTAGTCTGATAATCCATTGCCTTTGCTCTGGAATGAGCACCTTACCACATTCACATATCTCATCATCACACCATTGGAAGAATTTACACTTTTCGCCCAACCTGAAATGCAAACCAAGCACTTAATAATGAAACACAGGAAAATTGAAAAATAAACTTCCACCACCAAAGAAGAATTTAAACAAAAAACCTGAATCCCAATAAAAAAAAATACTCAAATTGAAATACCCAGTAGTTTGGACAGCAATAAAACCTTTTGCCAGGGTTGTCTACTATCCACGAAACAACTAACACTAGTTTTTCAGCACAGTAACACCTCAATGGAGCTCTCCTCCTCAAGCTTGAATTGGTTGAAGAGCTTGCTTCCATCTGATTAGGGACTTTGAAATGGTTGAAGATCTTGAGAGATGGTTGATGATGATGGTGGCTTCAAGTGGTAGAGATGGTTTGAGAGAGAGGCTGATGGTTTGAGAGAGATAGAAAGGCTGATCTAGGGATTAAAGTCTGATTTAGGGATTTTTCTTTACCTGCATGACAGATTGGTTGGTAAGTGCCTCACATGACATACACGTGACTGGGTTTGGGGTCACGTGTAAAAAAATATCATTATTTTATTTCTCCGTCAGCCACTTCAACTTTCCCCGTTAGTTGGTAACAGAAAGGACTTTAATGTCACGCGTTAATTGGTTTAGGGATTAAAAGTGGTAAAATTAAAATGTAGGGACCATAATGAAAAAAAAGTCAAAATGTAGGGACTAAAAGTGCATTTATGCCAATAATTTTTTTTTTAAAAATGTCCACTCAGATTTTGGTGACTGTGAGTTTGAATGCGTTTTTCTGTTTAATTTGGAGTTTGATATCACTATTATTTTGATTATTTTTCATTATGCATATTTTGATTTGGATTGGAGCAATCGCAGTTATGGCAATACTGGTGAATTGACATTTAGCACATCTTTGGCTTCGTTACATACATATCTTGGCAGTAGGCAAATTGTGTCTTGTTTTATGTATATATGTGTATTGGTGCTCTTCGAAACTATCTATGGTTTAGTGATATGATATCTCTTGTTGCATATAATAGAGGTTGAAGACACTCACCGTAGGGTGGCCTTCTTGGAAGGCAGTGCGATCTTGAACCTCTTGTTGTTTTATCTTGAAGGTATGTATTTAATATTCAAATTTTTAATAATGGTTTTGATTTCTCAGTTCCGGTATCAATCTGATTGGTTGGCTATTAAACTTTGTCCAAAGAACAAGCTTAGTCATAGTTGTGTGAAGTTGAAAAAGAAATCTGGAATATTAGGAAGTGAAAACAGTGCTTCATAGTTTTGGTGAGCGGTAATCCAAAAGTGCATTCAGTTTTTTGTTGGATGTTTAAACAACTAAAGTTTCATGTACAATTTTGCAAACATTTTCAAAAGAAATTTGATGCCGGTGTAGTACTGTGTTACTGAGCCTTTCTAAATATAAATGTGTGTGTATGCGTTTTTCCTAATTCATTCATGTGCCACGATGTGTGTGAGTGTGTATGCATGTATATATTTCTTTTTCCCTATTCTTTCATGCACCATTATTCTCTGTGATGGCTTATGCAGTATCATGCATAAGTTTTAAATCAATTTTCATAACGCCTAGGCTTTAAACACCAGTTTAGTGAAGTACCCTCAATCTATACCCTCTATTCTTTGTAAGGTTTTAAAATTTTTTATTCTTCTCGTAAATATATTCATCTCTAACATAGAATAAAGCCTTAGAAAAAAAAAATGAAAGAAAAGACTTGCATTTTAAGAATACAGGTTCTGTTCACAATAAATGAAACAAGCAAGTCACATGTGTATGTGTGCGCGTGCGCGCGTGTGTTTTAATTGGTTAAGGTTCGTTAGAACTCACATTACTTAGAAAACTGAGCTTTAAGTTTTTTGGCTAAATACTTGGAAGAATGAGTTATGCATGCAACTAGTTGCAATTCACACTATGAAGCAAAAACAGTATTATTCAACATGTTTGAAATAAAATTGGTTGATTGTTGGGTAATCAACAAAAGTTCTTTTGCACATAGCGCAAATTAAATTTTCCACTTTGTTATATTTTCAAATTCTCAAGTTCAACAATATATTATGTTTTGAAATTCCCAAGTTTTGTCACGCAGAAATTATTGGAAACCTAATGGCTTGTTTGATCACCTTTAAAGATAGTTGAAAACTTTCAGCCAAAAACTTTGATGTGGTCAAAGAACCATCTGAATATATTGATGGTTTTGTTGACAATTCATTGTCTTGGTATCATTGTAATTTGATTTTTATTTGTTGGTGTTGTATTAGATACTGAGGATGTACCCGCAGCTTAAGCGGACAATGTACGTAAAAAAAAGTGGGCCTAACAGGTTTGATGACATTTGGCATGTTTCCCCCAAGGAAAAAACTCTTCTTGAAGGTAAATAAAGCGAGCCAACTTATTGAAAAAAATGCTAGATCTTGGGCAAGGTGGTTGAGAACACTGTCTAGGATGTCAACCATGTGCCCAATTAATTATGTTCGTTGCCCTTTAGTGCTGCAACAATACAAGAATCTGTGTTGGGCAGTCGTTCAGGTATTAGACTAAAAAGCAACATTGAAAGGGGTTTCTTTATTACTTTTTCTAAGCCAAGTTTGTTATTATGTTGAAAATGTGACATGTGTTAACTCAACTTTACACATGGTAGAAGCGATGGATAATTCGTGCAAACCGCATCTCACTTGCCAAGCAAAGGAAGTGGGCTTTTGTCACGAATTGGGAAGACGTGGAGGAACCACAAAACAGAATTGAAGGAGAAGTACTGCATGGAGGGCGTTAGTAAAGAAGAGTTACTCGAGCTAAAATTACCAAAGGTTGATGCCGATCAGTTTCATATATTGGTGGAGTACTGGTTTTCTAAGCCAGGCATGGTATTAATATTTTCAATATTATATATGTTTTGCTTTTATATGATCTATGTTTTAGAGTATTATATATAGTGGACTTGAAGAATATATTAATTGTTGTAATTGGTAGTAACTTTTTTCAAAGGGAAAATTACAGTAAACCCACCTGTGGTTTGATCTGTTTTCACTTTGCCTACCCATAGTTTAAAACTTAACACTTTGCCCACCTATGTTTAGCTCTGTTTGGTCTCTATTACCCACCTTTGGTTTTTCTGTTAAAAAACAATTTTTACCTCCAAAATATAACATAACACGATTAAAAAAGTTAGGGATTGAATTTTTTGAAAGAGATTCGATTATGGGGTTTTGTGTCTCTATGCAACCTACTAGTCCATATACTTGTGTTTCATCTTGAAGAGCTCATCTTCATGACTTCTTCAAAATCAGGCCTGGGGTTTGGCTTTGGCAACACTTAACATCCAAACTAGTTCATGCTTGCAAGAAAGAGAACACGTGTTCGCTCTTCATACTTGATAGTGCCCACAAGAAACACCATGATAATGGGAACACAGAGCTTGTTAGGAAGCGATTGATAAAAGATATAAGCAATTGCCAAAATTTGTAATATGAGTCCAGCCAAGTGCCTAAGCCAGAAATCATAATCCTTAAGAGCAAAAGAAGTGAGGGTATCAGGGCCACCAAGATGCAACAAAAGAGACGAAGCCCAGAATGCCATTAAGTCCTTTTTATTCCCCATTTTTTTCACAACAAACACCTTCGCTTTTGGAGATTATTCCAATGGCAACAGTTGCAATCTAGTCTGCAAGCAAGTATGCAAACCATATGAGCCCGTTTAAAAATTTTCTTATGGTCCGTTTTCTGAGGAATGCAAATAGAACTAAAATTGCCTGCAGCCAGAGGCTTAAGTAAATACAGCTCGGAGATTCCAAGCATACCATAGCTTCTTGATGAAATTGGAAATAGGTAGTAGCACATTCTCTCTCTCTCTCTCTCTCTCTCTCGTTTTGAATTATTTCCTCAAACTTTTTTTTTTTACACTTTTGCCTTGGTTATTTGGTGGATCACGTATAGGGCTAAGTCTTTCTTCTCTTATTAATCTCTTTATTTTTATTTTTTCTGGTTAAGCGTCTAAGTCTTGATTATTTTTCAAAACCCCATAACCCAAGCTCTTTCAAAAAAATTCAAACTCTAACTTTGTGATTCATGTTATGTTATGTTTTGGTGGTAGAAGTTGTTTTTTAACAGAAAAGCCAAAGGTGGGTAACAGAGACCAAATGAAGCTAAACACAAGTGGGCAAAGTGTTAAGTTTTAAAACACAAGTAGGCAAAGTGAAAATGAGCCAAACTATAGGTGGGTTTACTGTAATTTTACCTTGTTCAAATGTTCGTAGGAACTGTCTAGAGAAAACAAAGAACGGCGTAAGAAACAGAAGCAGATGCATACTTGTGGACCCAGAAGCTATGCCTAAATGGCAGATCTCCTTGTAAGAACAAATTTTTAAATATTAGTAACATGCAAAAAAATAACAAAACTTAAATTATTTTGCATTTTAAAGTAGAACAAAATGCTTTTCAACACCATCGCTCTAATTTACTAAATGTAGTGACCATGTTGTAGGAAAAAAAAGAAAGGAAAGCAAATAGAGAGAGTAAAGCTTTATGAAGTGGTGTATTCATACAAAGATGGTACACTTGTGACAACAAAAGTAGAAACAAACATTGTAAGTATTATATAGACGGTACATGGAGAGATATTATACATTACTCAGTTTGTCAAGTTTTTTAGTGTAATCGTTGCTAATATGTGGTCTTGTTTATTTGTAAGTATTAGGCAAAGATGAAAGAGCTATTGGCATCAGGATCACAGTTGTAGGGTGAGGCCAGTAAGGGAGGCGTTCTATGGCGGCCTAATGATGCATTTGCATAAGTCATGGGTGCAGAGAGAGGTGACCGTGTTCGAGGGGTAGGTTTTGGACCAACCCCATCTGGCACTCATATGAGGAACATGGAAGACTGTATGCCACCATCGACATCCATTGCAACAGACCAAAGGGTTAAGGAGATGACTGTTGAAGTAGTTGAGTTGAGGGAGAAATGCAATTGTGTTGAGTCCTTGAAAACTAAAGTGATGATGATGAGGAAAATGTTTTCTCAACTCAACCCAATGTTTACTATCTCTTAGGTAAAAAGAGGACATATGTGAATCATGTTAGGACCATATGTCATCTAGAATTGGCTAATACTTTGACAAAACGCACTTTACTTGTAATTGGGTAGATTTAGGATGTGTTTAATACTTCAAGGAACAAGAGTTCAAGTTCAAGTGTTAAAGCCATGCAAATCTGTCCAAGAAACAAGTAAAGAAGTGCTAGATTTTAAAGCTCGACAAATAGCATCTATCGAGGTTAAAAAGACAGTTTTAGCTCAATACTCGACACCTGCTCGACAGATAACCTATCTATCAAGATTTACGAAAATCAGTTTTTCAAATCTGATTTCACATATATCAGTGTATACATGTTTAGGCCTTTTTTTCTCACAACTCTAAAAATATATAAGGATTATTTTAAGGGCTATCACATAAGATACAAGTGAGTGAAACTTAATGCAAAGGGTTTTCACAAGCATAGTGTGACCAGAGAAATATGCCCTAGTTCATCTTTCTCTTGAAGAAGCTACTGCGTTTGTACGTCATAGGGTTTTGTTACCAATGAGTTTCGTGATCTTCATGATCTTCATCGTGTTGATGAACTGAAGAACTTTGCAGCCAACATCCTTCTCAAGTTGGTGGTTAGTCACGTACTTGTGCATCGATTGGTTAGTCACGTACTGAGAGCTGTGCATTGAAAATGAGAGATTGTCACTACAGAATAAGTCCAATTGTGTATTGGGGTAAGAGTTCAACTGTAGGTTGGTATGAGGTACTGTGATTCCCTTACTTATAATCGTTTGTTGTGATAATAGTGGATTCTCGGGAGTGGTGATCTTAAATTCACCCAGTAAGGTTTTGCCTCGGTGATTTTCCCTATTTGTAAACAAATTACCATGTCAACTTTATTTTTCGCTGCATATTAATTTAGTTGGTGATTTGTTTGTGCTACCACGCGTATTGCATGTTAATTGAATCTAATAAATTAACTTGGCTAATGAATTGGTTAATTTATCACAAGGGATGAATACATTCTTGGCCTATTAAGTGGTATTAGAGTAGGTACACTCTAATTAGGGTTAATCTTTGCTGTGTGATCCATTGACCCCTATTTGTCATGGATAGAGGACAGTCTCTTATTATACCTCATTTATTTGATGACACTAACTATGCATACTGGAAAGTATGCATGAGATCTTTCTTGCAATCTTTAGATGAGAAAGTGTGACAAGCTGTGGAGATAGGCTAGATCAAGCCAAAGGAAGCACCGACGAATTGGGATGATGCTAAGATCAAGGCAGCTAACTTCAACAGCAAGGCATTGAATGCTTTATTTAGTGCAATCGTGAATGAGGAGTTTAAGAAGATATCCTCTACCCAAACTGCCAAGAAAGCATGGACCATCCTCCAGACAACCTATGAACGAACCAATGTTATCAAGGATTCGAAGTTTCAAAGGCTTACTACAAAATTTTGAAGAGATCAAGATGGAAGAGGATAAGTCGTTCAATGAGTTCTATTCCAAGCTCAAGGACATAGTGAACTTAGCATTTAATCTTGGGGAAACCATTCCCGAATCCAAGATTGTTACTCAGATCTCTACCCGAGAGATTTCATGCCAAGATCACCGCAATTGAGGAATCAATGGATATTGAAAAAATTCCTTTGAAAAAGCTAGTTGAGAATTTGCAGACCTATGAGTTTGGTTTGACAAGAATCGGGAAATCAAGTAAGGGAAAGAGCATGGCATTGAAGGCCAAGAGCAGTGACACTGATGAGTCTTCAGAAGATGAAAATTCTAAATTGAAATCCTACATTACAAGGTAGTTCAAAAGTTTATGAAGAATGCCAATATTAAAGGATTTGACAAAGACTGCAAGCAGTCCAGTTCGTCTTAGTTCAAGAGCCAAGACAAAGGGAATAAGGATGCTAGGGATGGCGATCAGTACACTGTTCCTTCAAGACCTAAGTGTTTTGGATGTCAAGGCTTTGGACACAAGAAACAAGAGTGCCCTACGTGTCTTAAGACCATTGGGAAAAGCAAGGCACTTGCTACTACCTTGAGCGACACCAAACCTGAGGATGATTTGAAAAATGAGGATGATGGAATCTTGAATGCCTTCACTGCCACTGTAAATCCTACTGAGGGGATTGTTGAAAATGTGGATGAAAATGAGGACTTGGTAGAATCTAAATTTGAAAAGATGGATGAACAAAATGACATCCACACAACCTATGCAAAATTATACAAAGTCTCGGAAAAGTATGAGAAGTTGTATAGGTTGGCCACTAAGAAGCTCAGTGATGTGGAGTTTGAACGAGAAGAAATATCCACAAAATTTGATGAAGCCAATCAGACTATTGGAGCACTAAGATTTGAGAATAATTTCTTGGCTAAGAAGACCAAAACGCTTAAAGCGGAGCTGTTTCAAATCAGAGCTCAGCTGGAGAGGACTTCAAGTGCAAAGCTTGATGAGATACTTAGCTTTCAGAAATCTGCTTCAAATCCAACTGGTTTAGGGTATAATTTCTCTTCTCCTAGTAATGAGGGACGGACCCAGGTTGGGGCCCAAGGGGGCCCAGGCCCCCTAGGTCCAAAAAAAAATGGCAGGTTAATTTTTTTTTAAAAAAATGACTTGGCCCCCCTTACTTGTATCTTGGGCCTCCCTTGCAGGTACAGACATAGTAACCAGCTAAGAATTTCCCCTTATTTCATAGTTGGCTGGCCATTTTCAATACACACATCCGCATGTTGCACAAGACAATGGAATTGCTAGATTGTAACAAGACAACTTCACCATCACTTGGGTAGAAGGCTAGGAAATCCACAGGCAGCTGGAGGGTGGAGCACTTTCACTATTTTAAACTTCGTGTATAATGAACCATGTACCTGCAAAACTATACATAATCCTCAAGTTCTAAAATATATATTTTTTTTTAATCTTGCTTCCAAGTAGCAACAGAACTGCTTTAATACTGATGAAATTTAACCCACTGTGAAGCAAAAGAAAAAACAAAATACATTTGTAGTGCATCATTTGATTAGAAATTTGGAGGAATTAAGTTGCTTTAATGAGTGAAAATTGTGCATTCACAACCAAAGGAAAATACGTCCAAAACACATGGCCAAATCTTAACTAGAAAGCAAATCAATGCAAAATACCGCATCACAAATTAAAGATAATTTGACATTAAATAAATTTATAAAATAGCGTTGAGCTCCCTTTTTATAGATAATGTATTAAGAAACAATAGTATTTTGTGTCTTTTGTTTTTCTTGGTAGGTGATTGTATCCTAACATATTAAGAAACAATGATTTTAGTATATTTGTCTTGGTTGATAGTTTGTTAATATTATATGAATGCGTATTTGAATTTTTTTTGAAAATTTTTTTTCACTTATCTTCGGCCCTCCTTAGCTTGAATTCCTGGGTCCGTCCCCGCTAGTAATACTTCTACTAGTTCTACTATTTTTGTTTCACCTTTTAATAATGTTGAATCTGCGAACAATGATGTCAAAACTGCTTTAGCTAGTGAAAACATAGACAATGGTAAATCTATCTTAGGAGCACCCCCTAAGCTTGATAAGAAAGAGACTAAAAACCCTAGGGCTAAGAAGGGAAATACTCAAAAGTTTAAACAGAAAAAGCAGCATCTCTGCCATCACTGTGGAGCAACTGGACATACTCAACCTAATTGCTATAAGTGGTTAGCCACTCAACAGATCAATAGTACGATTTCATTGAGAAACCAGAATCAGTTTCCATCCTCTTTTACCCCTCTTAGGGATCTACTCAAAACCCTCATGTTTCTTTCAAATTTGAATGGTTTCAATTCTTCCCCCTCACTGCCGGATCAAGGGTTTGCTAAACGAAAAGGTTCTTCTAAGGTGTGGAAGGAAAAAAGGCTCGAAGTGATTTGTCACTTTTCTCTCTCTCCCTCTTTTGTTTTTATTGCATTACTTGTGTGTTTTACTTTCTTGTTTTGAGTTAGTCTAGTTTTATGCTTTACTTTGATTAACACGTTTCTGTTTGTTTGTTTTTAGTTTTGCTTTATTTTTTTTTTCATAAAAAAAATTGAAAAAATCAGAAAAATATAAAAACAGTGTGTGTTTTGTGTACATTGGTACTTGTGTACCTTGGATGGCCATTGAAACAAAGTTTTCTAAACCTTGTATCTTTTGTAACTTAGATGAGCATCTCTATGCACAATTAAGCAAGTGAGCTTTGTGGCTCGTGTTTGTGATGAGTAAGATTAAGTAATCTCTTATATTTAACACTTGTATCACTCTTTTTGACGGGAATGACTAGAAAATCCTAAGAGAAAGGCATAAATAACCATCTCACTACTGTTGCCCGTCAATTATGAAATGACATCTGTATGCTTCAACATAGCAAAAGTGCAATGTCAAAAGCTTAACATCATTGGGTATTTCTTTTCTTTCTCTTAATGCCTATGCATGATATGCTTAACAAAAGAAAATATGCAAAGAAAAATGAAAGCAAAAAGAATAAAAATGTTTTATATATGATTGCAAGCATGTATTCTAGGAGATGTGGATTTTATAGGGTGTACCTCAAAGGTGATGGTCCCCATCAAGCAGTTATGATTGTGTGTGAGTTAAAGTGATTTTCTTATATCTCAAATTGTCATAACAGTAGACACTTATGCAATCTTGCGATATTTTTCACACACAACACACAATATTCTTTGCTACTTTTGATACATGTGCAGGTACAATGTGATTTGTTCATCACAAGGAATACATGTGTTAATGTATACTCACTAAACTGTCTTAACTTGTTTTTGAAATATAAAATTGGTTAGACTTGCTTTTGTGTGTGTGTGTGTGTGTGTGTGTTTTGGATTTATATGCTTGACATTTTTCTTGTTGAGAGATGATTTTGAAAGCTTAAAATGTTGTTTGGATCATTGGTTGAGTAGCATGTTTGATTGCATTCATGTCTGTGTTTTTCTCTTCTTTGAAATACTATTTTTGAGCAATCTCGACAACTTCTCGATACCTTTCAATAGCTAGGCTATCTATCGAGCCTCTTGATCTTCCTTTCTCGATAGCTGCTATTACATTTTCGATCCATTGAAGTTTTTGAAAATTTATATCGATAGCTTCTCGACAGCTTCTCGATTCATAAAGGAAGTTTCTACATGCTCGATAGATGTTCAATAGCTTCTCAATCCATCAAGGTTACTTTGCTGTGGACACCTCTCGATAGCTCCTCGACAGATCCATCCATCGAGATTTAAAGCTCGACACCTCTCGGTCCATCAAGCTTTATGTTTTCTATATATAGACTTTAGAGCGATTTTCTCTCATTTCTCTTCGATCTCTCTTGACAGAAAATCACTTCTCTCTCTCCCAAATACTTCTCTCTCAAACTCTTCATCTTCCCCACTCTTTCTTCAGTCTAATCCTTGCTTTTTTTACTCTGGTATGATCTCTTTTCTATCTTTTTATCATACATTTTAGGCATTCTGACCTAACTTTTGGGTTTTTTGAAAATTTTTGGGGTTTTTCAAAATTGATGAAGTTTTTGTGAAATTTTTGGGATAGGTTTTGTTTAAATGATCTTAAATGTTCATGCATTGCATTACATTTTTATTTTAACAATGATTCATGCATTTTAGATGTGTGTTTACTACGTTGAAATGATATGTGCTGGTAGGATTGGATTGGGTTGAGCCCATGATGTTTTTATTGTTGCATGTCACATGCTCATGCATTTTTCATGCATACGTGTCTTTTTTTCTCTATCTTTTTTATATTAATCTATGTTGGTACTTCTCTCTCTCTCTCTCTCTCTCTCTCTCTCTCTCTCTCTCTCTGTCTCTCTCTCTGTCTCTCTCTCTCGGTTAGTTGCTCTATGGTGCCTAAATGTAAGTCTACTCTGTCCCGAACCCTCATCATTCTGGGGCATCTTCTTCTGATTCTACCCCCTCTCACGTTTAGTTCCGTGATGAAAAGACCCGTATGGACTTCTCGGAGAACTTTTCACGACGTAGCATTCATTCAAAACGCTAAGCCATCTTATCAGACTTTTCTAATACTGACCATCCCACTATTATCTGTAGTAGGGGTTAGGAGTCACTTTGTGGCATCTCAGTCACTTGTCCCTCCGTGATCATATTGGAGTTTTACTCCAATATGCACGGATTTGATAATTTTGTACCTCATTTTATCACTCGTGTTCGAGGTACGCGCATTGTAGTCACTCCGGATCTTATTTTCAAGGTGCTACACATACCAAGGGTAGCGCATCCTGACTACCCCAACTATGATCGTCTCAGGATTGTGTCCAAAGACGAACTCTCATTTCTCTTCCGTGAGACACCTTCATCTTAGGGTGACCGACAAAACACCCCTTGCTTGGGCATTGCAAAAGATCTGAGGTTCCTTAACATGGTGATGCCATTTTTTCTTCATCCCTTGTCTCAATATAACTCTATTATTGAGCCTCGTGCTCAATTTTTGTTACCCCTTATTGAGCAACGTACCATAGATTTTTCCTCTCACTTTATACTCTCCCTTATAGATGTCTATAAAGAATACAGCAACCCGTGATAAGCTCATTTTTCCTTCGGCTATCACACGGATTCTCCACCATGCGTCTATCTACTATTCTTAGTCTACACACTTCTCTGTCATATGTGTCATAGACACAGCAACCGTTCGACAAAGTGAGGCCCAGCTTCTACCGAAGCGGCCACAGATCGAGACAGCGACTCCTCCAGTTTCTTCCTCTCCTTCTTCTTGTGCGGGTGGAGTGACTCTCAAGGCCATCATGGCACAGCTTGTGCGCATGGATGCTCACCTTAACACTCTCAGTGATAAGTTGTGCCAGGTGAACAATTGTGTTGGTTGAATCGCACGACGACAGACTGTCATGGGTGGTTTCACTGCTTCTTCCTCTCCATCTTCACAGGCTTCAGAGGATGAGAGTGATGATGGCTTCGGTAGTGATGATGCTGATGAGGATGATGGTGCTAGCTCTTCCAATGATGAGGAGATGACCGCTTCTTAGTGATTTACCCTTTGTCATTCGTGACAAAAAGGGAGAGTAGTTTTGGGTATGAGAGTAGCCATGTACTTAGGGAGAGAGTTAGTATAAGAGATATTTTTGGTAGAGGGAGTGTTTATCTTTTAAGGGATGTAATGAGGACTTTTTGTATCTTTTCTTTTCTTCACTTTTTAGATACATTATTCTAACTTTGTGATAGAAAACCTTGTACTCATTTTGATATATATATTGAGGCTGTTATTACATTCTTTCAGCTATCTCTTCACGTGTTGTTTCTTTTCTCTCTTTATGCACATGCTTCTTATTTATTGTATGCAATCTTTTATTTCTATTTCACACTAAGATGCCATGATGAGTTTTGTTTAAAGTGTTTTAGAAATAGAGGTTGTCGAAGTCTTTCTTGCCATGAACTCTCTTCTTGCAAAGTTTTTCAAGAGTTTGTGTTAGGATAGATTTTATTGTATTCAACAAGTGAGTATGAGTTGAGTGATTTATGACTTCTCTCATATTTTCATTTGTTTGTTGTGGTTTTGTCACGAATTGCCAAAGGGGAAGATTGTTAGGACATAAGTGAATCATGTTAGGACCATATGTCATCTAAAATTGGCTAATTCTTTGACAAAATACACTTTACTTGTAATTGGGTAGATCTAGGATGTGTTTAACATTTCAAGGAATAAGAGTTCAAGTCCAAGTGTTAAAGCCATGCAAATCTGTCTAAGAAACAAGTGAAGGAAGTGCTGGATTTTAAAGCTCGACAGCTAGCATCTATCGAAGTTTAAAATGCAGTTTTAGCCCGATGCTCGACAGTTGCTCGACACTATCGAGATTTACAAAAATCAGTTTTTTAGATCTGATTTCACACATATTAGTGTCTAAATGTTAGGCCTTCTTTTCTCACAACCCTAAATATATATAAGAATTATATTAAGAGTCGTCACATAAGATACAAGTGAGTGAAACTTGATGCAAAGGGTTTTCACAAGCATAGTGTGACCAGAGACATATGCCCTAGTTCATCTTTCTCTTGCTACTGCATTAGGGTTTTGTAACCAAGGAGTTTTGTGATCTTCATCATGTTAATGAACTGAAAAACTTTGCAGTCAACATCCTTCTCAAGTTGGTGGTTAGTCACATACTTAGATCCGTGCATTGATTAGTTAGTCACATACTGGGAACTGTGCATTTAAAATGAGAGATTATCACTACAGAACAAGTCCAATTGTATATTGGGGTAAGGGTTTAACTATAGGTTGGTATAAAGTACTGGAATTCCTTTACTTGTAACCACTTATTGTGATAATAGTGGATTCTCAGGAGTGGTGACCTTAAATTCACTAGTAGGGTTTTGCCTTGGTGGTTTTCCCCATTCTTAGAAAAATCACCATGTCAGCTTTATTTTCCGTTGCATATTAATTTAGTTGGTGATTTGTTTGTGCTACCACGCGTATTGCATGTTAATTGAATCTAATTAATTAACTTGTCTAATTAATTGGTTAATTTATTATAAGGGATCAATATATTCTTGGCTTATCAAAAAGTTTGAATTCCATTTGCCATGTTTTTTATAACTTGGACTTGTAGCAATATTTATAGTGTTGCCAGGGAATATTGAGATATAGGTGGATTGCACAAAATATAACAAATTACAACACCGGCATTGATAGCATATATATATATAGTTAGTTAGTTAGTTAGTTAGTTAGTGCTGCCAAATTATTAAGCACATTAATAGCATAGAAACCATGTTCAAAGCAAAAATATGTGATATTTGGCTAGCATTTTTCACTCTATTGCGTTGAGAAATAGGAGATAGAGAAGTTTGATGCAAGTTTGATTCTTGCTTATGTTTGCTGTGAGTTTGATTCCATGCAAAGTTCAATTAGCTCCTTTGATGTGAGTTTGATTCCTGGCAAAGTTTGATATGTTCAATTGAATTTGCTACGTTATTCATGTAGTTATGTAATGTGTGTTAGACTAGTGATATTGTGTCATTCAGCTACTACCGTTGTTGTTAAATATACTAATTCATTGTGTGTTTATTAATTCGTAGGATGGTGATGATGATTTGGCAGTGGATGTCCATTCCCCCTCTGATCAACGCTTATCATCCTATGATAGGCATTAGGCAATGACGACATAGGATGCAAGCCTTCTTTTGGAGTAGCTAGTGTTACATTTTGATATTTATAATAAAGATTCAAACTTTGATATATGTCATAATTGGAAACTTTATTGTAACATTCTAGACAATTAGAATGTATTCTATTATGCATAACATTCTACACAGTTGAAATGTATTATTTTGTTCATAACATTCTACACATTTGGGATGTATTATTTTGTACATAACATTCTAGACATTTGGAATGTATTATTTTGTATATATTTATTGATATGGTATTATTAAATATATTTGGTTCATTGGTTTAAAGTGGTATTGTATTTAGGATTTGGTATTGTATTTTGATTACATTACAGGTGCTTGGAAAATATGTATTATAGGTTTATTACAGGTGCTTGGAAAATATGTATTATAGGTTAATTGCAAGGGCCTAAAAAAGAGAAGGAAAAAAAAAAAAAAAAAAAACTATAGCAACACTTTTTAACCGTTGGAATAGGGTATTTCAATAGTTTTGTTGATCACCCTGGCGGTTTTGATATCGCTGGTCTAGGTAGGACATATTACAGCACTTTCAAAAGCACTGTAATAGGATGTAATTCTATTTCCATAAATAAGTGTAGTGGCATTCCTAAAACCGTTGGTATAGGTAGGGCTTATTGTGGCATTTTAAAAGCACTGGTATAGGGCTTATTTATATATATTTAAATGACCTATGCCAGCGCTTTTGAAAGCGCAAGCATGGGCAATACCTATTATAGCAGTTTAAAACCGCTGGTATAGGTTGTTTTTCTATTTTTGAAAATACCCAATAGGGCGGTACCAGTGGTTTTCATTTTGAAAAAGTGTCAGCATAGGTCTTGAAATTGCTGATGAAGAATGTCCCGACACCACCCAAAAAAAAAAAGTGTCGGAATAGTGTCTCAAAATCGTTGGGACCTATACTGGTGGATTGAATAAGCGCCAGTGTAGGTCAGACGAACCTATTGCCACACTCATTGCACAGCGGTAGAAAGCATTGGAAAAAAAATCGCCGAAATAGGTGTTTTTGGCCTATACCAATGCTTTTTGGGGCTATCCCAACGGTTTAAAAACACTGGGATAGCCCCAGTTTTTGGTGGTGATAAGCTAGCATCAAAAAATTTTGGTATGGTATTCTCATTATTTAAAAAAAAAATCTCTCAAAATTTGGGTACAAAAACTTGTTCAAATTGAGTTGGCAATGATTTCCAGTGTAGACTTGTTCCCAGTTCTGGAAAAGGATTCAAGTATGGCCAAAGTAAATTTGAGATATCACACAACAATAACAGCAACAACAATCAAGTTTTAGTCCAAAATTTTAGGGGTTGATCATGGATCCTCAACAATTAGTCAGGGTTGGTCAGGTCACAATTTAAAACAATAAAACCAACTTACAAGCTATAACACATGCAAGCAAACTTATGCGAAGCAAGCAAAAAAGTTATTTTTTTTTTCTTCCAACATTAATTTTTTTTCTTTTATAAAATATTTATTAAAAAAAGTTATGTTATAGGGATATAAAAATACATTTATACAAAATTTAATTTTTATCCTCTTATTTTTCTTCTTAACCAAACAAAAAAGTTTTCTATCCCTCAACTTTTCTACTCTCCAATCAAGCATAAACAAGCAAAATTAAAATCTCTTATACATACTTCCCTATTTTTCTATTTCCTTCCCATTTTCTATTTCTCCAATATTCACCACCAAACCAAACGAAGCCTTATAGTTTTTATTCCATGATTATTGTTTGTCATCTTAGTAAGACATTAATTAGATTTTTATTTTGTGTTTAGTAGGTACAGACCAAGGAAAAGGCTTAAAGGTACCCAGACCCCCTTGGCCCTATGCAAAGTAAAAAAATTATATATATATATATATATATATATATAGAAAATCTCTTCCAAGTAGCTTGACCCCCTCCCCTTTAAAATCATTAATCCAACCCATAACAAGATCAATCCAAACTCATGTAAATTTTCAACGCAAAACATAATTATATGCCACATGAATGCTTATTATTATTTTTTTATTATTATTATCTATATATATATATATAACCGAAGCTCTGCTAACTCCACAATTTTCCACGTCAACAATACTTATAATAATAATAATAATAATAATAATAATAAATAAAAAAAAATATTTTTTCCACCAAATACAAATTACAAACCCAATTCTTATCTATATATATATATATAACCGAAGCCTAAGCTCGCTCCACATTTTTCCACGTCAGCATACTATTAGAAAAAAAATAATAAAACAAAAAAATAAAACCAAAACAAACAAAAATAATAATAATAAACCCGACACACACTGCCTTTCCCTTTCACAATGGTCTCCCATCCCCATCTTCTTCCTCAATCCTCTACCAGCTACCAACACGATGGTTTTCCATCCCCATCTTCTTCCTCAGTCCTCTGCCAACTCCTCCTCAATCAGACCCACGGCAAACCATCGCATCGCATCTACAGACCCACCATATCTACAGATCCACCATACCCACCATACCCACAAACCGAAGCCTCAATCTCCTTCCTCAGACCACCGATTTGCCACAAACCACCCACATCCAGCCCCATGGCCACAAATAACCCACCATACCCACTATGCCCAACAAACCCACAAACCCACAAACATCGAACAGAGGTCGAGCTCCTTCAGACCACCCATCTTCTTCCTCAGAACAAAGGTCACTCTACAACCCAGAAATGACGCCCCATTTTCCGTGGGTCTCATCCAGCCCATGGCCCATCAACTATGTCGGTCGGCAATACACCTAACGCAGCCCGTCAAAACCAGCCCAAAGGTATCTAATAAACAAATTTAATTAGTACTCTGTAATATATTTATTTACTTTTTATGAATCCAAACTCTATAACTATTAGGACTCTACAACTATTATCTTATAAATAGTTGATTCTTATTAGTCTTCTTTCTTTTCTTTTCTTTTCTTTTTCACAGCTCAATTTTGTAGGTTTATTGCTATTGCCTTTCTCATCATTCTTTTCCTCCATTTGAATCAGGGTTAAAGGTATGGTATTCGTTTGCCTCTAATTTCTAATTATTTTAGTGTGGATTTCTTACCTTTTTTTTAATTTTAGTTTAGTTATATTAGTTTTAGCATACAGATTCATGCTTTATTTTTTACCCCAGCCTATTTTGTATTATAGAGTTGATTTATGTTTCCAATTAATTTACTTCGAATTAGTTCACTTTGATGTAGTTTACTTTGATTAAGTGCAGTTTGAGTTACTCTGTTTAGGAATAGTTCACTTCAGGTCAATTTATTTTGAATCAATTGGATTGGAATATGAGTTAGACTTAGAAATTGAAAATTAGTCTCTTGAGGACAGTAGTCACTTTAGTTTCTTATCTATCATTGTACTTGCATTGCAACAAAAAGTCTTCTTAAGTAAGGTATTTTGAACTTCTGCAAAATCAAATTTTACTTTGAATTGGGTTTTCACTTCAATCCTAATGTAATTAATTTACTTCGAATAATTTACTTCAAATTAGATATGAGTTAGACTTAGAAATTGGAAATTAGTCTCTTGAGGATTGTAGTTACTTTAATTTCTTATCTATCATTTTTTTTTTTAAGAGGGTAAGCTGCCTACTCTCACAATCAAATTGTTTGATGATATGAAGGAGATTAAAAAAAAAAATTGCACTACACTGCACTATTTCAAACTTTCTGCATTGCACAATTTCTCTTCTATTAATGTTTCTTGGCTGAAAATTGAATTCTTACTGTTTTGCAGGTAGGGATTTAGTATTTTCATATCTGGCTAATTTTGTAATACAACTACAAGATGAGGAAAGCCAGGTATTTACCAGTCTTTCCTTTATTCTTTCCTGTTTATTGCATATTTATTGGTAATATGTTTGTGCATTTATGCTTGCTTTCAATCAATTTGATGTTAGAATTATTACTTAGGATCTAATATGCTTTTGTTTACTTCGAATTAGTTCACTTTGATGTAGTTTACTTTGATTAAGTGCACTTTGAGTGACTCTGTTTAGGAATAGTTCACGTCAAGTCAGTTTGTTTTGTATGAAGTTATCAAGGTTAAAGGTAAATATTCTCTCAATTTGAATTGTAACTGTAGAGAGGGAAAATTCCCGACCTATCACAAGCTGACACATCATATTACCAAGTCCACAAAATACAACCAATTACAAAGCGCCATGTACTGCTGCTAGGTTTTGCCATCACTATTCAGATTCCAATAGAAATTTGCCAAGTGTCATTGAAATAATGGCATGAAATTGCATCAGCATGTGTAAGCGATGACACAAGCAGCCCTGCACGTGTAAGCAATGACACAAGCAATCCAGCACGTGTAAGCAATGACACAAGCAATCCAGCACGTGTAAGCGATGACATAAGCGGACCAATCAAGCTATGACAAGTGTCACCAATCAGACTCCGCCACGTGTCGCTCCTACCCCTAAACTCCTATAAATAGAAGCCTTCCTAAGACATTTAGGGGGACACAGGACAGAGAAAAGGAATAAGATATCTTGAGTTCAGAAATCCAGAAGCTCTGCCGGAATCAAACTCCAAAGCCTTCAAGAATTTCAAGAACTTCAACCTCGAATACAAACAACATTCAAAGCAAAATCATCCAAACTACTCGTCCAGATCTCAAAGTTCACTGGAATCAAGCTCAAAAGCTTCCAGAAACCTCAACAAACCATAAATCAACGAAGCTCTACGGAATTAAGCCTCTAAAGCACCAAAGAATTTCCACCACAAACCTTCAAACACGAAGAACACGAAGAACAAAGGATTTCTAACAAGCTCATAGCCAGAGATTCATTGTAATTCTGTTTCAAAGATCTTCGATCTATTCATCAGCTAAATTGAAGAATATCTTATGGTCAAATCAAAATCACATTACCACAATTCCAATCAATAAATCTTTCAAGTAGATCGAATTAGAGGATCACTCTTTTGTAATTACAGAGAATTGTACCACATATTTATCAATACAAATTCGTATTTGTGAAACTATTTTACTTGTTTTGATTTATTTCGAACTAAGAAATTTAGTCGTCTACAAATTCTAGCATGCCCGGTGGGACCTCTCTGCCTCTCATCTCATTCTCCTTCAAAGAAAAAAAAATCTTCATCATCTTGCTACCAACTTCAATGGCCTCTAGCAAGAACATTCAAGCTTTAACAATAGCTACTTCAATTAAACTTGGTACGACTACCACCAACTGTTGCATTGGAGCAATCAATTGTAGCCAACCTAAAGCTCACAATAAGCTTCAATCTCAATCAACCAAGGAAGCCAAGGTCCAGACAATCATCTCCTTAGACCCTCTTAAAAGAAACAAGGTCATCAACAAGGACATCTCCATCTTGGAACACCTCAAGTATGGGGGCAAATCCCCTTCTTCCTCCACAAGAAGTTGGTCGCACGATTTCTCTCTCATCAAAGGGAACCCAAAAGATGAGATTTCACTTGCTCACTTAAATTCACTTCCTTCTCCATCATCTGTGGAAGTTGTGTCAGTCATGATGACTAACACCTCTACCATGGAAGAAAAGATGGCTGAAATGGAACAAAAGGTCGTCCTTCTCACAAAAGCACTTGAAGATAAGGACCTCCAAATTGCAACTTTAATGAACAAACTCGAAGTACAAGATCTTGGTGAATCAAGCCATGGTCATAAATTCGCATCTACAAAGGATGATGAAGGGAAAGAAATTGAAAACACTCCCCGACAAGAACAATCCATCTCAATGGCCTCAATATCTATCCAACAACTGCAAGACATGATAACAAATACCATACGAGCACAATATGGAGGTTCTTCTACAAATTCTCTCTTATATTCAAAACCCTATGCGAAGCGCATTGACAATATGAGAATGCCAAATGGGTATCAACCCCCTAAGTTCTTGCAATTTGATGGAAAGGGAAACCCTAAGCAACACATTGCTCACTTTGTAGAAACTTGCGAGAACGCAGGGACTCAAGGAGGCCTCTTTGTAAAGCAGTTCGTTCGTTCACTAAAAGGGAATGCTTTTGATTGGTATACAGACTTAGAACCCGAGTCAATCGATAGTTGGGAACAACTTGAAAGGGAGTTCCTCAACCGGTTCTATAGCACACGCCATACGGTAAGCATGATGGAGTTTACCAATACTAAGCAGTGAAAAGACGAGCCCGTTGTTGACTATATCAATCGATGGCGTTCTTTGAGTCTAGACTGTAAGGATAAACTTTCTGAAATATCTGCTGTAGAAATTTGCATCCAAGGCATGCATTAGGGACTTCTGTACATCCTGCAAGGGATAAAACCCCGAACATTCGAAGAATTGGCAACTCGTGCGCACGACATGGAATTGAGTATCTCTAGCCATGGAAATACAAAACCTCCCATACCTAAGGAAAGCAGAAAGGAAGTAAAGATGAATGACAAGAATGCAAAAGGCAATCTCAAAGACCTAATAACTGTTAACACTACCATAGTTAAGGTTCCAAGGAGAAAAGCAAAGGCAAATGAAAAACAACTTGAAGAATGGCAAAAGAACGAAGTGAGTCGTTTGACCTTTGAAGAACGTGAGCAAAAAGCATATCCGTTCCCCAATGAAGATGTGCCAAACATCTTAGAACAACTGTTGCAATTGAAGCTGGTCAAATTGCCAGGATGCAAGTGACTAGAAGACATAGGGAAAGTTGATGACCCTAACTACTGCAAATATCATCGCATCATTGGCCACCCAATTCAAAAATGCTTCGTCTTCAAAGAACAAATCATGAAGCTTGCCAAAGAAAACAAGATTGATCTAGACCTTGATGAAGTCGTCGGGTCAAATCATGTGACCGTTGCTTGTGATGTACTTCCAACTCTCAAGCAGGGGACAAACACCAATAAGGCTTACAAATTGATTGACAATGAGGGTGTAAGGATCGGCCCTATCAATGGGAAGTTCCTCAAACGCTTCTATGCTTGAAAATCAAGAACTGCTCCTCGGTAAGAGCTTAAACTACCCACTGTAGCACTACAAGGGTACATGATGTTTTCCCATTACCTTTGAAAGTGCACAAATAAGGAGAAATTAATCCCACTCTATGTCACCATTTGTGAGTGTGGCGTAGTGGTTGGATGCCCATATCGCCCTTGAGGCCAAGGTTTCGGGTTTGATTAGAGGTGATACCCACTATTGCACAATTGGTACCCATGAAATGCCGTGGGGTGTAGGGCGAGGATTACACACATGAGCCCTCCCTTTTTGTAAAAAGAAACAACAACAACAAAATAAATAAAATAAATAAAAATAAATAAAAACAAAAAAAAATCATGAAAAAAAAAACAAAACAAAAAAAAAGATCATCAAAACCATGAAAAAAAAATCATCAAAAAAAAAAAATTTTGGTTGAACTTCGTAATGACTTGATCCCTCTCCGGGGTACGTAGGCAGCTTAGTACTTTTTACTAAGTTCAGTCACATAAAAAGAAGAAGGACTGTCAGTCTAGCTTGAAGAGTTTGTCCAAAGGTCGTCAACATGCTTTCAAGAACCCTTTGATTGGCAAGGCGTCGCTTAAGATCAATCAATTGCTCACTATATGATGTTCAAAGATCATTGTGGTAGAAAGTAATAGCTGCAAAGAATTGGTGTTACTTAGTTTTCCTTGAAACAATGATAAGTTGATTCTCGATTGTGGAGTAAAATAAAATCTTCAACCTCTGTTGCAAGGAATGGGGTCTGCATGGCATTGCTCATCTTTTGTGGATGTATTCCCACGTCTCTGAAGTATACTTTGCATCACTTATCTCCTGGGGGCATCTTTTTGTACCTTTCAAGTCTAGGCTATATTGTCTCTCTTCTAGGTTGTGCCACTTCACAACTCTGAAATTTGAACCACATCATCTCCCTTCTGAGTCATGTTGTTTCACATCATGTCTCTAAAATCTGGACAACGACACCTTCCTCCAACATCTGAAGTTGATGTTGCGTCATTTCTCCTCTAAGGGCATGTTTGTGCAATGTCAAAATCATGGCGGCATTCTTCTCACACTCTCAAGGTTTTATTAGCATCTCTTTGCATCCTCAAAGTCTTGATGGGAGCTTCTTGAAACTTCAAACTTCATTATAAAAGCCAATATTAGTGCAACTTCAATGCGAATAAAGTGTTAACGTAGCTTCATGGCAAAAATGAATGTCGGCCCAGCTTCTGTGCAAATGAAGTGTTGACGTAGCTTCATGGCAAAGATGAGTGTTGGCATGGCTTCTGTGCAAATGAAGTGTTGACGTAGCTTCATGGCAAAGATAAATGTTGGCCCAGCTTCGATGTGAATGAAGTGTTGACGTAGCTTCATGGCAAAGATGAATGTCGGCACGACTTCAATATAGATGAACTGTTAGCCCAGCTTCGATGTGAATGAAATGTTGAAGTAGCTTCATGGCAAAGATGAATGTCGGCACAACTTCAATATAGATGAACTGTTAGCCCAGCTTCGATGTGAATGAAATGTTGACGTAGCTTCATGGCAAAGATGAATGTCGGCATGGCTTCTGTGCAAATGAAATGTTGACGTAGCTTCATGGCAAAGATGAATGTTGGCATGGCTTTTGTGCAAATGAAGTGTTGACGTAGCTTCATGGCAAAGATAAATGTTGGCCCAGCTTCGATGTGAATCAAATGTTGACGTAGCTTCATGGCAAAGATAAATGTTGGCCCAGCTTCGATGTGAATGAAGTGTTGACGTAGCTTCATGGCAAAGATGAATGTTGGCATGGCTTTTGTGCAAATGAAGTGTTGACATAGCTTCATGGGCGATAGCATTATTGCCTAGCTGAATATCCTTATGTAAACATCGTTGCAAAGACGAACATCACTAAAAGATTGTTGATGCAAGAAAAGAATGTAACAACATGAAGGCATACGTTCTTGCAACGTTGCTATCAATGAAATACAAAGTCACCAAATGAAGGCAAACACTTCTATGAGAACGTCAGCGTGAAGTTTGATGTCAGAACTCAAAGATCAAGGAAACTGAGCTGCAAAACAAAAACAAGCAACAACGAAAAAAAAAAAAGGTCAGAAGAAAATCTCATTGCATGTCTAAACGAAGGACAAAAGAAAAAGAAAAAAAAAATGTCAAAAGAAAATCTCATTGCATGTCTAAACAAAGGACAAAAGAAAAAAAAATCTTAAAAGCTAGAGAAGAAGACTAAAGGCTAAGAATGCCCAAATGAACGAAGCCAATCTCACATCTTATATAGAGAATTTTTGCTAAACTAGCAGACAAAAAAAAAAGGGGAGAAGTAGCAAAGTTCAACAAGCAAGGCTTCTCTTCCAAATTTTCAAATCCTCTGACAGGATGCCATAAAAATCTTCGGAGGACTTCAAACAAATAAGGAGGAGTCCAACAATGCTTGCTTCTTTTCCAAATTTTCAAGTTCTCTGACAAAGATGACCCAAAGAATCAACATTCAGCGGCCACTAGAATTTCTACATCCTATCAGGGCGGCCACCAGAATTTCTGCATCCTGTCAGGGCGGCCACCACAAATTAGACCAAAAAAAAAAAAAAAAAAAGCCATAAGTCCAACAAAGATCCACGACTTTCTCGTCCAAATTTGTGAAAATCCAGACCTTATTTCACAAAATTGATACCACCATTAGAGCTATCGGCCTTCGATCTACAAAACCTGAAATTTTTAGGTTCAAATGATCAACCACGCGCCACCACGCACCGCCACAAGCTCGCGATGACCACCGGTTTAGTCCATCAAAACTGTGCAAATCTGTGCACAATTTCACAAAACCGACCATATAGGGGTCTTCTACGGCCTTATAACTACAAGATGTAGAAATTTCAAGCCCAAACGATAAGCCACGTGCCGCCACTCGCCGCCAGAAGCTCCGACGAAGGAACACGTGCTCCCACGTGCCACCATCATCTTCCACGCGCCTACACGCGTCGGATCTTCATCTCCACACGCCACACGCGCCAGATCATCTTCTCACACGCGCCACACGCTCCACACGCGCCACACGTGCCAGGTCAATCCAATGATGTCACGGATGACGTCATCCTCCCCGACCCGGTTCGACCCGACCCGGATCCGGACCGCTTGAAAAAAAAAAAAAAAAAAACTTTGGTAAATTAAGACTTTAACTTTGACTTTGACCAAAAAGTCAAAATTTTCAAAACGGACCTGTCCCACTCAATTTTTCGCATAATTTCCAATTTTGGGGTCTGTTTCTTCAACTGAGGCTTGAAAATTGTACAACAGTCCAATTTCTAAAAAATTGACTTTTGCACAAATTTTGACCAAAAGTCAAAATTTTTAAGATTGACCTGTCTTTCTCAATTTTTCGCGTACTTTCCAATTTTGGGGTCAATTTATTCATTTGAGAATCCAAAATTGCTCAAAATAGTGTGATTCTACAACTATGGGCTTTGATGCAAACTTTGACCGAAGATCAAGATATTCAAGCAAAACTTGTCCTATCAGGTTTTCGCAAAGATTTTGATTTTGAAATCTAGGTATTTGTTTTGGACTTAGAGACTACATCCGCTTCTCCAAAGTACTAGCGGTGTCCAAAATTTAAGCTCTCAAGATCATAATTTGAAATCCATCCATTTGGTCTGGATTCCCTCAAAATTATCCTCCAGACTTGATCAAGGCTCCCCTTTCAAAAACAGACGAACTCTCACAAGTATGTCTCAAAATTGAAATTACATTGGGTCACTACTTCAACCTATTATTTTCGTCAGTGCCTACCAGTCTCCAACCTAACATTCTCATTCGGCGCCTACCGTTCCCATCCACCGTTCTCACCAAAAAGTCTTGTTCGCCATTCTTAACTACCCAACTACCATTCTTCATCTCTTCGCTATAAATAGGAGGGCCGGATCCGCTAAATCCATAAAGAAAAAAAAAACACATACACTGAGTCATGAAATGAAGATTTGCTTCTTTCAAATTTTCAAATCCTCCTTCTCACAGCCAGTTCTCACTATAGCCTCGTCATTCTCAATACCTAGCAACCAAGATCGCTTCATAATCAGTTTGAAATCAACCCCTTCATGGTTCGGTAGTAACCCTTCTCACAACATCATCAATGTTTTAGGATTCAAACAAATTTTGTTTCCTCACATAATGACCACGTTTGTTCATAGAGTTATTCATAACAAGGTCAGCATCGACCTTCCATGCCTCCGTGGAATTGGTTGGCCAGGAAATCCAAGTCCAGCAGAGACACCTGTTCCTAAAAACAGGGCTTCCGTAGTCTCTCTTCAACTGTTTGGTCTCCCATTAGAAACAGTGGTTCGGAACAAACAGCAGCTTGGCTGGTTTTTAAAACCAGGATCACAAGTTAGCTCCATCTTTCATTTGTTGTGCTTTCCCAACAAAGTTGCATCAGGTGAAGATGGTAAAAAGTGTTGGGGTATCCTACAAATTGTCTCCCATCCAACACTTGTGATGACCTCCAAGGTACCAACTCATCAGAAATTAGCCTTTGGTGTCGGTGAATGGTCACCAAAGCCTCATTCCATGTTTCCACCAGCATGGGGTCCAAAGGTCATCATTGCTGGTACCACAAAACACACTTTCTGGAATTACTCCAACTTAAGATCAGCTTGAAGAATTTCAGAAAATACACTTCTGAAATTACTTCAACTTAATGTCCGTCAGTATGGTCTAGTCACACATGCACATTCAATGGCTTGCCGTCGGACCTCATTCAGCATGCAGCCAGTCCCACATCTGAAGGTGTACTTCCCAAAGACATCTACGCCAGAGAGTCCCAACATGCGGGGTCAGGGCCATGGTGTCGTATGTCTCACCTATCCACTTTGCTTCATCACCATCTTTTTCACCATCAACAACAACATGCCCAGAATCCCTTCTGAAATTACCTCAACTTAACCAGAGTGATGCGATGACACAAGCACATTCAACCACACTCCCACATGTTCTCTCTGTAATCTGAAGTATACCCTTCAGATATAACTTCACCAGAAGTCCTTAAAAATAAGAGGCTAGCTCCAGAGCTCTGCATGCTGTACCCACCCAACATTCTCACCTCTTCTCCATCTTCAACACCCTGTGATCGCCACCAACGATCCAAAATACTCTTCTGAAATTACTTTGACTTAACCTCTTCTGAGAAAGCTCGGCCACACGAGCACATTCAAATACTGGCAAACCCCTTCTCGGTCTCATCAAAGCCTTTCATATGGGTGGGTCTACTCTTCTGCAGTTACTTCATCCTGATAAAAGCTCCACCACCTTCAACTATTTCACTAGAAGAGTCGAGTATAAAAAAAATTTAAAAAAAATCCATTTTCTTTCAAGACTCATTCATTCACCACACTCCAAAACTATGTGCATGAACGAGTCTCGAGGGGGCATTTGTAGAAAGGGAAAATTCCCGACCTATCACAAGCTAACACATCATATTACCAAGTCCACAAAATACAACCAATTACAAAACACCACGTACTGCTGCTAGGTTTTGCCATCACTATTCAGATTCCAATAGAAATTTGCCAAGTGTCATTGAAATAATGGCATGAAACTGCATCAGCATGCGTAAGCGATGACATAAGCAGCCCTGCACGTGTAAGCAATGACACAAGCAATCCAGCACGTGTAAGCGATGACATAAGCGGACCAATCAAGCTGTGACAAGTGTCACCAATCAGACTCCGCCACGTGTCGCTCACCTACCCCTAAACTCCTATAAATAGAAGCCTTCCTAAGACATTTAAGGGGACACAGGACAGAGAAAAGGAAGAAGATATCTTGAGTTCAGAAATCCAAAAGCTCTGCCGGAATCAAACTCCAAAGCCTTCAAGAATTTCAAGAACTTCAACCTCGAATACAGATAACATTCGAAGCAAAATCATCCAAACTACTCGTCTAGATCTCAAAGTTCACTGGAATCAAGCTCAAAAGCCTCTAGAAACCTCAACAAACCATAAATCAACGAAGCTCTACGGAATCAAGCCTCTAAAGCACCGAAGAATTTCCACCACAAACCTTCAAACATGAAGAACACATGAAGAACACGAAGAACAAAGGATTTCTAACAAGCTCATAGCTAGAGATTCATTGTAATTCCATTTCAAAGATCTTCGATCTATTCATCAGCTAAATTGAAGAATATCTTATGTTCAAATCAAAATCACATTACCACAATTCCAATCAATAAATCTTTCAAGGAGATCGAATCAGAGGATCACTCTTTTGTAATTAGAGAGAATCGTACCACATATTTATCAATACAAATTCGTATTTGTGAAATTATTTTACTTGTTTGATTTATTTTGAACTAAGAAATTTAGTCGTCTACATTAGCATTTGCCTCTGTGAATTGGTAGATTTATGTTTTGACTATTTCAAGTTCAGGCTTATAATAGTTTGGATTTCTTAGCTTTTTTTGAACTTTAGTTTAGTTATATCAGTTTTAGCAGAAAAAATACTTCATTTTTTGTAATAAAAAGGTTGTGTTCCTAAACAATGCTATTTTATGCATAACTGTTAAAACCTAAAGAAATGCACTATGATCAATCTATTTCCAAGCAAAAAGCCACAAAAAAAAAAAAAAACTATTGAGGTTTTAAACCAATCATATTTATTTTCTCTATTCTCTCCACACAAAAAAACATTTATTTTTTTGACAATTTCCGACCAAACATAAGTCAGTGGTTCACTTATCCCTTATCTTATAACTCTAACATGTAAGATAGCCAAATTATCTTTATGAGAAGTCTTAAAAAATGAGAGAGAGAGGGTCGGGGGGGGGGGGGGGAGATACCATTAATATATAAAGAAGATAGATAAACCAGAGTTCTAGCCAGGATATGAAATACCTATGTACTATCCCATCATAAGTGAATTAATTAAAAATATATAAAAGAAAATAAGTATGTGCAAAAAGGTAAAATCAAGAGATAAATTTTTCTGGTGCCACAATTGCAACAAAAAGGCATGCTTCCCAATCCCAAGGCACACAAAATAAAAATGTTTACTTTTTATATTAAAATACACAACAACTAATATGATATTAACCTTATATATGTCATTTCTTTCATCAGGTATAGAATACAATTAAAGGTTAAAGATAGCTCAAGAATTGCCACATTCATTTTATTTGATTCAGAAGCAGAAAAATTACTCAACGTATCAGCCAAAGACCTACCTGTGCAAATAGAAAATCTGAAAGGAAAACAATTTGTTTTCCAAATACAACTAAATGACTATAATCTCAAGTATGGATAGGAATTCTACACCATCAAGAAACTTTTTGACTCTTTTGAAGAAACTGACAAAGCAATTCAGCTTGATCAAATGACAAAAGTAAGTATTCTTTAATTTAGAAAAATTACAAATATGATATTTAAGATGTATATGATGTAATACAATCCTCAACCTATTCTATTGCTAGGCTTACATCAGTGATACTTCAAATGAATGTAGCAACAACTTATCAACTGAAGAAGATGGTGATTGTACAAAATTTCAAAAAGTTGATGTTCAAAGCTATGTGCAACTCACACCAACATCTGTACTCAAGGAAAACAAAAGGGTATATTTAGGGACTACTACAAAGCAACAAAGGAAGAAGATACAAAAAACACTTAAAGTTTCTCTTTCAATCTTAACATTTTCTATGCACAATTTCGTTTTAATGGATTTGTGATTTTAGTACTAAAGACGTACTGGAACAAAGGAATTTTTTTAGTTTTTATGCACAATTTGGTTTTAAATTGAAACAGATGAATTAAACTCTTATATTTAGTTATTGGCTAAACAAGCAACCAAATGATTCAGCGGTGTGTGTCATTTGGGAGTGGTGCAACACTGTCACACGAGCAAATGACTGAGCTATTTGTGTCATTTTTTTAATCTAGAAAAATGTATATTTTGTTTTTATTTGATGGCTATTACAATTTCTAGAAAAATTGGTAGTTTTCCTGTGCATCGCACGGGTTAGCGACTAGTTAAAATATAAAATCGAAGCTCTGCTAGCTCCACAATTTTCCACGTCAACAATACTTATATAAATAATAATAATAAATCTTTTTTTCCACCAAATAAAAATTTCAAACCCGATTCTTATTAAAACCCAACTACAAGCGGAACCTAAACGCAGAAATCAGCTGCAAACAAAAAACCCTACCCATACGCAGTTAATTTTTTCTTCCTACTCTCTCAACACTATCCCTCAAATGCAAACTCAGCCCTAACAAAACCCTCAATCAAACTCTCTCTATTTCAAACTCACTCCCATCTCCTTCTTCTTCTTTAACTTTCTCATTCAATGCAGCTCCCTCCTTCTTTTCTCAGCCACAACTCCTCTGGCTAATGTCAATTTTGATCCATGGTTATTTTGTTCTTGATTTTTTATCATCTGGGCATTGATTATTTTTTGGTCCCCTTTCTATGCATTTGATTTTCAGGAC
Source organism: Castanea sativa (assembly GCF_040712315.1). Taxonomy (NCBI): domain Eukaryota; kingdom Viridiplantae; phylum Streptophyta; class Magnoliopsida; order Fagales; family Fagaceae; genus Castanea; species Castanea sativa. The sequence goes on along the minus strand of NC_134021.1, from coordinate 14,741,351 downwards.
TGACTTGAAGAATTTGGATCCTTTTCCGTTTCTGATGTTGGACGATTTTTCAGGTATGAAGAATTCCAATTTGATCTTTTTTCAAGTTTCAATTTTATTTTATTGATATGGGTTAAAATTCATATTGAAATTGGTTTAAATAGAATAGAGCCTCATAGTTATGTTTTAATTATATGTCTTCAATTAGGTTTTCTATTGATTTAGGGATTTCAAATTCTACAGGTTTTGTAAGAAAATATTGTAAATATTGATGGGTTTCATAGTGGAGATAGTATCGATTTCATGGTTTTTTTTCTGTGTTTTTGAAAGGCCTAAGAGTCGGCCTGATGATTAATTTATTTTGGCTGAAAAATTAATTCATATTGATGTAGATTGTGGTTTCAGAATTTTCAGTGATATGTATAAGCTGTGTGTTGCAGAGAGTCATGGGGTTTAATAATAATTTTAGGCACATTTAATTTGATGCTATAAGTTATCGGGTTTTGTTTTAGAAAATCTTCTATTTTGAAGGACTCTTATTGAGTGGGTGCAGGTTGTGACCTTAGATTCTTCATTGAGTTTTCATGGATTCACAGATATCATAAGTTAGATTTTAGGAGTTAACATTTTGAATTTGTATTTTTGGATTTATTCTTCCATAAGCTAAAACCATTTTCCTTTTTTTTTCAATGAATTTTTAAGCCTATATATATAAAATAAAAAATAAAAAAAAAGCAAGGAACTATGTAGGGCAGTATATATACTGATATATAGTTGCCTTGAACTCTTGATTGAAGCTTTTAGGTAACTGCTAGGCTCCCTTTGATTTAATTGAAGTCGTGATTATTTATTTGATATTTGGTTTTTCAAATGGGAGTTTTTTAATTTTTTGTTGGTTTCTGTTTTTTGCTTAAATATCATGCTTGGTGTGAGCAGAGTGTTCTTACTGTCTCCACTATTACTGTCAATTCTTTCATCACACACACACACATATTTATATATTATTTTTTCACCAGGAAATTGATATTTATATCCTAAGGACTTAGTTGGGATTTATGTATTCTTTTTCAATCTGATTAGTGGTTCCATGTTTCATAGTCTAATTTGTTTTCCTCATATCCTCTATTGTTTAGGCTGTTTCTGCACAAGCATTGCAGGGGAACCACTATGGAATGCGGTTCAATGGTCGCCCATTCAGCACTAAAAATGGTTTGCTTTGTTCTCTCCAATCATATTTAAGATTCATGTATAAATTCAGATATCTTTTAAAGTTTTATCTAGGAGAATTGTATCAATGATGAGTTCAACGCTAAGTGTGTAAATTACATGATATGTCATGTGTGTAGTTAGTGAGAATATTATTCCCTTGGGAAATTTTAGATATTGATGTGAAAGGCATCTTAGCAATTGTGTCTCTATTTAATGCTTCTTTTATTTGCTTATCCCACTTTGAAGACCATTTTAAAAATAAAAAAATTATTAGTTTATTACATGCTATGTGTTGGTTTTAAAACTAATGCTTGACAGGTAGTTTTACGTTATTATTACCTAAACTTTTGATGATGGATGTGTCTATTTCAACAAACAATTTCTAATGGATAACAAAGTATACTTGGATTAGCAACCTATATACATCTCTTTATATTTTTGTGATCGGTGACATTGAGTAACAACCATATCTCAATATCAATTATATACCGTTTCGTTTTAAGTCGTCTTTCTTTGTAGTTGGATTGTCATCTCTTTTACCTCACTGAATGTAGATGTTGCAGGTTCTTTCTATTGTCATGATCCAAGGGGAAATGGTGTTTATTATCGGAAAGAGTCCAAACTGAAGTGTTAATTATAGGAGAGAGTCCCTTTTTTTGTATACTAAGCTGTATTCAAATCAAATTCAATAAATTGATTGATATGCTTTTTTATTGCTATTTTAAGTAAAAGAAAGACGAAACATAATGGAAAACTTTCATTTGTTATATATTTTTGTTCTTTTACCATTTTTGCAATAGTTAATATTGTTCATTTTTCCTTTAATCAAATGGGATTCCAGTTTTTGAGTATGTTGAGTTATATTATGAGTAGAAAGCCTGCCTATTCACTTTAAAGTGAGTTTTTAAGCAAAGAAATTATATATTATTTTTCTCAAATTATTCTGTGTATTGCACGGGTTAGCGACTATGTACAATCAAAGTGGAAGGGAAAAATAGTTGTTAACATCTACTTACACAATAATTTTCCCATGCATTGCACGGGTTAGCGACTAATTATTATTATTATTATTATTATTATTATTATTATTATACTTTAGTTCCTCTTAACTTGAAATATATATGGATGTTTATTTGAAGCTTTTATTTATTATTTTTTATTTTTTATACTCCAGCTCATCTCTTAACTTGAAATTATTATTATTATTATTATTATTATTATTGTTGTTGTTGTTGTTGTTGTTGTTGTTGTTGTTGTTGTTGTTGTTGTTATTATTATTATTATTATTATTATTTTGTTTATACTTAAGTTTTATCTTACCTTGAAATATAGATGTTTATTTGAAGTTTTTTTATTATTATTATTATTATTATTATTATTATTATTATTATTATTATAAACTCCAGCTCATCTCTTAACTTGAAACCTTATGTCTATCCCTAACGTTTTAGGCATGACTTCTATTAGTTTTGCCGACTCCGACCTTCTAAAGTAAAGCGATAACTAGCTAGCACAAGGAATCAAATCGTATCACATTTTTTGTCTGCTGCTTTGAGTTAAGTGACTTCTTTTGTTTGCCACCTTACCATTTTCAGTTTGCTTTTCATATATCTTTCGAAAAGCAACTGAACTTCTTTTTTTGTGCAACATGCATGTAGAGAATACAGATAGACTGACCAAAAAGTTGGCTTGAAGTATACGTAGAAAGTGAAAGATTGCCTAATTAGGAACAATGAACTTCTCGAACACACGACAAGATCCACCTGATTGAACTATTATTAATTAAGTTCTGAACCACCAAGTACATCCTGTATGATTGATTTCATGAGCTTCGATAAATTGGTAAATATCAACCATATCATAACAAAATGTAGGTAATAATATTTAGAGGTTCCAGAAGAAATAAACATCATCAACACCCACAGACAAAAAAGTATGGCATCATTGCGCCGTTTTTTGTGACTTTTGTTCAACGCCATACTAAAAGGAAATTTCGCCGAAATAGCAGCAGTGCAAGGTTGTCAAAATCGGAATCTTATATACCATCATGAGAGGTAGGTGGGATCGTAGATCGTAAGATCTTACATTATTTATATATATATATATATATACATTGGTATGTTAAATAATTACATAAATTATACATTCATTTATATAATTACCATATATCACTTTATTCATTTTTAAGCATTATTTAAAGAAGCCAAAAATCTCAAAATGTGACACTCTATTGGGATATCTTTTATTTGGGTTCAACTGACACTCTCTACATTAGAGTGGAAAAACTTCGTCTATTAAGATTTTATTTTTCATTTGGGTCCAACTGAACCGTCTGTCAAGTTAAAGAAGATTAAAAGAAACTAAAGTTTTTTAGGATATTCAGAATCATACAATCCTACCGATCCTAAATGATCGCTAAGATCCTTGAAAGATTCGGAACGTTTTGAATAGGTGGAATCGTAAAATCGTAGGATCGTAAGATCCAGATCGAAATTTTGACAACTATGGCCTCGTACCTTTTCCTACACTACAGAAAAATGATTGACTTCAAATTTAAAAGGACTAAAATAATTTTTTTGAATAAAATTAAATGGGGCTATTTATATTTTTGCCCAATTTGATTGTAATACAGGATTATGACCGAGTTACATATCTAGCTAAGTACAACTTTTCATTCATTTTAAAAATCATCGTTGCACAAAAATTTTCATTTTTCTTAACCCATAAATCAAATATTGTTTCAACCATATTTACTATTCAATTTATAAATTCATAAACTCAAGTTAAAATGCAAAAAATCTTAAAATTTAAATATTTTATAAATAAACAATCTATGATCATCTTAAAATTTTATAATCCAAATATATGCATTTTTTTCATAATATTCATTCAATAAAAAACCATTAAATAGCATAACATTTTAAAAAATTACCTAAGGTATGTAATTTTATGTAAATATAAGAAAAAGCTTATGTTCCCGTTAGAGAGCGGACACATGTCCAACACGTGTCTAATGTTAAACACGTTCCTATATCTTAACGTATGTCGTGGACTAATGCAGACGTAAATATTCACCACAAAATCTTGCAAAAAAGATACTTTGCATGTCCGTTTGTCAGTTATGGAGGTTAAATGATATAGGACAATAATCCGTGCAGATTTCCGGATATGTATGAAAAGAAAGACGAAGCTTCGTGGAAGCTCAGTAAAGATGTGTTCAAATATTTTGAACGTGGATGCTCAGGCTTGATGTTAATCTAGATTGGGATGGGACTAAAATGTATCGAAGTGGGCTTTTTGGACTGAAGCAATAATGTGATATGAAGCAGCTATTATTGGACTCAGCATGTGGTTATCACTCTCTCATCATAGACCCACCCAAATTGGCAGATTCTCTTAATGAAAGAGAAAACAAATGCTATGATTTCTTTTGCCAACACAAATTTTTGACCCCATCTCACATGCCTTGATGACTCATATATGGCAGAGTCAAAATGATTTACACCCACCAAATATTATTTCCCAACAGAAATATCATTGACCTAACAAGATGAATACCAACAAAATTGCACCGAGCATGTTTCATCAACTAGCATTTGCCACTAGGTGGACTGAATCCAATTCAAATACGAAACCAAAGAGTAACTGATGATGAAATGATATAGGTAAAAAACTGAAAAAAAAAATCTAAAAATCAAAAATTTGGCCAACAGATCGATAAATATGAACATGTTTTTTTGGTTAAAAATTTTGAGAAAAAATTAGCTAGCTAGACTAAGTTTTTAAGAACTTAGGAATTTAAAAATGTAGTGCAATACTCAGTATACAAAATTCTTACTTTTACAAAGTTTAAGAGAGATTATGGTAAATAATCTTATCTCTAAGTTGATTTAGAAATAAGATGTCATGGTAGATAGTCTTACTTAGAGCATTCTCATCAAACATGTCAAAAAAGCATTTAGCATCTTAAAATGCTACTTTATTTATTTTCACACTCCACTTTATAATATACTCAATATCAAATGTTTTATTTTTTTTACCATTTCATTAAAATATTATTTATTTTAATCAAGTGAGAGAGAGAAAGCAGTGGAGAGAGGCACAACACAAGAGAGAGTGAGAGAGGAAAAAAAAAACTCTAGCAACTTGCTACAATGGAGTGTCACTATAGTAGAGTGTCAAAGATAACACTCCACAAAAATTTTAAGAATAGCATGATTGATGTGGATGAAATTTTAAAGAGATGAGAGCTAAAATTATGATTTAGTATTTTTCATACCTTTAACATGAATGCTCTAATGTTTTAAAAATACTAATTTTAGAATAAGGGTTTTTCTTTTTTGGCTTAAAACAATAGGATGGGAGGAATTAAACACAAGTTCTACTATAGTGAAAAACCAAACAGTGTCACTAAATTGTAAAGCTCTGGATCTTAACAAGAGATAAGGATACTAACATTATATAAGCATATTTGATTACTTTGAAAGCCTAATATGAAGTACACGAATTGCCTCTATCTCTACTTAAAATTCAAAGTAAAACAACAAGGGGGGTAGCCAATCATTGAAATATACATGGTAAACCTGTAGCATACCTTTTAGAGAATTGAGGAGCCTGAGATCCATGCATGGTAATAAACTAGCTAGCACATAGCTATAAGCCTATAACAACATAATTTTTGAAATTCTTGGGGTTGATTTACAAATTCAACAATGTGGAAACACAGATACACAAACAAAGTCTTATACCTAACTAAACAGACTCCAAAAACATTGGGTGGGGTTGCGTGTATGAAATACATACATACATACATATATATATATATGTGTGTGTGTGGTTGCTTTCATGGAAATTTAAAGTAATATATAACACAAAAACACATCCAATACCTACCATAGTTGTAAGCACCAACCTTCAGAAACTAATCAACTTTGTGTTGCAGAAATTCATATCCACAAAGCAATTTGGAGTGGCAATTTATATACACTCAAAATGCTTTTGCTTCATCTACTTTTTACTGTGCCGAGAAACTTCTTTCTACCTTCCTTACTTGGCACTTAGTAGCTTTAAAACAGTCATTTGCAAGGGAAAAACAATGATGCTAATCTTCTAAGCAAAACTAGGTAATTAATTAATTCCTCTTACACACTAACACGTGTCCTTGTTCCTTTTATACAACATTGCATTGCATGGAATTCTTGTCCTTATCAATGTTTTCATTAGTCATGCTTTCGAGCATTTTAGGATAAGAAAGAATCATAAGATTTTTGCCACCGTAACCGTCTTAACTTTGCACAGTTGTACGGGGTTGAGAAGTTTCCACGAAGCTTCCTAGTACGGTGAGTTGTACCGTACATACCCTTCAACTATATTTTAGTGTCAATTAAATTAATTAATGCAAAACTTGCTCAAATTTCTATCACTGTCAAATGATCAATTTAGGCATCACAGATTCACACAATAACAAAAGTGACATTAACATACAAACAATACGTACGATACGTAAAACAGCAAAATAGATCTAAAAGATTATGAAAACTCATTGATACCACATGATTTTTTGTGTACAAAATTAAATACCCTGTCAACTTCAGAACTTGGAGAGTTGGCTAACATAAATGGAATAGTTTTTTGTGTGATTCACCAAATTTTCTTGGTTCATTAATTACAAAACGAAGCATATATTCGGTTGTCACAATCTTCTCATTTGGAGAATAATATTAATTACTTCACTTGGTGAAACCTAGTATCTGCCTTTTTACAGTTTCTGGCTTTGTGTTCATTAATGCGGCTATAGGTGTTTTTTGTTTACAGAAAAGCTCGTTTAATACTTATGTTTAAATAATTTTTTTTTTTTTTTTTTTAAATACGTGCAGATGGATAAGTACGGAAAAATGTATGTAATAATTTTTAAAAACTAAAATATATGTTCAAAATCATCTACCAAATAAGGCCTTAAATGTTTGAAAAATTATTCTGTAAAGCTGTGTACTACCTTTTTTAATTACATAAATATGAATTTTATTTTATGTACGTGAATCACAAATAAATTTTTGTAAAATTTTTCAAGAAAAAAAGAAGAAGAATAAGAATTTTTGACAGTCAAAACTCATAGTTTCAAATTCAATTATTTGAGCTTTTTAACTGTTGATTTTGATTGACAGTCTTGTTGAAATTAAAGAGTTTGACTAGTCCGTACTCAAATTTTCCATCACCTGAAAATAATATTTTATGGTTGTTTTACAGCTGACTTTGCTTTTTTCATCGCATACTGTAATCCCCTTCTTTGTATTAATTTGGAAAACCACCCTATTTTACAAAAAATAACTCACTTTCATTTTATTAAATAGTTTGGAACTTCGTTAAAATGTATATTTGGAAGATATTATCTCTAATAGGAAAATATCTAATAAGTACCTTATATATACCTACCGATAAAATTTAAAAATATTAGGCTGAAAAATATGTGTTTATATTATAATGATTGCAGAATACTGAATACAATTGGTTTTCCTTTTAAATTTTCTTTTTGTTCTCTCTAGTCTAAACTTGAAAATTTAATCTTTATTATTGTTGTATAAAGATTAAATAAATTTTATTAATAAGGATCATCACTATCTTTTAATAAATTTTCTCTTTTTCCAATTAACTACAATAATTAAAAAAAAAAATCATGAATAGAAGGTCCAAGAGGATATTCTTACGGACAGTAATAATTAGTACAGTTGTCAAATGTCCAGGTACAAATGCCATTATTATGTGGAACCTAATTAGGAAATTTTTTACATAAAAACAAGCATGTAACATAATCTTGCCGTTTGAATATTGAAGCCACACTATCTCAAACATCGTGTAGCACCAAATATTAAGATTATTTCTGACTTGTTAAACCAAAAACAATCTACTAATTTCATACTTACTTAAAGAGACTATTACACATAGGAAACTCCGTCAATTTTTAAGATTTTTTATATTTTATTTTTATGAAAAAAAATTGTATCAGTAAAACCAGGAAAAAAGAAATTTGCAATGTTCTATTTCTTTCTTTCCCTTTCAAACATCTAATCAAAAGAGAAATAAATACTTAGGGTCTGTTTGACACCTTAGTTTTAACACACTTTCACTTATTTTAAACAACATTACACACTTTTTTACTCACACGTATATCAAAAACACCCGAACAACATAACTCAAACTACTCTCTCAAACACTCCCTTAATTTCATTCTATACTTTTATTCATTTCCATTTCTTTATTTTCTTTTATCTAATTCTAATCTATTCCATTCATTTTCCCTAAAATGGTATGTGAAGCAGCTAGCTAAGAAACTTCGAGGAAGGTGCATCCCAAACCTTCTATATAAAGCTTAGTCCTCACCTATTTATAACAGTAGCTTTCTCTCATAACACATATAGACATAGGAACATAGAAGTATACTTAGAAAATCGAATTCTTGTTAGCTATAGTTCACTATTTCAGTCGTGTCACAGAAATGGCTTCAAACTCTCACCAAGAACCATGGCTTTTGGAAAATGGAAACATCAAAACCTTGAGCAAGGAGATGAGGCATGGTCGTACCCACCACAACATGTCATCCTCATCTCTCCGCAAAAAGTCCGACCTCAAACTTGTCTCAAAAGTTCCCATAACTTGCCTTAGACAATTGTTGGCAAATCTTCAAGAGGTTATTCTGGGAACTAAGCTTTCTGTGCTATTTCCAGCCATCCCACTAGCCATTGCAGCTGAGATTTATGGTTTTGGAAGAGTAAGTTCTTGTTATAATTCTTAACTTACTATGGTTTTCTATGTAACAGTGAAAACTTACAGGAACTGAAGGAACTATGATATGTTTTAAATCAAAGTGGTTTCATTGAAAATTATCGATTATATATCCCACCATCATTTTATGTCTACAAAACAAAATACATGTTCTTTCAATATTAATAATTGTAGGGATGATAAAAATTTTCCACCCCACTCAATTAATGGCAGAGAGAGGGGGGAACTGAGGTCTCGTTGCTTTCAATTTCATCCCCTCCCCCTTTATTTAATTAATAATAATTTTTTAAATTATGTTCAAATTTATATATATATATATATATATAAACGCTTATTTAAAGCACTAGTGGCTCATATTAATTTTTTTAATATGTCATAGATAATTCATTAATTTTAAAAGTATTTAAAGCATATATTTATAAATATATATATATAAGTAATCTGTTTTGTATTTTTTTTCCCCGACAAACAAATTTTTTTAATTGAATTAGGGATATAGGAATGTTTTCTTTTTTTCATTAGAAGAAAATATACTAAAAACTTTATATCCCAAAACAAGCAACAACAAAAAATCATTTACTTTATGTCACTACTATGTTTCTCTTAAAGCATCCACAGCGCATAGGGGATATTGCAAATGTAATCCAAATTTGCAATTTAAGCCCAAATACCTCACTCCATTGGTTATGGTAAAACCCAACAATTGCAAAAAAATTTGCAATTCAGCTAAAGTGTCATTCTAAATGTAGAATGCACTGTAGCTTAATGGTAAAGGTCAATAATATTATTTAATTCTCTCTCTCCTCCTTTTTATTAAAAAATTCCTATACTTTCTCTCTCCTCTCTTTCTCTCTTTCGTTATTTCTCTGCTCGCTTCCTTCTCTCTTCAGTCTTCAGACCCAAAACCCATAGCCATCACACTATGGCGAGCCACCACACCTTGGTAGATCGGCATGGCTGACAATGGCGACGTGGCTTGGTCTCTCTCTGGTTGACGGCGACAACATGGATTGGTGTGGGTTTGGGTTGATTGTGTTAGATTTTTGGAATGGGTTTTGGAGTGGCGATTGGGTGATTGAACGAAATCAGGGTGTGTTCGCCTTGAGTCTAAGTTTGCCGGCTTAAATCTGGGATTTGCTCACTGTGGGTTTACTGCCATGGGTTTGGGTTTTGCTTGCCATGGGTTGGGATTTGCTCACCGTGGGTCTGTTTTTTTTTTTTTTTTTTTGGTGGTGGGTTTTACTCATAGTCATGCTCTTCAGTGGTGGTGGTGATGGGCAATGGGTTAGGGTTAGGTTTGTGCTCACGGTGGTTGTTGGGTATGTGATATGGGTTGGTTTCAAGTTCGACGGATCACGGTGGATCGAGGTGTGGTTGAGGTGTCACGAGTGTGGGTCACGGTGGATCATGGTGTGGTTGAGGTGTGGGTCACGGTGGTTGTGGGTTGTGTCGTTTTGGTGGTGCTGGGTGGCGGTGGGTTGCTGCGTTTTTTTTTTTTTTTATGGTGTTGATGATCAAAGAGGGTGGTGTTGATGGTGTGGGTTTTTTTTTTTTTGGTGTTGACGGTAGATTATGGGTCGATGGTGGTGATGGTGGTGGTGTCAGGTATGTGTAATGCAATTGTGGTGCTGATTGTGGTTCCTGAACAAAAAGAAAGAGAAAGAAAGAATAAATAATGTGGTGTATGATGGTAATGCTGATGGTGTGATATATTATTTTATTGTGAAGATATATTATTTTAATGAGTAAAATAGAAAAATAAAAATTTTGATGTTGAGGTATTATAAAATGGTATGGTATAATTGATAAAGTAGATTTTTGGGATGGTAAGATAGGATAGAATTAGAAAAATGAATGTGGATGCTCTTATGTTGTATTGTATATGTTAGGCATATAAAAGCAACATTCATTATTTAATTTTATCATAAATTGATTGACATTGATATTGATATTTTTAGATGTTTGGCCTACTGTTAAAAAACATTTCTTGCTTTGCCTTGGCCCGCTTGACTAGTCTTACCTCGCATGGGTTTCTTTCACCCCATGTGTATCCTATTTATAATTTATCTTCTATAATATTTTATTACCATTACACAAGACACTTGGTTTCTCTTTTCAATTATATCTTTATTTTATTAATGTTGAAGTCACCTCATTAAGGGTAACAAAATACTTTCAAGTTTCAACACGCCTTGTGTGAGTTTTCCCCTTCTTGAAAAAAAGGTGACGGGGTAAGGACGAATGCTTCAAATCTAAATCTAACTTTTCCCATTGTGATCCGTAATTGGTATAGAATGTGAATTTTAGCTTAATGGGTAAAATTTTTTATCCTCAAATAAGAGATTGATCTAGGTTTGAATTCAACGTACAAGCCCTACACAGAAAAGAACTATGCAAAAAAAAAAATTGGTTAATCTTTTGGTACAATAATAAAAAATAATTATTACAAAGCAAAAACTATATAAGTTCAAATCCATCTATATAATAATAATAATAATGCTGATGATTGGTATGAAATAATTCTAGTATTTTTTATTCTTGGGTGATGGGGCTGAGTAGTATTTTTTACTCAGCCTGAAAACAGCTCAACAGGCTCTGGAGACAATTACTTTCTTATTCATTTTCTATATTCTTATAATGATGACCGTTCTGATTTTATTGCAAGCAGCCATGGGTATTCGCATTGAGCTTACTTGGCCTCACTCCACTTGCTGAACGTGTCAGCTTCCTGACAGAGTAAGGCAGAATAATCAAATTTTATATAGCTGTCTATCAATCTATTATTCATTGTTCATCGTCTATAATATATATATACACACACACACGAGCAATTTGGTATGTATCTGGGATCAATACTAATTTTCGTTTTCCCTATTTTGCAATCAGACAAATTGCTTGCTACACCGGTCCTACAGGTATGAGCGTAAAATATAGTTCTTTTTAATATATACATTTATACACATGACAATAGGCTACAATAAAATGTTATATAATTCTGGTTCCTCGTGAATTTGTTTAAATGTAACCAAAACTTTTCCAGTTTTCCCAATCATATTCGAGCAGTGTTCAAGCTTTAATTTGGTTCTTTTATAGAACAAAGTTTAAGGCAGAAATTAACTATTGGTGCAGCACATTCTGAGAGTCAGAAAACCATAAATACATTGAAAGAGATGGTTATTTTTTTTCGAAAGGGTCAAAAAACCTAAATTACTGTTGGCTTGGTTTTGATGGTTTTCCAAAGACCAAACCGGATTCGATCATTTCGATGCTCATAGCTTCACGCGTCTGCACTAATACTACTGTCCAAATATATAATTTGTTAAATTTTACTGAAAAAGTCTGTGTAACTCCTGGAAGCAAAACGTTGTAAACCTCATTTAACCTCGCTGTTATGCATGGTTGAGATATCACTATCGAGTCCGCGGACACTTCATGGTTCTGTCTTGTCCTTTGTCCTTTGTACATAAGTAATAGCAAAATTTTCAGTGAAGATTCTACCTACATATGTCAGCATCAAACTTAGCATGCGTTTGAATTGCGTTCACATCTCTATGTCTGCAATTTTTTTTGTGAAGAAGCGTGTTTTTGTGGCTTTATGTCACAGTGGATCTCGTGTACTGTTCACGAACCAACATTCAACAAATCTCTTTTTTCAGTAACTTTTTCATTGAAAATAGGTCTCACAGTATTATTTACACATTTAAAAATTATTTCACTACAATGTTTTCAGTTTTCAACAAAATAAGCAGTATCTAAACAAACTCTTATAGAGCTACAATTCCTAATTAGGTGTAGTATATATCTAAGGTTTTCAACTAATTTCAAGAATAAATCAAAGTGGGATTATTATCTATATTTCATTTACATTTATCAATTTTATTACCTCCAATTAAATTTAAGTTAGTGATTGCAATTTGCATTGATTTCAAAATTGTATTGGTTGAAATTAATTTTTTTTTAGAAAAAAAAAAACATCATCATTGAATCAAATGGCATATTCTCTCATTAATTATTAAGGGTGGACTAAAGGGACACTTGCACATCAATATTCAATATTAAGAAGTTCACAATTCCAAATATTTAAGTTATTAAGTAGTTTATTATGTGATTTTGCAGTGGGAGGGCTTCTAAATGCAACATGTGGGAATGCTACGGAGCTTATTATTGCAATATTTGCTCTAAGCGAACATAAAATAGCCCTAGTCAAGTACTCTCTCTTGGGCTCCATTCTTTCCAACCTTCTTCTGGTTCTAGGGACATCTCTCTTCTGTGGTGGCATTGCCAACCTTAGAAGGGAACAAAAATATGACAGAGTGAGTTATTATTAAAAAAAAAAAAAAAAAACCTTTTCTAACATATATATGAGAAATTCTAAAATTATTGTCAATTTACTACCAATAAATATATGATTATTCTCTTATAATATATATATATATATATATGATGGATTTTGTTAATGTGTGCCCTTAGGGCACACAATAATAAATCACTTTTGGAAATATTTTCTCGGAAATTGAAAAAGTATTGACAGCTTTTTCAATTCTTGAAAAAATATTTTCAAAAATATAAAGCTTAATGTGTATATGATTAGCATCAATTTTTAACAATATAATAAATAAATATTTGTATTTTTTTGTGATTGATGATGACATATAGTAAAAAGTGTAAAATTATTGACATAGCTCATGTGTAAGTCCTCCAATTGGGTCAAGTTGATGGTGAATTGATGTTTGCTTGACCTTATGACATAACAGAGACAAGCTGATGTGAACTCACTCCTGTTGCTGCTAGCATTGTTGTGCCACTTGCTGCCTACTTTGTTTCGGCATTCTGGGGCCTTGCCTGAATTCACCGTAATACCAACAATCCAATTGTCAAGAGCCAGTAGCATTGTCATGCTTCTTGCATACACTGCCTACCTAGTCTTCCAATTGTGGACACACCGCCAATTATTTGAAGCTCAGGAGGTACATATAAAATATAATTTTCTCAATTTTAATAGTCTCTTGTGGCGGGGTTCAAGCAGTTCATAATCCAATGGTGCCGACATTTTTGTGGTATCTATATAATTGAAACCCCACGTCTCCCTTTACCCTATTTACCCCAACAAAAAAAAAAAAAACTCTTGCAATGAAATGTCTCATACTAATAAAAAGAAATAAGTCTAGTCATATGATATTTCTTTATATCATAATTAAAGAAAAAGATATCATTCTTGGTTTATTTCCCCATTAAAAAAAAAAAAAGTTCTCATTCTACTACATGGATTAGATTCTCTACAGTTCTTATGCTAACTCTAACTTGAATTCATAAAATCATGATTCATTCATTAGTGAATTAGTAGTTTATGTTTTGTTGCCTTATCAATATTTTAAAAACACACTTACCATTGTTTTTTTATCTAGCTATTTCAATAACTGATAACTTAAATTCTCTTAAATCAAAACATAATTACTTTGAAGGTAGCTTAAAAACATTTATAAAAAAACAACAATGTAACCGTTAGAAGTAAAGATAAAAACATTTAAGGTGCAAGTAGACTCCTTGCCCTAATGATTTATCATGTTGCAACTTGTATTACAAATTGATTTCTCTCTAGCAGGCTAAGGATATGCCTTAATAATAAAATTTTTTTAAAAAAAAAATTAGTGTTATTTTTTATTTTGAAAGGCTAAAGAATTCTTTGGTCAATCATTCCCTGATACCAGTATATGCTAACATAGCTAATTAAACATCTATGGTGGAACCATCAGGAATCAGAAGATGGTGCAGAGAATCAGGAAGAAGTGCCTGTGATAGGATTCTGGAGTGGATTTGTTTGGTTGGTCGGGATGACTATAGTCATAGCTGTGTTGTCTGAATATGTGGTGGCTACAATTGAGGTAAAAATGAAAAAAGCCATTTTCATAGTGCTTGTCTGGTTGAGAATTATCAAATGGAATGTAACTATTTCATGCATTGTAATTGAAGAGATTTATCTATCAAGGTATTCATAAGGATTTCAATTCCTTTCAGGATGCATCAGATTCTTGGGGCTTGTCAGTCAGCTTCCTCAGCATAATCTTGCTACCAATTGTTGGAAATGCAGCGGAACATGCTGGGGCGGTCATATTTGCTTTCAAGAACAAGTTGGTGAGTAATATAATGGCCTTTCTACCATTTTAATTGTGGTACTAAGTTTGAAAATTATAAGATTCTAAGTGAGATTTTTTTGCACACAAATGCAGGATATATCATTAGGTGTTGCCTTAGGGTCTGCGACTCAAATTGCAATGTTTGTGGTAAGAATTTAAAACCTATATTGCTAGAATGGCTATCCTGACAAAGCTTTCTTTGTGAACTTAGTTAAATGGTGATGCTAAATAAATATCGTCTAAATACTCAGGTCCCATTATGCGTGGTTGTATCTTGGATTATGGGAATTCACATGGATCTTGATTTCAACACCCTTGAGACCACCTCTCTTGCATTATCAATAATCGTTACAGCCTTCACACTTCAGGTGAAAATATTCATGTCTCAAAAGCTTCCTCTTAGTACATTTGGAGACAATAGTTTTGAACAGTATATACTATTGCTTGTCTATAAATCTTAAGTTAACAAAAAAGGTGTTTAAAAAAAAAGTTAATTGAAAGGGGTAAAGCTAATTATTTAATTCTTATTTTAACACTCTTTAGCACTAGGCATGAAATTAATAGAAAATGTTAAATTTAATTATTTAACTATTATTCTAATATAATATCTCCATCATAAACAAAAAGACTCGTCTCTATCAATATCATGATTGTTCCGTTGTTTTGAACTATTTCACTGTTGATTTTATAGGATGGGACATCTCACTACATGAAGGGACTGGTTCTCCTCTTGTGCTACATTGTTATTGCAGCATGCTTCTTTGTATCCAAAACACCACTTAGTAAGTACTTACAACATTATTGTTTCTAGGATATATTATCTATGCCCTTTGTGCATTTACGATTAAGTCTAATTAATATCTAAATCTTTCTTTTTTTAAAACCTTAGGCCAAGCAAACATCGTCAACTCAGGACTTCAGATGACTACAGCAGGAGTCTTAAGCGCTTAACAGGTATGCTCAACTTCTTTAAGTACATGAATTTATTTACATGTCACATCCTTATACATATTTTTTGTATCAAATTTAATAGAACAATTTTACTGCAGGCTTATGTGCCTTAAGGGGTCACTGCTCAGATAAGCATTCCTCCGTTGAAACTTCAACAGATGCAACAGATTTGTTAGTTCTTCGAGTTTGATTGGACTCGCTTACCAAAAAACCAACTGGTCGGGTTTTTCTTGTCGACGGAAGTTGTCATGCCTCTAAAGTTGACTTTATATGGATACCATCAAAGCTTGATGAAGATTGGCTAAAACATACATGGTGTCGTATAGATCTCTCAGAATGTTTTTGTGGTTTGTTTGATATAAATGCCAAAAGGGTACTAGTGGCATATGGCAAGGGTTTGGGTTTGCTTTTCTCTTGTAGTGCAATAATAGTAGATGAATGGAAATTGTTGTTGTTGTTTAGATTTGCAATTAAATTTTTTGTTTCAAATATTTATACCAACTAGTAGTTTTGGCTTTCCAGGCAATGAGTACTTATATTTTAGTGTCATTTCAATTTTAACTCAAGTCAATCAAACATATAGTGTTATGACTTCCTCTCAACCCGCCTTAGCCAATTTCTAGTGCACGCTTGCGTGCGCGTGCACACATACACACATATAGGGAAAAGTTAATGAATGCCCAAAAGGCATTTGTTAATGAACCATTGGGCAATTCTAAAGCGGTTATCATTGGAAAATTTTATATAATTAATAAAGTTTGGTAGCAGATTCCAGTAATAGGTATTGAGATTTCTTTTGTTGAAACACATGTTGTATTTTGATTAGTCAATAATTAAAGTTGAGTTCTTTGGGGTAGTCAAGATTTCTACTCAAGTCAATGTTTTGTCTATTGGTTGATATCGTTGTGTTTCCCCGTAAATAATAAAATGCTCCAATATAATGGGTGAGTGAAGTAGAAAAATATTGGGAATAATTGAGTATTCTTTAATAAAAATAATTAGGCTTTAAGACATATAAAGGGAGATGATGAAACAAGTGAGCTTATTGTTAGCAAGGCTAAACAAATATGTTTAATAAGATTAAATAAATATAGTCGCCCAAAATGGCATATTTAGTAGTAAATCCAAGACAACAAATAAGTTTAATGACATTAGACAAAGATATCATGCAATAAATAAATAAAGTGAAATAAAAAGGAACAACAAATTATCGTAGTAGTGGCACACATGTTGACAAAGGTATGAAAAAGGCAAACGACATTAACCGACCCTCACCCTCCATTAGTTTCCAATATACATACAATTTCTTTCTTGCATTTAATAAGTCTGGAATTAAATCTTCTCATGTAACAACATGCGTAAAATACCTTATTTTGGATTTAGATCCATTAAGCTATTGTACATTTGTACAATGCAATTATTGTTTGGTATGAGATGTAAAAGGTTTTTTTTTTTTTTTTGGAGGAACAAGATGTAAAAGTAAATATGGTAAAAAAGTTAAAAAGGTAAAAATAAAAAAATCCCCATTTTTAACTTTTACATCTTACAACCGGGTGGTAATTGCATATTGCAATAGATCCAAACCCCTTTTTTACTACCTCATCACTTAATTCTTCCATTCTCTCATTTATTGCTTGTCTTCGCTCATTTATTGCTCATTAAGGTGAATTTAAGAATTTTAAATTATTATCAATCTGCACATGCCTCACATTTATTTAACAAGAAGAAGAAGATAAAAATGGGTTATTTAGCTTTTGCTTTACATGTCAACCTAAGGTGTTATAAATTCGTTCAAAAGGAGGATTTTGTTTGCCATAGTGGGTAACAGCATAAGCAATTAAGTGCATTGGATAGTGAAGTTTATAGTAGGTTGAGTTGGCTGTGTCTTGTACTAATTAGGGCAATTTGATTTAGTCGATTTTGTTTGATTTGTTGCTAGAAAGGGAATGACTACTTTGTGAAGCTGCTACATTTGAGAACTCAAGAATCACGACAATAGGCATTATTTGTTACAAATCAACATTAAACGTAGATTTGAAGTGATGGGCTATAGTTTTTGTTCAACAGGTATAATAAGTGTCTTCCCAGTGCATTATTAGTTTTTTGCATAGCACACCTAACGTAGACTCGTGGACTTGCGAACACTCCAAACCCATTTGCAAGACTTCTAGGGCAAATTACAATCAACATACCTGAGATTAAGTCTATTTTTACTTTATCTACTTGTGATTTAATTCTTTGCCCACATAAGATTCCTCCATTAAAGGCTCCATACCCATTTCTGTTAAAAATAAAAATAAAAATGGATTTTTATTTCTCTTTTCTGTCTCTCTCCTCCTCAAACATTAAAAAATATAATTTTTTTTTTTTAAAAAAAAACAAGAGAACCAAGATCAAATAAGGGATTTTAATAAAAATATTTATACAACTCTTAGAACATAACTCAGACAACATAGCTTAGACATACCCTTCTACTATGTTTTTGTGTCAATTAATTAATGCAAAACTTGCTCAAATTTCTATCACTGTCAAATGCTCAATTTAGGCATCACAGATTCACACAATAAGAAAAGTGACATTAACATACAAAAAATACGATACAATACGTAAAACAGCATAACAGATCTAAAAGATTGTGAAATCTCTTTGATGCCACATGATGTTTTTGTGTACAAAATTAAATACCCTGTCAACTTCAGAACTTGGAGTTAGCTAACAAAAATGGAATAGTTTGTGTGATTCACAATTTTTTCTTGGTTCATTAATTACAAAACGAAGCATATATTCGGTAGTCACAATCTTCTCATTTGGAGAATAATATTAACTTCACTTGGTGAAACCTAGGGCTTTGTGTTCATTAATGCGACTATAGGTGTTTTTTGTTTACAGAAATTAAAATGTTCGAGAAATTATTCTGTAAAGTTGTGTACTACTTTTTCAAATTACATAAACATGAATTTTATCTTAGGTTCGATCGCATATAAAATTTTGTGAGAATTTTCAAGAAAAAAAAAAAAAGGAAGAAGAAGCAAGAATTTTTTATAGTCAAAACTCAAGCTCAAGTATTTGAGCTTTTTAACTGTTGACTTTGATTGACGGTCTTGTTGAAAAGGGTTTGACTAGTCCGTACTCAAATTTAGCATCACCTGAAAATAATAATATTTTATAGTTTTTTTTACGGCTGACTTTGCTTTTTTCATCACATACTGTAATGAGTAATCCCCTTTTTGTATTAATTTGGAAAACCACCCTATTTTACAAAAAATAACTCACTTACATTTTATTAGATAGCTCTCTCAAAAAAAAAAAACATTTTATTAGATAATTTGGAACTTCGTTAAAATGTATATTTGGATTTTGGAAGATATTATCTCTAATAAGAAAATATCTAATATGTACCTTATATGTAACAATCGATAGAATTTTAAATATAGGCTGAAAAAAAATCTTTATATTATAATTTTTTTTTTTTTTTTGAGAAGGAAATCTTTATATTATAATGATTGCAGAATACTGAATACAATTGATTTTCCTTTTTCTTCTCAAAAAAATTGACTTTCCTTTTTTTTTTTTTTTTTTGGTTCTCTCTAGCCTTAACTTAATCTTTAATATTGTTGTATTAATCAAATGACTATTACATTATTTTATCAATAAGAATCGCCGTCTAATATAAATGTATATGTGAGTGAAGCTCCCTTCTAAAGTTTTGAACTCCTTCTGGCCCTTACTTCTTATACCCTTCTGGAGTTTTGAACTCCCTCTGGTCCTTTAATATTGTTGTATTAATCAAATGACTATTTATGGATATACATTATTTTATCAATAAGAATCGTCGTCTAATCTAAATGTATATGTGAGTAAAATTCCTTTCTGGAGTTTTGAACTCCCTTCGGCCCTTACCTCTCATACCTTATAAGCACTAATATTTGTGGAGTGACTATCGCACCAAGAATATCATATGTCCAAGTACAAATGCCATTATTATGTGGCACCTAATTAGGAATTTTTAACATAAACACAAGCATAAAACATAACCTTGCCGTTTGAACATTGAAGTCACGCTATCTCAAACATCATGTAGCACCAAATATTAAGATTATTTCTGACTTGTTAACAAAAACAATCTACTAATTTCATACTTACTTAAAAAGACTATTACACATAGGAAACTCCTTTCATTTTTAAGATTTTTTTTATAAATTATTTTTACAAAAAAAAAAAAAAAAAAAAGTTGTGTTAGTAAAATCAAGAAAAAAGAAATGTGCAATATTTTATTCCATTCTTTCCCTTTCAAACATCTAAACGAAAGAGAGATAAATGCCTGATTTCGTTCTATACTTCTATTCATTTCCATTTTTTTATTCTTATATCAAATTCTAATCCATTCAATTCATTTCCCTAATATGGAATGTGAAGCAGCTAGCTTACCATTAAAGACAATAAGAAACTTCGAGGAAGGTGCATCCCAAACCTTCTATGTAAAGCTTAGTCCTCACCTATTTATAACAGTAGCTTTCTCTCATAACACATATAGACATAGAAACATAGAAGTAGAATTAGAAATCGAATTCTTGTTAGCTATAGTGCAGTATTTCTGTCGTGTCACAGAAATGGCTTCAAACTCTCACCAAGAACCATGGCTTTTGGAAAATGGAAACGTCAGAACCTTGAGCAAGGAGATGAGGCATGGTCGGACCCACCACTACATGTCATCCTCATCTTTTCGCAGAAAGTCCGACCTCAAACTTGTCTCAAAAGTTCCCATAACTTGCCTTAGACAATTGTTGGCAAATCTTCAAGAGGTTATTCTGGGAACTAAGCTTTCTGTGCTATTTCCAGCCATCCCACTAGCCATTGCAGCTGAGACTTATGGTTTTGGAAGAGTAAGTTCTTGTTATAATTCTTAACTTACTAGGGTTTTCTATGTAACAGTAAAAACTTACAGAAACTGAAGGAACTATGATATTTTATCAATCAAAGTGGGCATATTTCATTGACAATTATCGATTATATATCCACCATCATTTTATGCCTACAAAACAAAATATATGTTCTTTCAATATTAATAATTGTAGGGATGATAAAAATTTCCCACCCCACTCAATTAAAGGCACAGGGAGGGGGGAGCTGAGGTCCCGATGCTTTCAATTTCATCCCCTCCCTCTTTATTTTATTAATAGTAATAATTTTAATTATGAATATATAAAAGTAATCTTTTTTGTATTTTTTTTTCCCCGACAAACAAATGCTTTTTCATTGAATTAGGAATATAGGGATGTTTTTTTTATTAGAAGAAAATATACTAAATTTTTTATCTCAAAACAAACAACAACGAAAAATCATTTATTTACTTTATGTCACTATTATATTATTTATTTTGTATTGTATATGTTAAGGCATATAAAACCAACACTCATTATTCAATTTTATCATAAATTGATTGATTGATTGATATATTTATAAGCTATCACTATAACAAAATGTATTTTTAATGACGAAAAAATTCGTCACTAAAATTCTAATTATTCGTCATTAAGAACCTTTAATGACGAAATCTACTAATTAGCGCAAAAACTCATTTCTTCGTTAAAACCCCGTCACTTGACTAGTCTTACCCCGTGTAGATTTCTTTCACCCCAAAGAGGTGACAAGGGGAGTGCGGGTTCTACTTGCCTTGCACTAAATGTCAATACTCTATATATTTAAATTACTCTTATATATATATATATATATATATATATATATATATAATTTAATTATATGTGTGTATCATATTCATAATTTGTCTCTTTATAATATTTTATTACCATTCCACCAAACACTCCGTTTCTCTTTTTCTCTTATATCTCTATCTCATTAATGTTGAAGTTGCCTTATTGAGGATGACAATATTTCCACTTGCCTTGTGTGAGTTTTCCCCTTCTCGAAGAGGAGGTAACAGGGTAAGGATGGACATCTCAAATTAATCTAACTCTAACTTGTCCTGTTGCCCTCCCTAATTGGTATGGAATGTGAATTTTAGCTTAATGGGTAAAATTCTTATTCTCAGATAAGAGAGATTGATCTAGGTTTGAATTCAGCCTACACAGGAATAAAATCCGTTAGTGTTTTGGTATGATACAATAAAGAGTAATTACTACACAACAACCACTATATAAGTTCAAATCCATCTATAATAATAATAATAATAATGATTGGTATGAAATAATTCTAGTCTATTTTATACTTGGGTGATGGGGCTGAGTTTAATATATATATATATATATATATAGACACACACCTGCAATCAATTCTCTACAAGAAAACTGAAAAAAAGGTCACCAGGCCCTGGAAACAATTACTTACTTATTCATTTTCTATATTATTATAATGAGGTCCGTTTTGATTTTATTGCAAACAGCCATGGGTGTTCGCAATGAGCTTACTTGGCCTCACTCCACTTGCTGAACGTGTCAGCTTCCTGACAGAGTAAGGCAGAATTAATATTCAAATTTTATATAGTTGTCTATTAATCTATTATTCATTGTATGTGTCTGAGATCAATACTAATTTTCGTTTTTTCTATTTTTCAATCAGACAAATTGCTTACTACACCGGTCCTACAGGTATCAGCATGAAATATATATATATATATATACACACACACACTTGACAATTTTCCTAATCATGTTCGAGCAGTGTTCAAGCCCTAATTTGATTCTTTTATAGAACAAAGTTTAAGGCAGCAATTAACTATTGGTGCAGCACATTCTGAGAGTCAGAAAACCATAAATACATTGAAAGAGACGGTCATTTTTTTTCAAAAGGGTCAAAAAACCTAAATTACTGTTGGCTTGGTTTTGATGGTTTTCTAAAGACCAAACCGGATTCGATCATTTCGATGCTCATGGCTTCACTTGCTAATCACTATTGTCCAAATATATAATGTGTTAAATTTTACTGAAAAAGTCTTTGTAACTCCTGGAAGCAAAACGTTGAAAACCTCATTTAACCTCGCTGTTATGCATGGTTGAGATATCACTATCGAGTCGCCGGACACTTCATAGCTCTGTCTTGTCCTTTGTACATAAGTAATAGCAAAATTTTCATGGAAGATTCTAGCTATATAGTGTCCATTTTGCTTCAGATTAAAAAGTCAGTTTATTTTACTATATATTTAACTTATTTTTATTATTATTCATAATCTCACAGCACTTTTTGGTACTATTTATGGGTCTCATTGTACTATTTCAACTAACTTGTACATTTATCTACAATATTTTAGGTAAAAAAATTTCAATTTCAGCAAATGAGCTATAATTAATTACTAAATTGACACTTATCAAATTATCAAATTATATTTGAGAGACCAAACTTGGATAGAGCTACAATTCCTAATTAAGTGTGGTATTTTAGGTTTTCAACTAATTTCAAGTATAAATTGAAATGGGATTATTATCTATATTTCATTGACACTTATCAATTATACTAACCCCAGTTAAATTTAAGTTCGTGATTGCAATTTGCATTAATTACTAAATTGTATGATTGAACTTAATTGCTTTTATAAAAAAAAAATTACTATAGACATATGATAAAATTTAATGAAAACCTAAATTATAACACCTAAATAATTATGAATAACTTTTGTCTAATTTTAACAAGGTAAAACTTCTGTTTAGTGCTTTTGTGAACTAGACATGATATGGGATCAATAAATGACCATTTTAAAACGTGTGTTGTGCCTATGTCGTGTCTAGTACTCCTATACACTAGACACAAGCTAAATGCGTTATAAAAAAATGGTTTTATTTCATCTAACAAATAATTAAGAATTAAGTTTACAATTACAACAAAACATGGTATATTCCCTCACTAATTAATAAGGGTATACTTAAGGGGCACTTGCACATCACAATTCCAAACATTTAAGTTATTAAGTAGTTTATTATGCGATTTTGCAGTGGGAGGGCTTCTAAATGCTACATGTGGGAATGCTACGGAGCTCATTATTGCAATATTTGCTCTAAGCGAACATAAAATAGCCCTAGTCAAGTACTCTCTCTTGGGCTCCATTCTTTCCAACCTTCTTCTGGTTCTAGGGACATCTCTCTTCTGCGGTGGCATTGCCAACCTTAGAAGGGAACAAAAATACGACAGAGTGAGTTATTATTTAAAAAAACCTTTTCTAACATATATATATATGAGAAATTCTAAAATTGTTGTCAATTTACTACCAATAAATATAAGTTTATTCCCTCAAAAAAATTAAATAAATATATGATTAGCATCATTTTAACAATATAATAATAAATAAATATTTGTATTTTTGTTTTTGTTTTTGTGATGGATGATGACATATGGTATAAAGTGTAAAATTATTGACATAGCTCATGTATATGTCCTCCAATCGAGTAAAGTTGATGGTGAATTGATGTTTGCGTGACCGTATGACATAACTACAGAGACAAGCTGATGTGAACTCACTCCTGTTGCTGCTAGCATTGTTGTGCCACTTGCTGCCTACTTTGTTTCGGCATTCTGGGGCCTTGCCTGAACTCACTGTGGTACCAACAATCCAGTTGTCGAGAGCCAGTAGCATTGTCATGCTTCTTGCATACACTGCCTACCTAGTCTTCCAATTGTGGACACATCGTCAATTATTTGAAGCTCAGGAGGTACATAGTAAAAACTAATTTATCATTGTTTTTGTATCTAGCTATTTCAATAATTGATAACTTCAATTCTCTTAAATCAAAACATTATTACTTTGAAGGTAGCTTACAAACATTTAAAAAAAATTTAAAAAAAAAAAAAAAAAAAAACAACAACAACAACAACAAAAGTGTAACTGTTAGAAGTAAAGACAAAAACATTTAAGGTGCAAGCAGACTCCTTGCCCTAATGATATATCATTTTGCAACTTCTAATACAAATTGATTTCTCTCTATCAGGCTAATGATATGCCTTAATAATAAAATTTTAAAAAAAAATTAATTAATTTTAGAGTTATTTTTTATTTTGAGAGGATAAAGAATTCTTTAGTCATTCATTCCATGATACCAATATATGCTAACATAGCTAAATATCTATGGTGCAACCCATCAGGAATCAGAAGATGGTGCAGAGGATGAGGAAGAAGTGCCTGTGATAGGATTCTGGAGTGGATTTGTTTGGTTGGTCGGGATGACTATAGTCATAGCTCTGTTGTCTGAATATGTGGTGTCCACGATTGAGGTAAAAAAAAAAAAAGCCATTTTCATTGTGCATATGTGGTTGAGAATTATCAAATGGAATGTAACTATTTCATGCATTGTACTTGAGGAGATTCATCTATCAAGATATTCACAAGGATTTCAATTCCTTTCAGGATGCATCAGATTCTTGGGGCTTGTCAGTCAGCTTCCTCAGCATAATCTTGCTACCAATTGTTGGAAATGCAGCAGAACATGCTGGGGCAGTCATATTTGCTTTCAAGAACAAGTTGGTGGGTGATATAATGGCCTTTCTATCATTTTAATTGTGGCACTATGTTTTCAAATTATGAGATTCTAAGTGAGATTTTTTTGCACACAAATGCAGGATATATCATTAGGTGTTGCCTTAGGGTCTGCGACTCAGATTGCAATGTTTGTGGTGAGAACTTAAAACCTACATTGCTGGAATGGCTGTCCTGACAAAGCTTTCTTTTTGAACTTAGTTAAATGTTGATGCTAAATTTATATCGTCTAAACACTCAGGTCCCATTATGCGTGGTTGTAGCTTGGATTATGGGAATTCACATGGATCTTGATTTCAACATCCTTGAAACTACCTCTCTTGCTTTATCAATAATTGCTACAGCCTTCACACTGCAGGTGAGAATATGTATTCATCTCTCAAAAGGTTCCACTTTGTACAATTGGAGACAATAATTTTATGCATAATAAACTATCACTTGTCCCTAAATCTTAAGTTAACAAAAAATGTGTTAAAAAAAAGTTAATAAAAAGGGGTAAAGCTAATTATTTAATTATTATTCTAACATTCTTTAGCCTTAGGTACGAGGGACCATTGATAGCTAGTTTTAAAAAATTAAACTAACAATAAATGTTAAATTTAATTATTTAACTATTATTCTAATATAATATCTCCTTCATAAACCAAAAAGACCCGTCTCTATCAATATCATGTTTGTTCCATTGTTTTGAACTTTTTCACTGTTAATTTTATAGGATGGGACATCTCACTACATGAAGGGACTTGTTCTCCTCTTGTGCTACATTGTTATTGCAGCATGCTTCTTTGTATCCAAAACACCACTTCGTAAGTATTTGCAACATTATTGTTTCTAGGATATAAGATCTATGCTACGCTATGCCTCTATTATTAAGTCTAATAAAAATCTAAATCTTTCTTTTTTAGAAACCCTAGGCCAAGCAAAAATCATCAACTCAGGACTTCAAATGACTACAAAAGGATTCTTAACCGCTTAATAGGTATGCTCAATTTCTTTAAGTACATGTATTTCTTTACATGTCACATCCTTATACATATATTTTTTTGTATCAAATTTAATTGAACAATTTTACTACAGGGTTATGTGCCTTAAAGGGTCACTGCTCAGATAAGTATTCCTCCATTAAAACTTTAACAGATTCAACAAATTTGTTAGTTCTTCAATTTTGATTGGACTTGCCAACCGGAAAACCTACTGTTCAGGTTTTTCTTGTTGACAGAAGTTGTCATGTTTTTTAAAGTTGAGATGGATTTTAAACTGATACCATCGAAGCTTGATGAAGACTGGCTAAAACATTCATGGTCTCGTATAGATCTCTCATAATGCTTTTGTGTTTTGTTTGATTTAAATGCCAAAAAAGTACTGGTGGCACATGGCAAGGGTTTGGGTTTGCTTTTCTCTTGTAGTGCAATAATAATAGATGAATGGAAATTGTTGTTGTTGTTGTTGTTTGGATTTGCAATTAAATTTTGTGTTTCAAATATTTTATATCAACTAGTAGTTTTGGCTTTCCAGGCAATGAGTACTTATATTTTAGTGTCATTTCAGTTTCATCTCAATTCAATAAAACATATAGTACTGGTATCACTTCCTCTCAACCCTGTCTTAGCCAATTTCTCAACAAACTTGAACCAACACCCAACACCTCATACGGACGCGCGCGCACACACATATATTCATCAAGCAACTAATGAGGTGATTTTTTCTTTTCCATATAGTTATTCTAAAGCGGTTATCATTGGGCAATTTTATATAATTAATAAAGTTTGGTAGTGAATTCCAGTGATAGGTGTTGGGATTTGTTTTGTTGAAACACATGTTGCATTTTGATAAGTCAACAATTAGACTCGAGTTCTTTGGGATAGTCGAGATTGGTACTTAGGCCAATATATTGTCTATTGGTTGATGTTGTTGTGTTTCCCCTTAAATAATAAAATACTCCAATATAATGGGTGAATGAAGTAAAAAAAAATATTGGGAATTGAGTATTCTTTAGAGAAAATAATTAGGCTTTAAGACAAATAGAGGGAGATGAAGAAACAAGTGAGTTTATCATTAGCGAGGCTAAACAAATATGTTTAATAAGATTAAATAAATATACTCTTCAATGCCCAAAATAGCATATTTAGTAGTAAATCCAAGACCACAAATAAGTTTAACAACATTAGACAAAGATAGCATGCAATAAATAAATAAAGTGAAATAAAAAGGAACAACAAATTATCATAGTGGTTTCTCAAAAAAAAAAAATTATTGTAGTGGCGCCCAAGTTGTCAAAGGCGTGAAAAAAGCGAAGGACATTAACTGACCCTCATCCTCCATTAGTTTCCAATATACATACAATTACTTTCATGCATTTATAGCCCGTTTGATTGGGCGATTTGGCTGGGTAAACGCGCATTTTTTAATGAAAACGCTGATTATAAGTTGTTTGGTTGGACAATTTATAAGAAAATGTGTTTTTCCAAAACGCCAAAAAAGCGCGTTATCAATTCACAATATCGAGCAACTTTTTTCAAAATGCAAATTTAAATTGATATCACGTTCTCCTATTTCACTTGTTTTGGGTTCAAAATACCGAATATATCCTCAAATACATACCCTCCCTTCCCATCAATCTCCTCTATTTTCTGTCACCTCTGCCCCTACTATTGTGTCACTACCTTGCTCGGCCGTGCACCTATAAAGATAATTCGAGTTACGCCAGGTACATAAACTAATGAAGGTCATATTTTTATGGGGCGGAGGTCATATTTTTAGTTTTTCTTTTCTATCATTTTCGCTTTGGTTTTGGTTCAATGAGGTGGCACTCTAATTCAAAGCCAGGTAAACAAATCCACGTTATGCTAGAATTGGAGTTGGCATATGGATAACATGCATGAATAATAGTAAATGTTAAGGGCTCTTTTTTTTATGAATAGTACTTTCAATAAAATATCAACAACCATTACATTGAAACGGTGAGACTTATGCTACAACCATAGGGAGGCTAATATGCTGCAATTTACGATAAGCCCATTATAGTAATTGCACCTATTATCTAAAAGTTCAACGAATAGAAACAACACTTTTCTACATATTTTACCAAACATTCAATTGTGATTTTAAAAACTGTGTTTTAAAAACACACTTTTTGATATTGGTATTGTTTAAAAACACATTTTTTCAAATAACTTATCCAAACGGGCCCTTAGTTGGTCTGGAACTAAATCTTCCCATTTAATAACATACACGAGATACCTTATTCTAGATTTAGATTCAATAAAATAGTTATGACTATTGTACATTTGTACTATGCAATTATTGTTTGGTTTGAAATGTAAAAGTAAATATGGTAAAAAAGTTAAAAAGATGATAAAAAAGTAAAAAGTTAAAAAAAAATTAATTTGTCTTAACTTTTACATCTCACAACGAAATGGTAATTGCATATTGCAATAGATCCTTTTTCCTACCTCGTCACTTAATTCTTCCATTCTTTCATTTATTTCTTGTCTTTTCTCATTTATTGCTCATTAAGGTGAATTTAAGAATTTTTAATTATTATACATGACTCACATTTATTTGACAATAAGAAGAAAAATAAAATGGGTTCTTTACTGCCGTACACGATAATCACTCTACAAGTATAAGTGATTGTGGGGTATGGGAGGTAAGGGTCGAGATTGTCTCAAGGAGAAAGTTTCGCACACATATAAACTTAAATTAGATTAGAGTATAATTTCTATCTTGTATAAAAAATAATAATTTAAAAAAAAAAGCTTATCCTTTACAGAAAAATTATTGAATACTCTGGGAATACTATAAATGCGTACTACCCCATCTCACATGAATTGTGATCCCTAATTAAATTTAATTAACAAGACTCACAGTCATGTAACAGAAAAAAGTACGCAATTATGGTACTCTGAAAGTACTCAATAATTCCCCATCATTTACATGTCAACTTTAAGGTGTTATAAATTCGTTCAAAAAGGAGGAATTTGTTTGCAATAGTGGGTAACAGCATAGGCGGGTGCATTGGATAGTGAAGTTTGTAGTAGGTTGAGTTTGTTCTGTCTTGCACTAATTACGGAAATTTGATTTTTTTGAGAAACAATTAGGGAAATTTTATTTAGTCGATTTTTTGTTTGATTTGTTGCTAGAAAAGGAATGACTACTTTATGAAGCTGCTAAATTTGAGAACTCAAGAGTCAAGACAATAGGCATTATTTGTTATATATATTTGAAGTCATGGGCAAGAGTTTCTGTTCAACAGGTATTGGCATAAGTGTCTTTCCCGTGCATTTAGATTTTTGCATAGCACACTTTAACATAGACTCATGGACTTGCGATTTGCAAACACTCCAAACCCATTTGCAAGACTTCGCATAAAAAGTAAAATTTATTGATAATAATTTTTTGTGAGGAAACAAATGTATGGTCTATATCAAAAAAAGAAAAAAAAAATGTATGGTCCAGGCCCATATATATAGTATAGCCCAATATCAATATTGTGAGGGAACCTTTCAAAAAAAAAAATATATATATATATATATATATATTGTGAGGGAATAATTTCTCAAATCAGTGACGGCATCGGCGTTTCTTTTTCTTTTGAGTTTCATTTATTAAGTCCAGCCCATTTGTTCCTTTTGGTCAGCTAAATCTTTTTGGACCAGTCCAATCTGTTTTTGTGAAACCCGAGACGGCACCATAAGCCCTCTTTTTTAAAGTTTTTGATCCGGTTAATGAAATTTTTTTTTCCAATTAACCTCAAATATCAAACAATTTTGTTAGCTATTACATTTCAAAACAATCTAAAAAACTAGAATATTGAGTATTTAAAACTCAAGTTTCAAGATACAACTCAAGTTTCTAAGTCTCGATTTGTAAGCTAATGTAGCTAATGTGGAAAAAAAATTCACGTAAAACTTAAGTTTTTAAGACTCGAGTTCCACCATTTTATTTTCTCTTCTTTCTTCTTCTTCCTCACATTTGTTCGTTCTTCCTTGTTGCTAAAGACCAAATTGTCCACCCAGTCGCTGAAGATTAGATCGTCCACTAGCCTTCTTCTCCAACTAGATCACCCACCCAGTACCAAATCGTCTTCTTCGGCATTGCGAATCTCCAACCAAATCGTCTTCTTCTGTATTGCATTCTTCTTCAGGTTTGTTCTTCTTCAAGTCCAACAAAAATCGAGTTTCAAAGATTCGGTTTTGCTTTTTAGAACTCGAGTCTTATAGACTCGAAATCTATGTGGCTAAATTGCTCCACGGCAGCAGTAGAATTCGAGTTTGAAAACCTCGATTTTCATCATCAATCTCAAGTTTTTAAAACTCAAGATGCTAGTTTCCATAATTTTTCCTACTATATGTTAACTTATCATATTTTTTCCCCTCACCGTGCTAACCTACAAAATCTCTCCTGGTTAATGCATGCTCTAAAGACATACATTAATCATCCGTTTTATAAATCTTTTATGGGAAATTAAAAATTTTGTCAAAAAGGTTAGTCACTTTTTCGAGTTTGTTGTTTCATTATTCCCCACAACTAGGATGTTACACCTCCAACTTATAATGTAATGGACATTACGTTCTAGTCAAAAAAAAAATAAAAACATTACATTGGTCCAAATGGCATGGTCTATCTGGGGGATATTGGCCAGATAAAAAATTATGATTAGGGTGGCATGGCTTACGCAACCCTTTTGCATTTCATGACTCTTCTTCAAGATTCACCATATATTCTTGTTAGCAGCCTCAACTGCCCCATTAGAATGAGGCTTCTCCATTAGATATTTCAAAAGATCCATTCTTGCAATCAACAAGTTGAAATTCAGTAAGATCTAGTACCAATATGTGACAAGAATGCAAAATCAATGGTTTGGTTTCCTTTCATTCTGGGTTCTTTGTGATTTTCAGATGTCTTTGGATCATTAGCTTAAATGTGAGGAGCATGCTGAGTGTGAATGGGCTCAAGTTCCCTGCTTGACCCAATCATAGCATTTGTAAGTGCACAATTTGTACCTAAACCCATAAACAAGTGATGGACTCAGGCCCAATGAGCCTTATACGATGAAATTTGTAGAGTATGGGTTTGAAACCTAGATTTGGGATATTGGAAGTTGATTAACAGGCTAGAGTGTTACAATCTATGCAAGTGATAAATAAATATGACAAAGAAACCTCCTCGAACGTAAGCCGAGGACAATTTGTATAGTATTTCTCTTTCTATACCAAAGATTACAAGGTTTAGTTTTTTAACCAAGAAGAAGATCCTCCTCTTCTTTCCTCTCTCGTCTTCTTATATACTTCTTCTTCTTCCATGTTTCATCCACGTGTCACACAAATCTTCCTCTCAGATACTTCTCCCATCCACCACCTTCTTGAAGTCTTCAAATAATAGCAGGAAGGCTGAATTCTATTGTTCAGAGGTCATTTCTCCATTAATGTGGCTAGGGAGGTAGATGCAGGGCCTTTAATGTGGTGGTAGCAATTTTTTCCTCAGATATTTCTCACACGTTTTTGCTTCTAAAGGGTGCTTGGATCATACTTTTACCCACCAGTTCTTCCAGAATTCTGCCTCTAAGCCGTTTAGCAAGTCTTAGGGCCCTTACTAGGCCTATCCGAGGAGATACTCCTCATCGGACAACTCCTCGGACCACTATAGTACAGACTGACCTGTAGGCCTAGATGCCCTAATCAAACAGACTTATACCCATCAATCAGGCTCAAAGTTCAAACATTTATTCAAGTGCTTTTACCCCCCACAGTATTCAAATCAGAGTTTTTGCCAAGATCAGAGAAGCAGGATTATCACCATCTTTAATTTGACTCACAATGCCTATGGCTCGAGCATACAAATTTTTTTTAAATGGTTTACTAACATATGATCTAAGGGCATACGTTAGTTAAACACTTTTTAAAATGCACTTGTTCACAGAAAATCAAAAAAGTTTCACAATCCCATCAAAAACTAAAAATAAAAAAACAATTTCACATAAAATAAAAACAAAACACAAACTGAGTTAGCGGTCTAGGGGTAAGAAACTTGGCCAATGTAACTTTGGTTGTGTGTTCGAGTCCCCCCTTGCTTGCTAGTAAATTGTTGCCCCTTGTACTCTTTGTATTGCATACATAAGCTTTAGCTTCGGAGCGGTTAGAGCATTTGAATTTGGAATTTTTTTTTTAAATGTCATTTTACATTCTAAGACGTTATTTTATCTATTGTAGCATATTATTTTACAATTCACCTAACATTCCAATTCTTATTTATCATATCAAAACAACACTATTCATTTATTTATTCATTTTTCTCTGTCCTCCTTCCCATCTCTCACACTCTCTAGTCTCTTTGTGAAGCAAATCCACAATGAGAGCCCGACCACAAACACACAACACAACACAACCACATACCCAAACCCAAAAGAACCAAAATCCATGAAAACTCAAAGAACCAAAAGAAAAATTTTGCGAAAACCCACCACCACCACCAAACACAACAAATACCCATAAGATCAGATAGAGAGAGAAAGTGAGGATCGTTATGAGAAAGGAGATGTTGGATAGCAAACCTAGGACCACCACCACAAAACAATGACCACCATCTTCGCCGCCACCAGATTGTAAGGGGTGGTGGTGACAAAGAGAGAAAGAAGGAAAGTATAAGAAATAAAGAGAGGAAGAGAGAAGGGAGAGAATAAAATTCAGAAATAAAAAAAGAGAGAAGGGAAAAACTAAAAAAAGTAAACAACACGTATAATGATTCAACTGTTTACAAACTTACTATTCATAGTCCTTAAAACAATTTTAGCAATAGCCAACCGGGTAAACTAAGTTTTGGGTGTGTAGATCTAAAATAACAATTTGAGAGTTATTTTAGACCCCAAATTGCTAATCAGATTTCAGTTAGTACAATTGGTAAAGTTTATAATGGTTGAATAAAATATCTGAATCTCATTTCCACTTATATCAAAAATTAATTAGTGTCTTGACCTGATAATAAAGAATTATCGTTAAAAAAGAAAAAATTAGTAGTCCTCTTAGAATTCTAATGCTCCGAATAAAAAAGCCATGCTGGTTTAAGTTACTGTAGCCATTTTTTTTAACAAAAATAAATAAATAAATAAAACCTTTTTTTTTTCATTTCTTTACATTGCTTCTTCTCTCTCGCCCTCTGCAACTACCTCACTACCTTATCTCTTTTCCGTTTCTGTCCGTACCAAACTTTTCAAAATTTCCATTCACAAAAACAAAACACAAAACCATGAGAGAAGAGAGAGCCGTATTGGTTTGCCGAAACATCCCAAACCTCAAAACCTCAGACTCCAACTGCGGTCTCATTGACACCTCGGACCACGAAAAACCGCAACCGCTCTGGAAGACCACGTGTCTCACCTACACAACTAACAACAGACTTGCTGACGGTGCCACTGCCAATGGCAATCGCTGTAATTTCGCCTGCCTTGCAGTGGCAGAAAAGAGAAAAGAGTTCGACCCGACTCCGGCTCAGCTCCTCAAACACCCACTGGCTTTAGCCGCTTACGTCCCCAAAGAAGCCGCGCTTTTCGGCGCCGGCGCCATAGCCGGCGCAGCCGCCAAGACCTTCACGGCTCCGCTTGAACGTATCAAGCTCCTTATGCAGGTAAGGTTTGTCACTTTTTTTTTTTAATAATTTAATTTTGTACAAAATTTGTTGTACAGTAAAATATTCTTTGTACTCTAGTTAGTTACAATTGTAGTGAAGATATTGTAACTGTAGTTTTTTTTTTTTTTTTTTTTTGAAATTCCTTTTAATGTAAAAGATGGGATTACTGTTTCATTTATAAGGGGTTGTGCTTTTGACTGTGTTGTTGTGTTCTTGTTGTATAGTTTGCTTTGAATTTCTAGGTAAGATTAAAATTTATGGGGCAAAGAAAATTATGGATTAATGGTATTTATTGGTGAGTGTTGTAATGTCCAAATGGGATTTGAATTTCTAGTTCAGTTGGGGTTTTCGTTAGTTGTTTGACATGAATTGTGGTCTTGTTGCAGACTCATGGCGTGCGGGTCGGGCAGCAAAGTGCTAAGAAGGCGATTGGTTTCATCGAGGTATGTTTCGTGGTTCATAAGACTAATAATTGGCATAGACGAAATGTAGATTTTGGCTATGATTAATCGTAGAAGAATATAGACCTAGGGTGCTATTAATGTGTTTTCGGCCTATTTATACTCATTTCATCTACCATGATGCCTGTAGGGTTCATTGGACACAATGGCTTAACTATTTCTGTGCTGGTTTTGTTTACATGGGTTGGCTTATAATGTTATTTAAGGATAGATGTATAATTTGATGTTACTAAATATTTTCTGAGTATAGTGAAAATTAATAATCTTAAGCGTCAGCTTTTAAACTCTATCAGAGCATGAGAGGGACTAGATTTGTGCTAGAAAGCTTTCAACCAACATAAAAAATGAAAAAAGAAGAAGCAAAATTTGCATGAATGATGAAATGTATAAATATTTGGTAAATGCTAGTTTGTGATGAAGAAATATCTGCACTCTACAGATGGTTGAATGGAGAAACTAAGTTTCCATGGCCAACCCCATGTACGTAGGTGGGATAAAGGAGATTGCTGTTGCTGTTCTTGTTTCTATGTTTTTGTTAAAACAATATGAGCATAGTAGAAATCACGAGACTTGTTGGATCTGCTAGCCATTTGCTAAATACTCAATACACAATGGATCCTTCGTTTCTCTCTCTCATATTATTCCCTTAAACAAGAGAAAGATTGTTATGAGGGAGAAATTCATATTATTATGTATTGGACATGGGAGCTTTTGTGATGGTAGTAGCAACTATGAAAGAGAAAATTGATTATAATTGAAAGCGTGAAAGAACACTACGTGTCTAATAAATTGGTTCAGTTATGAATCTTGTTACCTTCTATTCTTTTAGTTGTATCATATCGATCCTATAAAAAAAAAAAGTTGTATCATATTAATGACGGTGTCTACATGGACGTAAAGTGCAGGCCATAACATTAATTGGGAAGGAAGAAGGGATCAGAGGATACTGGAAAGGCAACCTCCCTCAGGTTTAATAGTGTGTTCATTTGGTAGTTTAGATTCCTCCAGCTATTTTGACAAGACTTTGTTGAGCTACATTTTGGTTAGAACTTCTTTTAAAATTTTCAGGTGATACGGGTCATACCTTACAGTGCCGTCCAGCTTTTTGCTTATGAAACATACAAGGTTAATACAAAATTATCTTGAAGCAAATCATAGCACAATATTACATATTTCCTGAACTATTTGTTCAACATTTGAACTTGCAGAAACTTTTTAGGGGAGTGGATGGTGAGCTCTCTGTTATTGGAAGACTTGCAGCAGGTGCTTGTGCTGGCATGACATCCACTTTTGTAAGTAATGCAGTAGTTTGACAGATTGTTACCTGTTAGCGTTCAATCAGGTTGTAGGAAGTGTATTGCTTTTGTGCTCTTGAGATTTAGTAAATCCTTGTTCTTTCACTCTGCTTCATGGCCATTTATCTCTATTTTCTGTTGTTTTTTGTTTTTTGTTTTTCTGTCATTTCTGCACATTCTATAACTCTATATATGCATTTCAAAGCTTCTTGTCTCTATGCAGATAACATACCCTTTAGATGTCTTGAGGCTACGCATGGCAGTTGAACCAGGGTATCGAACCATGTCTGAGGTACGATTGGCTTTCTTGTCCTATGTATGACAAGATGACATTTAATTTGAAGATGAATATCAAATGTGGTGTTTGCAGGTTGCATTAACCATGGTGAGAGAGGAAGGATTTTCCTCATTTTACTATGGTCTTGGACCTTCCCTTATTGGAATAGCTCCTTATATTGCTGTGAACTTTTGCATTTTTGACTTGTGAGTCCTCTAACGTTGTATACTGAAGGAGCATGTTGAAGGAGGATACAGTGTAATGTTGTATATTAAACATTGATATCTTGTGTGGATACTAGGGTGAAGAAGTCTTTGCCAGAAAAATATCAAAAGAGGACCGAAACTTCTCTACTAACTGCTGTGGTGTCAGCATCTCTTGCCACAATCACATGCTATCCCTTGGACACTGTGAGAAGACAGATGCAAATGAAGGGTTCACCATACAACACTGTTCTGGATGCCTTTCCAGGTTATTAATTAGTTGTTATCATTATGCTCACCAACAAAGAATGATATGCCCTGATACATATTGGCATTAGACATCAATACGTGTGATATACAGGAAGCTCTAAAGAAGTGGTATATATGATCTTTCTTTTTTTGTGTGTGCATAATACATATTTGTTCTTTTTCACTGATTGCAAGAGATATACACTCTTGTATTGATGTAGATAATTTTATTTTACGTATGAATTTACCATCCACACTTTTTCTTGGGAAGGGTACAAGATACTTCTGTTGTCATAAATCCAGAAAGACAAAATTTATCCCCTTAGGAGAAAATGACCAATCACCCCCCCCCCCCCCCCCCCACACACACAGATTTATGTTGCACCTCTCTTGTTTTAGAATTTACAGGTTTAATTCAGTTGTTGATATTTGCAAAACCTACAATGATTTCTCAAACATGAAGTTGCATGTTGTCATGTGTTTGTGTGAAAGTTAGAAATTCAATCCATTGTCATTTGTCAATATCAAGATCATTGTATCTAAGAATATTTTTGATTCAGGAATTGTGGCACGTGATGGAATAATTGGCTTGTACCGGGGTTTTCTTCCAAATGCATTAAAAACCTTACCAAGTAGCAGGTTCATATTATTAGCAATTTCATCTTATCTATTATGTAGCCTTCGATTTAGTTCCTGTATTGGTCAATTAGTAAGGCTGTAAATTCCTTTGGATGAGTTTTGTTGAAGCTAATATACACTTAAGCTTTGTTTTGAAGGGCTTCCGTAAAATTAACATTTTATAGAATACCAAGTTCACTTCTGGTCATTCCCATAAAACTGCGATAATTTTACTGTTTCTTGGCTTGTCCAATTTTTCCTGTGCTGTTTTTGTACAACGGGTAAATATATTTGTTGTTTGTTGGATTTCACACGTACAATTTACCATCATTTTTCTGCATTATTCAATGCTAGAGATGAAATATCTCCCCTCTTTTGGGAAAAAACCAAACTGGTCAAAGTTCCCTGGTATTGGAGCTGTTTAGATTATTGGATCTTTGCTCATAAAAATTCCAAGCAGAATTGATTCTTATCTTTAGTTTCTACTTCTATTGTCATTGCCCCAACGCTTATTACACATTCTTTTCATTTTTTTTCCTACTGCAGCATTAGGCTCACTACCTTTGACATTGTTAAACGCCTGATTGCCGCCAGTGAGAAAGAGTTTCAGAGAATTGTGGAGGAAAATCGCAGTAAGCACAGCCAGAATGGCAGTAATTGAACAAGCCTGGGGTTTTGATGTCATTATGTGTTTCTAACCATTATTCTCCTACCCATTTTTCTTGTGGAGATCATGTACCCATAGAAAGTAGCCACCATTATTTTTGGGAATTGTGTTTGCCAAAAGTAGTATCAAGAATTTTTGAAACGTAAGAATCCTGGGGTTGTAATTTTTGTGGTAGTTAGGGTGCCAATTTTTTGTGGAATTCATATTCCACCAAATTACCTCTTGTATTGATTATGTTTAGTCAAAAACTTCTTGAGCTTCCATTGATTCCTTTGTTTCCAGGGGCTTTTTATTTGCCTTGAACTTTTCTCATTTCTGCATTTCCTGTAATACATATCACTGAAGATAACTGCCATTTGATGCATGAGCATGACATGGAGTTGATTCCATAATGGCACCACAGAAGGTGAAAATACCACTGGGTTATCAGGTTGAACTGTATTCGTCCTAGTTAGCGGATGACTCATCACATAGCCAACCCAGCTCTTTTTCTTCTTCTTTAATATTGGGATTATTTTTGTGGGGGCTAAGTGAACGAAGGAGATGAGCAGAAGAAACTTATAGATGCAGTCTCAAACCCACCTTAAAACTTAAAACATAAAACAACAATACTAACCTAGGCACTTAACTGGAATATATAAATCGATAAATATGGTTTTCTGTCATTAGCCATATAACTCAATTGGCTGGTACCTCCAAATGAGACATTCAAGTTTCAAATGGCTGGCACCTCTAAATGAGACATCCAAGTTTCAAATCATCCCGGCCCAACCATCAAATTTTTTTAAAAAAATTAAAATAAAAACCTCAACTGTATGAGACTTTGATGGGCCTTGACCCGTCTTCTATTATTGGGCCGTGGGCCTTGATCAGTCAGATCTGTAATGATATAATAAGGAGGCCGTACATTTGGGTGGTTACTGAGAAACCACGAGACCAAGGTAGGTAACACCTATGCTAAGCTAAGCTAAGCTTCTCTCTTTGTTTTTTTAAGTTTGTTCTTCAAACGTTGGAACTGTGTCTGTCTGTGGATTGTGTAAAGCTAAGCAGTAACAGAAAATCAAAAACCTCTGCAAAACTCACTTAAGCTCAAATCAAACTCTAACAATGTCTTGCACTCTGCGACTCTCATTTCCAACGCATGCTTTTGAATCTTCTAGAAAGACTAGGAGTACTGGGAGAGCAACACAAACACAAACGCAAAGTCCTCGCCATTTTCATATTCAATGCTTAGCTTCGAAACCCAAACTTGAAGAAGGAGAAGACGCTGACCATGTCAGGTACCAACTAAATGATTCCACCATGCCCTTTTGTTTATTACTTTGTGGCAAATACATAGGACATGGTATGTTTTTGTAAAATTAGAGATATTACTTCAAGTATGAAAATGGTTGTGTAAGGTTCTGAAAGTGAAATATTTTGAATAAAAGCTTAGCTCGAATAAGCCAAGATAGGCCAATTTTTTTATTTCATTGAAGTGCTTCTGATTATGTCCAAGTATAAACCGGACATGTTGAGAAAATGAATATAATTTTGGATAGATACTGTTCTTGACAAAAAATAAAAAAAAATTCACAACATCACTTTCTAAATTTTGGACATGAGGCAAATTTTGTGTCTATAGACTCATTGTTTTGGAGATGATAAAAGGATGGAGAAGAATACATTCAACTAACCCCAATTTAGTCTATTGAGGATTTATAGCCAATATTGAAGTTTTGGTGGCTGAGACTAAGACTATGTTGTTGTTGCATTTTCACAATTTTGATTTGAAAATTTGACATGATTTTCATTTTCTTTTAGGGGTCAAGGCCAGCCACAGGTGATATTGGTGGAGAGATATGGCAATGGGACCACTAAGAGGTCTTTACTTACCAGCTTTCTTCCCTTTTTAAATTCCTGTATCATCACTGTAAATATTTTGTAAGTTTTAAACTTTGTAGATTGTTCTAGCATACCAAGGATTACTAATGCTCATTTACATTTCAAGTTTATGTAGTGTAATTGATAGTAAAGAAAAAATATATGGAGCATAATAATAGAAATGAAAATGAATTTCATTATGAAATGCTCTACTTTAGATCATTTTTGGATGATGTGGTGAGCCATTTCTTTTGAAATTCAGTGATTAGAAAGCAAATTGTGATATTGCAGAATTGGGCATATATTTGCAACCCAACATGGACATTGATTCTCTCCATTTGAAGTGAAATGGAGAGTCCATTTCATAGTTAAGATATTATTTCTTGTATTTACTAGGTCATATGGTGCTATGTCATTTAAAATTTAAAATTACGTGAAACTTGGTACACCTTTAGGTTTGTATTTAATCTAAACCATGAAATGAATCCAATTGAAATGGAAAGGATCCTAGTGCACCCAACATAGGTTTAGGCTGTGACTTGTTTGTTTCTCATGAACCTTGACATATCAAGCAGGTACTTTTTAGATGAAGAGTCACAATTACAGACTTTCCTTGAGGAGCATAGTTTGGTAACTAATGGGTTCCAGGACTTGCATGCCTCTGACACTGGATTATTGTGGCTTCCAGAAACTATTAAAAATTTTATCTTACCTGCAGGATTCCCAGGTGATTAACATCAGTTTTTATTCTCTCTCTCTCTTCCAGATTTAATGATTTTTCTCTATGAGTTATCTATTTGTAATTCATCACAGAAGGTGCCCTCACTTCTTACATTTTACTGTAAAATACTGAGACTATATGTAGACAACCAATAGATTAATGCCAGATTTTGAGTTAAGAGATTTTATTTTTAGTAATCAAGTGGAGTGATAGACTTTTGCGTGATTCACAATAACACCTGCTTTCTGTTCTCCATGAATCATGCAGGATCCGTGTCAGATGATTACTTTCAGTACATGTTGTTACAGTTCCCTACCAATGTTACGGCCTGGATCTGCCACGCATTAGTCACATCAAGTCTTCTTAAGGCATGTTAATCTAACTCAAGCCAGTACATTTGGTTGGGTATGTTTATTAGGAGGGGAATAGGAGTTTGGTTTGGCTGAAATGATGTTTTAATTTTTAGAATATTAATAGAGGTTCTTTTTTCCTTCCAAATATTTCATTTATTTTTGCTTTTGCCCTTCCTTGCAGGCTGTTGGTGTTGGCTCTTTCTCAGGAACTACTGCTGCTGCTTCTGCTGCTGCCATCAGGTTAATTTCTCTTTGATTTATCTCGTGTATATTTTTATTACACTTTGTGAAAGTTTTGTATTTGTACTTATCTAGTGAAAATATGTGTGTGCTCTTTATTTTTTTAAACATATGTATCTGTTTTTGTTTCTGTGTATGACTGTATGCCTTCCTATGTAGGCAATTTTTCTTTATCAAACTAGTCTTTTATTGGATTGAACTCAAGTTATGTGACTATTTGTGCAGATGGGTGTCAAAGGATGGCCTTGGAGCTGTAGGACGCTTATTGATTGGTCTGGCAATAGTAAAGATAGCTAGAAGGAAGAGAAGTTTTTGTGCTGGATTTTATCAGTGACACTCACTGTCTTTTCCAGGTGGGTGGTTTGGAAATCTTTTTGATGATGATCCAAAGCAATGGCGCATGTATGCAGACTTCATTGGCAGTGCAGGAAGGTCTTTGTAACGAGCTTTCTCTTAGATGTAGGATAAATTAATTTTAGATTAGATTTAATATAGATCATTAAATCTATTAATTTATCATGCAGCATCTTCGATCTAAGTACTGCACTGTATCCTGCCTATTTTTTACCATTGGCATCTCTTGGAAATCTTGCAAAGGTATCTTGCTTCTGTGTTACATAGGCTTCACTTGATTATTTTGATAATATACTGAACTCAAGTACATAATATTCTTCTGCAATCAATTCTTTTTTTTTCACTGTTTTTCAGTAACACATTATGGCTATTGTAGATGTAGAAGTGCACCATAAGTATGTGCTAAGTGATTAGACTTATACTGATTTACTTGAGATTGAAACTTAAACAGGCTGTAGCAAGAGGGCTAAAAGATCCTTCAAACCGTGTGATTCAAAACCATTTTGCAATCTCAGGAAATCTGGGAGAGGTTGCAGCCAAGGTATGCTATTGTAATGTCCTTAATCGACTAAACTCAAAAAGGGAAACCCCAATTATTTGGGCGACTCCCCTCTATGGATAGACATCTACTAGGGAACCATATGGTCCATCAATATTTCTAATGACAGTTCCTAGCTTGCAAAGCAAAGTTCTTGTCATTACCCAAGCTACTATAGACCTGTTCTAGAACTATGAAGTATTTAGTTGGGAAACATTAGAATGTTGCATAGCTATTGAGGTTTTAAATCCAATTTTCCCTACTCCTATGATGTTAATTGACAATAAAAGCAATTGAACTGTCATTATTCCAATGAGGAACTGCAGCCAATAGTTCTCTCTTTATGTATTTTTCACTCAAGCAATATACGCTTGACATTTGGAGTTGGTATAATCTGTTCCATATTTAATTATATCAATGTAACTTGACTGAAATTCTTTCAGTAAGAAATTTACTTCTAATTGTTTATTACTAAAACAAAGTTCATGTTTTTAATTGACTTTTGCTTAGGTTTTGTTTGTAGGAGAAAATTATAAGCCATCTCTTGATATAGATTTTTTTTTTTTTTTTTTTAACGTTTTCTTGTTAATATTACTTTCTCAATGCTAGATCAATGCACATTATTAGAGGAATGATATCCCCTTTCGTTTGGACTGTAACTAAGAAGTCCCACTTTGTATAAATATATAAGTTCTGAAGCAAAAGAAAATGTTTTCCAGTTGATTGATTAAATAATTGATTTAGGAGGAAGTTTGGGAAGTAGCAGCTCAGCTTCTTGGCCTTGCTCTGGGAATACTGATTCTGGTATGTTATGTAGTTTCAAAATGATGTTTGTATATTCACTTGATGGTGATGTGAATTACAAGGAACCAAAAGACTTCTTGATTTGTTGCATTTAATTGACTTTAGAATCATGAATGCAGGAGACACCCGGCCTTGTCAAAGCATATCCAGTGTTGGTATTGACATGGATGAGCATGCGGCTTCTGCACCTTTGGTTACGTTATCAATCACTTTCAGTTCTACAATTTGACACAGTAAGAATGTGATGTATCAGTTCCTAATCTAACCGTAGAATAGAGGCTTATATTGGAGGTTTCTAGGCATGCTAAATGGGGTTGAGTTTTGATATTTTGCATTCTACTTGTTTCATTTTTTAAAAATTGGCTGTTATACAAACATACTCTTGGGTAAAAAATAGAAATCAGAAGCTCCATTTTGATTCGTTGGTGGACTATTTTCTCTGTTTTACTTTCTTGACAGATAAATCTCAAGCGTGCTCGTATGCTTGTAAAATCACATGTTTTACATGCTACTGTTCCAGGTAAAAGTTACACACTCTTTAGTCCTTTGCTCATCAAATAAATTATTTTGTTTACAAAAATGAACCATCTTTTTGATAAGTTGATTTCAGGATGTGTTGCATGCAACAGGGAAGAAAAATTTTTATCATGGCAAAGATTCATGAAGCCACGGATTACATTCGGTGTATCCTTGGAGGAGATGGTTGTTGAAACAAAATCTGTTTCCACGGTATTACATTGATTATTGTGCAGCTATCTTTTGTTACAGTTTAAAGCAGCTGTCTAGAGCAGTAAAGCGGTTATTTTATTATTTATCTATTTATTTTGAAACAGGTGAAGGCCCTCTTAAAACTATATGCAAATGAACAATATATTCTTTTCGTAAACCAACTTTGCGGAGACTTTGAGGTCTTTGTCTCATTTAAGGTAAGCACGTAAATTATTTGTCAGGATATAGGGCCCAACCGAGTTCAAACTCATGATTTTACTGCAGGTTGGAGCTACAAGCATGTCTGTCTTGCGTAGTGTCTGGCAGACTTATTGGCTACATGAGAACTGGGACAATTCCGATAATGTCTTCCATCAGCTTGCACAAAGCATATTGCAGATGGAAGATAGATTTGAGGATTTCATCGAACAGCTAAATAGAGCTGGATGGGATATGCATAAAATAAATCTGAGGGTCCCCAAGGACATCACCATTGATGATTCAGGTCCTGTTTGATTGTTCAGGTATCAGTGATCTGTCTTCCTTGTTGGGGGTGGGTGATCCTGAGCTTCTTTATGCTCTCATAATGTGGGCTATCACTCTCTTAGCCAAAACAGACATGGCGATGCCATGCATCATGCTACCTTTTGAGGTAGGTATCTAGTTCCTTGCACCCATTCTATCCAAAAAAAAATGGGATGGAACTATGGGAGCCATTAGGCTAGAAAAGACACTTTGACTTGAATGACTGGCTGCCATGCTTTGCGGTTCTGTCCTAGGAGGGGTGATTCAGATGGACTCAAGGTTTTGTTAATGTAAACGAATATTTTCGTCTCTTTCAAAGTTTTGAAGAGATCTATGGACCACAATTTTGGATCCTTTTTATTTATTTCTTCTTTTGATTTTATTGTACTTCAACTTAATTGCTATCAAATATTATATGCATCGTCTTTCTCATATATATGTAGGATCAACATATGTAGATTTCACACATATGTGATGGGAAACTATGTACATCCATTGCACAAGAAAATTTCTGTTCCCATAGACTTTGCATGAAATGCCCCATGTGTGAAATTAGGAGAATTTTTAGAATGAAATTTTGCTTTCAGTTGGGAAAACCAAATAGTATGCTTGCTGGTTGATATGTGTAAAAATGTTGCAGTTGAAGACAATGCAACCTTGTGTGTCAGTGTATATTTTATGAACTCACTAATTTAGAGCGCTAGAAGATGAGATGGGCTTGTATCATCCATGTCCTGGTCAATCTAAGTGAATGTTTGGAACTTTTAGGTAAGTTTATTTTTACCATCAATTTGTGGGCAAAAGTCAGTAACTCGGGTTAGCAAGCGGTGGAGGAGTTATCAGGGACCATAGAGGTCTATAGATTATGGGTTTTACCCAAGTCATAGGTGTAGTTACT
This sequence comes from Castanea sativa, assembly GCF_040712315.1. Taxonomy (NCBI): domain Eukaryota; kingdom Viridiplantae; phylum Streptophyta; class Magnoliopsida; order Fagales; family Fagaceae; genus Castanea; species Castanea sativa. The sequence continues at coordinate 14,696,422 of NC_134021.1, read as the reverse complement.
GGTGTTGATGCAGAGCTTTGGGTTGGAATGGTTGCACGATGTGCACAAATCTCAATTTATTGGCGGTAGAAATTGAGATTGATGCCAGAGTAGTATTTGATTAGGTGATTGAATAATATGGTAACAATTTACATCATGCAACTTTTATAATGGATTGCAAAAACTTCCTCAATCTAATACTCCAGATTAAGGTGAAGCATTGCTTCCGTGAGACTAATCAATGTGCAGATGCTCTTATTAGAAAATAAGTGGATCTTCACCAAGATTTTGTTGTATGATTGTATTTGATATTTTCCGTGTAGATTTTTCTATTTTGCTTGATTTATGACAATTTGGGAATGTATTATAAGAGGCTTTGTACTAACTTTATTTTATTAACTTAATCTATGAAGTTCCTCCATGCACCTAAAAAAGAGTCATTTTATTGATAGGAGGAAACTTGAATATTTATAATGTGGTCTTTATGTTGCACTGGATAATTTTTCTCTTGTATCCCTCAATCCAAACTAGAAGAGTATAAACGGTCCAGTCCAATGGGTCTTTTGCATTTTTTAGGGCTAGACCAGGAGGTAATTTTCCAACTAGCATGCATTCGGGAGAGAATATCGTTAATTAGTATGCGTTAGAAACAATTTAGTAAAATAGAATCTCAAGTCTCTTAGACTAGAGTTCATTGTAGCAACTCAAGCCTAAAAGACTCAAGTTCTATGTGCCAGCACAATTGAGGTGGAGTCTAAAATCCATGTGGAACTCGAATTTTAGACACTCGAGTTTCGTTTTTTCCTTCTCTGTTTTCCCCTTCGCCCTATTCTCTTTGGATCACCATGGCCAACGATTTCTCTAACTCTCAAAACCCCAAACCCACTTTCAAAGACAACAAACGCAGAAAACAACCAAACCAAGCAACAATACCAGACAGAAACATCAAACTGCCAAGCTCGCTCCGATGCCAAAATCAACAAACCCAAGCTAAAGGAGCTGCTTCGGTGCCGAGATCGTGATTTTTGGGTTTGGGTTTTTGCTCCAGTGCCAAGATATTATGAAATGGGTTTGGGTTGTTGCTTCGGTGCCGAGATTTGATGAATCTATGGGTGAGGTACAAGGATAAAAGGAATAACAGGGAGAACAAAGAAAGGAAGGAGAAAATGAAGAAACAAAACTTGAGTGTCTAAAACTTAAGTTCTATGTGGTTTCATGTGGAAAATTGTCCACGTTAGGTGTTTCCCTGCCCCGAAACTTGAGGATTTAAGACTCAAGTTCCACCCTGAACTCGAGTTTTTAAAACTTGAGATGTTATTTTCCAACTTTGTTTTACCAATGTGCCCACTAACGAAATTCTAAGAAATTTAAAGTTTAATGGAGAAAAAAAAATTCACTGGACCAGTATGTTCAATACTTCAATCTATATAAATCCTAGACTAAACCTAACTGAACAGGCTACCAGTTTCAACTAGTTTAGTCCCAATTGATCCTGGTCATTCCGGTTCAGATTTCGGTCTTGGGTCTACACGGTTAGGCTTCAAACTATTGGGCTTTTGGCAAATAGTTTTGGGTAGCTAAAAGTTTCAAAAAAGACCAAGTTCAATTTTTGGGATGTTTTCTCATTGTATTCTCAGCCCAAAAAAAAAAAAAAAAAAAAGGAATAATAGTCCAACGTGTTCAACCATTCACCACGCATCACAGAACACTCACAATCATAGTAAAGCTGATATTTACAAACTATATATATATATATATATATATATATATATATATATATATCAAGGTGTTCATGTATCAATTTCCCTAATATCTTTGTCGCTGTGAATATCTCTCTGATTTACTTAATAGTTATTACCAAGCACCCTTCTGGTGGGAAGGTCATTGTTATTTGTTATTTGAAAACATCATTACCAAATATATTTAAACTATTTTGAAATGAATTTTTAAGATTTTCAAACGGATTATACTTATTTGTGTAGTTACTCTTCATCTATTCTGAGTTCTGACCAAGTTAGTTTTCAATAGACCTACAAAATATCAAATAATATATTGATCCATTTTTTTAGCATCTAATTTAATTTTTTACAATTGAAGAAAATAATCAAAGAGACGATGGCACCATGGAGAGACAATGAGAGAGAAAGAAAGGGTTAGAGAGTCTGAGGAGTTAAGACTGTGAGAAACGTTAGAGGCCGGCAGGCAGACTGAGAGAACGAAAGGTTTTTTATTTTTTTTACTTGAATATAAAAATATTAAAAATTAAGGTAAAATAATATTTTAGTTCCTAGACTTTATCAAGAGTTTGTTTTTTTCTTGAAATATTAAAAAATTTTAGGGCTGTTTGTTATACAATCTTAAACTCACATTTTTATATTTTAAACAACTTTACAGTTTACACACTTTTTCACCTACACAAATTTCAAAAAATTACAAAAATCTCATCCCAAACTACTCTATCAAACACCCCTTATTTTTTTCATCCTCAAACTTTGTAAGCAATTTTTTTTTTTTTTAAATAGTTTAGGGGGTATTTGGTATATGATTTCAAACAACAATTTTCAGTTTTTAAACAATATTACACGTATTTTCACACACTTTTTCACCCACACATATTTCCAAAAAAAATCTTTTAAACTTGAAAACTGTTGTTTAAACTCACGTATCAAACGAATACTTAGACTTTGGAGACAAAGACATGGATGAAAAAAGAACTTTCTAAAATAGTTTAAAGATGAAAAAATATATATTTTAAAGTTTAAGAACAAAAAAAAAAAAAACATTTACAATAATTTATGAATGAAAAAAAAAAATTTAAGTAGTTTAAGAACAAAAAACAAAATTTTTAAAGTTTAGGAATGAAAAACAGATACTCCTAAAAAATTATATATTACCTACTATTCAGTCTAATTTGGTCCATTCCATTTAGTTCAGTTTAGTATAGTTCTTTTAGATTATATTTTTGATTCTCAAAAAAAAAAAAATAGTATAGTTCTTTTTGCCATTCGGTCCAGTCCAGTCCAGTCCGGTCCATTAAAAAAACAAAGAGTACACGTGGTTTCACTCTACCCTCGCGCGCGCGCGCGCTTTTGAGCTTTGACCAACGACAAAAAGATTTAGCCCAAACTAGAAAGGAAGTTACAGACTTACAGTTAGAGTTCTCCACTACCTAAAACCCTAAAAATTGAATTCACTCAGAGTCACAGACACATACCAATGCTCTTCTCACTCTCACTCTCACTCTCAATCTCACCAACCACACTCACCTCCTCACCTCGCTTCAAATTCCACTCATGCCCTCACGTCCTCCCTCCGACTCCGAAACCACCACCTCCTCGTCTCCGCGCCTCCTCACAGGCACACCACGTCATCCTCCATGACAATGGGACCGTCGCCGGCGCCGGAGCTCCGGTGGAGGAAAATATATTGCCGGCGGGTCTTCGGCCAGAGTCAATGCCGAGACACGTGGCTTTGGTCATGGATGGGAACAGGAGGTGGGCCCGGATCAGGGGCTTGCCGGTCGGGTCGGGTTACGAAGCCGGTGTTCGGTCACTGCGATCCGTTGTGGAGCTGTGTTGCAAGTTGGGAATCAGGGTTCTCTCTGTTTTCGCATTCTCTAGTGAGAATTGGTTTCGCCCTCAAGTATGTGTGTGTGTTTTTTTTTTTTTTAAATGTTGGTGCTTTTTCTTTTCTTTTTTTTTGTTGGGTTTGAAATGATTGAAAGAGTTATGGTGTCTAATGATGCAGGCGGAAGTTGAGTTTTTGATGGAATTATTTGAAAGAGGAATGAGAGATGAAATGGGGAGCTTGTTGAGGTGAGCATTTCAGAAACTATTTGACTTCCTTCAATGGCTACATCTTTTAGACAGAGAGAGATAGTATCATTTTATGATAAAGATTTAGTTTTTTGGTTTTTTGTTTCTAAAAATTTAAAGGTGTTTATGGATTATGGTGGTACTTTCAATGACTTTTTAGCATATGTCATATTTTCAATTGCTACATCTTTTAGACAGAGAGATGGTTTCTTTTTATTGGTGTGGTGTATCACATCAGATTTTGTGAAAAAATAAATCTTTGTCATGAAATTGACACTCTTTGTATCAATGCAAAATGGAGAGGATCCTGATCTGTATCCGTAGCTTCGGTTTGCATTTGTAAGATGATATATTTTGCATTGAAGGGTATTGAATTGAATATTTGGTTACAAAGTAACAATATTTGTGGTTAAGTGAACTGATACTGTAAATGGGGTTTGGCTTTCCATTTAGGTAGATGGAAGTTATTATGCACGAGAATTGTGATGTTTCCAAATGTTACCTTTTAGGTCAAGTTAGCAACTTTAGAATGCTGTTATTACGTATTTTTAACTAAAAGTAAGGGCGAAAATTGTTTGAGCTTAATAGGAGTGACAGTACTAGTTGCTTTTAAAATTTCAAAATGGTATAGCTAAGACCAGGAGTGAGATTCTCAGTTCCTAGATTTAGGATTTCACTTTTTGGTTAAGAGTATAATTTGCTGCCGTTAACATATCGTTGTTGTGATGATCTAAATCATATACTTTTTTCATTATATCCGAGTGAAGGTACCTATCAAAAATTATATTATATCCGAGTGAAGGTATGTTGCATTATTGACTTGACAGATTACATGGTCTTTTATAGTGGACATACATTAATTGTGCTGATTTTTGGCTTGGGACAGGGAAAACATTCGAATTTCTGTAATTGGGGATTCCTCTAAGCTATCAAGATCCCTACAAGAGCTGATAACAAGAACCGAGGAGACCACCAAGACTAATTGCGGACTCCAACTTATTGTAGCAGTTAGCTATAGTGGGCAGTATGACATTGTTCAAGCTTGCCAAAAGATTGCCTTAAAAGTAAAGGATGGACTAATTGAACCCAATGATATCAATGAGTCTCTTATTAAAGAGGAACTGGAAACAAACTGTACCGAGTTTCCCTATCCTGATCTACTGATACGTACCAGTGGGGAGCTTAGGATTAGCAATTTTTTATTGTGGCAATTGGCCTACACTGAGTTATTCTTTGCACAATCGCTCTGGCCTGATTTTGGAGAAGTTGAGTTTTTAGAGGCTTTACAAGCATTTCAACAAAGGCAGAGGCGTTATGGTGGAAGAGATTTTTAAGTGATTATCTCTTGAATTCAGTGTTGTGTAAGAAGCTGAAAGAGAAATGCGCTAGTGTTGGTGCCACGAAGCAAAATATTTAAGAGCAATAGTTGTTGAAGAGTTCTGATACTGAAAACTGGGTAGTATTGGTGGACTTTTTATGTCCATCCATATAGCTGAAACTGGAAAGGGCCATCGAATATAGTCTTTGCAGGCCAAAATCTTTTTTGACTTGATATTGCTTCCAAAGGCACCCCATGGCAAGTTCATTGTTATAAGAACCCCAATTCTTGCTTCTGTTAAGAGTGTGAAGCTCTCTTCTGTAACCATTTTGGCAGTGTAAGAGGTCACTAGGATAACATGGACTATATCAGCCCACATAACTGACCATATTGCATCCTATTAAATTCTTAAGGTATATATATGGTGACAACAAATCTTTAGTCCAAATTTTTTTGGGGTGAGCCATGGGTCTTCAACATATTAGCTAGGATTGGCCATATGTATTTTTTTAATTGTATTCTATCCAAAGGCCTAAGGTATTTATAATGTTTCATAATGATCCTGTTGCTGCTGCTGTATTTCCTGTTGCCTCATTTGTGTTCAAAGCTGTGCGAAGTTATCATATTTCTTTTGTAGCTTGCTTTGTCACTATAAGTTGTGCCATATATATTTACATAACTTTCTTCTTCTTTCCAGGTTAGACAATAGTAGATCTGTGGTGTAGATTGAGACTTTTCGGCCGCTGGTGAGTGATCTTTGTTTTCATTCTGGATCTTGTTTATTTGTGTATCTATCATAATTTTACAATTGGCCAATGCTAAATTGTTCTTTGCACAATCTCCACACTGTTGAGTACGACAGCTTTGTCATCTGTTTTTTACAAATTATATGGCTCTGTTAGAGATTCCCCAATAATGGTCTTGATTTGATCTGACTTGAAAACTACTTCTTTGATTTCTGGGGCTAGGGGGTAAGTTTCAGCTATGTGGGTCTTGATCTAAGCCAAAAGGGTCTTGCACGCCATGATTTCTTGTTTTTTGTTGTTTCTTTTCTTTTCTCTCTTTTAACTTTGCTTTCCTCTCTGTTTATTCTTTTCTCTTGATGTAATCCTAGCTAATGTACACGTCTTTGTTTTTTATAAAACACTTGGTGCAAGGGGCATATGAAATTTTACTTCTAAAATTGGAAGTAACAGTGTCTATGAAATACCCTCTTCCATACCCCACAAAAGTGGTGTAGCTGAGTTGGTGTGTCAAATCGGCAAGTAAATGGTGGTTGCTCTCTCCAATATTACTCACTGTATAGTTTACCTATCTTTTTTTTTTCTCCTCTCAATGAGAGGTTGGCATGTCATTATCACCAAACCAATAATTTAACATCATGCTTCATTGTTCCTCACCATTACGGAATTAAACTACTCCACTGTTTATATGAGCTGCTAGATAAGTTCATTTAGTCGTCTGCGGTGTGAATTCTACATAAACATTGAATGAGACTTATTTGTATTTTCATATTCTGTTTTAAAAAAGAGAAACAAAAATAATAATATAGCATTATTTGTTGTCCCCACAACCGGCTTTACTAGATGAACCCAACCACCTAAAATTATGTTTTTTGGGTAAGTCATAATTAAGTGAGCACCTAAAAGTTTGTCAATATGAAATCAGAACAATTATTTTTCAACACCATGTATTTGAATACATTCTTATCCTCTTTCTTTAAAAAACAAAATTGTCATGTATACCCCAAAGGTCAACTAATTGCCACAACATGAAGGGCTTAGATTCATATGTGGGTGTGGCTCATGTTGGTTGGATCACTTCATAATTACACGCACACAGAATCCTCAAATAAAGGTTTTGCCTCGCCTAAATATATTATGATTGTGTATCAAGTAATCATAACTGCGGATATTATAGTCCCATCTATTCCAATTTTTTTTTTCAATTGATAATTATTATATTATATAGTAATCATTTCGTTTAAAAATTGATGTTAATGGCAATCATTATAGTGAAAACCACGTAGTTTTGTTGTCTTGTGAAGGTATATGAATCCAAATAATATATTTTTTATTTTTAATGTACCCATGAAAACAGAAACTGAGAAAAGATTTGAGCAAAGAAAAACTTGAGCCATGCCTACCTCTGTTACGTCCAAATCAGTGAGAGCGCAATTGGACCCTTTTTTTTTTCTTTTTTTTTTAAAAATTCTTCTTTTTGCTAGTAATTGGACCGCAGCTGATATTAAGCATCTTATAAATTATTATTATTAGTAGCCGAAAGTTTATCTTAAGCCTCTGAATTATGGTAAGAAGGTAAATCTTGCCGGCTATAAAGTCCAATATCCAACAAAAGTTTTCTATATTTTCGGCGTACCGAAAAAAATTAGAAATTTTTACGTTCTTGGCATGGCTGAGTGACCAATAATTGTAGTTTTGTCAAGTCTCCAATCTCATGAATGCGGATCAGAGTTGATTTTTATCAAAAGTTTGGTAAAATGCTAAAGTTTTTTCGAATTTTTTTTAAAAAAAAATAGTTATAATATATTGCTAAACCTTTTTTTCCACTAATATATGAGGATACAAAAAAAAAAAAAAAAAACTTATTTTACATCCTCAAACACCATTTTATCTATTTTACCAACCCATTTTACATCCTACTTTACATTCCAGTTTTACTTTTACATACAACTTAATAAAATAATGTAAACTATTTAATAAAATAATAAAAAGTATTTTCTCTCTCTCTCTTTCTTTCTACTTTCTTTTTCTCTTCACACACAACCACATGATTAAAAATTAATTTCTTCTTTACAACTTATGAATAGTAAGGTTGCATATATGTTTTAGCTGGTGAGTATAATTTTTTGCATCTAGCAATCCAGTTGAGGCATATTTTTAATGGTTTGAGTTATAAAATAGCAACTTGGGAAGTTTTACACCCTAATACTAGTGCTTAGATCCCACGGGGAGGTAAACAATTTGGCTACAAAGCCCACTACTAATTTTAGAAAAACCCTAGGAAGTCATTAACAATGAAATGTGATTAACACATTAATAATATAATAAATAAATTTCTTGCCATGATTCATTGCAATAATTCAATGGGAGATGGCCAAATAGCATTTACCTCTCCACAGTAAATGAACATTGGACATTTAGGGCTCATTTGTTATTGTTGTTTAAACAACAGTTTTCAGCGTTTAAACAATATTATATGTATTTTTACGCATTTTTTCACTTATATATATTTCTAAAAAATACAAATAACGTTACTAGAAATCTCTTATCAAATTGCATTATTTTAGGGAAAGTTGGGATTTTATTTTTGGGGATAACAAAAATATCCAAGACCCGTGTTTTGGTTTTGAGGTACTTTTATTCATACGTATACACACAAACAACTCAGACCCCACAAAAATAATATGAAGGGCATTTTTAGACTGCAATAATCCACAAAATTTGAATTTGGATGTGTCTTGGGAGTTGGGATAGCAGTCATGCACTAGGAGGTATAGTGGGGAAAGGAGAAAAGGGCAAAATTGTAAAAAGAATATAGTAGAATCATTGGACAAGATGTTTATTGCTTGTTTGAGTGGGATATGGTTATCCATAAGCAAAAGCATTGTCATTATCGTACATAAATCATCATAAATCAAGCTAAGAGCTAATACTGATTGACAAATTTGATCTTTAATCTAATCAAAGGGGCAACATATTCATAAGCTAACTATTTTTTTTATTATGTTTTTCAATTTACATAAGAAACATTATCTACCTCATTTTTTAGGCAATATAAATAGAGTACAGCTGAGGCCCAAATGGGGCCCATGCATTTTACCAATCACGACGCGTCGCGCTTAAACTAAACCACCTACTGGGGCTCCACACAGCAACGGTTATGCTAGAACATGCATGCTGTCCACGTGTCGGCAGATGCTGCGACCACCATCTCCAACTACCATTGTTCTATACTTCTATCCACTACTATAATACAAACTACAATATCCCTTTGCTGTGTCTATTTTCACCCTTATCGTCACCCAATGAGGCACGTAGAACGCATAAACCATAAAGAAGGAAGTGACACGTTCAGTTTAACCATAACTTCACAATAAGAATATATAGTCAATCTCAAAAGAAATATGTATATATATTTCTATGAAAAAAAATTTAAAGAAATTCACAATAATACGTAATATAATATCTTTCATTCTTGTTTCAATGGGAAAAAAAAACCCTCACAATAAAAATATCTTTTTTCTAATGACTATTCTGATTTTGTTATTTGAAATTTAAACTTTTGGAATCTATATATTCCAATTATCTTTTTAAAATTATTGTAATATATATATATATATATATATATATATATATATATATATATTAAAGCCAAAATCATATTAGAATCTATATATTAAATTCAAATTAAATATCTAATTATTGTTTAATTTTACCATACATGTCCTTTTTTTTAATACCAAGCTATCCATTTATATCATTAAGCACGAAAACTAAGTTCACTATTTTACTTATCTAAATAAAACTACCTCATTATCATTGTTGCTCCATGCTTCTAAGTTACTATTTAGATTAAATAACTTTATATATATATATATATATATATATATATATATATATATATATATAATAAATTCATTCCATTTCATTTTCTAAATCAAATAATAAACATTGTTACATGCCATCATTAATATTTTATTTCAAAAAAAATTATATAATCATCATTAACATAGAAGTCAATAAAACTTGAATATAATAATAAAATTATTTAGTAATTATATATAAAGTCAAAATGCAAATAACAATGAAAATTGCCTCAAAATTAGTCCTTGAACCATGAAAACTTTTGATTTACGCTTTCAAATATTAAAATAATTTCAATATTTCATGTTAATACTATCTATTAGAACTTTGTTGGTAACACATTAAAAATTATTTTAGCCCTTAAATTTTGGGGTAGTTTTCATTTTAGTACTTCACGTTTTAAAATATTTCATTTTATTTTGCCTTTATGATTGATTCATTTTCAAATTTATATTTTATATTTCAAAATTTTCATTTTACCCCTCTATATCTCTATATATTAAGAGATCTAGAAAGTTAGTTATGACTTCAAAAAATATCATAAATACCCTTAATCTAATTAGATAATCCTTATTCTTAAAAAAAAAAATTAAAAATGTGGTTATAATTGTAAGTGCACAATTGCACCTGGACCCAAAGAAGATTATGGGCTCAGGCCCAATGAGCCTTAAACAATAAAATTTGTAGAGTGTGGGCTTGAAATCTAGGTTAGAGATACTGAGAACTTGACAACAGTCTGAGAGTTACAAACACTTGTGAATAACAATTGTTAATTGCAAATAGGCCTCCTCGGACGTGAGCCGAGGACCAACTCTGTATTATTTCTCTTTCTTTCTTACAAGTTACAATCCTTAACTTCTTTTCTTTTTCTTTAGAGAGAGAGAGTGAGCGAGAGAGAGATCCCCCCTTTCTCTTTTGCATTCCTCCCCCTTAAATACCCCTTTTTCTTATACTTTTTGGGACACTGACTAGAAGTTTCTGCCCTACTGTTCAGGGGTCACTTCCCCATTAATGCGGCCAGGAAGGTAGATGCAGAGTCTTTAATGCGGAGGTGACAGCCTTTGCTCTTGATATTTTCCTTAACACTGGGGCATCAAGAAGGTTCAGGGTTTCCCCCTTTAACCATTGGTCTTTCCAGAGTTGTGCTTTGACCTTCATAATGAAGCTTTGAGCTCTCTTGGGCCTGTCCGAGGAGAATCTTATCCTTGGCTGTATCCTCAGACCCTCGGCGTATGGGCCAATTTGTAGAGTTTAATTCTGGAGCAGGTCAGTCCTCCATGCTACAGTCCAAAGGCCCATATGCCCACTTGGGCCATTTTGCTCCTCACAATAGCCCCTCAAAACTCTATTTTTCATCATCCGAGGAGAAAAAATAGGGTTTTGATTCAACGAGGACCTACCCCACACGTTTTGTAAACAGCTACACGTGTGGAAACCGTTTCGCGTTCCAGAGGATGCCACTTGGCTGTTTGATTTTCAGAAACGCGCGCATTTATTACCGTAAGTTACACCTTATTCCCCACGTTCAGCGGTGAGATGAGCATCCAACGGCCCTTGTTACTCCATGAAAATTTGGGCGGGACAAATGTAATTTCAAGGCCGCTTCCCGCACGTCTTGACGCTTCGGAAACCTGCGCCTTCATTTATTTCTCTAGAGGCTAATCCCATCAAAACATCAGCAATCACCTTTTGTCTGCAGAAATCCGTGGAAATTTGCACAACTTGAAATTTGTAAGTCCTCATTTCTTTTCTCTTAACCCTTTCTCCTCGGACCCTGTCCTCGGCTACCCTTATAACAGTTCTCACTCTTAAAACTTAGTTTTTCGTTTCTTTCTGATGGGAAAGTTTAAATGTCTAGTTGATACCGCCGCTGGGATGGAAGGCTTTAGAGCCAAGTATCGTATTCCCAGTGACGTAGGTTTAGAATACTGCCCGGCAGAAGCCATGGCCGGTTCTAGGAAGGCTAGAGAGGTTATCATCCCAATGGTAGCCTTCGTAGAAGGTGGGATGACCCTCCCAATGAAGCTTGTGATCAGGGAGTACCTCCGCAACCACCGGTTGTGTCTCGATCAGTGCGCCCCAAATGTTTTTAGAGTTTTGGGTAGCGTCGACGCTCTAAACGAGCAAATGGGTCTAAACCTCACCTGGCATGATGTCGTCTTTATGTACAAATGCCACAAACTCACTGGAGTAGGCTATTACATCAAATCCCGCTCCAGCGTAGTTAGGTTGATCTCCTGTTTGCCCAAGTCCAACAAAGGCATGAAGGATGACTACCTCATCGTCTCTGGCAACTGGCACGACGGCCCCCACTGCCCAGTTGAGTGGGGAGTTCCAAGTGCGACACCTTAGGATTTAACTTCCCCTCCCATAACTCCCTAAATCATCTAGGAATGTGCATTTGCATTTACTTGAGCGTCTACCTTTAATTTATTATATGTTTTGCGCCTCTGACCATGTTTGTTTATTTGGATGTTTTTCTTTACAGATAAACAAAACGTGCGTCCCCGCCTAAGCCACTGCAACGTTGCAGATTTAAATCGAGTGCTCCGCTCCGAAGTATTCATCAGCGCAGACTTACAACTTAGGGCGGCTCATTTGATTCTGGGGTACGATCCCATATCCTCGGACTTCCAGGCAATAGAGAACGCCATCATTGCCGGTGACCGGCGGCGTAGGAAGATTCACGTAGCCAGACCACATTTCCTGGCCGACCACGACCTCCCTGACAGCCCTAACACCATACTGTACTTACAACCGATTGCTGCGGTCCCTCTAGCTACACACTCCCAGGCAACTGTTATCCCAGAGGAGCAAGTGTCTTCGTCGAACACGTTGGACGAGGAGATCGACAGGTTCCAACTCGAGGACGTTCCACGACCTCGCGGAAGCCCGTTCGTTGTTCTTTCCGACGAGGAAGAAGAAGCCGCCGAGGCCTCTAGGATCGCGGGTCTAGTGATAGCGCGTCCAGACGACAGCTCCATTGAAGAAGAGATGGACAAGCTAAAGGACCTTATGACTGATAGAGGCGCCCGAGTGGCAAAAAAGGGAGCAAGAGGGTCCCAAGCTCCCCCTGCCTTGCCACCACCCCCTCCTCCAGTCGAGCCAAAACCTCCCACTAACGATTCTAAGAAGAAAAGAAAAGTGGATGCCGAAGGGGCTGGTGGCGAGAAGCCAAAGAAGCTGAAACAGCAGCCACCGCCGGCCCAACAGCAGAAGTTGGACAAGGGCAAAGGGCGCGCCCACTCAGTTGAAAGTGGGGAGATCAGGGACGTGGCTGAGATGCGCCGAGCACCAGCCACTTGGTCTCCTGACTTGAGGCTGGACGGCGCCCCAATTCCCTGCCACTCCAGCATTAGGGCAGTCCAACAAGGCCGTGCCCACCACTTAGCCGAGGTGTTGGAGCGTCCTCTTCTGCTGCCCAAGGATATGGAATCCTTGGAGAAGATGGGCCAGCCGCAGCTATTCCTCTCGTTAAAAAGGGGTTTAGCTCTGGTAAGTTCCATCTTAAACTTATATTCTATATTTATTTGTAAACACTTCACTGCATTTGACCTCCTAACATTTCTGCAGTCCATCCAAGAGGTTTTCGCGGCCGAGAAGTTCATAGAGGATTCTCGGAAGCGCGCTGGGATGGAGCAAGAGCTAAGACAAGAGGCAGAAAGGTCCCTAGACCAGGCCCTAGCAGAAAACGGGAGGCTCATGTCACAGCTGGCCGACTTGAAAAGAGAAAGGGATGGTGACAAGTCCAGCTTGAAGACGATGGAGAGCCAAGTGGAGGGGCAGCGTAAGCTTCTCTGCCAAAATGATGACGAGCTTGCCCAAGTCCAGCAGGCACGCTCTAACTTGGAAAAGGAGCTTACGCGGGTGAAGGAGGAAGCTCGCGCCCACCAGCACAACCTGGAGGCCACGAAGAAGGCCAGTTATCAGGAGGGGGTGACTAGAACGCAAGAAGAGCTGACAGAGGCTTTTGCGGCCTTATGCCGAGAGTACTGTCAGCAAGTCTGGGTGGAGGCCATGAATGCAGCAGGGGTTCCTCAAGCTTCCGAGCTGAGGAAGCCCGAGAACATCTGGCTTCCCCTAGACATACAGGAAATTGTAGACCCTCCTGTTGCTGCCTCTCCTGCCCTTCCTCCTGTGGTGCAAGATCATGTTCCTGCTCCTACAGAACCTGAAGGTTCCCATAAAGAGAAGGACGAGTGCGGTGGTGCCGAGAAGGAGCAAATCCAAAGCATAGAGCCCCTCATTCCTTCAACAGACAAAGGGAAACAAGCCTTGTCTACCTTTGAGCTGGAATTGAAGAGTACTGAGGCTGGCAGCAGCTCCCTTCTAGTTTAGGGCCTAGTATAGGAATTTTCTGTACTCCCCTTCTTTGTATATAATTAATGAAGAAAATTTTTATTCAACTTTCGTTCACGTTGTCTTTGTTTTACCTTATTCTTTTTGTGCTTGCCATGAAAGTTTTTAGTAACAAATAGTTAAAGGGAAAACAGAATAAAAAGTATAACTTCACCATGCAAACAACTATGACTTCAAAACAGCCACATAACTTAATTTAGACATCAAATAATGTCACAGTTAGACAACTCACATGACGGTTAAACCTTTGTAATCTGACATATTGCTTTCAGTAGGATGTAAGGTCCGAAGACCATTCCTTACAAAAATTTGTTTAACACTTAATGAATGGTGAGATAATGACTTCCATAAAACGGGTGATAAGAATAAGAACAGTGACAAGATATTAAGAACAGTGACAAGGTTTGTAGTCTGAGGACTAGACTTAACCAAGTTTCTGTTTGATTTTTAAGAGTAGTATCTTCAAATGTTAATTGCCCCAAAGTAGGAGGTCCGAGGACCCGGCATAACTAAGGTTTTGTTTAACAAATGACAAGACATCAATTTCCACAAGATTTGTGGTCCGAGGACTACACTTAACCAAGTTTCTGTTTGATTCTTAAGACTAGTAACTTCAAATGTTAATTTCCCCAAAGTAGGAGGTCCGAGGACCCGGCATAACTAAGGTTCTGTTTAACAAATGACAAGACATCAATTTCCACAAGGTTTGTGGTCCGAGGACTACACTTAACCAAGTTTCTGTTTGATTCTTAAGAGTAGTAACTTCAAATGTTAATTTCCCCAAAGTAGGAGGTCCGAGGACCCGGCATAACTAAGGTTCTGTTTAACAAATGACAAGACATCAATTTCTACAAGGTTTGTGGTCCGAGGACTACACTTAACCAAGTTTCTGTTTGATTCTTAAGAGTAGTAACTTCAAATGTTAATTTCCCCAAAGTAGGAGGTCCGAGGACCCGACATAACTAAGGTTCTGTTTAACAAATGACAAGACATCAATTTCCACAAGGTTTGTGGTCCGAGGACTACACTTAACCAAGTTTCTGTTTGATTCTTAAGAGTAGTAACTTCAAATGTTAATTTCCCCAAAGTAAGAGGTCCGAGGACCTGGCATAACTAAGGTTCTGTTTAACAAATGACAAGACATCAATTTCCACAAGATTTGTGGTCCGAGGACTACACTTAACCAAGTTTCTATTTGATTCTTAAGAGTAGTAACTTCAAATGTTAATTTTCCCAAAGTAGGAGGTCCGAGGACCCGGCATAACTAAGGTTCTGTTTAACAAATGACAAGACATCAATTTCCACAAGGTTTGTGGTCCGAGGACTACACTTAACCAAGTTTCTGTTTGATTCTTAAGAGTAGTAACTTCAAATGTTAATTTTCCCAAAGTAGGAGGTCCGAGGACCCGGCATAACTAAGGTTCTGTTTAACAAATGACAAGACATCAATTTCCACAAGGTTTGTGGTCCGATGACTACACTTAACCAAGTTTCCGTTTGATTCTTAAGAGTAGTAACTTCAAATGTTAATTTTCCCAAAGTAGGAGGTCCGAGGACCCGGCATAACTAAGGTTTTGTTTAACAAATGACAAGACATTAATTTTCACAAGATTTGTGGTCCGAGGACTACACTTAACCAAGTTTCTGTTTGATTCTTGAGAGTAGTAACTTCAAATGTCAGAGGTACTTATAACTTTGAAATGTTAACTGACAAAAGCACATTTTATTAATAATAATACCTTCTAAGATTATTTACATTCCATGGGCGTGGTACAATTCTTTCATCTAAGTCAGCTAGCCGATATGACCCTATGCTTGCTACTGAAACAATGCGATAGGGGCCTTCCCAGTTGGGTCCTAGCTTACCCCAAGCTGGGTTCTTAGAAGTGCCTACAACTTTTCTTAGTACAAGATCACCAGGTGCAAGTGGCCTTAGCTTCACGTGGGCATCATATCCCCATTTTAGCTTCTGTTGATAATAAGCCATTTGGACCATAGCTGCCTCGCGTCGTTCCTCAAGTAAATCAAGACCTTTCTCTAGGAGTCCATTGTTATTCCCCGGGCTAAAAGAGCTCGTCTTTAGGGTGGGAAAACCAGATTCCAGAGGTATCACCGCCTCGGCTCCATAAGTCATAGAGAATGGCGTTTCTCCCGTGGACCTGCGCGGTGTGGTCCGATACGTCCACAAAACATGAGGGAGCTCTTCTACCCATCTGCCTTTCGCATCGTCCAACCTTTTCTTAAGCCCACTGACTATGACCTTGTTAACGGCCTCGGCTTGCCCATTTCCCTGAGGATAAGCTGGGGTGGAGTATCTATTTATGATGCCCATATCACCACAATACTTCCTAAAAGCCTTACTGTCGAACTGAACGCCATTGTCTGAGACGAGTGTGTGTGGTATACCGAATTTAGTGACGATGTTTTTCCAGACAAACTTCTTGGAGTCAACGTCTCTGATATTTGCTAAGGGTTCGGCCTCAACCCATTTAGTGAAATAGTCTGTCCCCACGAGAAGCCATCTTTTATTTCCTGCAGCCCTCGGCAACGGCCCCACTATGTCCAATCCCCACTGTGCAAAGGGCCAAGGACTAGAGAGAGGGTTTAAAGCCCCTCCAGGTTGATGAATGTTAGGGGCGAACCTCTGGCATTGATCACATTTTCTGGCATAGTCCTGAGCCTCTCTCTGCATATTGGGCCACCAATAACCCTCAGTCAGGGCCCTATGGGCTAAGGACCTTCCCCCAGTGTGGCTTCCACAAATCCCTTCATGCAGTTCCTCGAGAAGTGCTTCCGTTGATTCAGGGTGCACACACAACAAGTACGGTCCTGAGAATGATGGTTTGTACAGTTTCTGGTTCTCGGACAACCAAAAACGTGGCGCCTTTCGACGCACCTTCTCTGCTTCAGACTTGTCCTCAGGAAGGATGTCGTTCTTAAGAAAAGATATGACCGGGTCCATCTAACTAGGTCCAAGCCTTATTAGATGGATGCGAGCCGCCTTGGCGGGGATAAGAGTCGGCTCTAGCAAATCCTCCACAAGGATAATCCTGGGCAAACCCTGAGCCGAGGACGTTGCTAACGTAGCCAAAGAATCAGCATGGGTGTTTCCACTTCTAGAGATGTGAGCTAAGACGAAGGAGTCAAATTCTGCCTGCTGACGCTTGACTTGGGCCAAGTATTCCTGCATTCTTAGGTCCCTAGCCTCCATGGTCCCCATGACCTGGCTGACCACTAACTGAGAGTCCAAGAACGCATGGACTTCCTTTCCACCCATCTTATGTAACATGTTCATGCCTACCAAAACTGCTTCGTACTCGGCTTCATTATTAGTAGCCGAGAATGACATCCTTAGAGATTTTTCAAAGATAATTCCCTCTGGGGATATCAGGACAAGTCCGATACCAGACCCTCTCTGATTAGCTGCCCCGTCCACATACATTTTCCAAGTCGACGGCACTGTGGCTGTGATCACACCAACTGATTTTCCATCCATGTGTGCTTCTTTTAGAGTTTCTTCTAGCAATGGTTCAGTAAACTCTGCCACCAAGTCAGCTAGGACCTGGCCCTTCACCGAGGTGCGGGGCCTGTATTTAACGTCAAAGGCTCCTAAGATGGTTCCCCACTTTGCCACCCTGCCAGAATAATCGGCGCTGCGTAACACTGCCTTGAGAGGCAATTGGGTCAGGACCACCACCGTGTGGGACTGGAAATAATGAGGGAGCTTCCACGTGGCATGAACTATGGCCAGAAGCGCTTTCTCCAAGAGTAGGTAGCGCACCTCAGCCTCATTCAAAGACTTACTAACATAGTAGACCGGTCTTTGCACCCCGCTTTCATTCCTTATGAGGACCAGGCTGACCGCGTGGATGGCCACCGCTAGATAAGCAAACAGAACCTTGTCCGCATCGGGGCGAGATAGAATGGGTGGCCAAGAAAGATACTGCTTAAGCTATTGGAAAGCTAAAACGCAATCCTCGGTCCATTGAAATCCTTTCCTCTTGTTCAACAATTGGAAGAAGGGACGACACCGGTCAGCTGACCGAGATATAAATCTGTTCAATGCGGCAATCATCCCAGTCAATTTCTGGATTTCTTTTGGGTTCCGAGGCGGTTGCAAATCCTGAATAGCCTTAACCTGCACTGGGTTCACCTCTATGCCTCCGTGAGTAATCATGTATCCCAAAAACTTTCCGGACCCTACGCCAAAAGAGCATTTTGAGGCGTTGAGGCACAGCCTATACTTTCTTAGCGCCTGGAAGGTGTCGGCTAGATCTTTGACGTGCGAAGGTATTGTTTTGCTCTTTACCACCATATCGTTTACATACACCTCAATAGTCTTCCCCAGTTGCTGTTCGAACATCCTGATCATCATTCTTTGGTAAGTAGCCCCAGCATTTTTCAACCCAAATGGCATGACCTTATAGTGGTAGTTCCCCGTTGGAGTAATGAAAGCAGTCTTCTCTTGATCCTCCAACGCCAGGGGAATCTGATGGTAACCCTGGAAGGCATCCAAAAAACTCATCCGAGGATGTCCGACAGTGGCATCCACTAGTTGATCAATACGCGACATTGGGAACGAATCCTTGGGGCAGGCCTTGTTCAAATCTGTGAAGTCCATACATACTCTCCACGTTCCATTCTTCTTTTTTACCACAACCGTATGCGCCAACCATTCGGGGTAGAAAATTTCTTTAATAGCCCCAGCCCTCTTGAGTTTGAGCACCTCTTCCTTCACAGCCTCGGAATGTTCTTTAGAAGAACGCCGAGGTGGCTGTCTTCTCGGAACAATAGCAGGGTTGACGTTTAAACGATGACAAATGAAGTTCGGATCCACGCCTAGAGCCTCATAGGGGTCCCACGCAAAAACATCAATATTGTCCTTTAGAAATTCCAACAACTCCATCTTCTCCTGGTGTGGCAAATGTATGCTAACTTGAAAGAACCTCTCTGAGTCATTTGCTATCAAAAACTTCTCCAACTTCTCACAAACAGCCTCTTCTCCTGTCACCGCCATAGGTGCATCCGGAGCTATTAATTGCTATGACTCTTGGATGGGCAAAACTGATGACCCGGCTTCTGTCTGATGAAGTACTGCGGCCGATATGCATTGCCTGGCCACCGATTGGCTGCCGAGGATTTCCTCAACATATTCCCCAGAGGGGAACTTAACCTTAACATGCAAGGTAGAGGAGACGGCCCCTAGAGCGTGCAACCATGGCCTGGCGAGGATGGCTGTATATGGGGAGTAGGCGTCGACCACAATGAAATCCACCTCAACCGTTTCTGAGCCGGATTGAACGGGCAAACGGATCTGCCCCTTCGGCACAACGGCTCTTCCTTCGAAGCTTATGAGTGGTGAATCATAAGGAGTGAGATCCCCCAGCTTCAACCTTAGCCCCTTAAACAAATCAGGGTACATGATGTCTGCACCGCTGCCCTGATCTATCATCAACCTCCTCACATCATAATTCCCTATCCTTAGAGTGACTACAAGAGCATCGTCATGGAGTTGGATAGTCCCTACCTTATCATCCTCGGAAAATCCCAAGACGGGAAAATTCAACTTCACCCTCTTCGGCCTGTAACCTGACTCCTCGGCCTGAGGATGTGAAACTGCCATCACCCTGGTGGGACCTGAGCCTGTCCTGCCAAGTGCAGCAAAAATAACATTAATTGTTCCTAACGCCGGCCGAGATGAACTATTCCTTTGATTTTTCGAGTCAGATTGGCCGCCCCATCCACCAGGTTGACACAAGTGCTGCTTTAGTTTCCCTTCACTGACTAGCTACTCCAAGTGGTTCCAAAGGGTACGACAGTTTTCAGTAGTGTGACCCACATCTTGATGGTACTGACAAAAAAGGTTCTGATTCCTCTTTGCAGGGTCTCCTGCCATCTTACCAGGCCATCTGAAGAAGGGCTCCTTACGAACTTTCTCCAGCAACTGATGTACTGGTTCTCGGAACACTGTGTTCACGGCCTGAGGCGCTACTGAGCTGGACTGCCCAACGTAATCTCGTCTCGGCTTGTTGTTGTGGTACCTGTCCGACCTGAAATCCCTTCTCTCCTGCGGGATAACCTTCTCCTTACCCTTTCCTTGCTGTTGGTCTTCCTCCACCCTCTTGTACTCGTCAATACGATCCATGAGACGACGTACGCTGCGGACGGGTTTTTTGGTCAAAGACTTTCTCAAGTCGTGATCAGTAGGAAGACCTACTTTAAAGGTATTGAGCGCCACCTCATCAAAATCACCATCTATTTCATTAAACATCTCCCAGTAACGGTCGGAGTATGCTTTCAACGTCTCCCCTTCCCTCATGGTCATGGATAACAGCGAATCCAATGGCTGAGGTACTCTGCTACACGTAATGAACCGCGAAGCGAATGCTCTAGTGAGCTCCCCAAACGAACCTATAGACCCCGATTTAAGGTCGTTGAACCACCTCATAGCAACAGGTCCCAAGCTAGAGGGAAAAACTTTACACATCAGAGCCTCGTTATGAGAGTGCACCGCCATCCTCTGGTTAAAGTGACTCACGTGCTCCACCGGATCAGTCCGGCCATTGTAGATGGTGAAGGTAGGCTGGGTGAATCTCCTAGGAAGCTTCCCTTTCTCAATCCTCCGCAAAAATGGAGATTTGGAGAGTTGGTGCAACGCCCGACTCATAGCATTGTTCCCTAAGCCCCTAGAAGGAAGCTTCTCACGTCTGCGAGCTGGCTGGTCGTCCTCCTCACAAGAGGACATTGTGCTGGGGGGTGAGTATGACCTTGAGCTGTAACCACCTCCCCGGGCTTCCTCTGAAGAAGGATCAGATGAGGACGGCGAAGGCTTACATCTGGCACGGCGTAGCTTTCTTTTCAGACGACCAATCTCCCTCTGCATGGCCTTAGCACCCTCCTCGTGGGTGGTGCTACCCCCGCCCTGAGTATGGCTAGTCCTGGGGTATTCTGTATGGACACTTCCCTCACGATCCCTTTGACGCTCAAGGCGCTCGAAATGATCCTCCGGTTGTGATCCCTGTGATTCTGCATGGTGAGAACCTAGGCCTGCCATGGTATCCCAACCTTTTCTAGACTAGATTTCCCACAGACGGCGCCAATTGTAAGTGCACAATTGCACCTGGACCCAAAGAAGATTATGGGCTCAGGCCCAATGAGCCTTAAACAATAAAATTTGTAGAGTGTGGGTTTGAAATCTAGGTTAGAGGTACTGAGAACTTGACAACAGTCTGAGAGTTACAAACACTTGTGAATAACAATTGTTAATTGCAAATAGGCCTCCTCGGACGTGAGCCGAGGACCAACTCTGTATTATTTCTCTTTCTTTCTTACAAGTTACAATCCTTAACTTCTTTTCTTTTTCTTTAGAGAGAGAGAGTGAGCGAGAGAGAGATCCCCCTTTATCTTTTGCATTCCTCCCCCCTTAAATACCCATTTTTCTGATACTTTTTGGGACACTGACTAGAAGTTTCTGCCCTACTGTTCAGGGGTCACTTCCCCATTAATGCGGCCAGGGAGGTAGATGCAGAGTCTTTAATGCGGAGGTGGCAGCCTTTGCTCTTGATATTTTCCTTAACACTAGGGCATCAAGAAGGTTCAGGGTTTCCCCCCTTTAACCATTGGTCTTTCCAGAGTTGTGCTTTGACCTTCATAATGAAGCTTTGAGCTCTTTTGGGCCTGTCCGAGGAGAATCTTATCCTCGGCTGTATCCTCAAACCCTCGGCGTATGGGCCAATTTGTAGAGTTTAATTCTAGAGCAGGTCAGTCCTCCATGCTACAGTCCAAAGGCCTATATGCCCACTTGGGCCATTTTGCTCCTCACAATAATTGTAATTCAAAAAAATTTAAAAACAAAAAAAAAAATGCACCAGAGAAATTTTTTTTCTTAAAAATTAGTACACACTAAACCCACTAATTTACTCCATTTCAAATTTTGAATTTTAGTTTCTTAAAAATCCCTTCAATAATAGATAAATTTAAATTGAAAAATTACATTAAACTCAAAATAAAAAAGAGCCTCATTGCATGTACGGAGCGCGTGTGACGAGACTAATTTTCTTTTCTTTTTTTGAAAATGAGGCTAGTTTGATTTAATTTTTTATATCACCAATTATACCTTACACTTATATAGAAAATAGGTATGAAAACAACTAATTTTTTTCCTACAATAAAGCTACAGCCCTAAAATAAATAAATAAATCTAGGACAATTTAACAACAAAATCTGATTTTAATCCATAAAAGATGGAATGCAAATTATAGTAAATTTTAGTTATTATGACTAGCTAGCGGTTGAGCTGTGAGGTGGATAAACGTCACTGGCGGGTAAAAGAAGTCACAAAAATATCGGGAAACGGTAACGTGACGACTTTCGAGGCAAACACAATGGGGGGCAGTTCGGTCATATCAGCAAGTCATCCATTCTTCATTCTTTCTCGTATTTTCTCTTTATTTGATTTTTCTATGTACCGCTATTTTTCGCATTAATAAAGAGTTGAGATGGAGGTGTTGTTTATATAACAGATGCTCACCATTACGTGTTCGCCACGCGAAAGTCAAGTAAGCCCCACCTCTTTTTTCTCTCTCTCTTTCTCAAACCTTCCTAAATTATACGTGTATTTCTCTTACATACATATAGACTGTATAGCTTTGTAGCCAATTGAACCCAAAAATATTTTTTTTTTTTAGAGAGAGTGTGTGTGTGTCTGTGTGAGAGAGAGTGAGAGAGATTATCTGGGTGTTTATAAGAGAGTAATAGAGATAGAGAGTTGGGTTATATGTGTTTTTGTTTGGGTTCAGTGGTTTGAGGTTGTAAGAGTGAATAGTGGGAGTGTGTTAAGGTTTTTTTTTTTTTTTTTTTTGAGGGAGAGAGAGTTTGTAATTTGTTGTTGGATGAGTTCAGTTAATAAGAGGACAACATGCGCAAGTCTTTCAAGGATTCCCTTAAGGCCCTGGAAGCTGATATTCAGTTTGCCAATACTCTGTAACTCTCTCTCTCTCTCTCTCAATTTAACTTTTTTTTTTTTTAAAATAAAGTTTTAGATTATGGGAGTTGTTTCATTGAAATTCTTTTTTTTTTTTTCTTGCTTTGGGGCTGTGAAAGATGTTTGTTTGACATGTATAGTCAATTATTTTTTTAATTAAATTTATTAATTTCTGATTTCTCTGTTTTTTGGGTTTCTCTGTTTTCATGCTCTTAGCTGCTGAATTAGAATAAAACAGTTTATTTTAAAATATTATCCAAAACCCAGTCTGGGTTTCTTAAGAATTTATGTTATATGTGCGATATGCTTATGACCCAATTGAAGAAAATTGAGGTTCTGGTTCATTCCTACTTACTGTTAATAGTTCTGTGTATTTCAATGGGCTCCAGGTGGTTATGTGGAAGAAGGTTGTGATTTTTGCTTTGTAATTTTATGAATTACACTGTACAGAAACTACTTGTTGATTTTTTTGGAAGATGCTTGGTTGGTATGGTGGGTGCTTGAGGGCAATGCAAAAAAATTAGGAATAACCATAAAAGACTTTTTTTTTTTTTTTTTCTTTTAAGGTTCTGTGACTGTTTCCACTTTAAGAGAGAACCAGTCAAAGCATGTGTACCTCCATTTGCAATTTTAATACTGAGATCCTGAGTCTTTAATCCTTTTTAAGAAATGGGCTGACCTTAAAACCCTCGTCCTATTCTCATTAAAGCCAATATTTTAACTTTTCTAAGCCCATTGCATAGTTTTTAATATTTTTAGGGGGCTCTTTGAAATGTTTTTCTTGCATATTGTAAATCTTTTGCTTCTGATTAGTTTATTGAGATCCAGAACCAATCTCAAGATTTTGGGACTAGAAGAGAACTAAAATTGGTGGGGGGGGGGGGGGGGTTTGTATCTGCAAGGTTCATCCATTGGGACAGAATGTACGTTCTGCAGATTATATTAGTTACCATGTTTTTAATTGGCTAAGTACATTGTGATACAGGGCTTCTGATTATCCAAGGGAATATGATGGTGCCTGCCTTCAGATGAGATTGTCCTACTGTCCGGCTGCACAGTTTTTTCTCTTTCTTGTTCAGTGGACTGATTGTAACCTTGCTGGCACCTTAGGATTGCTTAGAATTCTTATATACAAGGTGAACTAATTTTTTTGCCTTTCATAATTATTTTTTCAGTCCCTTTGACTGGTATTGTTGCTTTCAGTCTATTTCTTTGATTGCTGTAGTGTTTCTATTGAATATCTAATGCATTATAATATAGAAAAATGCTATCTTTGGCTTTTTTAAGGGTGTGAAAGTATTAGGTTTGTCACAGGTGTATGGAGATGGGAAGACTACCATGTATATTCATGAAAGGAAAGCCAGTCTAAGAGAATTCTATGGTAATTAGGTTCCAGAAGAAATTCATTTTTTTTTTACCCGTAAAGTTCTTGAGAATGCTTTTTTCCCCTTTTTTTGTTTGTATTATTTTTGAGAAGAAGTTATAAAAGTCTGTCAATCCATTTGTTTACTGTTTTGGCTCTTCAAGAACAGGTGTGATATTTCCCTCCCTATTGCAACTTCAAAGAGGAATCACTGATATAGAAGACAGGAAACAGAGAGAAATTTGTGCTGCCAAATACAAGAGGAAGGATGATATGGACAAAGGAAAGCTCTCTGAAATTGATTTAGAGAGGGAAGAAGAATGCGGTATATGCATGGAGATGAACAGCAAGGTCGTATTGCCCATTTGCAGTCATTCTATGTGCATGAAGTGCTACCGAAATTGGTATGATGATTGTTACACAATTCATAGCTTTTATTATAACAAATTTATATCTGGAATCTATCATATGCTCACTGTTATCCTATTATGATGTTAAAGATCATACATTTGTTTATGCAATGGGGATAAGCCTAAGCAGTCTCTTCATTATCTTAACTGGATAGAGAGGGGGGGGGGGGGGTGTGGAGGTGAATAAATGAAATTGAACACCCTGAGGTTCATGGCCTTTTTGTTGTCACTTGCCAACTATTGAGACATGTTATGGGGAAACTGAGCGGAGCTATGATCATTATCTTCTCTTGAGTGGACCAACAATTCTAAATAGAGAGGCTTCTCCTGCTCTCTCTTACATGGGTACAAATTCCAAATTCGTTACGGCTAGTCCTTAATACCAAATTGGTTATTTCCCTCTTCTATAATTGCGACTCCTTGGTGATCGTTTGGTATCATTGTCAGGGTCTTATGTTGAAGGGTCTACTTTATCCTCAATAGTTCCTGGGCTCATTATTTCTTTCACATTAAACTTGTTTATGATTTGCACCATGTTTTGTCCAGTTTGACGATTGAATTTGCTCATATTGCACTTTGGGATGATTTTATTCCTTTCAAAGACTTGTCTCAGAATTAGTAGATTGTATTTTTAGGAGCCCTTTGCATGCCACTTTTCCCCTGGAAGACTAACCCAGAACCGAACACATGTTTCCATAAGATTATCGGAACCTGCATAAGCAATTTAGATCAAAAGCCTGTTCATTCTGAAAATTTACAGCTAACCCAATCTGAGATTATGGTTTTCACTAGACTATAATCGAGAGCTCATTTCTTACACAAACCTCAAAGTGCTAAACAACATATATTTTTTATGTTATGTTAGAACTCTCCCTTTTGCTGGCATTGAAGAAGAGTTTTGAAATGGTTGCTTTATGGGCTAGGACCTCTAACTTTATGTCTCATCTCCAGAATGCTTGCAAAAGTATGTCACATATCATATGTGGAATGCATGCATTGCTGCTTGTGAACTTATCATGCCTATGGACTCTGCATACTTATGTTGATTGAAGATCATTTACTTCCAAATGAAGTAGTGCCGCTTGAGTGCCTGTTGCTAATATTTATAATCATCATAGCAACCCAACTACCACTAGTAAAGTATAAATTATAACTACATGGTTCCCAAATGAAAGATGCCTCTTCTTCTTGCCCATAAACATCTAGAACCTAAAAGACTTCACTCTTGGTTCATTTAGTGAGTATCCATAATTTTCTCTCTTCTTGCGTGCTAGATACGGCATTTGTCTGTCTTTTCATGTTCTAACTATACCTTCATCATTTATTGGTGTTTTATGGTTGCTCTAGGCGTATACGATCTCAGTCATGCCCCTTTTGCCGGGACAGTCTCAGCAGAGTTGACACAGATGATCTTTGGGTCTACATCAGTAGCAGGGAGGTTGTTGACTTATCTTCAATCTCCAGAGAGAACTTGAAGAGACTTTTTATGTACATTGATAAGTTGCCACTCATTGTTCCAGATCCTGCATTTGTTTCTTATGACCCTCATCACAGTTGACTGATTATTTGCATGGCTGGAAACTTGACAGCTTGTACATATCTGATATCTCCTTCTCGATTGTACATAATTCTTGTCTCCTGAATTACGCATTTGAAACTGTAAATTTTTATTTTTATTTTTATTTTTTTTTATGGATAAAGTTTTCTTTCAAACCGTTTGGAGGAAGGAATTCTGTGATTACTCATAAACTGTCTATATAAACAAGTCATACAGTTCATTAAATAGGTAATCATGTGACAAAATATATACATAGATGATTTTGGCCATTGTCACGTAATAGGTGGGAGGAATTTCTCACCAAATGAGTTTGTAAGTAAACTTTTTCCTTTCTTAACATTTAATTATTATTTTTACTTTAAAAGTATATTATGGATAAGGTTCACTCATTTTGGCTCAAACTTTGTCTGCTTCAATTAAATGGTGATGCGTGACATATACACTACAAAGTAATTGATCATTATCTGATGGGATAATGGGAGAAGGAATTTATGGCTAGTATGGTGGGTCGGGTGGGTGGACCTCATGCAATGTCAGTTTTGAGTGATTATCTATACTACTATTTAAGGGGCTGCACTTGTTTGGATTCTTATTTTTTTAGTTCAAAAATGCCCCTACAGTCTTATGTTTAAATAGAGACAAAACTAAAGGACAATTCGGTAAAAACTCATTTTTTAGTTCAAAAATGCCCTTACAGTTTTATGTTTAAGTAGAGACAAAACTAAAGGATAATTCGGTAAAAATGTAACTCCAACTCCTACTAAAATATTGCCTAAAAAATAGGATCACTTTTTTATTAATTTTTAAATTGATTTATTCACTTATAAATTAGATTTTTAAAATAAAAATCATATATATATATAATAATTAAATACAGTTTTTTCTTACAAAATAGAACCACTAAAAAAGGAAAGTCTCATCGCACGCGCGAAGCTCGTGTGATGAGACTAGTTATTACTTTAAAGTTTAGACATATCTCTGGGAAATCATATCCTTTTTAAAAAGGTTTTTTTTTTTTTTTTTTCTTTCTTTCTTTTTTATGAGAAACATCCTTTTTAAAAAGTTAAATATTAATTTTGCTTTTTCTGTGAAAAGCATTCTGCTTGTGCTGAAATCCTGAGAATGGTCTACCAAATCATGGTTTAAGTTTTGCAAATTATTAATTAGTCCTGTTTTTCTCACATCAATAATAATTTAAATCATTTTCTTTTGATAGCATCAATAAGTTTAATAGACATAAAAATAATTATAGTCAAAATTTGTCTAAACGTTATAATATAACAAAATTTGATTTACTATGAGATCATTCAGGGAACGACCGACCGAATAGAACACAACCAATAAGTGAAGGAACTCGCCCTTCGAGACCATGCTGGCAACGACTTGGTGAAGCTATGAGAGACAGTTCTCGAATTGGGTTCCGACCGAATAGAACACAACCAATAACCAATGAGTTCTTATAGATGGATATAAGTGACTTCAAAGACAAATGCCAAGATAAACTGTTATTATTTGTTGTGTTGCGAAAGTTGATGTTGATCCAACATATTCATACATGCTTGGAAGAATTTTGTTGGCTTCTATACTGATCATTGATATTCAAATATTTATTCTTAGACCGAATTGATTTAACTCTATAAGCCGACTCATGACCTATATCACCAGGAGCAGAACTTCGTATTTCTTCTATAGAATTTCTCAATTATGAATATAATTTCAAAATTGATGGATAAAGTTTTGTTGAATTCTAAGGTAGTTACCAGAAGATCCTAATGCAATGATACCAAATTATAACCACTATACTACATTATAACCACTATACTATATTTTCAATCCTTTGGTAGAATTTAGGTTTTACAGTATTTATGTATTTCCTATTAAAATAAAGATTCATCTAAAACTGTACCATTTACCATGATTTTAATCCCAATTTGTTGAAATAGTCAAAAGCTTATGATGAATAATCACTTTTATATCCCACCATTTTTTCCTCCACCAATCACAATCGACCATAACAGAAGTTATTATACAAAAATTATGTCCCCCGAATTTTTCTTAAAATAACAGTTAAACAATAAAAATCATCCTTTTTTATAAAGTTCAATAATTTGTATTCTCTTTTTCTAACCGTTTATACTTCATGAAATTAGAGTAGATAGTTATGCCTACCCATCAACTCCATTTTAGAATAAAAATTCTCCAAGAATTGAACCCACTAATGACTCGAGCACTGATCAAAAAGCGGATGAGTCCAAGACATTTAACACACTTGAAACCAAATTGTTAACCACCCCCATCTAAGGCAACATGACATGAGGTTTCTAACCACTTCTACCATGGCCGCTACTGCCATATAGTTTCTACATTATTATTGTTATCAAATCTAATGAACATGTAAGTTATCCCATATAAATAGCAGCTTGCTTCAGCTACCATTCTTGATATGGTGCCAACTTTTTTAATTAAGATTTAGATATAATTATATACACTTTAGCCACCACATACTAAGAGAACTATAACTACTATATCTAACTAAAAGAGGAAAGCTAGAGCTGCCCATACAAGTAACTAACAAGATACTGGCAGCAGCACAAAACACATGTTTTTCATTTTTCAAAAGGGCACTAAATGTGACCTAGGAGTATTAACATACAAGGGATTCACAATCCTTTCTCACTAGATCAACCATCAAGCCCATGTCAAAATGCATCCAATTTCAGTCATCATCTTCATCCTCATCCTCCTCCTCCTCCTCTTCCTCCCCATCATCATCATCCTCATGCTGTCCCTCCTGCAAATTAAGAAACATAGCAATATATAAGCACTGGCATTGGAACCACCAAAGCAACAGCCCCAGAATCAATGTGAATGATGCAAGACATGGAATGTTTCCTTCTTGACCTCACCATTAAATTGATTAGCAGATGGTGGCATCAAAACCTTGACCAAGATTACGGGGGAAACACACTTTAATTTATGTCATTTCGATAACTAACAGGCACACCAAAATTATCTCAGGAACATTATTTAATTTTATGTACTCTCCACTACCGGGAAATAAAAATAGACCCATATATGTTTTGCATATTGATAAATTACAACCACTATGGAGCTTAAACTATGACATCATTCCCATAACGTTTTCATGTAAGGCCCGCAATTTAAGTAATTCATATGTTTAATTTGGTTTCTCCACAAGTTCCCTAACTACTAAAGCTATTTTCTATAAAAGCCCCTATTTCCTTTTAGGGCCACACTTCCCTTTCTGTTTAGCATGCCAAACACAATTTCGCTTCACAATATGGTCGTGTATAGCCCTAACTAAATAAGTTTAGCAATTCGAAACTCAAGACTCAAATAGCAGGCCAATAAAGACCTAAGCACTCAAAATTGGAACTTTAACCATTTAAAATAATTGAACAGGAAGCAATCTATCTTCTCTGACATTGTTAACCCTCCTTAACCAGTTAAAGAAAATGAGGGCAATATTATCAATTAAGCATTTACTTTATGTAACAACCAAAAAACATTATACATGAAAATGTGCCCCCACAAAAAAAAAAAAAAAAAAAAAGGTAAGAAAAGGAAACTATAGAAGTAGGACTACCTCAGCATCTTCCTCATCTTCATCATTCACTTCAGATTTTGACTTGTCTGACTCCTCATCACCATCTTCGGCCATGCTCTCCTATCATCACAAACAAAGGAAACAAATAAAGGAATGTCAATCAAGTAAACAAGCCTACCAATGTACCAAAAATAAGAAATAAATGTGATAATATTCACCTGCTTCTTGTTGTAGGCCTTCATAAGCTTTTCATAGTCAGACTTCCTTTTCTTAGCCTTGGCTTCATATGGAGCTTTTTCCTTCCAAACCAGCCACGAAAGCTTAAGTCAATAATACATGCTTCATATACTAGAATAAAATTATAAAATGAGCATTGCAGAAGTGGTTCACTGAGAGAACCATCCCCCATGGCTAAAATTATCTATCTCAAAAGAACTCATTCACCAAAATCACCATGCGCCATCACTGAAAGGCTTTGCCTTCACTAAAACAATACCTGTTTCACATACATCTTCAATTCTCAACCTCACAAGAACACCCATCTCCTTGAAGGGATTGAGAAGGTAAAAACAGTCATTTATCACTAGGCTTATGTAATGTTCATAGTGATTTGCCCAAGAATTTCAGTGTCAGGTGTAAAAAAAATTGTGTCGTGCAATAACATATTTTACAACAGCTTTTCAAACAAAATTCAATAAAATTTTAAATTAAACCGTTTCAGAGGGCAGAAAACCCCTCAATATGACCTGCATGTATGATTAAAATTTAGAATACTTACAGCCTCAGACATTGATTTCCACTTCTCTCCTCCAGCTTTTCCAACCTTCAATTGAAACATACAATGAACAAAATCACTTGCTTTTTTTTTTTTTGGGGGGGGGGAATTTTGGGAAGCAAATCTAGTATATAACTTACAGCTGACACAGCTTTAACCTCAGGGTGTTCCTTCTTGTACTCCTTCCTGAACTCCTCACTATTACATTAACCCACATGGATCAGACAGATCTTCAAAATCACCATTTCCAAAAAATCAATCAATATTAACTGTAGAAAGCAACAGAGAAAGAAATACATACAGGAAAACAAAGAAAGCACTAGGAGGCCGTTTTGGTTTGTTAGGGTCTTTCTTGGCACTTTTTGGCTTCTTGGCCTGTCGTTTGCTACTCTTGTTAACCTTCGCCACTGCCTTCCGCTTCCCAACCTTTCTGAAAAATTGAAGATACATGACACATCACTACAATATTTCTGTAACCGCTGTATACACCCTCGAGTACATAACATTAGATATCAATAGATCTTATTGTTAGACTTATGGTCAAGTGATTAAATTCACCATTTCCTAAGAGCTTAAGCCTTTGGGACAGTTGGTAATTTAACATAATATCGGAGCAGGAGATCCTAAGTTCGATCTCTGGCTTTACTTTACCTCCCATTTAAAAAGTTAAATTCTCACTTGTTGGGCCCCCACTTATAAAGGGAAAGTTTAGACCCACAAGTGAGGGGAAATGTTAGACTTATGGTCACGTGATTAAATTCACAATTTCTTAAAAGTTTAAACTTTTGGGATAATCGGTAATTTAACACTTATAACCATAGCATTGGTCGTGAAAACTGACAACCCACAAAAATAGATCATGTCAAGAAACAATCTTTTCAAAGTTCGAGTTAAGCCCAACACAATCAAATATAACGTAAGAATGTTTTTAAAATCAATACATCAAAACCAACCTGTCATCCACGGGCTTCAAAGCTTCCCTTGAGTTCCTAGCAGCCCCCTTACCCTTGGCACCCTTCATCTTTACAATTTCTCTGGGCAAATAAACACTCGAATCAAAACGGAACAATTCAAGAAACAATTAACCACGTTATAAAATATATGGCACAATGGCTGAACAACATTGATTACCCTCAATTCAAAGAAACAAAAGCTTAGCTCACAAGAAAATGAGTTCTGTGCAATTCAATGCAACACACAGACACATAAATTAACCTCACAAAACATATTGAACATGTAAAACACACATTTACACAAAATAATTTTAAAACAAATAGTCAGAATGTTGAAAAGACATATACAAACAAATCTTTTTTCTTTTTAAAAAAAAAAAAAGCTCACATGGTTTTAAATATGCAAAGATCAACAACGATACAAGCATTTGGTCAAACTTACACTTTCTTAAGAAATGGGTGTTGAGACACCAATAGTTGCAATGATCAATAACAAGCTACTCAATAATAAGCTTAGACTAAAAATAAATATACACGTAGAGAGAGTTTGAATAATACTAATTGTTAATGTATTAACTTATGGCCCAAGAGGCCCAAGCTTATTACAAGCCCATTAACTTGTAGAACAAGCAAAGTAATCCTAGCCACTGCAACCTAGGCTTAGCTAGTAGCTACTATATATTCCTACATTAGCTTCAATCTTGCTTTGCTTTCTCTTTCGATCCATATTATTTAGATAATAATAATAATAACAAAAGTTGTCCAGCCAAAAATGAGAAACTTATAATTACACACAGAATTTCAAGTTTCAAACTTTCAATCATAAAAGTTCTAAAATAATAGTAATATAATAACTATTAGGCACACGCTAAGCCTTTCATTTTTTTAAAAAATTAAAAAAATTGTCAATGCTTTTTCAATTCTCAACAAAATATTTTCAAAAGTGATTTATTATTACGTGCCCTAAGCCTACACATTAGCAAAATCCTAATTATAAATAGAGCAAACCAAAATAATTCTATAGGCCCATAAAAATAAATAAATAGATTACTAAAAAAATATAATAGACTCAAGCCGTTACTTTTAAAAATAAAAAAAAAACTCTGTTAGAAAATAATACTTAACAACATAACGAGTACTAAAAAAAGATTAAAATTCTTCTATCTTCTAGTCTCAGTTAACTTTTTTCTCAATTAGCAAAAAAAAAAAAAAAAAAGAGCCAGAAAAACCAACGAAATAGATCTGGAGAAGAAATGGTGTTACCTAGAACGGAACGGAGAAGTGAGTCTTCGAAGCTAAAGAGAACAAAACGGAAAACAGAGAATCAAAGCGAGAAAGTATGAAAAAGCCAGAGAAGTAGAAGTTTGTAGTAGAAAGAAAGGAAATAAGCAACCGGAACAGCAAGTAAACCTTTGGGAGATTACCGCCAAATGGGTCAACTATATTAGACTGCTTTTACCGACTATAGCCGGTCTCCCAAAATTCTCGTACCATATTATTGCTAATTATACTATGTTATTATATTTTATTACCTTTTCTTATTAGTGGGGAATTTTTGTTTTTGTTTTTTTTTTAGTATTATTAATTTTTTATCATAATCGCAAACAACGGTGATTATGATGATTGCAGCCAAAGTTATCCAATACAGACAGTGACAATATCGATATTTGTGTCAGGTTCCAGAAACTGACACGTGGATTTTTCTGCTTGGTCACTGTGGCCATGGCTGTGACACTGAACTGAACTGTTTGGGAGCTTTAACTTTTTCTGTTGGTAAGCACTGCATGAAGTGTGACACTTCACTAGGAATCTTTGGGTTTTTGTTTTGTTTTTGTTTTGTTTTTAAATAAAGTTACTGTTTTGGCCCAAAAAGCATTTTGGTTTTCACTTTATATGGGCCGAAGGCAAGTAGCCCAGTTATCAATAACCACTAAGTTTCATGATACTTTTCAACGATTCTTGAAAATTTTAATTAAAAAATTAAATTGGTTCTCGGAAAATAATCAAAATTATTAAAAGAATTGTGAAATTTGTGCTTTGTTGAATTAGATGCTAAGAACATTACTTGCATGATTAACAATGCCGCATACAATAACAATAATCTTGATGATATTTCCTAATCAATGTATGAATGTGCTAGTTAAGTTTGGCTGTATTCAAACTTTAGATTTTGTGATATTTGATAATCCACTGCCTATATTGGTTCCTTTTTCTTGCTTTTAATAAAGTTAGTAGTGTTTGTAATAGACTTATCTGTTGATAGTTTAATATACAATCTTTTATTATCATAAAAAAAAGGTTATTCTTTAAGCATGTACTTATTTCGTAGTGGAGTATAGTTTCATACTTACATAGAAAATTATAGAATTGAGGGCTTTCCAAGGGAGGTTGCTGTAAAAATGAAGATTTTGTTAACTACTATTATGGTCCTCTCGTGGATGTAGCTTTTATTCTTCCTTTTGGTTTCTCTAATGTCAAAAAAAAAAAAAAAAATACCTCAGCAGACCTTGTAATTGCAGCATGTGGCAAAATAAGATTAAATTATTCAACATTTAGATTTTGTATTCTTAGATTTAGTCTTAGCCTCTTCTCAAAAAAAAAAAAAAAAAAAAAAAAGAGGAAGAAGAAGAAGAAGAAGAAGAAGAGATTAAATATTAGCAAGTTCTCATCATTTCAAGTGCAAATACTTATACAGTTTTATTTCATATTTTGTTGCCCCATTGTGTTTCAAAATCTTCTTAAGTGAGACAATTACGAATCCAAAAAAAAAAAAACAAAATTCATGCATTTAGTAAACAACCCAATAAATATATATGTGATATATCTCTAGTTGTTGTTGTATTTTTGCTTACAAGTGAAAAAAAAGGTCCCAAAAAACAATGAATATGGCTGATGACCAAAAAAACCGCAATAATGTTTTAAACTTCCTTTGACTATCTTCGTTTAAGTTAATGCCATGATGATGATATCCAGCAAGACTTCTTCTTGGCAATCATAGTATGTCTTTAAAATACACTGTTAGGAAAATAAGGTTGTACCTCTAATTAACTAATTATAAGTGTTTCATCCCTTGATTCTCCACAAAAAAAAAAAAGTGTCTTCATTCCTTAAGTTTTGTGCAAATACACGTCAATGACAATGAAACATTCCTAGTTCCTACTATATAGACAATGAAAGAAACAAAGATATACAATAGATATGTGCTACCCCAGGCAGAGATACACGAAATGATGAATAAAAGTGAACGCATGGTGTGTGCATGTCATAGCCTAAAAATATTCTAAGTAAGTTTTTCAAAACCTGACTTAAAGAAATCGTTGAAAAATAAAGGGCTAATGAACTAGCTCTTCATGTGGGTCAGCCAAGCAACAAACTCGTAAAGAGTTACAAATTATAGGAGGAAAATTTTATGAAAAATGTTAATGGAACAAGAAGTTGTCAATGCATAGGGAAAGGCATATTCCTAATTGCTACCATATAATACAACAAAAACCAGAAACAATAGATGCATCATGAATTATTCTACCTCAGGTTGAGCTAGTGAGCTATTTAAAATATTGCATATAATATCGAATCAGTGTACAGATGTGTTCCCTGGTCTAAATCCATTATTCTTCCATTGCTCAAGTTGGCATCTAAAGATATGAAAACTACTTTGTATTCTATAATGTGACGGAGGGTATCTTATGGGACTATTCTCTCACAACATGCAAAATCTACACATCTATGACTTATAAATGGTGCGAGAGAAAAGTCTCATGAGATCATGGCATAAAATACTTTTTCATCTTATAGGTTGCTCTTGCCCTAAAAGTAATGGAAACTAATTGTTTAATTATATTTTATGTAGTTGGATTGTTTTAATTAGTCAAATTTTATGTATAGTTTTTTTTTTTTAAATAATTATATTTGGACTCCTATTTTTAAATTGAGACAAAATATTATTATAGTTTAGACTTTGTCAGGAATGTTACAATACAACTGGTACTTTTTTGGCATTTTCAACGAAGACTAGAGTTTAAATCTCCCATTTTCCAACTATCAAAATATTTATAATAAAAAAAAAAAACTATATAAGATTTAAAAACTATTAATTCATCTTTCTTTGTCTTTCCTTAATAACTGAAGATTCACCCACCATTTACATCTATATTACTTCATTACATAAGGTAGAGGTATAACTTATTTATTTAAGTTTTTAAGTTTACAACAAATCAATTTAAAAAAAAAAATAGAAACATATTTTGATATTTTGTTATTGAGGCATATGAATTGATATAAAAATATCTATTGTTATGTCTAATATGTCATTTTGTTGATGTGACTTCATGTGAATAGTGTATTAAGCCCAATACTTATTGTTTTAAGGGATTGGATTTAGTTCACCGCAGAAAAATTAGGCTAATATAGAATACTTTGTTACTTTCTTGATTATGTAATACACTACGCTCACTAGGACATATTACAAGGTCCAAACAAGTTCAAAAATCGCAAAATTTGAATTCCTTTGAATCCAAGTGTGTTCTCTAGTGGCTGCTTGAGGATACCGGACGGTATTTCCCTCTCTTTTCTCTCTTTTTGAATTATGACAGAGTTGTTCTCAAGAATTTTACTGTAATTCACTGTTGCTGAATGAATTTCATTGTTGGCTACTTCCCCTTTAATAGTGTCATCCTAGGGTTTCTGAAGTACCACTGATTCCCTCTATTTGCTCCCCTGGGTACCAGAACCAATGTTGTGCTAACATTGGTGGCTGATCCCTTCCTCATTCCTCATTATTTTCTTCTTTTGAGGTTCCTTCTTTAAAAAGCCTCTTGCTAACTTTTCCGTTCTGAGGGGTCCTAGAAGGCTAGCTTTTTGTTCTTTCCTTCTCCAAGGTAGGAATAGCAACGGGTTGGGTTCGGGCCGAGTTTTTTGATACCCAAACCCGACCTACGGGTCCTCCCCTATAACTTGGACCCGGCCCGTTTAATAAATGAGTCTTTTTTTAGCCCCAAACCCGGCCCTTTGGGTCTTTGCGGGCCCCGTCCAACCACAAACACAA
Organism: Castanea sativa; assembly: GCF_040712315.1. NCBI lineage: Eukaryota > Viridiplantae > Streptophyta > Magnoliopsida > Fagales > Fagaceae > Castanea > Castanea sativa. The sequence continues at coordinate 14,659,690 of NC_134021.1, read as the reverse complement.
ACAACAACAACAACAAAAATCAATCAATTGCTGAAATGAGATTCTTAGACAGAAAATAAATAATAAATAAACACAAAAAATAGAAGAAATAATACTTCTGTGTGGACAAAAGGTCCAGGGCATGTTCTTGGGCCTTGGGCCTGATCCAAGGGTATTTACTTGTCCAAAGAGGATTTAGTGATAATAATGATATCAAACTTAAAAGTCTACGAGCAAACTGTTGTGAAGGAGGCTGGTGGAAATAGTCCGAGGAGAGGTATCTCCTCGGCTAAGTGAAGTGAAGGTCAGATGATACGCCATGGTGATTAGAATGATATTCTAGAAGGTCCTATGGATGAAGATATATTTCACAAGGACATAGAGAGGAAGAACGGATGAGAAATATTTTAGAGAAAACTGCTACCACCGCATTGAATGCTCTGTACCTAAATCTTTGGCCGCATTAATGAGGAAGTGACATCTGAACAGTGGTGATCAACCTTACAGTTATTGTCTGAAGACTTCAGGAAAGGGCTTATGGGACAAGTATCTTGATCGGTGATGTGATCCATACGTGGAAGATGGGGAGAAGGAGGAGGATGATATAAAAGAAAAAGAAAGGCATTCAGGAAGGGGGATCGGAGAAGAAAGAGAGAAAATACTGTACACACCACCATCCATAACTGTAATTTATCTTTGGAAGAGGGAAAGATAATACAAATCATCATCGGCTTGTGTCTAAGGAGAAATTCTGTTACATAAACAGTTCATTGTATGTGACATGGTAATCTAATTCATCATTTTTGTTATCCAACATCACTAGAACCTAGATTTCAAGCCTACTCTCTACAAATTTCATTGTATTGGGCTTTTTGGGCCTATCCCCTTCTTACTGTTGGGTTTGGGTGCAAATTGTGACCTTACAACTTCATTTATGGACCAATTTTTACATTAACACAAACATCAACTCCAATTCACATTTAAACTAACACAAAATATACACATGCATTACATTCTATACAGATTGAATCCTCAAACAAATACCCAAAAACAAAAACTACTCAGAGAGGAAATGAACCCAAAAAAAAAATGAACAAAAAAAAATGAAGAACTCAGACCACTAAAGCTCCATCGGTGGTGCTCCGATCTAACAACACGACCTCATCTCTCTCCGATCTAACAATCTCATGCTTCAATCTATGGATTTCATGCTCCTCCGTGACTAACGGCAACCACCATGAGATCCATGCTCCTCCACGAGGACGAGGGTGGGTCGGTGAGTGAATGAGAGTGAAGGTGAGGATAAGATGTGAGTGAGAGTTAGAGTCAATGAGGAGAGGATGAGATGTGAGTGAGCGAGAGTGTGAGAGTGAGGGTCTGAGTCAGTGAGGGTAAGGTAAGAGAGGCGGCTGAGTTGAGAGAGAAATGAGGGAAACGAGTTTTAGGGTTAGAGTTGATATATATATATATATATATATATAGGTACTTTTTTTGTAATTTTAAATTTATCTAACCGGGTAGGGTAGGGTCCGAGTTTGTGTTTGGGTTTAAAAAAAACCGGAACCCACTTCGGATTTTTTTTAAAACCCAAACCCGACCCTATTCTTTATTGGGCCAGGTAAAATCCGACCCATTAGGGTCGGGCCGGGTACTCGTGGGTCAGGCAAAAATTGCCATCCCTACTTCAAGGCTTCTAAATTCCACTTTTTTTCTTCAGACCCACCTTTTAGCTGCTTTTCCTTTTGTCTTTTTCCCAAGTGAACTGATTCCTTTCTGCTATGCCGAAAGATCCCAAACCACTTTCCTTCTTGGTTATTTTTCTTAGGTTCCCCGAGGTACCAAACTTTTGCTCATGAGTTGTTGGTTCCCAGGCCCTCTGACCCCTTTTCTGCATCATTGGGTGGCTGATATGGGCATATCTATTCTTGTTCCTTGTGTTTCTTGGCACCCCCCTGAACTGTCTTAATCCTAGCTTTGCTTCATGTCCCGAGGATCCCAAGCTCCTGAGAATCCCTAGGTATCCTAGCCTAGTTATTTTCCCGGGCTCCCTAGCGTTTTTTCTGACCTTTGATGGTTGGGCTAGGCTTTTTCTTTCCTCTATTTCATGGGGCCAGAAATTTGCCCATCCATGGATTTGGATCCCTCCTTATGGACTCTTAATGGGTTTGGGCCTCTCACTTTTTTCTTTCTTTGAAGCCCAAACGCTTTGTTTTTTTCCTAAGTTTCAATCATTTGGTTGTTTTGGGCCCTTGGAACAACATTGTAATTTTTTGGACCTCAACAATCTTGTTAAGGATTGCAAAATGCACCCACTAAGGAGGAATAAATGAGTTTTAGAACTCTTTGCATTGGTATGTAATAAAATTAAATAAACAAATGTTTCTTTAACTAAATGATGTGTGATTTATAAAAATAATTAATCGATTACAATAAAAAAACTCAACCTTACCTAATGCATTAAGATACTTGTTAACCAGACTCATAATAAAAATTATATTATTTCAAACAAAACTTATTATTTTATCAAATTATGAAAAGAAGATTTAGAACACAACTTTTGTTTCATAATTGTTGTCACAACTTTAGAGTGATCAATTATGAGTGAATGAACCGCTCGGTCGATTCCTTCTCAGGCCTTAAAACTTGAGTTCTCAAGTGAGTGGGGGAACGAATTCAAGTAGTAGTATAGGAGTGATGGAGAAAAGTAGTGGCTCGATAGGAAAATAATTGTGGATATCATTCACAATCGACTTCAATAAATGCCCGTGTTTAGCATTGCTCCATGATATTTAAGTTAAAAAACAAATGGATTCTTCAACCTCCACTTCTTCTCTGTGCAACCTCAGCCACAAAGAACGTAAGAAAACGTCCAGTTGAGTGGACCAACAAAGGGCCCACTAAGTCCATTCCCAGATAAGGCAAAGATAAGACCGAGCCCTTCACACCCGTCAGATGGATACTCACCCTCATCCAACGGCCACAAAGCCACACCCTGGATTATCCAATCAACCTTGATAAAAATACTCCACCTTCTTCACCAAATATAATCCAACTCCTTCACCAACACACACACACACACCCACACACAGTCTCAGTCTCAACTCTCAAACCCATTAGCCCAAAATCCATGGCTGCCACTGCTGCTACATCCTCCTTCATTGGAACAAGGCTCCCAGAAGTGTACTCAAACTCGGGTCGAATCCAAGCCCGGTTTGGATTCGGGACCAAGAAAAGCCCACCAAAGAGACCCTCGAAGCCCAGTAACGATCGTCCACTGTGGTACCCAGGAGCCAAAGCTCCAGAATGGTTAGATGGGAGCTTCGTTGGTGATTATGGGTTCGACCCATTTGGGCTTGGCAAGCCAGCTGAGTACTTGCAATATGAATTGGACTCGTTGGACCAGAACTTGGCTAAGAATTTGGCAGGTGAGATTATTGGGACAAGGTCTGAGCTCGAAGACGTGAAGTCCACACCGTTTCAGCCATACAGTGAGGTGTTTGGGCTGCAAAGGTTTAGGGAGTGTGAGCTCATTCATGGAAGGTGGGCTATGTTGGCTACTCTTGGTGCTCTCACTGTTGAGGGGCTCACTGGAGTTACCTGGCAAGATGCTGGAAAGGTATGAAATAGTTGTAATTTATAGTTCTTGTTTTTGGTAATGTAGTGCTCCCAACGTATATAACATTTTTGCATGTGTTTTTTTTTTTTTTTTTTTTTTGAGGTAAAAGATAGAATTTTTTATAGCCAGACATAAGATAAAATTGTAACTCCAAGATTGCTAAGTGCTAACTGGTTGATGATAATAAGGAGTTTAAACATTAAATTTGTACCTGGGTGGGTTTGTACGTGAGAGTCGTTTTATTTATTTATTTATTTTTGGTTAAATACAATGTTACCAAACGTTGTAGTTACTAGGATTGGTTCAACTGTTAGCTAGTTTGACTGTTTTGACCCAAAATTTTCATAAATTTTCTTCTTCTTTTTTCAATATTATATGTTGTGATAGGTAAATAACAAAAGTTATTTTAATGGTGACTCATAGAAAATGTAATCCTGTTTTAGTTATAACTTAGTATGTTGGAAAATTTTTAGGTAGTCCCGGAGTATAGTGAAATGGTGTTCCCTCCTCTCACATTCATAGTGGACCCCAACATGAATTTAATGAGCGGACTCCACTATGAATGTGAGAGGATGGAGCATCATTCTCCGTGCTTTGAGAGTACCTAAGAATTACTCATGTATGTTAATCAGGTGTGACAAATGTTGTATAGTTAACTTTACTCAACTAGTTTTGATGTATTAGATGTGAAATTCAAGTGGGATATAGAGTTATTGGCCAAAATGGGTTGTTTTAGCCTTTTAGGCTATGGCAAGCTATATGCATGAGAATTTGAGTAGGAGACCCCAGTGATCACACAATGTAAGTTGAGTGATGTTAAAAATATTATAAATTTATTTTATAATTCTTATATAAGTTAACATCAATCATATTTATTGTTACGTTAATTTTAATAAACAGCATGATTAGATAGGTGAAACTATGAAAGAACCAATACAATTATAGCATGATCAAGAATAAACGTATTTGTAAAGACTACGCTCTATTGTTTTGATGGAAAACCTTGTGTAAAGATAGTTTTTCGTATTTTTCAGTGTTCAGTAACATAAAAAAAAAAAGATAAGTTAAAGGAAAACTATTTTTGGTCAACATAAAAAGTATGGTTTATTTTTAAATATTGTTTTCCACTAAATTTTTTTTAAAAACAACTTTATCTCATAGCAAGTTAAATAAGGGAAGTTAAAATATTATTTTTCAACTCATTTAAAGTTACTACCAAACATTTAAAAATGAGATAATTTTATAGAAAATGATTCTTAGAAAATGACTTATTTTTTAGAAAATATTATTGCTGAAACAAACAGAGCGTAAAAGTACATGTGACTAGTTGTAATTAGCACCACATAAAATGAATTGCTAAAAATGGGATAAAGGAAAGGATGTATTAGCAATTATCCTCTTAACTATTGCAGTAATAAAATAAAAAATAAAATAAAATAAACAATAGCAGTTATAATGCAAAACTACAAAGGCTTAATAAGTTGAAATTGTGATAAGGTCATGTAATGAATTCAAAACTATTGAGCTAAAAAAAACCTTTTAAATTGTTGCTATTTCAGGTGGAGCTGATTGAAGGTTCATCTTACCTTGGCCAACCACTTCCATTTTCCATAACCACATTGATATGGATTGAGGTTCTAGTCATTGGATACATTGAGTTCCAAAGGAATGCAGAGTTGGACCCTGAAAAGAGACTTTACCCTGGTGGAAAGTACTTTGATCCTCTTGGCTTAGCCTCTGACCCAGAAAAGAAGGCCACTCTTCAATTGGCAGAGATCAAGCATGCCCGCTTGGCCATGGTTGCATTCCTTGGTTTTGCTGTCCAAGCTGCTGTCACTGGAAAAGGTCCTCTCAACAATTGGGCTACCCATTTGAGTGATCCTCTCCACACTACCATTATTGATGCATTTACCTCCTCTTAAGTATCTAGTCTTACAAGTTACGCCCTGTTTTCTTTGGTCTGTAAACGTTTTACTTAGCTGATGAACTGTGATTTGTACTTTATGTTGTAAAAATTTTAAATAACACTTAATAGGCTAAGCAGAATGTTTATTTCCAACATGCGGTGTGATCATGTCACATAGATATGGAGCTTTGAAATTAGACCAAAAGACACCTCCCTTTAATTCCTCTCCATTTTCCTTGGTGATCAAACCAATGATGTGAGTTAGATTGTGAGCTTGTTACGTTGGTGTACCACTGAAAATCGTACGTGTACCCATATTGAAAGCCTTAAGAATACCCCACTTGGCATGCTTTGTACTATTTCTCAAGTTTTTCTGAACACACCTTGTACTATTGAACGGCAAGAATTCAACTTGTAATACAAACTTCAAATAAAGTTTAAAATATATAAGTAATTGAAAACGCCCCTTCATTTATTTTCCTGGTTAAATACCAATTTTTTATGAGCATGAAGTTAAGAGACTTGACTCCTATTTAGAAGGAGGTATATCATGCATCCAAAGCATATATCTCTCCTCTCATATGGTGTTTTTTCTTCCTATTTAGACAGCTCAATATGAAGATAACAATGGGATGAGCTGTGGTTGGATCATGCAATCTTCAAAAAGATGCCAATAATGTGATGTTGGCTATCTAAGACCAAACGTTGGCAAAAACAGTAATTCTTGAATGTTTTTGCAAATATTAACATTTTGTTTGTTTTAAACATTTTTAAATTATTTTTTTCAAGTCTTTCTGTGTTTGGTACAACTTGAAAATAAAGCCCAAAAGAAAGGAAAAAAAAAGAAAAAAGAAAGATCCAGTTAATGTAAAAATTTTGTAAGGAAAGTGTTTGTAATTCTCACAAGTAAAAAACATTCTCTAAAAAGCATTGAACGATCAAAAGAAGAAAGGAAAAAGTACACAAGACTTTGGTGTGGTAAAAAATGAACCTCTAAAATCTTGAATGTAATACGTTGCTTGTGGTATTGTTTTATGTGTAAACCATTAAACATGTAATATGTTGCTTATGGTATTGTTTTATGCGTAAACCATTAAACATATGTGAAAATATAGGGTGGCAAAAATTTATTGTCCTATTTGATTTGTGCAGATTTGTCTCACCCCAAATGTCTATATATACGTATATATGTAATATATACTTTTAAATTATTTTTATGTAACTTAATTTTTTTTTTAATTATATATATTTTTTATGCATATTCTATTTTCATCATGTACTACATTTGTTCTCTCTTATAACCAGTGTTGTTAAAAGCGTGCTTAAGCGCAGAGCCCTTGGGCCTTTTTCCATCTAAAGCGAAGCGCATTCACAAAAATACGCTTTTTTGAGCTTTTTTATTAAGCGCAAAGCGCACTTTTTTGAGCTTTTTGTAAATTTTTTAAAAATAAATCCTGGTTTGATTTTTAGCCATTAGATCTAAATATATTTGATATAAGTCATTGATTTAATATATAAAAACTAATAGTGTGGTGTGCTACCATACACCTAAGCCTATCTCTTTAGATATTTTTGAACTTTTAACCACAACCACACAAACAAACGCTAAATCAGACACTCACAAAAATAACATTACTTAACATTCTAGTACTTTTTAGCCTTTGCCTTCTTGGTTCTATACTTTTATTTTGATTCAACCATATTTGTAATCATAGCCATCAAATATCATTGTTGCATATATTTTGTAAAGCACAAAAGAATTATATAAATGTTATATAAATTATATAAAATATTTTATTGTAATTTATATGATTAATTGATCACTTGATTGTTGTATTGATCATTAATAATTTTTTTTAAATGTGCGTTTCACATCGATTAGGTGCGCGCTTGCGCTTTGCACTTTGTGCCTAGGCTCTAGGAGGCCTTTACGCTTAAATGCGCTCAGCGCTTTTAACAACACTGCTTGTAACATTTTCATGAGACTACTCCCATTTCATTTTCATCTTTACCTAATTAATGTTGAAGCCATTATGATTGAAATGATTATTGAAGCCCAATGGGTCTACACCTATCCTTGAATGTTGTTGGGTATTGCTCAAATTCCCACCATTCTTGTAAACTCATTAAGGATGACAAAATACCTCCAACGTATTTTGTCTTTTATACTGTATGGGTTTTGCACATCCCAAAGGAATAGAGCAACTGTGGTATTTTCACGTAACAACTTCACAATGAATTAAGTGTTTTGTTCATAATTAAGAGGTTTGTTTTGTTCTATTTTTTATAGATATGATATAATTTTAACCTATTACATTCACTCTGTAATGATTGTTTTTTATCATTAAATCAAGATATTGATTAATTTTTAATATAAGTTGAGTTTCAAAAATCATACATATAAAAAAAACATAAAAAAGAACAAAAACAATATAAAATTTATAAAAAGTAAACTTATAAAAATATTTTTACTGATATTGATACAATAAAAAAAATTAATAAAAAAATTTCATCTATATACACACACCCCTAATTTTATATATATACCTAAAATTTTCATACATACATACCTACACACATAAAAACATACACATACATTCACATTCATACATGCATATAAAAATAATCATAAAAAAGAACAAAAACAATGTAGATCTTATAAATAGAAACTGATCAAATCTTTTTACTGATACTGATACAATAAAAGAAACTTAATAAATATATATACACACATGTATACATACATATATAAAAGAAAATGTTTCTCACCAAACTAGTAAATTTAACTAGTGGAACCATTATCACCTCAAAGGAATGGCATGAATATTGTAAAAACAACTATAAGACATCCATACAAAAAGATAATACTTAAAAGAGGTGTCAGGCTCCCTGATAATAGGATCCAAGTCTCTCCTCTGCTTAGCAATCCATGACCCAATGACCAATTCTAGCATGAATTGCTAAGAATCCAATAAGTCCAATATTGGCTTGGTTGTCAAAAGAACAGGGCACGATCAGCTTTAAAGCACGGTTACACGTTTTAAAAGTCTTCAATTCTTAATTACTGAATTCAAGAGGGTTTTGTATATTTTTCTTTACGGATGCACTAAGAACATATTTTAACAAACCATTTTAGATAAATTTTAATATCACTTTTTTTCTTAAATATAAATTAATAAATTTTTCTTTCCCCATTTAAAATTTGAAAAAAAAAAAAAAAAGTTTATAAAAACCAATGAATGAACTTACTTCCGCTAACATTTTTCAATTAAAAAAAAAAAGTAGAGGACAAACTCGGAAAACCTCTTCGACTCCTCACCCAACGTTCTCGCTCGCGGCAACATAATATCAGCTTACTCTCTGTTGGAGCTTTCGCAGCTACCGCACTGTTTGGATCACCCAAACACCTCGTTCTTCTTCAAGTATGGCGGTCTTGCTTTTTTATTTATCTTTTTAATTTTCCCATCAGAGAATGGTTAATTTTTTGGCTTGGGTTTGCCGAGCACTAAAATTATGAACATCATTTGCATTTGCTTTCAACTTTTATCAAATGGGTATTCGTAGTTTGGCTGTTCATTGAGTGTTGCTCTTGCTTTTGAGCCATGCAAAAATTACAGGTGCATGCTGTTGTGGATAATTTACTATTGCCTACAATCTGTTTGTTAAAATGCGTTCATGGGTATTGATGTCAATAGCTATGTTTAGACTTGTAGTTTATGAGCTATCTGAATTACTTAGTTCTTGTGCTGAAAAACCTGATAGTTGTTACAGATAGTTCCATTTTGCTCCTGATATATGTATTTGTATTGAAACTTTGGAATGGGAACTCAAAGTCTTTTGTGGAATTCTGTGAAGAAGTTTTTAACCTGTGGGCTAATAGGCCTCACTATTTCTGATCGGTATGCAAGTATTGTTCCAGTGCGAGGTGCTTCTATGTCTCCCACGTTTAATCCTCGAGCCAGAAATTTTACGGGTACATTTCTTGAAAGATAAGAATCAAACAATGTGCTGTGCCATAAATAGAGTGAATTTTGTTGTTTGACTATGTATGTGTTTGGTTGCAGATGACTATGTTTTGGTGGAGAAGTTTTGCCTTAAAAAGTACGAGTTTTCGCATGGCGATGTGGTAGTTTTCTGGTAATTTATTGTTCCTCTGGTGTTGTTTAAGTAGCTCTCTTTCTCCACTGGCTCTAAGCACATGCAAAGGCTTAGCACCAACATTGTCTAATATTAAATATAAAAAATTATAAAAAATTCTAATGTGTTTGAATATGCTAGTGCTAGAAGTTTTTGTATTATACATATCAATGAAGAGAAAGTTGTGATTACCTAGATTTTGTGATAACGTTGAGAAATGCTGGCAAGGCCTCTCTCTGATTGGCTCTCCATTCAGCATTCTGGATTAACGCTTGACTATAAAATATGAGGGAAAATAGTTTGTAAAAGAATGAATGTTGACAAAACTGTACGAGTAAATTTTTAGTTGCACTGGGTAGAAATGACCATGTTCTTTGCACAGGCTTCTTGAAATATTTTAGTTTTATCTCATTTTTCTTCCCCTATGAATTCGATTTTGTTAAATCTGGGAGTTCATAGAGTGACTGAAAATGGAGCGAAATGGATAATTAATTTAGGTAGATGATAGTTAGTGAAGAATGGAATGTGGGATTTGAGGTAAGTGTTGGTTTTTAAGTTTTGAGTTAAGAAAAAGGGGGCGGGGGGGGGGGGGGGGGGGGCGGGCAAGTACAGATGGCTATACCTTCTGTGTAAGTTCTTGAACAACATAACTAGCAGTGCACTGTCATCCAGGATTAACCAAAGTAGATTTGATTGTCTAGAATTAACATATTCCTAGTCATTTGCGTTTGATTTCAAAGAAACCTAATTCCTGATTGTATCAAGCAATCCAACCCATTAAATGGTGGTGATACCAATTGACTGAAAAAAAAAAAAAATTTGTGACAAACTTATTCAAGCTCCAACCATACTTTGCAGATATGCTAATAGATCTCTGACAACTGCTACTTGAGAGACATCTCTGTTTTCCTCCGGAAAAGCTGGCTACATAAATTTGGGGTTTGTATACTTTAATTTCATCTCTTTGGTGTTCTAGAGAAAATGTACTCTCATTAAGTTTATGCTTTGGGTAGGCTTAAGGGTTGTAGTAAGCTAAGCCAAACTGAGCTTTGGGATGATAGTCTGTCAACTATAAGTTTTTCATAGGTAAAATGAATTTGAGTTTTAGATAACCATTTACCAATCCTGGTTAAGTTGCCATGACTTGGCTTGTTTAGTGGATCAAACCACATTCAAACCTGATCCACAGCTGAGCTTTATTGTTTTGATTACAATTAACTGGGGTATAACTCATAGTAATTCAGTAGATTGAGCTAATTGATTATTATAAATAATTTTTAAAGTGTTAGTGAGTCCTTGCTATTCCCATTTTTGTGACCGGTCTGAGTTGATATTAGGTTTGCTTGTGCTTGAGTTGACTAGCTAAAGAAACGAGCCTCAAGTCAAAGTTTGAGCATGGCTTGATTTGTCAATGACAAGCAGCCTATTCTCAAGTAGAGCATTGAGTTGCACTGGACTGATTTGGTCAGCTGCCTAGGTATTTCTTAATCTCATCTGAGTTGCATGCATCCCAATCTTTGACTTAAATCTTGGGCTCTGACCAATATTGGGTGTCACTATGATTTAATGTTTACACATATGGTATTTTGTTTTCCTTCTCATATGATTATATTGAGTATTGACCATATGTAACTGACTAAGTATACAAAAGGTATGATGATTCATTTGTTATTGTTTATTAAGTAATCTTTGATGCCAACATGTCAGTCTGATAATATTAGTTACAACCTTCTGCAGCTCCCCGAGTAATCACAAGGAGAAACACATAAAGAGAATAATTGCCTTACCAGGAGACTGGATTGGGACTACTCATAATTCACATGATGATGTGTTGAAGGTTCCCAAAGGACATTGCTGGGTAGAGGGTGATAATTCAGCTTCTAGCATGGATTCCAGATCTTTTGGCCCAGTAAGTTGCCCTTTCCACTGTTTTTTTTTAGTTTGTTTGAATAAGATAGTAACTGAAAGTTTAATATGGAAAAAGAACCCCTCCTTCCAAACAAAAAAAATATTAAGTGTTGTGACTATGGCCAAAATTATATTGGTTCAGTTGCCAGATGATGCAGAATTTTAAGCACTTGGCACTTGGCAGCAGATAGTGAAATTTGCTATTTATTTTCTCAGGAAATTACTCTCTACTTGTGGTGAAAACTGTCAAATATGAAAATAGGAACTTTGTGATGATTTTGGTAAACAAAGTCAGTTCACATTGTCAGCACAAAATTTAGAATTAGTATCATAACTACTCTACTAAACACCAATAAACATTTGTTTCTAAATGATACGCTTCTGGAGCAAGCTTTTGTGTGCAAGGAAATTAAGTTACGTGTCTGCTATATCTGTTCATTCATGGCATTTTGAAGTGTATATAGTCTTTCTCACTTACCTCCTAAGCAATTTGCCTAACTTGTGCATGCTTTTATTGGCAGATTCCTCTGGGTTTAGTTAAAGGAAGGGTGACCCACGTCGTGTGGCCTCCTCAGAGAATAGGTTTAGTCGAGAGAGTATTTCCTCAAGAAAGAGTTTCTTCTTTTAAGTAGTTTTTCAACTGGATTATTTTGCAAGGGATAACAATTTTGTACTTTTCTTGATTAATTTCCTCTTGGGCATTTGCCTAGGCAGTAATTTTTTTTTTATTGGATTTACCATCTTGTCAATGATTGTTGATCTATAAGTTAGGCCCTTACATTGTGAGCTACTTTGGGTTTTGCCTCCATTTTTTTGGGGGGGTTATTTTTGAAGTTATATATACATTCTTAAAAATTCACAAACGCAAAGAAAAGTACATGACTAGATTTGGCCTTTTTGGAGCTAAGATGGTCAACATTTTCGGTTGAGACTAAGGTTGTGTTTGGCTCAATGAAAAATGGTTTCAAAGGGTAAAATAATTTCAACCGAAAATGTTTTTGGAAAAGGAAAATATTTTTGTGTATTTGATTGCATTCCGAAAAATCTGTTGGAAAATATTTTCATGTGTTTGTTTTTGTTCTTGAAAATTCTCTAGAAAACACATTTTCTACCCATTTCTCACATTTTCTCAATTTTCAAACACATGTTATAATAAAAATCCCAATATATAAACCCAAAGACACAAAACAAAAACCAAACAAAACAAAAATCTCAATTCCACAAACCCAACACTAGATCGTGATAGAGAGAGAGAGATTTGAGATAAAAAGAGAGGGTTAAGGCAGCAGCGGCGAGATCTAAGAAAGAGAGAAGAATGGTGAGCTTGAGAGAGAGAGAGAGGCAACGATGATAAGATCGGCGGCAAGATTTAAAGGCCCCGTCAAGGTAGAGGTGGTCTAATCTAGTCGTAGTGGTTGTTTTTAGTGGGTGGGTGGGCATAGTGTTTCAATCAGTTTGTTTGTGAATGGGTCAAGGTGGTCCAATCAATTCATGGGTGGGTCGCGGTGGAGCAATGGCGAGCAACGATGACAATGGTTCAATGAAAGGAGACATGAACATGCAGTTGAGCCACCGGTAAGCTCTCTCTCTCTCTCTCTCTCTCTCTCTCTCTCTCTCTCTCTCTCTCTCTCTCTCTCTCTCTCTCTCTCTCTCTCTCTCTCGAGTAGACTGAAAATGGGTGTAAGTGGTTTGAAGGTAAAATAGAAGTGTAAAGTATTTTACACTTCAAGGGTTGTTACTTTACGGTCAACAAAAATCATTTTCCATTTGACTAAATTTTTCGGCCAATCCAAACACTTCCCATGGTGTAAAATATTTTATGTATTCCTTTTACAACCAAAACAAACACAACCTACCTTTTGTTTTCATTTATTTTGTATGAAACCCACCTAATTGGTGGCGAAACTGATGAGAATGTGTCTTAAAGAGCATGAATAGGTCCCTTCTATCAAATTCAGTTCACCAATTATTGCCGTTGATGTTGGTGTTTTCCCCTTCCCCAATAAGGGTATTTTAGTGGAAGGTGAGGTACTATCACTATCAGAAATCTTATAGAGCAAAACTTGCCTACTAAGGTACCACCAAAGCCTTGTCGGGTAAGAATTCTGTCCTTTTGCCTTTTTTGTTTTTATTTTTTGCCGGCCTTCATGAATGATTTTTTTTAATGAATTAAGATCATAATAACAGCAACAACAATAGTAATTAGGAATTTTGGGGAGAAATAGGTTTTCTGTCAGAAAATGTTGGTGACCATTTTTTTTTTTTCACATTTTAAGTTGGAAAGTTGTAATTGGAGAGAAACATTACTTACACGGGTTAACCATTGACATTAATTTTGATATATATATTTTCTTAATAATTTGATAGTTATAAGTGATAATAAAGGAGGGTGCAATTTAAATTTGGATGTTATGAAAATATCAAAAATTGTCAATCAATCGAACTACAAGATTTTTTAACAATTTTATTGGACTATTAACAATTTTATTATATACTAATTGCTGCGCAAATTGTGAACAGTCTATGAAAAAATTGATGGTATTTGACATTTTTTTCATCAGCTCATTTGGCCTGCTTACTGGCAATCAATAACTTGATGGCAAATCATTAGTCACAGACTCGCAGGTACTATGCCAATTATAAGCATTATTTATGCATCTCCCCAACACCCCCCCCCCCCCTCCCCCCTCCACAAAAAAAAAAAAGAGGTTAATTTACCATTCGTAATAAATATTAAGACCTCGCACAATACCATGCAATGACAAAAAATTGGGAGCTTCTGCTGTCTTCTTTTGCTGTTTTTTTGAGCCTACCGCCTGAGGTGGGTAGTATATTAGGCTATGATAAAGCAAATATTTGTTGTAACAAACTTGTTAATTCCTAAGTTTAATGCATTTTCATGGTTTACCAAAAAAAAAATTGACAAAAAATTAACTTTGAAAGAAAAAACTAAAAAAGTATTTTGACAAAGGAAAAAAAGAAAAAGAAGAAAATACCAAAAAAAAAAAATTTAAATCGAAAGTGCTACAAGTTATTTATTAGGCAGAGAGTGGGGATGGAAAATATGGGATTAGAATCACATTTTTTTATATTTTAAAAATAAAATATTAGAAAATTTCATTAATAGTAGTTATTAATCATGATATATGAGCGGCTATAGTAGGCAACTTGGCATAAAAAAATATGGAGGTAAGTCCTCCAGCCAAACAGACTATCATTTTGTTTTGTTCTGTTGAGAAATAGGATGTAAATTTCATGAAAGAAAAGTCAAATCGGTTTGAATTATGGAATTGAAATGTGAAAGAACATTTTTCGTCTACACCTAGACACGTGTGACATGTTTAGTATATTTAGCAAAATTATGAGCTTAAATTCGCAAATTATATTACAAGATTTTTTTTAACAAAATTTTAATGTTACAATTTACAACAGCTATATAAAACGTGTCACTAGTCATATCGGCCTCTTTTAAAATAAGTAATGTTAAGAACACATAAAATAACATAATTATGTATCACAATTCGCCACATAGCGAGTTTGTAGAGGTATCTCCATAGAACCTATCATCACACTTCTACCATTTACAACTTTTCATATATAACGAGTAATGATATAAAATTGTGACATTTTATGTCTCTTACATTATTAGTTCCCTAAAATTATTGATAAAAGCCGAATATCCGGTCCAAATATATATAGGGAGGGGCACACCTAAAACAACATCGGTACAATGAAACGATTCGATTGCTTTCGAACTGTGTGTGTAACTGCTGATAAGATCAACAAAAATTAAAAAAATAAAAACCCAATTTGCCTTTTTATCCTTGATAAAACTTTTTCTGCATCAAATACAAAATCTGCATTGTGGTAACCCATCTTTTTGATTTTATATTTTCTGCTGATTTCCATGAACTTTGTTCCATTCTGCTTTATGGGTTTGTTTAGTTTGGTCTCTTTTTTCACTTGTTTTGTCTGACATGGAGATCGGTTTTCGGTGGCTATAAAGGGAGAGAGAGAGAGAGAGAGAGAGAGAGAGAGAGAGAGTGATTGTTTGATTGCGGTGTGTGTAAGAGAAAGAAAGATGGGAAGGCTTTTTGTGATCACTCTTGAAGGAAGCATCTATAGCTGCAAGCACTGCAGGACACACCTTGCTCTTTCTGATGATATCGTTTCTAAGGTTATTGTTTCATTTCCTTCTTCCCCATTGTTGATTGATCTCTTTGCTCCCTTTTTCTGGATATCATTTCAGTTATAATGTAATGTTGCATGATGCATTGTTATGTTTTGTTCATGTGTGACTTTTTTGTGCTAAGATTTTTGTCTACAATGTACAAGGAAGACCCTTTACTGATAAATCTATTGCAAGATGTAATTTTTTTTTATATATAAGGAAGAATAGAGACAGGGAAGGCTCATTATGAATAACAAAAAAAGAGAGACCTTGATTTAATGTAATTTGGGGAATTTGTATTGATAATGAGTTTCTGTTTTCTTTTATTTTTTATAATATGTATTTCAAGTATTAAAAGAGGACATAACATATCAATTAAGAATGTAATAGAGAGTATGATTTTGGATAGTGAAAAAGAATACATGTGGATCCATAACCGGTTTAAAATTTTGGGACTTGAAGTTGGTTGTTGTTGTAGTGTTCCGAGTTGTGCTTCTTAGTACCATATGTGTTTTAATGTATGAGGAATTGAAAAGTGCCCAGTGATTTTATTGTGCTTTCCATGTCATACTTTGTTATGTTCAAATCTGTTGAGTGGACTGCTGAAGGTTTGCAGTGGAATGCTTTATGTTGATTTTCTCACCTTACCTCATAAATGATACACCCTGCGTAATTTTCACTTTGACATTATGTAAGAATGGTCTATCTGTATGTATAATGATCAATATATTTAGAACCTTGACAGGGAAGGCCAACGTGAATACTGTCAACCTTTGACATCTTTAATTGCCACTGAGAAATTTGGTTACCTAATTGTCCTTAGAAATGTTCCTTGTTTAACTTTGATCAATTTTAAGTCCAGAAATAGATTATAGAGACCGATCTATTAAATTAATAATGTCTGTTTTAGCTTCTTTTCATTGGATTGTTTCAGATTGTAAAGCATTTATTTATATTATTTTATTTTATTTCTTTTAAAGTACTTTGACTATGTTTATTAAAACATAGCTATCAACATGCCCATAATTTTTCTTCTTAAAGGCCAAATTCAAGTCTTCTGATTATGCCATCCATCTGAGACCTGGGGCTTCTCTGGCTAAATTTTCTACTCATGCTTATGATAAAATAATCAGTCTAATTATGATAATGAAAATGACCTTTGGGAGAGACTACTGGTAGCATCTTGTCTTTCTTCAACTTGGTGTGTTGATTCTCTCTTCTTTATTATGTTTCAGCACCCAAATTATATCTGAAATGATGCAACATGCAGATACTCTAACCCTTTGTTTTCCTGTATACAGGCTTTCCATTGCAGGCATGGAAAGGCTTATCTCTTTGATAAAGTGTAAGCTTTACTACTCATTGGAAATATTTAAGATATTTTTTTAAAATGTATTACTAGTTAGTATTAATCCCATAAGTATGGGTGGTAACATCTCTTTTTATGCACACAATTCTACTATTATCTGATAATATCTGAATATGGTACAATATTGATCAATGTTGTGCTTTGTGCATGCTTGCACGATTCATATAGTACATGTACTTTACAGTTTTAATCATTTCTCAATGTGGTATAAACTCCATAGAAAATCTGTTTATGTTGTTCTGAGAGGCTACTGAATGAGCACATGTCATTCAATTTCCAAAATGTTTCTCATCAATCGTCCAAGTATTTGGGAAAAAATTGCTGCAAAAACAGCATGCTATGAAGTAGCCAAAGGGGTTCTTCATTCTCATCAAAGAATTGAAAACCTTGCCTGTGGCCTGTGGGAAAGCTTTACCATTGTGTTTTCTCTTTATATCCGAGCACCACCCTATGCTTGACCAATTGAGAAGATGGTGGATCCCATCATCTCTTGCATTCTAGGCAGGCTCATTGATAGCAATGTCATTTGGCAATTTTACATGTGAATGCTTCAAGTAACATTTTTCTTTCCAAATGCATGACAGCGTAAATGTCACACTAGGGGAGAAAGAAGAGCGCATGATGATTACTGGATTGCACACTGTTGTTGACATTTTTTGTGTTGGATGTTGCTCAATTGTGGGTTGGAAATATGTAAGATCTGTTTTCAAAATTTATGGCTTGTAATTTTTGTTCTTATTCATCACTTGTGAGCATGGTTTTTCAATGGTTTCTCTTTAAGTTTTGCTACTCATTTTTCAGGAGGCTGCACATGAGAAAACCCAGAAGTACAAGGAAGGAAAATTTATCCTAGAGAGGTAACTGATTACTGATGTTTGTGGTTGCACATTTAACATTTGAAGTGACGTGAATTTTATTGTTGAGTAGGTTTAAGGTGTTGGGTCCTGATGGGAGCAACTACTCGTCACCTCAGGAAGCTATATTTGGTAGTAGTGATGCTGATGATGCCTGACTAGCCATTCAATATGGAATTGATAGACTGTTTTAATTGTACATTCTATGCACTCTATGTTCTTGGTTGAGTCTGAAAACCGAGTTCATAATGTTAGTCTCTTCACTGTTATGGACCATTTTTGCAGATAGTATTATAACAATGCACTTTCTCTGATTTAAATTTTTGTTGGTATAGAATCCTTTTTATAGCTTTGCATATAATGCGGATAATAGCTGGGTTCTATGTCCAATTTACTGTTCACAAATGTTTTTCTGGTCGAACACAACCAAGCTTGGAACTCATTATATTTGCTTTGCTGGTCAAACACAACCAAGCTTACACGGGCTGCACATTGAGCCAGGCAATGGCCGGGGAAACTCAAACGTAGTTCAGAAAAACTTTCTTCCAGCTGGAGCCAGTATCCCGTTGAACTCATTTTGCTTGAATTTGCTAATTTATTTGATTGGTAAAGTTTGTGGTCCAATTATAAAGTTAATGTATGATGCTTGTATACCCAAAAAAAAAAAAAAAAAAGGTAAATTGTAGAAAACTACCCTGAGGTTTGAGGAAATACCAAACACATCCACAACTTGATAAAATTAACCAATTTAATCCTTCAACGCAAACGGTGTTAACATCTACCGTTAATAACAAAGTCTTACTCTCTCGCCTCTTTTCTTTTTCTGTCTCACCGTACTCTCTTTTTCTCAATTTTTGTTTTTTCTAAATCTGACTCTCTTTCTCTCTTCCTTTTCACAATCTCATCTAACACTCTTTCTCTCTCAATTTTCTTTGCCCTTGGTTGTCTAAATCTTGTTGACGATGGATGATGGATCTGCTTCCTTTCTTATCTCTTTATTTCGGTGTGAAGATCTTGCGATGGTGGGACTAGATTTGAGTTTGGCTGACATGGGTATCAACAGTTTTGATGTTTGCTTGGTGGTTGATGGCAATTTTGTGGTGGATTTAGGAGCTTAGATGGTGTGATTGGGTTTTCTTGGGTTTCTTTATGGAGGAGAAAATGGCTTGTTTTTTAAGAAGCTTTTTCTTTTTGTTTTCTCAGCTTCCAAAGACTACATGGAGGAGATGAGGCTTTTTCTATGGATTTTCCTTTTGATTTTCTAAGCTTTTCTCTTTGATTTTAACGGCTACCAAACAGAAAGCAGCAAAGTAATCACCTTTTTCGTTAAATGTTTTTTTTTTTTGGAAGAAAAAAGAACCAAAAAAAGAATTGCTGTGTTGTTTATTTTAAGAAGAAAAAGGGAGAAAATTTTAGAGAATGATTTGGATAAAGAAAAAAAAAAGTTAAGGGAGACTAGATTAGGAAATAGAAACGAAGAGAGAGAGTTAGATCTGAGTTTTAATTTAATTTTAAAAAAGATTGTTATTAACGGTAGATGTTAACATTATTTGTGTTGAATGATTAAATTGACCATTTTTTACAAGTTGTGGACGTGTTTGGTATTTCCTCAAATCTCAGGGTATTTTTTTTTTGTAAGTTACCCAAAAAAAAATCATGTATTTCTTATTCATTTGTTGGTTATGTATCCTGGCTCAAAATAGAGTTATTTTGGTCATTACGCTCCGTTTGTTTCAATGGAAAACCTAGTGTAAAGATAGTTTTCCTTATTTTTTAGTGTTTGGTAGCATAAAAAAAAGATGAGTCAAAGGAAAATTATCTTTGGTCAACATAAAAAGTATGGCTTATTTTTAGAGATTGTTTTCCATTAAATTTTTTTGGAAAACAACTCTATCTCACAGCAAGCTAAATAAGGGACGTTAAGAAATTTTTTTCAACTCATTTAAAGTTGTTACCAAACATAAGAAAATAAGATAGTTTTATAGAAAATATTTTTTAAAAAATAACTCATTTTCTAGAAAACATCATTGTTGAAATAAACAGAGCGAGATAGATTGTGGTTGGATTTGGACTTAGCCAATCATGTCCAGATGTAACCTCCTTTTTGTCAACCTATTAAATCTCCATAATTTGTCTTCTTGTAGAGATTTCTATGGGTAATCAATTGCATTTGTGAATGACAATCAAGATAGCAAAGGCCTTGTTTGGATTTTTTTTTTCCTCACTCATCACTCCTCACTCAATTTTCATCACTCATCATTAATCACTCATCACTCATCACTTAAAATACCTCAACTCCCTACACGAAGTCTGTTTGGCACCATCATTCAATTTGTCATCACTCAAATTTTTCAACTGTTTGTGGGTCCCATACCTATAACTCGGTGCAACTTTTACTTCTTCTTCTTTTCTTTCAAACCCCAGTACCCAAACTCACCGAACCCAATATGAAAAAAAAAAAAAAAAAAACTCAAACTCACCAAACCCAGTGAAAGAAGAAGAAGAAGAAAAAAACCCAGAAACCTGAACCCAGTGAAAGAAGAAAAAATATATATAATGAAGAAGACCAAGACCCAGTGTAAAAGGGAAAAGAAAAAAAGAAGAAGAAAAAGAAGCCACCAGGTGTGAAAGGAAAAAGAAAAAGAAAAAAAAATGAAGAAACCAAACTCACTGAACTTAGTGAAGAAAAAAAAAAGTCAAATGTTGCGGCTGACTCTGAGCATGGGACCTAGTATGTAGTTTTAATTACAAAAATGTCATTGAAAACAGAGTTATGGAAACTGAAAACACATTTTCAATTTCCATAACTCATCACTCAAAAATTAGAGAATTAAGTGATGGAAACAAAAATTAGAAACAAAATCCAAACGGACTTCTCAGCCATGAGTTCCACCATTTTTGAGTTATGATTTATGGGAATAGCAAATCCAAACAGCCCCAAAATGTCTCATTTCCAATCCTGACTAGTCCTTCTCATATAGTTTTTCAAAACACTTCTCTTATAGTCTTAGTACTCAAACTGTTGCATCTATCTTTTCTCCCATGCTTTCATCAAATGCCACTCCACCCATTCAAGATGGCAAAAATATCTCCCCCTTCTTCTTTTTTCTTGGAAAGTACCTGATGTTTAGATGCATGTAACATCACACTCACAACATAAACTCCATTTATTGTAACTCATAAATGTGTAATTACATTTTGGCTATATATAACATTGCACTCACGATCTGTGCTGCCCGCATATTGTAAGTGTGACACTACAAGTATCCGAAACACTACTACGCTACTCATTCAATATGTCAAAATGTCTTCTTTTTTTTCCTTGGGAAAAGTATCTAATGTTTCGGATATACATAACATCACACTCACAATATTTCGAAGGCATATAATATCACACTCATGATATGTGGAATCTACATATTGTAAGTGTGACTCTACAAGCATCCGAAACACTCGATACCATCTCCTTTCTGTAGCCAGACCTACCTCACACTCTTTATTCTTTTCGTTATCTTGCCACAAAGAAAGGATAATGCAAGGAAGATGCCCCCATGGCTTTGGGCCTATCCACCCCATTGCCCTGCCGACAGAGTTTTGTTTAATAAATGATTTTGATTGCTCTGACAGATAAATTCCAGACTCTTATACATACAGAAAATGATGGGCAGCAGGCCCATGTGAAAACTCATGCGCACTTGGCCCGACTCAAGAATGCGAAAGGTTGAGACTTGAGACGGGGCCCAAAAGATATGGGGAGGTGTGGGTCTCAAACGTTGAGCGTGGCACATCACCTATGCCTCGAGTTCTCAATGAAAGGTATAATACATGTCACAAGCATAGTGTGACGAATAAAATCATCACCAAGGTGATGCATTGCATTGTTTTTTTTTTTTTCTGAATGATGTATTGCATTGTATAGTATATATTATTAGTAGTATTATAACTCTGCGACTAAATAGGATTTAAATTTATGTTTTCCACTTCATAATATATTTCTTATACTAACATACGATAACAAAACACTTTTTATGCATTAGAAGCCATGCTTTGCTATAAGCTAACATTAACATAATTTTATCTTACCATAAAATGATTCTCTCCATTCTAAATGAATTGATTTTTTGATTCATATTAAATATTAAAAATTTTAAAAATGTCTACATATCTTGGGAAATAATATGTCATTATAGATTTATTAATTTACAATAGTCTTGTTACACGCGCTCTGTATGTGTGATGAGACTCTTTTTTATTTTGAGATTAATTTAATTTTTCAATTTGAATTTATTTATTGATAGTGAGATTACACAGGAAGAAAATTTTAAGAAACTAAAATTTAGAATTTGAAAATGAGTAAATTGGGTTTAGTGTGGGCTAGTTTTTAAGAAAAAAAAATGTATCAAAAGTACGTGAGATATGTTTAGATAAAAAATGTATTAATTTTTAAGAAAAAAGTTTCACAGGTAGTTTTTTCTTTGTTTTTGAAATTTTGTTAAATTACAATTTTAACCCTATTTTTATTTTATTTTTTAAGAATAAAAATTATCAAATTAGATTGAGAATATTTTTGATATTTTTTTTTGAAGTTATAATTAACTTTTTAAATCTACTTCATGTATATAATATATAGAGAATAGATAAAATCAATCTCATCTCCTACTCTTATTATATTGCCCGCCAACCAAATAGAGTCTTTGTGACCCAATTGATCAGACATTTTATTTAAAAATTCTGTTAACAGGTGTCTCAATGCATTGGTTGAGGTTGAATCTTTTATTACAGTCAATTAGCTTTATTTAGAGTCTTACAATATTTATTCAAAGATATTTATTTATTTATTTATTTTTGTTTTGTTCTAATGTAGGTTGGGTTATTCTCAGTGCATTTTAGCACCAATTAACAAAAGTTTTTTTTTTTAATTAAAAAAACTTTTAATTCATATTAAACACTTCTCTCCTAGTGGGTCCGCACACAGAGGTAGACACCAAAATTTAAACCACACGATTTTCAAGGTCCATGTCATGCAATTTAAATTCGAGGCATATGAGTTTCTTCTTGGACCAAGCGTAGCCGTTTGATGTGGTAGTATATCCCAAGAAATACTACAACAGCCCACGTTTAAACCTTAGTGTCTTTTCGAAGCCAAAGTTTGAATTTCCTCTGGGAATTAACATCCATATGTTTTTTACCTAATAAAGGGTAAAGGTTTCTGCATGTGCAGCAGTGCAGGAATGGGAATGTTCTTTCCAATTCTAATACTACTTTTAGAATAGGTTTGAGTTTAGAGCTTTAATATGGTTTGGTAACAGGGACGGAGCCAGAACTTAGAGTTAGGGGGGGCGGCTCTGCTGTTGGTTGTGTACAATAACTTTGGCCTTCGACTTTGTTGCTACTTAGTCGTTTAGTTACTAGTTGTTTAAAATTTTTTAAAGGGTTAGATTTTTTGTTTTAAGTAAAATTGGTTGATCAAGCTTAATTTTTTATTTTTTTTAGTTTTACTATTGATAATTTTTGTTGTTGTACTAATTTTTTTGGGCTTGTATATTTCTTTTTTAGATTTTTGACATAAATATTTTTTAATGGTCTTTAAAATGTGGAAAATGTTTGAACTGCAAACCTTTTTACAAATTGCTAATAATGTAAATGGTAAGCCCAAATGCGAACCAATAAGAATTTGTTACCTTAACCGTCTGTAAAAATGTTATAGAAAAATTTGTGACTATAACAATACTCTTAAAAGAATCAATGATATTTTTAAGGGAGCAAAAGTGTAATTTTCTAAAATAAAATTGCTAAAATTAGTACCTAATATATATAATAATAATAATTTTTTTTTAAAAAAGGGAGGGGGGCCATTGCCCCCCCAAGTCCAAACATGGCTCCGTCCATGTTTGGTAACGTTATTTTAGTAATGTTATTTGTATTTTTTAAAAATATATATGGATGAAAAAATATGTAAATATTGTTTAAAAACTAAAAAGTGTTACTTAAAAAACCATACTAAACGGCTCCTTAAATTTCAAAATTGTCCTTACAAAATAACACATTTTTCTAATGAAAAATATATATATGTATATATAATTGATCCTACCAAAAAACAAAAAAGAAAGTATGATTGATAAGCCAATATACCATATGTATTGGCCCATAACATTGCAATATGTGTTGTGTTGTTTCTGTTGGGATCAAGGGTTTAATTATGAACAAAGTTTCTCTTCAAATTAGTTTGGAAAGAATTTTTTAAAACTTTTTATATATCCCTTTTTTGGGCGTGAATTTTGTAATTTTAACCGTTAAATTTCATACTTCTTATATTCTTAATATGCATATCAAATTTCATTCAAATTGATTGTTATTTTCTTTTCGATCAATAAACTGATTTTTATACACAATTTTAGATCACAAAACCTTAAAATTTTAATATTTATTTGATGACATAGCAATTGATTTTTTATCTTCTTGAAATTTTGCAAGTATGAAAGATATAATAAGAACATGCAATCCAAGAGTTAAATTTTTAAAATTCACACTTAATATAAAGATATATAAAGAGTTTGAAGAGTTTCAACTTTATTTTTTTATTCACTGTTTTAGTTCTTGCTAGATTAATTGAAATTGGAAAATGTCAACGGATACCCTTAGGACATTAGTTAACAATCCATTTAAATAAAATTTTTATGAGAAAAAAAATGCAATTAATATTTCGACAATTTTTTTTATTTCCCATAAAAATTGTGTCAAAATTTTTATAAAATAAATTGTAACTATTATCCTAATTGCACTCATTAGCATCACCCAATAAATTATTCAAGGAAAAAAAAGAAAGATGCTTGTAACTATAATAAACTGTACAGATGATGTTTAATTAGTCACAATTAATATATAGTATGAATAGTGCCATACTGCAAATCTTCTTTTACTGGTTTTTTGTTTGACCACCATGCATTCACCAGTACTACAGAATTGAAAAAAAAAAAAAAAAAAAAGGTATGGAATACACTAGTCAGTTTTAAATGAGCACCAAGATGAATAAATTCTCACCTGCCAAACAGAAAAAGAGTAAATTTTCCTGCTATGACAAGTGCCATCAAGCAATGTCCAACGTTGTAACTCTAAGCAATAAAATTTGTATTTCCCCCCAAACCCCCGCCCCCCGCCCAAAACCACCCACTTGTTTATTTATTTTAAATTTCAATAGTTACAATGAGGAGGGTGGATTTAAACCTTAAGTTGCATCTATTAAAAATATTAAAATGTGTTAATTGAATTACAAAACTTTTAGTATAATTTTGGGATTAAAATCCTATAAAATATGCAATCAATATCGTGAATTGTAAAAGCATTTTCATCAAGTGTGTCAAATGCCAAATATTTGGCATTTGACACACCAAACACCAAAAACAGACCCTCATGAGATGTATCAAATGCTAAAAAATTATGAAACATGCTACAGTACTCTTCTATCTTTGGCACAGTACAGAACAAAATACCATATGGTTTTATTATTTTTTATTCTCTTTTCTCTCTCCTCTCTCATCACTTTATTCATTTTTTTTTCTCTCCTCTCTCATTCTTCCTCAGACATTCGGACTGGACCTATCAACCGATCTCTTCTTTCACTCTTTTTTCTTTTCATTGTTGTTGCTTTTCTCTCTTCTGTTCAGCCTCGCCGCGCCACCTGATGCCGATTAGTGTTGCTATGTGTGTGTGTGTGTGTGTGTTTTTTTTTTTTTTTTTGCAGTGAGTTGATGGGTGGGTTCGGCAGTGGGTGTGTTCAGATGGTGATGAGCAGGATCAGTTGGGTTCTGGGTGAATTTGGTGGTGGGCAGGCCAGCCTGTGGACGGGTCAACGGTGGGTGGGTCGACAGTAGACATAGCAAAACAAGTCATAATTTTTTGACCCAACCCGAAAACATACCCGATCCGAACCCGATTTTTTTTTACCTGAAGCAAAAACAGGTTGACTTGTGTTTTTTGCGGGTCAACTCGACCCAAACCCGAACCATTTTTTTAAAACTTTTTTTTTTGGTAAAAAAATAGTAAAATTAAAACAATATTGGTTTAATTGTTTGTTGTGAGTTCTAAGGAAACAATTGATACATTTATATAACTTCATACAAATTAATTGAGAGATAAATGGTTGAGCATTCTATAATGAGTAAAGATTTTTAGATATCAAATAGTAAAGTACGTGCCAAGATAATCTGGTTACAGTAGAGTTAAAAATATAAATCTAAAATTGTAAACGCGTGAGAAACATTCCCAAGTGTGAAAATAGCGAAGTCAAAGTATCAAATTAGCATAAATTATGAATGTTTAGACCTATTTTTTAACAATTTATGTCCAAAATAAACGAATTTTCAAAATAAATTATGATATTTTCTAGAGTGTGTGTTGTTTAACAATGATATGATATTCATAAAAGAGACCATGTATAAATAAGTAAGCAATCAAACTTTAATGTATATCTCAAATTGAAATAGAGTGTCAATCCCAATTGATAATAGATTATAAAATTAATTTTCAAGATTGTAAATTTCTTATATTTTTTTATTTTTTATCAAATAAGTTATCCAATAAGTCATTTGTAATATTTTTTATATATTTTGGAATGTTGATATTGTGTAGAAATAAAATTTGTGTATTTGTTTTAGTTATCTTTGTTTTATTTTGTTTTAGATAGCAATGTTATGATTTGTATAATTTTAAAATTATTGAATAAATATTAATAAGTTTAACTAAATTCATTATTGATATAAGTGGTGAATTCAAAATAATACATTTTACATCAAGTAATTTGTTACGTAACTTTATAAATGACAAATACCTGTTGTTTTATTTATAAAAAGAAAATAAAAAATGTGAAAAATACGTGTCAACCCGACCCGACTTGACCCGCAACTTGATTGATCCAAACCCCTTTTTAACCCTCTTAAAATGACCCGTGACCCGTGACCCGCAACTCAATTGACCCGACCCAACCCGTCCGTTTTGCCATGTCTAGTCAACGGTGGGTGAGTGCGAATTTGGTTGTGTTTTTTGTTTTTGTTTTTGTTTTTTTGTGATGGTGGTTTTTGTGTTCTACTGTGGTGGTTTTGGTGTGAGACGGTGGTAGGATGGGATGTGGGGTGTTGATGGGTGGGTGGGTTGGCGGCGGGTGGGTTAGCGGCGGTAGTGGGTGAGTTGGCCTCGTCGTGGAGTTTAACTCTTTTCTCTCATTTTCCTCTGTATATTGGTGGCTAATAGATTTTTGTTGGTGGTAACAAGTTGTACCTATGGGTGGTGGTGGTGGGCTGTGCTTGGGTATGGTGGTGGTGACGAGTTATACTGGGTACAGTGGTGGTGGCGGGCTATGCTGGGTATAGTGGTGGGTTTGTCATTGGTTGTGTTTGTGTATGTAGGGAGTTTTTATTTTGTATTTTTTATATTTATGGTTTTCTAAATGTTATTTTAATATTAGTATATATTATTTTAATGTATAGAATTGAAGAATAGAAAATGTGATAAATAATGAATTGTAAAATTGTGTGTTAAAATAATAAAATGGGCTTTTGATGTGTCAAAATGACATTTTTTATAAAAGAGTTGATGAGAATGCTCTAAGAAATGATTTGGTAACATTTTTCCATGGAGTTGTAGCTTGCATGGCCATATTATCCCTATGTTGTGTGTTTGACTAGTCTCACATCTCCTCTTAAAATAGAAGTTAAAAAAATAAATAAATAAAGGCACGGGTTGGGTCCAAAGCTCCTATGCAGTGGACTTGTTGAGATATAAGTACATGATAATTATTTGACACATATCCAAATTTCAAATAGTCCAATGTATAGGAACACTAAACCCAACCTTTTTTCAAAAAGACACTAGACTCGAGTTGGTTCCAAAAAAATGTTACCATTTTTTACTACTTAGCCCTTCATAAAATACGTACAAGGTTCAAGGATTTCTCTAAAACAATACATATATTACATTATTGGATAGATCCTCTGCTAATTTTTTTAAGGCAATCCAATATTTGATATTATGCAAAATTAAAAATCCTATTTATTTATTATACAGTAAAAAAAGACTGAATTTTATCATATTATCGATATTTAAACAAATATTAATTTTCAATATCGTGATATTTATTTATTGAAAAAAAAAGTGGTAATCACTATTTTGGCATTTAATTAATTAATTTGTTGATAATGAAAGTTACCGAACAAAGAAAGAAACGTTGTGACTTTTGTCACACACTTGAATATACGCTAGAAGAAATGGCAATATCGTAAAAATCTATGAAAAACGTAGTCGTTTTCCATTCGTGTCGGTGTGCGCAATTCAAATCCTCAGAGCTTTCACCTTCTCCTCAGAGCTTTTAAAAACACCAACACTCACAGAGTGCCACTCTCAACTCCTCCATCTCTCTCTCTCTCTCTCTCTTACTATTTTAGACATCACTTTCACCATATATTACTCCGATTGCCACTCCTCTCTTAAACTAGAAACAAAAAATGCTACTCATTTTTCTTGTACTTATTTATTACTCTCTGTATATATATAAAGCTTTTGCTTGCTTCAGATCCGTGTAGTGTTTTTTTTTTTAAATTGAAAAAAGCTCACCGAGTCCGAGTCCGAGTCAGACCGAGTTGGTTTTTGAAATAAAGCAAAGCTGATCATGGTGACGAAGGAGAAAGACGAAGAGCTCGCGATCTTCTTCGAGATGAGGAGGCGCGAGATTGACAATGAGAGGAACATTTCCGCCCAGCCAAACACTGCCTTAGGTCAATACATTTTCCTTTTCATATTCTTCTGTATTTCAGATTTTTTTATTTTTTTATTAGTATTAATTTTGGTTGGTGCATTTTTATTTATTTTTTGGTTGCAGAGTCGAATCCAATGACAACAACACGGAAGACTCGGACAGATGAGTTCTTGAATTCAGAAAATGACAAATCTGATTATGATTGGTAAGTTTAAACTACGTCGTTTCTTTTTTATTCAAAATTTTTTTTTTTTTACTGTTTATTTCTAAATTTTTAATCTTTGCAGAGTTTAAAATGTCAAATAACTTGTAAGACTAAATCAAAGAAATTGTGAGCACCCAGTTGGCTTGCACGTGTTTGGTAAACCAAATTATATAAACTACATCAGTTCTAATAGCTATGTTAGAAAAAAGAAAAAAATCTGAAATAACATTGGTTCAAAATTGAACAAACTGGGTTCTTTTTTTTTATATCCAATTTTTTTTTTTTTTCTGGTGCTCTTTTTTTTTTTATGAATTATTTCTATTGGTTTATTTGGCATAAAAAGTACAACAATGTTACCCAACAAATTTCCACCCTTTTTTTTTTCCACAATTTGCTGAGATGACAAATTGTGAATAGTGTAACGTCAATTTTACTAAGATAACGACTGACATTATTTTTCCTATAGCAGCTAAGAATTTTCCTATTTTTATTACACACCAATAGTAATTTCCTTAGAGGTAGTGTAAATAATAAATGGCTTAAAAGTACAGTTGTGTCTAGAAAAAGTGAAAGCGAAGCTTTGAAAAGCTTTACGTGAGCTAAATAAAGCTGAATAAACAAGAAATAATTTTACCCACTTGCAAAAATTAAAATTAATTGTAACATTCCTAATTTTTAGGAGTTATCAATTATCATTACAAGTTTGAAAGAACACCCAGAGTTTGTGATTTGCAGTATGATGTTTTTGTCTTTGACTGACAGACCCGACCCCACTGAAATTATCAATGACATGTCTGTGCATCTTATTATCAAAAATTTCAATTGAACTTTTGCAGTTTCTTTATTGCACTTTGAAGGTCCTTGGTCAAAAATTCCCTTTCCCAATAGTCACTTTGTCTCCAAGTATTTTCTTTCCTTTTTTTAAAAAAATCATTCACTCACTTTCTGACAATCATGATGATTAAAGCTCAATTAAAGTTAATGTTCTCGTAAAGAAAAAAAAAAAAATAAAACCAATCACTTTTTTTTGAATCTTTGTTCATGCACGTCTCTGACTGCATGTTAGTTTGAGGCCATTTTCTCATATTTAGTCATGTTCAGAAATTAACATCTTATATATGAAAAGAAAGTGAAAAAAAAAAATTATAGTATCTGGTTTTCTTTGCTTATCATCTGGTTTCAACTTTTCCCATGTGGAAATGAACAACTTTTCTTCATATTTTTCGCTCGTTCTTTAGACCTCTAATTCTGAGCATGTGTTATAGCTGTTGCAGATGCTCTATGACAAAAAATGAAAACAAATGCATGTGTATGTATACACACATAATATGTAGAGAGAGAGAGAGAGAGAGAGAGAGAGAGAGAGAGGGACATATTCCTCATTGCTATGTACTAACTTTATAATGTTCTTTGAGAAAATTATGTCTTTTTGGCTTGGTATTCATGGGAAATCTCTTTATTCAGGCTTATTACACCACCGGATACCCCAGTTTTTCATTCCATGGAGAAAGATTCGCAGAAAACTGTTTTGGGTCAGATTGAGATTCCTAATGCTCGCCCCATTGTTCCGAAATCAAGGGTAAGAGCTCTGTTTAATTTGAATTCTTGATGCTTATGGGCCCTTTCAACTGGTATGCTAAGCCTTTGAATATGCAGCTTTCTAACATTTGGTCTTGTGTAGAAGATAACTTTGTGCTCTTCATTTACTATTATGCATTAGAGTTCTATAACATATGGTTTTTGAGCATATATCATCCGTAGATTAATGTTTTGGAATTTTCTAGTTTTGCTTCCTCTATCACCATTTGAGAATTTTTGTTGCATTGTTTTCTATATAATTGGGTAGCAGCTAGCTAAAATCCAGGCAGAACCTCCTTCAAGGAGCAGCATAGCCCCTAAGCAGCCAACTTCGCCATCTGGACAGAATTCTTCCAGCAATGGTAAAAAAAGGCCCTCATTATCTGGGGGACTGACATCAGCGACTTCTAGACCTGCAACACCAACTGGACGACCCACATTACCCTCCACAACAAAACCCTTAAGATCCTCCACGCCTAATTCACGAGGCACCTTGCCTTCCACAAAGGTTGTGGCTCCTACAGTGAGATCTTCTACTCCTACTAGATCCGCTGCTCGGTCTTCAACACCAACTGCCAGACATTCCTTTCCAGCTGTCAAGTGTACTTCAAGATCATCCACTCCAAACCGTCGATCATCAACCCCATCAAAAGCTCCTAATCAATCTGCTCCCCCAGGTCGATCTTCTTCAGCACCAAGGTCAGGTCCCGCAATTTCGAAAAATCCAGTGCCATCACGTGGAAGTTCTCCAACAGTCAAATCTAAGCCTTGGAAACCATCTGATATACCTGGCTTCTCACTAGATGCTCCTCCAAATTTAAGGACATCATTGCCCGATAGGCCAGTTTCAGCCTCTAGGAGCAGGGTAGGAGCACTAAGTGCTAGGTCATCTTCTAGCAACTCTGTTTCAGATGAAAAACCAAGACAACAATCACGCTCTTCTTCTAGAGGACGAGCTTCTCATGGCAGTGCCTATAGTAATGGGAATGCCTTTCAAGCTCAGATCAGATCAGTGGTAAATGATAGTAACACAGTGAGCCCAGTGGTTATGGGAACAAAGATGGTTGAAAGAGTAGTAAACATGAGGAAACTTGCACCACCGAAGCAAGACGACAGTCACTCTACGCATAATAATCAAGGTGGCAAGTCTTTGTCCAATGACAGTTCAGGCTTTGGCAGAACACTTTCAAAGATATCTCTAGATATGGCTTTGAGGCATATGGTATGCATCGCTATCTTTATTGCAATTGTCTACCATATATTAAATGAATTGGTGCTTGTCTTAATTATTATATTACTTAATAGAATAATATACATAATTTCTTAGTATTCAAATCCTTTCATCCCTTTTGAAATCATATCCACCTCACACTTAATAGGCGTATGCAACTTATTATATTGAATGATGTTAATTGGAGGTTTATTCATTTGAACATATAGCATGCATGTATACATTGTTAATGTGGAGATGATAATTGAGCGCAATTCTTCTTTACGGTGTAGCAATTGCTGATCTGGCATTGGGTTTTTCTTACACAGGATATAAGGCGTAGCGTCCAAGGCAACCTACACCCACTTGTGACGAACATTCCTGCTTCTTCTATGTACAGTGTGAGATCAGGAGCTGCAAAAAGCAGGACAGTAAGTGCTACTGACTCTCCTCTTGCCACAAGCAGCAACGCTAGCTCAGAGCCCAATCTCAAAAATAGCTCTCCTTGTCTAGATGGGAGTGAAATTGAAAACAATGATTTTGGATTTGAGAGAGGAAACTCCTCACCTGCCAGCCAGCATGGTATGTGACCGTAAAGATCAACAACCCAAATATGCATATGGTTTGGGCATACTCATGCTCATCATTGCTCCAAGATGATTTATTTGTACATCATTCAACTAGCAAGATATCTAAGCAACAATCCATTCTAAAAAAAGGAGATAATGGTAGAAAATGTGCTGATGCTACTGTGAACAATCGCTTAGATGTTTGATGAGTCTAGTCTAGTTATCGTTGAACCTTGCAAAAGTACTACTTGTACCGAAAATTTGATAACTGGAAATTTAAGAAGAATGAAATTGAAACAAGAATTAATGTCTGCACTTAGAGGTTGTTGCCACATTTTGAGCACACTCATTACTTGTATTTCTAAGACCAAGTAGTTAAGGCAGACTTAGAATGTAAAAAATTATCTTCTTTTTCTACCAATGAATGCATGGGATTGAAAATTGAATTTTTTATGTTCTACCAAACGATATTTGTTATTGAGACGTGTCCTACGCAAGATCTTTGAACTAGTATTCACCACAAAAAAAAAAGATTAGTCTGCATTGCGTGATGATTGTCATTGCCCTGACTCACAAGTCACAACCCCTCCAATGAAAATGCTATTTGGACTTTCTAATGATGCAAGGCATGAGAGAACCACAGATTTCTTATTAGGTTTAATAAGACTTTTTTTTTTGTACGACCTTAGGTCATGCTTGAATGGGTCATTATCAAATTTTCAAGAACTCGAAATGGAACGAACGTGGACATGGTTTGATCATTGCCTTTCTAAGATTATTATTTAAACTTTCTTATATAATAGCTGCATTAATAGATGTTAGAATATGATGCCAGACTTGGTCTTCATAACTTTTTTTATTGAGTGCCATAGGCTAGGGATATCAATTAAACAAACCAACAAATAACCTTGGGTAAACAATAAGACAAACCCCAAGCATAAGCCTTCAATTAGCTTACAACAAAATGGTAGGGTATGATCAAATATAAATAACAAAAAGTGCATACAAATTATATCCCTTTTTTTAAGCATCTAGGACAATGACCTGCAATCAGAGACAATTCCAAAAAAAAAAAAAAGTTTTTTAGATGTCTAGAATCTAGATCAATTGCAAGGATTCATTTGGCCCCGTGGACCATATCTCTCACGCTATGCTAAGCTTCAATATTGCAGGAAGGATATTCATTTCTCTAGCATAATTAATGACAATGAGCCCTTATTGCAGCCCGTGCTACTGAATCCGTTGTTTTATTTTTGGTACCAAAAATTATGAATTGTTTTTCCCTACTACTTACTTCTTTAAAAACTAAATCATAGGCTTCTGATGAAAATTGCAATTCTAATAAGATTTATAATAGAAGAGAAATGTTAACGGATATACTTAGGGTAATAGTTAATAATCTATTTAAAGAAAGTTTTTATGGAAAAAAAAATTAATATTTTGACTACTTTTTCAATTTCTCATAAAAGTTGTATAAAAAATTTCTTAAAATAAATTGTTAATCATTATTCTAAAGATACTCTTTAGCATGACCCATAATATAAACACATTTACACTTTGAAGAGATAAAAGATGCCCTTCTAGAATTCCAATTTTAGGTTAAGGTCAGAATATGGGATCAAATTATCGTGTGAAGACATCTCAATGTGAATTTAATTAACGTGTCATTTGATTCCTCATTCAAAATTTTCAAAGGCAACAATTCCATGTTAGTTCTTGGAATTGAGGGGAGACAGGATCCAATCGATCACGCGGTAGGTGTTCTTACTTTACTGACCTTGGACACTGAAGACTAGTATGTCAGAACTTGTACCCATAGTTAATTTTTATTAAGAAGTGGTTCAGCACAATATGAAAAAGGCATCTTTATATTTTTTTAGTAGTATTCTTTTAGAAACCATTCTATTCTAAGCTGCAAGATTTCTTCGAAGGACTAGTGTGTATACTGTAAACTTATACAAAATTTGCTCATGGTCATGCATATGAACAAAAGAAATGTCAATATGTTCTAAAAAAAAATAATTGTCAATATAATATTTCTAGAAATTTGAACCATGACCATGAATGCTTGTGAATTGTACGTAGAAGAAAGAACTAATTTGATTTTACTCTTGACTTGAATTGTTGTTGTACTTTCTATGACTTCTCAATACTTATCTGGGGAACATCCAAAATAAACAAATGTGATCGCTATAATCTATATATATATATAATCAAAACTTCTGAAACTCTCATAATTTTTCACGTCAGCATAATATTTAAAAAATAAATTATTATCATTTTTTTAAAAATAAAATTATTTTTATTTAGTTCAAATTTAACAAAGAGTGAAACTCTATCTTTCTAACAAGTCCAACTTAAACTCAAACTTATCATTATCACACACACACACACACACACACACACATATATAAACCAGACGGAGAAAACAAACCCTAAGTACCCTTCAACAACCCGACCATATAAACCAGATGGAGAAAACAAACTCTTAGTCCAAACTCCAAATTCTGAACAATGCCACTATAGCCCCTCAGCCTGCTACCAAGCCAAGTCTACCACTGTGGGCATATGTTTCTAATTTGTGGCTTCACTTTTTTGGGTCTTTTATTTAGGGGTTTAGGGAGTCTAGTATGCAGTGTTAACCAAGTGCTGCTCACACTATAGCAAAGAGGTCCAGTAGGAAAGAAGATTCTAGAACATGTTTCTCTAACGGCTAAACTCATGCTCTTGGAATTTCTTGCTTTTAATTTTTCGTCATTAATGCATTGGTCACCAAGTGTTGACCATCCCATATCAACAACATCATGACAAATTAACGGCTCCCATGAGTAAACCTACAACTTCCAAGCATGTATGTATGTGATGTTTAGGTACCATCTTCATAAAATTTCATTAAACTACATGACAGTAACATTCCAAATCTTCAAACTATCTTCCAACCAGAAAATAGGGTCCTTCCATCAAGATGAATGGTGATTGTTTCTTTAATTAATGAATTTTATTTTGAATTTGTTTATATTGTTATTATTAATGAATTTCAATTCGACATATGTGGGTATTTGTTTATATTGTTATTGTATGGGGCAAGGCCCTAGGCCCAATGGGCCTTGGGCCTTGGCCTTATAATACGGTCCATAACCCCAACCCCGTTGGACCCGTGGTCTTAATCCGAACACTCTTTCAAGCCCAACATGAGCCCAAATATCCAAAATGGGTCCCTCTCTTCCTGAACATCAGCAAAGGCTTAGGCCGATCAATTGTGCATTGATTAAGAAACGCACTTGCCAAGAATATCCTATGTCCTTGGCTGCCCAGTATTGCCTTAGGGAATATCGCTGCCAATTAGTCTTTTGGAGGCTGGAATCAGTTCCAATGTCACTACCACTGTTCACAGCAGAGCATCTTCTTACCAAAAACGATGATACCAAACCCCACCCACATGAGTAAAGTCTGGAAGCAATCATGACCCCTCCACCCATTTGAGGCTATAAATAAGAGAACAAAAGGAGAGATAGGGGTTGGCAAATGGAGAGAGAAAATTGAAAGGAAAAGGAGCAATAGCATTAGTGGGGAAGAGAGCAACCAGAAGAGAAAGGAGAGTTCACTAAAACTAAGGGGTACTATTGGGTCGTCTGGCAAACAACCACCCATAGTAGGAAATTCTCAAGCCTACCATATAAATAAGTTGTGAGCCCAAATTCTGGCCCATCTTGGTTAAAGCCCATTTGGGTACGCACAATTGGTGCCGTCTGTGGCTCCTACATAGCTATGGTTCTGCCAAGACTCGCGTAGGGAAAATGTCCGAAGGTCAGTCAAGGAGTTATGCTAGAAGCGGTTCTAGGGGATCCTCTCAGGGGTCTACTTGGTGGGAAAGAAGGCAAAAGAGATGCGAAGACAGGTAGCATGGGCAGGAGGAAGAGCGATCTGACCTTAAAGAAAGGTCGTTTTAAACACATCAGACACTGTCAGCCGCTTCGAGGTGTCATCGTTTTGACAAAGGGGGCGAGGAGCTTGAACATCTGTGTAGGTTGGAGAGAGATTTGGAGTTGAAAGCAAGAGATAGGCGTCGGAGAAGAGACCACGAGAAGCATGAGGAAGCATCGACTAGCGTGGGAGGTCGCTATGGAGCAGGCTCCCACCAATCTGGTTCCCATCGACATCGGGATCGTTCAGGGGAGTATGCAGACCAGGACTTAATTTCCCCAGAAAAGCAACGACCCCAGAATGCTGCTATGGATGCTATGAGCCGAGCATTGCGCAAAGCTGCTCGTTCGCCGTTTGTTTGTACGCAGGTTTGTTTGTACTTATGGTGCTATCGTTGTTAATTTATTAACCCCGGTCAGCAAACGTGAAGAGAACTAAGCCTGTTTACTCTAAGGATAGAAGTCCGTTCCCGATTCGATCTTGATCACCGAGTAGGTGGAAACCATACATCAAACCATTCTAAGGACAGAAGTCTGTTCCTGGTTCAATCCTAATCATCAAGCAGATGAAAACCTTACATCAAACCATTCTAAGGACGAAAGCTTGTTCCCGGTTAGATCTTAATCACCGAGGAGGTGGAAACCTTACATCAAATCATCCTAAGGACGGAAGCCTGTTCCCAGTTAGATCCTAATCACCGAGCAGATGGAAACCTTACATCAAATCATTCTAAAGACGGAAGCCTGTTCCCAGTTCAATCCTAATCACCGAGCAGGCGGAAACCTTACATTAAACCATTCTAAGGACGGAAGCCTGTTCCCGGTTCGATCCTAATCACCGAACAGGTGGAAACCTTACATTAAATCATTCTGAGGACGAAAGCCTGTTCCTGGTTCGATCCTAATCATCGAGCAGACGGAAACCTTACATCAAAATCATTTCGAGGAAGGAAGCTTGTTCCCAGTTCGATCATAATCACCGAGCAGGCGAAAACCTTAAATCAAAACATTCCAAGGACAGAAGCATGTTCCCGGTTCGACGTTATCCACTGAATAGGGAACTATCTATTTTCAACAAAAATAAAATCAAGTGCTCGATTTAATTCCAATTGCTGGGGAGTGGCGAACCTAACATTTCTTCCAAAGTGTAGAAACCCACCTTTGGTCTGCTTCCAGTCACCAACGTAGTCTGTCATTTTCAAGTGAAAGAGTAACCTTTAATTACCGACCTGAGGTAAACTTCGATTTGGATACACAGTCATTATAAATGAGAAAGTAAGGTATGATGAGTAAATTTGACAACCACAATCATTTATAAATTCAGCAATTATTTATAAACATGGATCAAAAATGCGTCCAGACACCGTCTTGAGATGACTAATCAAACAAAATTAAAAATTAAACTATTGTTTTGTCACCACAACCCGATGACCATAGGCAAACCGAGAAAATAAAAATTAAAGAACGAATAAGAAAAAAAATAAAAGGTCTAAGGCAAGTAAAACATCAAGTATCATACTGCAGGGTCAGTAGGCGGAAGTTGGGTTGTGTCCTTAGTTGGCTGTTCTGGCGCATCCTCGGCTGATTGGACTGCTGGAGGTGGCTGGGTTTGGACATCCTCGGCAAATTGGGTGGCAGCATGAAGGTTGCTG
This sequence comes from Castanea sativa, assembly GCF_040712315.1. Lineage (NCBI taxonomy): Eukaryota > Viridiplantae > Streptophyta > Magnoliopsida > Fagales > Fagaceae > Castanea > Castanea sativa. The sequence continues at coordinate 14,621,866 of NC_134021.1, read as the reverse complement.
GTAACTTCCAGATCAACTAACTCCCCATGGGAGTCAATCGCCTGCACCAACTCCCTCATGCTGGGAGTCTCTTCTTCATCGGCTGCCCCGAAGGGATTCTGGACTATAGGATGGGGGTCTGGGAAGGGAACCTGGTCAATATTCCTTAAAGGAGAGTCATCAGGAACCCCCATAGCTTGTAAGGCGGCCATCCACCCCTCCCCGAACCCATGCTGTCCGGCTTGATAGACAATAGACTCCACGGAGTTTTCAGCGTTCGCGAAGCCCTTATTGTACAACTTTTCCTCGCAAGCTTTAAGGGTCGTCTTAAGGTTTGCAATCGCATCAACTTCGGCCAAGTTTAAACTCTCTACCTCTGCTAATTTGAGCTCTATGCCCCTAGCTTAACCTCCGTTTCCGTCAGTTTTTTCTTCGCCACTAGCTGGGCCTTCTCAGCAGCCTGCGCCTTCTTCTTGGCGACTTCAGCAGCTTTTCTCTTGTCCTTAGCAGTGGCGACAACCACATCCTTTAACTCTTTCTCCCGCTCGACATCCTCCACGGCCTCCCTTAGACGTTCGTCAATAATATAGGATAGTTGCGCGGCTTGGTGACACAATAACAATAGGTGTGAAAAGAAAAAATGGCGCAAAAACCTTTATGCAACAAAGAGAAGATAGAATGGCGTTACCGCTATGGTATGCCACTGCAACCAGTTGGCTAACAAATCGTCGGCCCCACCTGAAAAGAAATGCATATCCTCAGGAAGGAGAAGACCTTGTGCCAAGCTCCTGGCGATTCTCCCACCTTCACCCTGTGCCCAGGTCCTAACACTCGCTGTCACGGGGAGGGGCTCGCTGCCGAGCCTAAAGGTGGTCTGCCAACCCACCTTTGGCCGAGAGGAAGATGCTACATTTGTCCAGACTTGGGCAGGTGGCCGAGAATCACCAGTGGGCTCTCGGATCGTAATCTCGCCAAATGCTCGGGGAGGGGTCCTCGAGGGAGCATCACTTAAGACCCTGGGTAGCTGCTTTGCAATATGGTCCCTCTTTTAGGAATGGCCAGCGGGGGGGAGGAGGATTCTGATCCTGGCCTTGACACTGTTGGGGCTGAGCCGCAGGACGAGTGCCATGTGGAAACCGATCGATGGTCATTGTTCAATTGGTCACCATTTCTTCACCTTGGTTGGCCTCTGTCTCTGAGGAATTAACTGACTCAGCTACTACTGGCTTGGCTACTGCTGGCTCGGCTACTGCTAGCTCGGTTGCCTGAATTGAAGCTTCGGGCTCTTCAACGGGAATGTGGACTTTACGACTGTGAGACACGAGATTTGTAGAGGCGTCCTTTACCAGAATAAAAGACTCCGCGCTAGTAAATCGGGGGCCGAGATCCCGGGCTTCACCTATGGTTAACTAGGGAGGAAGAAAGTTGGCATGTCACACGTCTATGTACGATAACAAAGGGCTATCTACTAGCAAGGCTTGCCAAAAAGGCTACCACGACGTATAGACCGGGTTGCAGTCGAGTATAAGGTGAGATGCACGGAGCTGCCCGTCAGTGTTCACAAAAATTTCTGATCGAAGCACAAAGTTTAGATCTCTCACGTGCACGACTTTGATGTCCGACTTGAACCTCTTATCTTCTACATCAAAATAAGATTAAGTAGGTTAATACTTGCTCCAATAAGAATAGATGATAGTAAAAAAAAAAAAAATGAGGGGGGGGTGGATATTAAAAAGACGGTTGTATATGTGGGGGTGCCGACCAACATCCTGTGGTGAAGTGGGGCAAGTAAGCTGGCCGGCAAGCCAGTTGCCGCTCACCTAAGCGTACTCCCCCATCGAGTTTCTGTTGGAGTCAGGAAGACACGATATAAGCCGTACCCGTACGTCCTTAACTTTTAGGTAATAATTTTTCCTGATATTACCACATAAGCTATACATGAAGTTGATGTCATGGTGGTCTAATCGCAATCCGTATATTTGGTTTAAACAACTAACGCAACTCACTACTCGGTAAAAGTTAGGAGGGAGTTAGTTGGGGCACAAACCATAAAACCTAAGTGTACTAAGAATAAAGGGATCTACGGAGAACCTAACCCCACCTTCCAAAATGGCCATTAAAGGGAAAAAAGCTACATGAGGGCGTCGCTGGAAAGCGATGTCATCCTCATGGCAGTAAGCTATATCTACATGTGTGGGAATATTATATGCTACTTTAAAACTGGGCAAAGTGGCCTCAGTGTCAAGAAGATGCGAGAAACCCATCCTAAACACTAGAGTGTGGAAAAGAAATTGAAGGAAAGGAAGAGGAAAAAAGGAGAACTTACTAGGGCTCTAGAAGAAGGTGCTCTTGTTTGGAGGATCTGTGTGTAGGAGAAGTATGCTCGGCAAAGAGAAATTTTGAGGAATAGGGAAGCAAAAAGTAATCTGAAGAAGGAACATGAGCTATTTATAGGGTGGGGGCATTTAATAGAGTGAAGAGGCAGGAAAATCTTTCCGAATTATTTTTATAACCCCCACATGCGCCACCTTGGTTCGCGAACCATCAGGTTATGATGGCGGTTAGACCTGATAGCCTGGCGTAACGCCCCTTTTGAGAGCGCATTAATGACCGTCCTATCTGCTTAGTTATTGATGACTGAGCTTCCTGAGAGATCTTTGGCACTTGTCATCCTTGATTCGTTCCCGGGAGCCAGACACGAATCAAGGGGGGGCTATTATACGGGCAGGGCCCTAGGCCCAATGGGCCTTGGGCCCTGACCTTATAATATGGTCCATAACCCCGACCTTGTTGGACCCGTGATCTTAATCCAAACACTCTTTTAGGCCTAACATGAGCCTAAATATCCAAAATGGTCCCTCTCTTCCTGAACATCAGCAAAGGCTTGCGCTGATTAGTTGTGCGTTGATTGGGAAACGCACGTACCAAGAACATCCTATGTCCTTGACTGCCAAGTATTGCCTTAGGAAATATCACCGCTGATTAGTCTTTTGGAGGTTGGAACCAGTTCCAATGCCACTACCACTATTCACAACAGAGCATCTTCTTACCAAAAACGATGATACCAAACCCCACCCGCATGAGTGAAGTCTGGAAGCAATCATGACCTCTCCACCCATCTAAGGCTATAAATAGGAGAACAGAAGGAGAGATAGGGGTTGGCAAGTGGAGAGAGAAAATTGAAAGGAAAATGAGCGATAGCATCAGTGGGGAAGAGAGCAACCAAAAGAGAGAGGAGAGTTCACCAAAACTAAGGGGTATTATTGGGTCGCCCAGCAAAGAACCACCCGTAGTAGGAAAATCTTTAGCCCACCATATAAATAAGTTGTGAGCCCAAATATTGGCCCATCTTGGTTAAAGCCCATTTGGGTATGCACAGTTATTAATAAATTTTATCTTTTATGTCGAATTTTTTATTTGCTTTCGTATGTGCCTGAGTTTTTCTTTCTATTTTATTCTTTTGTTATGTTTAGAATTAATTTTCTTTTGAGTATTTGGGTTAATCTCCATATTTATATTGACATTGTTTTCGTGGGTTTGGTTTTTGGGTTGAAATTTATACTAATTATTTTATATTGTATATGGCATATGAAACATCTCAATTTTTTTGGAGAAAAATCAAAGCTACAACCTATGTCTTCTAGCCTAGGGATAAATTTTTATTTGGTATGTTATATATAAATTTGTTGAATTTGAAGGGTTTTATTTGGTTTTAAAGTAGAATTTGGGGATCTATAAATTTGGAAGTTTTAAGTCTTGGGGTTTTTAGTATTTGCATCTCAGTAAGTTGATCTTAATTCTTTACCTTAAATGCTTTTTATTTGGGTTCATGTGATTTTTTGTTTTCTTAATTAAAGCTATGATTTTTGGTTGGTTGATTATTTTTTTGGATTCATCATAAAAGATAATGGAATTAGGTGTTATAATTTTAATATTGTTTCATATTTGAATTGTCTATATTGTTATTACTACAACTAAGTAGGATTGAGAAAAGCATAAAAGTTAATTATTTCTTCATTTAAAAAAAAAAACTAACTAGCAAAATGTCTATGATATGCATATTATTAACCCAATTTTCTATTTCTAAATTTCCTAGATTTTATTATAAATAATTTTTCATCCATAAACAACATTCTACCACTGTCACGACAAAGTTGGGGCAAAAAGTTTTAAAATAATATGGTCCTAAAACTACTCTTATAACTATGATGAGATAAATTGAAATTCTTTACTCATTGTTAATTTTTTTTTTCATAATTAATAACGTTCTCATGCATCGCACGAGTTAGAGACTAATTATAAACTATAATTGAATCTCTAGAAGTATTGGATGAGCTGATTTTTATTCTTACAAAATGATATATTTTTAAAAGATGTAGCTATATTTATACACATAAAACAAAATAAACTATACCCTCGAAATAAAATAAACAAAATAATCTAATAATAAAAACAAATCCATCCAAATGTGCACTAAGAATAATCTTTTTCTTTCTTCCTATCCATATATTTTTTTGACAAGTACCGATAATATTAATCAAAGCAAAATAGGTGGCCCAAAGGCCAAAACTATCCCTACTCTCTAGAATTTGAGAGAGAAACCCAATTAAGAAGGGAAGCAATTACAGATAGCAAGTACGAAGATTAGAAATCGGGCAGCGGTTGCTGAGCTTCAATTACACTTAAGAAGTCTCCTTAATGATAAGTCTCACATGGTATAGATGGTTTAAATATTCAGTGCATTAAGTTAAATTAAATGTAAAAAATAAAACCAATAATTTTAAGTACTACAATCTCTAGAGGTGAGAGACAAGCATCTTAATTTATTCGAATTTTTAGCTGACAACTTCGAACATACACTGCCATCATTGTTCTTTGGTCGGAAAGCCTTAAAAAATTTAAATAGTCTTCTATAAAAAAAATCATTAACATTTCTCAATTTCGTTGACTTAAACAGTATTATTTTGTTTATATTCAAAGTCAAAAATTATATTTGATTTTTGTTAAAAAAATAATCTTTTAAGTGCTAGTATTAAATAGAGAATATTTTCTTTTTGTATTTAGTATATTTGTATATGAATAAATAGTACCATTACATCTCGATTCCTTTCTAACAAGGATAACGTTAAGGACACATAAAATAATATAACTTATATTACAATTCGCTCACGAGTTGTAATCGGTGGATTCTGTGCTAACCAATAAGTAATGTTATAGAAAAAAAAAAAAAAAATTCCACATGCTTATATGTCGTGATTAATGAACTTTGAAGTGAAGTAATTTCTAGCATTGACATCATTTTATTTAGACAATGTCAAATGTTGTGAGCCATACTTAGTATGCGACGTTTTGGCGTTTGCATTAGATTTGTTTTTGGCTTTTTTTTATTTTTTATCAGTGCTTCTTGTATTGTTCATGGGATATCAAAAGCACATTAAGGCAAGCAAACAGTAATTTCAGCAATAAACAGTAACTTAAAAATTATTTTTTATTATTTTTAATAATAAATTTTTAATTTTTAATAAAATAAGTGGTATTCAAATCCATTCTTAATAAATAATTTGCCTACCAATTGCACAACTATTAAGGAAGACACTAAAAAATTTTGTGGCCTACACTATTAGCCTACAAATCGGACCACTTTTGGAGGAGTGGAGGCAACCCCAACTATCTTATTTTCTGACAGAAACGACCGGTTGTAATTCAATAGCCGATTCTATGTACTAACAACAAGACACAAAGTCAACCTCAAAAAAAAAAAAAAACAAAAAACAGAAAACAAAAAGTCACAAAGTCATATACCAACCCACTGGTGAGATCATACTGATCCTATTTATGTGTGTACCAGGTGTGGCTATCTTAGCTATCTTTCTTTTTCACATGAGAAAAGCCAGGTTTAGAAGGAAGAAGTTTTAAAAAAATTTGTCTCTGTCAAGTGTCAACAATGGCTTTCACTTCCTTTTCTTTAGCTGGCCCCTTGACCCTTTTCCAATAGTAAACCAAAGGATTCACATTGAGAAAAATATTCATAACCTCAATTTTCATTCATGGTAGAAAATATTTTGATATTCAGTTCCATTATTCCATCCCTTCCCACTTACTTCTATAGCAAATAGCACCCATCTGGGGTTTTTCCTCACTAAACACTTTGGTTTTCCTGCTTGAAAAACTGCTTGACCTGCAGGTTATTTATTAGACCCATAAGGCAATTGAACACCTTGTAATTCAGGCTTTTTGGAAATTGGGATTGGAACTCACTCCCAAGTTCAGGTTTTTATTTTTTCTGGAATTGGAGTTTGCTTTGTTGCCCTTTGTTTTTATTAGCTTTCCCATTTTTCTTTTTCCTTTTTTTGGTGATGGTTTAGGATTACAAGAAGAGATATGGTTAAGAATTTTGGTGTTTGAAAGCTTCCAAAGTTTGTAGCAATGAGTGGTGGTTTCTTTGGTGCCTTCAGATGCTGTAAAGGGGGCATTGATACCATTCAGACAGGAGGTGAAGGTAAGAAAATGTCTTCTTTTTTTCTTTTTTTTTCTTAACAGTAAGAGAATGGATATTACTAATTCATTTCAATGATTACAACTTTTTTATTTCAACTTGTAAAGTTTGTAAATTTTGGATTACAACCCTGTTGTTGAATTCCCCTCATAAGTTCATCGATTTGGTAACATAGACCTTATTTCCTTAGTTCTTTTAAATTTGTAATCCTATTTCAAATTTGGACCCTGCTACTTATCTAGTTGATGCATAAGGTTTTGGTAGATGTCTAGTTTGTATCTTTTTGGTTAGGTGGGCAATGCCACTGCCAAAGTTTGTGATGGAGCATCTCATTGCAGCACATGCTAGAATAAACTTATGTGATGGTTAAATTGTCAATTTAGGATTGATTCAAGGGCTGAATTGATGACCCCCGCTTACAAATTCCAGATTTCCTAAACACTTTTAGGAATCTATTTCTTTTTTTCTATTGGTAGTTGGAGTTCGTGAATTGTGACAGTCAAGTAAACTGATTCAGGCTGTTGCAATAGAGGGAACAAACATAGATAGTGATAAAATATCCTGGCAAAGATGGGAACTTGAAAATGTAGGGATGGGGGGGTGGGGGTGGGGGGACCTAACAGAGGTTTCTACTTGTTAGTTATATTAGCTGGATTCACTCCCTTGTGAGCTTGATAATTAAAGCTCTATTGGCTTAGAATTAAAGGTCAAAGGTATCTGGCCTTCAATTTCTCTGTTCTCTTTCTCTTAGTGAACACTTGTTGATATTTTAGAGCTCTCAATTCATGAACCTATAGATGGATTACTAGTCCTTTAGGATCACAAACCCTCTGACCCTGAATCACTTTGCTCTGTGCTAATTTTGTAGGATGAACTATGGCCAGGGCTGGTGAGCCTGATGAACCCTCTGACCCTGCCTGCAATTCAACTCTTTGACCATATTTCTAATGTGTCTGCAATTTGACTCTTTGAGCATACTTTCAACTATTCATTCAATATACAATGTAAGCCATGCCAAGCTAGGTTTGGAGTTTAAGCCTAGATATGCAGCTTTTCTTTGGACATTCTTTGCTCTTTTCTTTTAAATGTTTGAATTTGGATTTGTTTACTGATTTTCTTTGCTTTTCATTTAATATTGGAATACCATAGAAATCCACCCACAAGGTCAAACATGTTTTCATTGCTATTTTAAATTTATGAATGTAATATTGAGAGGATGTGTTACAATCATCCTGTGTATTGATCCTTCTTTCTTTTACTAAATATTAAAACAAGGTTTGATGTGTATCTGCTTTCTATTTTGTGCTTGGTTAGGGATTCCTACGAACAATGTAAGGCTCTTTTCTTACAATTTATTAAGATCAGCAACAGGCAATTTCCATCCAACAAGCAGAATAGGCGGAGGTGGTTATGGAGTTGTCTATAAGGTGAGATTAACTAACTTAACTTTGTTGCAGTTGTCTTTATCTGCAAGTGTGGCACCCCATCTATTTCCACGCGCCCGCCCTAAGGGGATAATGGATTCTTACACAACTTTTCCATTAAAAATTGTAGGGAGTTCTCAAAGATGGTACTCAAGTTGCAATCAAATGTCTTTCTGCGGAGTCTAAACAAGGAACCAATGAATTTCTGACAGAGATTAATATGATATCAAACATAAGACATCCAAATCTTGTTGAATTCATTGGCTGCTGTGTTGAGGGAGATCATCGGATATTGGTGTACGAATATCTGGAAAACAATAGTCTTGCAAGTGCTTTGCTTGGTAATAATCAGATTATTGGAGTTTTATATGGAATCGATTAATTTTTCAGTTGGATGAATTTTTTTTTTTTTTTTGAATTCTGTGTATTATGCTATTGTTAAATTGTGAGGTAACTAGTCAGCCTGAACAGTTGAGTCCTTCTCAGCTAATACCATTTTCTGATAGTTTGGCTGTCTTATGTGCTAGTGTAAAGCATTACTTAGGTTAGGTGGATTGCGGTGGATATTGCTATGGAAGGACAGAGTAAATCAATTAAACCAAATCATTGGATTTGAAAATCTTTTTTTTTTTTTTAATTTATTTTTTAAATCTTGTTGTAATGTTTGATCTCTTTATTTTTGTAACAGACCTTGATTAACTTACTGAATTTTTCCAATTGATCCTTTAAGATTTATTTCTGATGGTAAGGTTTAGTCTCTCATCATGGTGTGCTAATGTCCACGAATATTACTTCAGGTTCAAAAAGTAAGCATGTTGCTCTGGATTGGCCAACAAGAGCTGCTATATGCCTGGGTACAGCATCTGGTCTTGTGTTTCTTCATGAGGAAGCCGAACCACACGTTGTCCACAGGGATATTAAGGCTAGCAACATACTTCTTGGCAGAAACTTTGAACCTAAAATAGGAGATTTTGGGCTGGCAAAGCTTTTTCCAGACAATGTCACTCATCTTAGTACTCGAGTGGCGGGAACTGTGTAAGCACAATTCTGTGTTGCATTGCATTTTAATTATGAGCTACGTGGGCTATTTATTTATTTAGAAACCTGTTAGAGATTTTTGCTTTTGGGAAATTTCCAATGAATTAATCATATTCAAACTTCAGATTCAATTTTTTTGTTAAGCTTCAGCTGGGTTTAAGTTGCCTTTGAGGCAAATGACATATCCTTCCCTCATAAACAAATGGTGGAGGATGAGGTTGGGTTCAATCCTGTTTAGATAATTGATTTATATCTAGCCAAAAATAAGTAAATAAATAAACTAAAATTTAGCAGAAATCATTTATAAGTTTTTGTGTTATATATGGAGGAAATATTTGTAGTCATTGGCTACATTTCGAATATATCAAATTTTTTCGATGAGATTACAAAGTGGGCTATTACATTTGTAGTATAATCTAGTGCTACATAAGTGATGCATCATTTTGATGTAGGTACTACCATGGAAAGGGCACTAGTATTTCATTTTGTATTGGAGTCAACATGGAAAATTCATAGTGCAATTTATAATAATTATTATTTAAAAGAAAAACTAAATTTTGTCGCAAGGTAAAATCAAACCGGTAAGAATGTAATCATGTAGTGAGAGGAAGCAATGGAGAGTGAGATCAGGATATATATTTGGGGAATGGATCCAAATCTTCTCATCTTCTGATAGTCATAGATTGAGAGGATCCCATCGGACATGAGATTGTTTAGAGAGAGTAAAGAGAGCAGGAGTGTTTGAAGTAATATGCTAAATTACAGTCTCTTGTTATTTTTTCTGCTTCCTCACTGACAACCCTATGTATCTGCAGTGGATATCTGGCCCCAGAGTATGCGCTTTTAGGCCAACTTACGAAGAAGGCTGATGTATATAGTTTTGGAGTGCTTATGCTTGAAATAATTAGTGGCAGAAGCAGTAGTAAGTCAGCATTTGGGGAAGAGCTAATGGTTCTGGTTGAATGGGTATATCTTTCTAAACTTTTATTATTAGTTATCTTGAATCATGCCACTATATTATTTCATAAATTGCACCAACCTCCTTTGAGGTTTATTGAAATGACGTGTCCCCCATAATATTTCTTTAAATGTGTAAGTTTATGCCTGACTTTTCTAATGGTATATTTCATTTATATATATAAAAAAAAAAAAATTACCCAAATTATGGTTGAAATTTCACTCCCCTCCCTTGAGGTTTGTACAAATGAGTGTGAGTTGTGTTGCATTTATAAAAACATCAAGGAAGGGAGAATTTCATTTCAATAAACCTCAAGGGGTGTAATTTACCCTTTTTTCCTGGGGAATGCAAGATGTAGGAGAAGAAATAAAAATGACTTTTGTTGCAGGCTAGGTTGAGTTATTTTTCTAAGATTTCAAGTACTCTACTGTCTTTCTACAACATCTCAAAAGTCCATTTGAGCATTCCTCTTCTAATTATCCTTGGTTATTTTTTTGTAATATGTGCTTATATGAACCCTGTTGCAGACATGGAAACTAAGAGAAGAAAAAAGACTTCTGGAGATTGTTGATCCTGAATTGACAGCATATCCAGAGGGCGAGGTGCTGCGCTTCATCAAGGTTGCTTTGTTTTGTACCCAAGGCAGTGCTCACCAAAGGCCAACCATGAGGCAAGTAGTGGAGATGCTTTCCAAAGAGGTTCACCTAAATGAAAGTGCACTAACAGAGCCAAGAATATACAGGGGACATTCCTCTAAACAATTGGATGGTGCTAGTACAGAGGAATCATCATCTTCTCAGGCAGAGAAGAGAAAGCAACCAGTAAATCCTTTTGTAAATTCTAGCCATTCATATAACTCTCAAAGCTCTGATAGTGTGACCCAGATGCTTCCCAGATGATGCAGTTACCAATGTTGTGTATTATTCTTTGTGTTTGTTCTTTAATGTTTTTTTTTTCTTTTTAATTAGTAAGTTACACACAACAGATTTAAAACCACCCAATGTCAATATGTCATAGGAGGGGAAGTCTCAATTCTTGACTCTGTCTTCTATTTTAAGTCGATGTTAATGTTTTCTATAAAATGAGTCATTATTTAAAAGTATTTTTTATAAAACTATCTTATTTTCATATGTTTGGTAGTAACTTTAAATGAGTTAGAAAACGATCTCCGAACTTCTTTTATTTAATTTACCATGAAATAGAGTTGTTTTTTAAAAAAAATTTAATGAAAAGCAATTTCTAAAAAATATATCATGCTTTTTATATTGACCAGAAATAGTTTTTCTTTAACTAATTTTTTCTGATCCTATCAAACACTGAAAATTGTAGAAAATTATCTTTACATAAGATTATCTTTTGTTATCTATTGAAACGGAACAACCCTCCCTCTCTCTCTCTCTCATGTTGTCGTATTTTGTGCTTTATTCTTTTTTGCTTTTAATTATTGTGCGCATTCTTAGGCTGCGTTTGTTTGGACTGAAAACAGTTTCAGGAAATCATTTGCCGCGTTTTCGTATGTTTGGCAGCCACGGAAAATTCGGTCAACGGAAAACCATTTACAGTTTGACCGGAAAATCAGCCCTCTCCAACGGAAAATCATTTCCACTTTGATTTTACCTTCAAACCATTTCCGGAAATCACACTGAAGAGAGAGCTCCTCACACAGTCCAAAACTCATCTCCAAGCTCACCTCAGCCAAACTCCGGCCAGCCAGCCAAGCTCCGGCCAGCCCAAACGTCGCACAATCTCGCCGTCCGAGCCGTGCCTTGCACCGCGCGATCCAGCAAAGACCGAAGCCTCCACCGCGCGATCTCGCCTTCGCCGTCCATCGCGCGATCGAACCTCCGCCACGTGTCTCGCCTTCGCCGCCGATCGCGCGATCGAACCTCCGCCATGTGTCTCGCCTTCGCCGTCGATCGCGCGATCGAAGCCTCCGCCGCCGTCGATCGCGCGATCGAAGCCTCCGCCGCCTTCGATCGCACGATCTCTCCTCTCTCTCTCTCTCTTCTTCTCTCCCAAAGTTGATGATTTTTTTTTTTTGGTTTTGTTTGTTCTGTGTTTATCTCAAAAAAGATTTTTATATATTGATTGGAAGCTAAGAAAATGTGAGAAAATGTGAGAAAATGTGAGCAACAAATACAAAATGCATTTTCTATAATATTTTCAAGATGACAACCAAACACCTGAAAAAAAATTTCAAAGTATTTTTTCAAATGTTACCAAACACCTAAAAATATTTTCTTTTCCCGAAAATGTTTTCAGCTGAAATCATTTTACACCCAGAAATTATTTACTGCCAAAACAAACGCAGCCTTAAACACTGAGTGAAAGAAAATGTTGTCACATTTTGTGTTTTTTTCTATTCTGTTTTTAATTATTGTGTGCATTCTTAAACACTGAGTGAAAGAAAACCAAGACGGCAAAACTAGGTCGGTGACTTGCAATGAGTCTAGAGTTAACATTTTTTTCATAAATGTGTTCACTACTGTTGACTTGATGAGTTCACATTGTTAATAGTATACAATAAAATGATGTCATATGAGCATCAACAATAATTTTTCAACTCAATAATTGTGAAACAATAATTTTTCAACTCAATAATTGTGAAAATATTGTGCAGTGTATAACTCATGCAACAGCTGAATAAGATACCTTCTTGGATGGAACATGCAACTACTGAGAGGTTGAGGGGGGCCTGGTTGAAAGGTCCAAGCTCCTGCTGACAAGACCTGTTAACTGCCCAATATTGTACAGGAGCTTAGGCAAAACCTCAGCCAGGTAAAGACAACAATGGAGCAAGAAATCCATGCCTGCCCCCCGACACAAAAGATAACAATAAATTCAAAGGGCAATACCACACCAAACCATTTAAGAAACAACCAAAATCGATACATGAAAGTATGAAATAAAAACCCTTCTACATATACATATATATATGCTACACACCTAAACTACCATGCACATAATGATTCACTTCCACATCATAACTGTTAAGTATCATACAAATTCAGCATCTCTGACTCAGAGCTACTTGCTTTTCAGATACATAAACAGACCAAGCAAACAGTAGGTTCAATCTCAAGCGGCAGCTACAACCTTGGGGGTTGCTGCAGTTGCAGCCTTGGGAGGAGCAATGCTAGAACTGCCAGCAGCAGGAGGAGTGGTTTTAGCATCATTTTTAGGTTCTGATGATGGTGGTGGTTTGGGCTTCATATGGGGAGGAGGATTGTGCTTGAGCTTCAGAAGTATATGGCGCATTCTTGAGAGATCAGTTGGCTTCCCAGGTTTGGGCCCCTGGATCACAACTATAGAAGGATTCTTCTCTTTGTCCTTCTTCCCCTTTTTCTCTATCGCCACCACCTCATGGGGGATAAGCTCTCCAATTGCCTTCCAGTAATTCTTATCTGCTTCGGCATGGAACTTCTCCCGATTTGCCAAAAATAGCTGACATATCACATCCAAAGTGAATAAAATTATTTGTAAGTTGGCTTACAGTACAAGGTAATTGAATATTCTTAACACATTTTTTCTATCATTAGTGAGTTACACAAGTACCTTGTGGGCGTATAATATGTTGAACTTATAAGAGAGGAGGAAGTGTCATTTGAGGCAGAGTTCATTGGCAGTTGAATATTCTTAATACACTATATTTGACAGGATAGCAATATGGTTCCATATATTCATGGAAATATAATTAGTTTGCCTGCCTTTCTTTTCTTTTTATTTTCTCTTGTATTCTATAATTGTCAGATATGAGTCCTTATGATAGCACATCCTATACAACCTGCATTACTCAAAAAAATTCATCTAAATATTTAAATGAAGGTTACTAATGAGTCTGACTAAATGATTAGGAACTACGCAAGCTTCCTAAAAGATCACCATTCATTCTTTTATAAAATCTCTCTCTCTCTCTCTCTCTCTCCTGGTGCTGCTATTCTACTTATTACTAAACATAGCATGTTTCTAATCCTTACTAATGTATGCTAATCATCCCTTCATCAGTTAATACTTATACCTGCATGAACAATAAATCCATGGTGACCCACAAGTAAGACAAGTTAATAGGACCTTACTTGAAACTTTCAGCATGTAATTGTGCAGAATCCACTCATGCAATCCACTTATGAAGGATTTTTTATTTATATGGTCTCAACAAACTCAACTGCTGTTTACTTATTAAGACCTACACCCTCTCCATTTATTATGACATACCAACTACCAAGAAAATTTAATTTTAAGGATGACATGATGACATCCCACTAAAAGTCAAATTTAACAGTGTAGATCAAGACCATAAACTGCATTTTCTAATTAGCTCAACGCATATGCCTTTGACATTCATGTCAATAATTTAGCGACTCTAACATCAACATCATCATCATATAAGACAAAGGTAACCCTCCAAGGCATATGATTCCTTAAAATATCTTTTAATCTGTGCTTTTCCACAACAGCCAAAAAAGAAAAAAAGGGTGAATTTCACGGAATAGAGCCCCAAAATGCTATACAAAAAGATAAAAAATTGAATTCATGAACTCCCCAATAGCATGATCTCACTCTTGTTCTTATAATGGAGGGAGATGCCAATTGAGCCAGAGCTCATTAGCTGCTTTAGTTGAATTATTAAACAAATCCCTTTAATTGAACTAAGATATGAGCAGAACCAAAACTATGTCAAACCTTTATTTTTTCAAGAAAACTTTATGAAATCTTTATATATATATATATATATATATCTTTACTTTTAATCTTCCTTTCTCATTCAAACACAAATTTCTACATCTCAAAGTCCTAAAACAACATGCATATTTAGCCTTGTCCAGATTTTTCAAAATTTGCCTACTATACAACATGACACTCCTGGTTTTATGGGAAGTCCTACCATACCTACACTTGTTGTGGGTAAGACTCCTTTACTAGTAAAAAAAGTTAAATTTGTCACATCCATTGGTACCTCACGTCACATTGAGCAGTAAATCCACAAATCTCTAATAATTTTTACTGTTTTTTCTGCGTGTATGTCAAATCTAATGGTAGGTTTTGCCATATCACATGATAGCTCGTTTATTCTTGAAATATAATATATATATTTTAGAGAAACAATAACATGACAGTCAATTTGTCACATTTTTTTAGTAACTCAAGTCACATTAAAAACATGAAGGTACCATAGAAGGACCCTCGATCTGTATACCATAGCTCCTATATATATATATATATAGACACCCCGGAACCCCCATGGACTGATAGTGAGGTGGATTGAACTTGAGAACTCCAAGTTTACATTACCTCCCAGACCAATGAGCCCACCACCAAGTGCCCTCGTGGGGGTTAATACTGTCCCTAAGAGATCCATAATTGGCATTTAAAATTCAAGTTTTAAGGTTTTAAATATCAATCTCAAAGCTTATTATATACCAAAAATTGGTCCATAATCTTATATGACTATAATATCAATTTTTTTTACATTTGAGCCACTCACCTTCTCCTTCTCCCTATTAGCAGCTTTGTTGTTGTCAACAGCAACCATGCGCTTCCTATAGAACTCGATTTTGTAATCCTCAGCTTCCTCAATTATCTGATTCAACATCTCTTTCTCCTTCTTCTCCTTCTCTTCCAATCGAATCGCATTCTCTCTGCACATTCATCCACAAAATTTCACTCCTTACAACCCCAACCATCAGATCATTCACCGCAATATCTCTATGATGGTGATGGTGATAATTGAGCTCATAATTTTAAATTTTTAAAAAAAATGACGAAAATTATATTCTGATATGAATTTCGGCGAAGTTAGAACTTAGAAGATAGCTCATATTACTAAGAAATTAATAATAGTGATAATTTGAGCTCAAAATTTTAAATTTATAGGAAAAAATTATTAAAATTAGAGAAAAATCAAAATCTAATCTGAATTACAGAGACAAAGTTAGAAGTTCATAGCTCTTTCATTTTACTAAGCAAATAGTATAATAATGATAATTGAGCTTATATTAAAATTAGAGAAAAATTTAAATTCTAATCTGAATTACAGAGACGAAGTTAGAAGAATCGGAAAACTGAGATGGCAGACTCACCGGCGCCACTCTCTCAGAGCAAAACCCTCCTCCGACTGCATCTCCGACGGCGGAGGCAAGATCGGGCCGTCCGATCCTCCGAAACCTCCATCAAAGTCCTTTCCGTTCTGCTCCGGCGAGAAATCAGAGAATCCTCCGCTATAGATTGGCGGCGGAGACGGAGTCTCCGGCAACGTTTGGGTAGAGAACACGTCTTCTACGTCGCCGGCGGCGAAAGACTGGCTGGCGAAGATCGGGGGCGAGGGCGAGTCTCCGGCCGAGTCCTTGACCGAGTCGGCGTCGAAGTTCGAGAACGATTCGAATCGCTGCGACGCGAGGCGTGGGTCGTAGCCTGTGTATCCATCGTCGTCAAACGGCCGGGTCGACCCGGTAAATGCTGACATGGCTTTTGATACTCTCTCTCTCTCTCTGACTCACGCAACTCGTTAGCTTAGGCCGAAGGTTTCGTTGAATTTAACAGATCATCAAAGTTTGCGTATCATTTTCTTTTAAACAAGATCGTACGGCTGTGAGCGAATCGGCACCGTGTTAATAGCAATTACACGTATGTATTAACAGAGGTGCTACGTCCACAACATTTTTACAATAATTTTACAACAAATCATAGGTGGTTAGTTGTTATAGGTTCAAATTTGAATTTAACACTAAGATTACTTTTTTGTCCCAACAATAACAACCAGTAACAACTTGCCACTTAGGATTTGTTGTAAAAATATGGTAAAAATGTTATGGACATATCATTTCTCATATATTAATAGAAAAATGTGTATAATTTAGCAATTTTGTCAACAAATTACTCATACAGACTGTGTATAATAATTGTCTAAATTTTTTTTATTTGAGTTTCTTCTTATTGTGTTTATTCTTGGTAATAACTTTTTATTATCAAATTAAAATATTAATTAATTTTTAATATTAGCAAGAATTAAATCTCATTTCTTTTATTTAACCGTTCATCTATATATAATTATGTAAATTAGTTTCCTACAATAATCCTATAAACTTACATTAATATTATTTATTTATATTTAGTTGTTTATTTTTTTTCTTTTCATATTTCAAAAATGATGAAATACAGTGAAGAATGATTGTTATAAGTGAAAAAAGAAAATTAATTTAAAATTTTTAAAAAATTTTGATATTTTAATAATATGCAGTGTAAAATTGATTAATTTTTTTTTAAAAGGCGTAAAATATATAATTGATATATGATGATTTAGAAAGTGAGCATATAAAATAAAAATAAATAAATAACATTTTTTGCACATGCATATGCTCTAGAAGCTAAGAAAATACACTCTATTACGGGTGTATGTTTTTCTCTTCTCATAACTGATGTGATTTATACATCCGTAACCGGGTATATTTTCTTTTAGAAATTAACATGAATAAAAATCTATAGGCTGGAGCTGATGTACATCCAATGATATATTGACACGTGTGATGTAACTGTGAGGTTGAGTGTGGGTGAGCTTGACTGTGGTGGACAGTGCAACTTTTGGTTTCGCTGTGACCCACCAAAATGTTAATCAATTGCGTGACGGCGGGTGGTGCTATTGTTCTTGAAAGTGACACGCTGCAAGTGGAGTAATATTCGTGTGTGATATCAGGAGTTGTCTAATAGTATTACGTGTATTGATTTGATTTTGAAATGGCGGTCGACAGGTCCCATCTGAATTTGACTGGTGGGTCCGCCCTTATGTGATGCTTGACGTGATTATAGGACTGTTTTTTTTTTTTTTGCAAAGATTATAGGACTGTTAAATATTCTAATCTAGAGTCATATCGGTAGGTAAAAAAAGTTAAACTAATGTGAAGATTGTTGTCAAAATTATTCTATTATGTTTTCATTATTTTGTTAAGGGTTTTGTAAATTAATAGCCAAAAACGATAGATTTAGGAAGAAATTGTTTGAATTATGAAATTAATACATGTTGTAATTGTTTAAAAAATAACTATTAAAATACATCCATTTCAAATGAATGAGATCATTTTCTAGATAAGCTTGTCAATTACCAACACGTATATAGTCATATACATTTCTGTTTCCTTGTTTATAAGTTTGTTCATTCCTTACACCCTATGGAATGTCTTAAAATATGACATGCGTCTCATTTTGTGGAGTTTATTAGGAGATTAATCTTCTCGAAGTTGAAATTTTTTTAGAAAATACACATTTCTTCTATATCGTCATTGTAAAATGGTTTTTTCAAACTAAAATAAGTATTAGATTTGGGTTCCAATTAGCTCAATTAGTAAAAAATTTTATGATTAAATAAGAGGTTCAAACCCCACCTACACAAAAAATCGATTGGTATCTTGATCTGATGATAAAGAGTAATTATCAGAAGTAAACGTCATAGATTGAAACTCTCTAAAAAAATAATAATTAATTGACGAGCATTGACCCATGAAAAACCTCTCTCTCTCTCTCTCTCTCTCTCTCTCTCTCTCTCTCTCTCTCTCTCTCTCTCTCTCTCTCTCTCTCTCTCTCTCTCTCTCTCTCTCTCTCTCTCTCTCTCTCTCTCTCTCTCTCTCTGAGAGTTAGGTTTTAGACTAAACTTATAACTTCACGTAATTTTCTATTTTGCTGGGAACTTTATTTCTTTATTGTTATTATTTTAGAAACAAACACACAGGAACTCAAGTGTTTGTTTGCAACTAAAATGTTGTCAAAATTTTCATTAAAAAATGGTAAATTACAAATTACAAATTACACCCCTAAAATTTGGGGGTGATTGGATTTTACACCCTAATGTTTCAAAACTTGAATTTTACCCCCTAAAGTTTAGGATTGTTTGGATTTTACACCCTTAAATTCTAAAACTTTAGAGTGTAAAATCCAAACACTCCAAAACTTTAGAGAGTAAAATTCAAACACTCTTAAAATATAGGGGGTAAAATCAAATTCTGAAACGTCAAGGTTTAAAATCCAAACATCACCAAACTTCAGAGAGTAAAATCTAAATTCTAAAACTTTAGGGTGTAAAATCCAATCACTCCAAAACTTTAAGGGTATTGTAAGGACACAATTCAAATTCCCAAGCTAGGACTGGAAGGAAATGGGCTTGAAAGACCTTTTTTACAATAAAATTTTTAGAGGATGGGTTTACAATCTAGATTTCAAGGATGATTTAGATGACAAGGAAAAGAATGGGCTTTGGGCCCAATGGCACAAAATAAATAATTGTTTACAAGAGTAAGATTGAAAGTTCATCTTCGGACACAATCCGAAGATAATTTATGCCAATTATAAGGACACAATTCAAATTTTCAAGTTAGGACTGGAAGGAAATGGGCTTGAAAGGCCTTTTTTACAATAAAATTTTTAGAAGATGGGTTTACAATCTAGATTTCAAGGATGATTTAGACGACAAGGAAAATAATAGGCTTTGGGCCCAATGGCACAAAATAAAGAACTGTTTACAAGAGTAAGATTGAAAGTTCCTCTTCGGACACAATCCGAGGATAATTTATAATAGGGTTTCCTAAAGTTTGGATACAATCATATACTATTGGCCCTTTTTCTTTCTCCAAAAGTCTCCCCTTTCCTCGTATGTCTTCCCTTCTATTTATACTCCTTTCCTTCTCTTCATCATATTCCACTTCATGGTTGCAATCCTGATTCCGGATACTTGTCCCATCCATTCTTCCTTAAAACCCGCTGGGGTTAGGGACCAAGTTCCAAGCTCCATGCTCAGGTCCCATCCTTCCATCTATGCAGTCAGCGTATCAATTACAGAGCTTTTAATGTATGGGCAGTGGTAGCAGCTTTACTTTAGATATTCCACCGCTCTTTCTATTGTCCTCCACGTGTACTGTGTATTCCCGTAGTCGTAGGATTCTTTATAACATAACCCGGGGACACTAAACTTCTCTTCCTATGTCCTCGACTTTATAATCCGAGGACAAATCTACTTCTCGGATGTAATTGGACATTTAGATACTCCAAGATCATTTTGATGTCTTCGGATTTGGGTTTCTAGCCCAAAAGACTTCGTTGGACCATCCTTGATAAATTACTGGGCCCAATACCCCTACAAGTATAATTTGCAATTTACCCAAAAAATATGGTCAAACTAGTAAAATATTTTTTGTTGACGGTAAAATCTTTTATAAAAATTTGTAAAACATTTTACTTTTAAAAACTTAGTAAACATTTTACAAAAACACCCCGTGAGCCTCCCCACCTCATTTGTTGGCTAGGTCATCTTCCATTGCGCTAAGTAGTCGATGTTGACAATTGGGTTGTCGCAGACGCGGCCTTAAAGACAAGTCGCTGGAGTTGACTGATGCCACTAATCTGACAACTTCAACATCGAGTTGGTCACCGAAGGCACCAATGGCTGAGCTGCCAAACATCACCGATGCTTGAAAATTTTCAAATGTCACACTAGAAATCTAAAATATTTTACTTCTAAATAAATAAAGCGTTAAGCAAAATACTTCTTACATCTATAATAACAGCAATCTTAATATATATTTGTTGTTAAAATATATAGGCGGTGTTTAGTTTGGTGTAAAATATTTTATACCAGT
This sequence comes from Castanea sativa, assembly GCF_040712315.1. Classification (NCBI taxonomy): domain Eukaryota; kingdom Viridiplantae; phylum Streptophyta; class Magnoliopsida; order Fagales; family Fagaceae; genus Castanea; species Castanea sativa. Next base: position 14,601,352 of record NC_134021.1, on the reverse strand, counting down.
AAAAGTTTTTCAAAAAAAAAAAAGAATTCCAAATGTTTGATTGTATTCCTAAAAATACTCTCCAATGTATTAGTAATAATGATTCTATTTCACTTAAATAAAAAAGTAACAAATGGTGCGTTTGGATATTGCTTATTTTGTTGAAAATTAAAAACAATAAAATTTTTTTTTTTTGGATTATTGTTCACTGGAAGAGGCACTGTTCATTTCCCTTAATGCATTGTTCATGTTCCATGAACAAGGCGCTGGTAAAAAAAAAAGTGCAAAACGCAAAACATGGCCGTGGACGTGAGATCCAAACGCTCACCAAGTTTCTATAGATTTTAAGGGTCCGTTTGGTATGTATGTTTAAATAACAATCTTTATTTTTTTGAAAATACATATAGGTGAAAAAATGTGTGAAAATGCGTGTGATGTTTAAAAACTGAAAACATATGTTTAAGAATGTATCCCAAACAGTCCATAAGATTCAGCCACCAATAGATCGACGGTTATAGACTGGTCCTCAAAATCAACTACCTCAATTGAATGACACGTAGACAAAGTCCCACTATCCGGCGACAGCATGCCCATTCTACCCTTCACAGATTATATGCTAGGAGTGATTTTCATTTTTGTCCTGCGCCTGAATAGTTAATCCACTCCCCGCTGTACTTAAAACGCCTTTTTTTTTTTTCCCTCAAAATCCTTGCTGGCAAACAACTATTAGTTCCGACCAGGAGGCATTTTCGTAATTTCACACAAAGACCAATGTCAGAAACTTATCCAGCCATTTCCGCCTATAAATACAGAAATCCTTCCTTTGTTTGAAACGGTAAGCTCATAGAGGGAGCGAGTGAGAGAGAGAGAGAGAAAAAAGAGAGAAGAAAGAGAAGGAGAGTGAAGGGACTCTCAGAAAATAGAGAGGCTAACGATTTTTTTATTTTATTTTTTATAATCTTCTTTCTTTCAAATTTTACAAAACTACACCTCATTTTCACAGACATTTGCGTTTCGTTACGGAATCAGAATTTAAATGAGTCGTTTAGGGTTTAAATCCGTGGTTTATCACGGTGACCTGTGTTTGGGTGAGCTAGACACTATCCCTATCCCGGACCAGAATTTCCAGTTCCCAAACAACGAGATTCGAATCCACCACATATCTCCACAGAGCGAACGGTGTACTCCACTCGCTATTCTCCAAACGATTTCTTCATTCTCAGTTCGTTGCAAGCTCGAGTCTTCGCCGTCGCCGTCGCCGCCGTTTTCGTCGTCCTTGCCGCTCGAACAGCAGTCTCATTTGATCAAACTCCACGCCTTGTGTTTCCGCGAATTCAAGGTCTCACTCTCAATCGCTCTTCGTTTTCTCGATTTCTCAAAATTTCCTTTTCTTTCAGAGAATGTAGCAAATTTTTCGTGAATTAGATTAGTAATTATACACTTCAATTGTATAGAAGTGGAAACTATGACAGCTGAAAATTAATTTATAGATTTTTTAAATTTTCTATCAGATTTTTTGAGCGTCGCTTTGTTAATTAAAGAAGAAACTATGAAAATTGGAATTGAAATTAATATTTGTGGTTTTTTTTTTCAATAATAATTTTTGATTTGGAAATTAAATTGAGGATGCGAATTTGGTTGATTTGGCTATGTAGACTGCGGTGGTGGTGATCGGAGAAGAAGAGATTCATTTAGTGGCAATGCCGACTAAGCAACAGAAGTTTCCGTGCTTTTGGTGCTATTCGGTTCCTATTGGTCTGTACAATTCGAGCCTAGGGATGTTGAATCCGCGGTGTCTAGCGATCGTGTTTGATCTCGACGAGACTCTTATTGTGGCGAATACGATGAAGTCGTTCGAGGACAGAATCGAGGCTCTTAGAACTTGGGTTGCGCGGGAGACCGATTCTGTGCGCATCTCGGGAATGGCTGCGGAGATGAAGCGGTATTTTGACGACCGAATGCTGTTGAAGCAGTACGCGGAGAATGATTGCGTGGTGGAGGCCAATGGGAAGGTTTTGAAGGCTCAAATGGAGGAGGTTCCGCGGCTCTCTGATAGCGGCGAGAGAATTTTTCGGCCTGTGATTAGATTGCAAGATAAGAATATTGTCCTTACTCGAATCAATCCCGAGGTTAGAGGATCTAGTTGTTGCTATGCACTCTTTGATTTTTATATAGATGGAGTAGGTAGATAATAATGATTGATAATGCATACAAAAGGAGCTTTCTTGATTGTTGTACTAAATTCATATGCATTATAAACTGTGCTAGCTGATTAGTATGAGTTAAATGGCTCAATGAACCATAGCTCAAGCAGAACTTTCTTCTCCCATAATAATGGGATGGAGGCTGAGGCTGTGGATTCAAGACCGATAAAAAAAAAAAAAAATGCTTAAACACATGCTGATGTTGTCCACGTGCACCAATTGATAGCTATTCGTTTGAACATTTGTTTGTAGTAAAGTGAGTAGCTTTTGCTGCATTGGACAACACGCTGATGCATTAGAATCTAGGAAACTTTAGCATCTTGTTGGATGGAACACTTTTAGGGTTTTTAACTGCATTTATGCTGATTCCATCCTACCATGTGTGTAGGGGTTCTAGCTTTTGCGGAATTCGTTGCTATTAGACAACTTGGGAACCGGTATAGCTGCTATAGCAGCAACTGGGACTAATACTAATTGCTAAACATATTATATAAAATTTTGGATAGGCGGTTATTCTCCAACATGTGTAGAGCACATTAGTTTAGTTATTGGGGCTTTCTGTAAAGTATAAGGTCTTATTTTCCTATGTATTGATTGTTTTCTTTGTGTAGAATCGTGATACCAGTGTACTTGTGAGATTACGACTTGCATGGGAGGATTTGAGAAGTTATTTAACTGCAAAAGGAAGGAAGCGGTTTGAAGTTTATGTGTGCACTATGGCAGAAAGAGATTATGCATTAGAAATGTGGAGGCTTCTTGACCCAGAGTCACACCTTATAGGTTCAAAGCAACTCATGGACCGTGTTGTTTGTGTCAAATCAGGCAAGAATTCTACAATTTCGAGAATACTTTGACCTTAATTCAGGCTTATATAATACATGTTGGGATTTGCAATTAGTGAACAATTGCTATTCTGTTTATTTTGGAGTTCATATTGTGCTAAAATTAATTAAGTTGGATTTCTTTAGTTTTTAAGGTTTTTATTGCAATATTTGAAGACACTAATATTTTGCCAGTGAGCTCTAGATCAAATGACACTTCCTTCTCCCATGAATGGGTGTGAGGGTGAGGTCATGGCTTTAAAATCCACTAGGTTATAACTTACCAATCAAATTTTCAACCTGCAGTGTAGGGATGTGTTATTCTGTGTTCATTATAGCAGCTCGCGTTTTTTTTTTTTTTGGTCCTCTCTTTTTAAATCTAAATTAATTTCTGAAATACTTTCTTTGTTTCTTACCTGGCAGGCTCCAGGAAATCATTGCTAAATGTCTTCCATGATGGCATGTGCCATCCAAAGATGGCAATGGTAATTGATGACCGTTCAAAGGTTTGGGAAGAAAAGGACCAACCGAGAGTTCATGTGGTTCCTGCATTCTCTCCTTATTATGCTCCGCAGGCAGAGGTACTAATCATGTCTTTTAAATATTCTAATGTTTTAAGCTAAGTTCTTTTAATTTCTTTTATTTATGATTTCTAAATGTTTTTTTTTTTTTTGGTTTAATAGACAGCCCATGCTGTGCCAGTCCTCTGTGTAGCAAGAAATGTTGCATGCAATGTCAGAGGTTATTTTTTCAAGTAAGAGCAGTTTTGCTATATGATCAAAGTTCATATAACCATCATTGTTGATAATTGGCTTATAGTTGTAATTTATATTTGTAATGCCATGCATTCAGAGAGTTTGATGAGAATTTTTTACGAAGAATCTCTGAAGTCTTTTATGAAGATGAGGTGGTAAATTTACCCCCTGCTCCTGATGTGAGCAACTACATGATGTCAGAGGTATTTGCATTGCTCTGAATCTCATGAAACTTTGCCTCTTTGTTTTTATTGCTCTATTAGTCATTACCCAGTTTCCTCCTCTCTCTCTAAAATTCTTATGACCAAATGTTTCTGAATGATAGGATGCTGGATTTGTACCAAATGGTAATACCATTGCTCCCATTAGTGAAGGAATGAATGGTGTTGAAGTTGAACATAGATTAAACATGATGGTAGGTTTAATATTAGCAGATATCATTTTATCAGTGAATTCTCTGTGATGCTAGCGATATGAGTACAAATTAATTATTTGATAGAGTTTCTGATTAACAGATGTTATTTTTATGATGGAAGTTTCTCTATTGAACGCGAGTACATAATTATTTGGTAGAGTTTCTAATTGGAATATGTTATTTCTATGATGAAAATGTCTCCATCTCTGCTCTTTCTGTGCATAATGGGAATTTGATAGTTTATTTTACATTTTCCATACTTTTTTTCCCCTCAGGATGAGAAGTCTGTTAATGACTCAGGCGCTCATTCATTGACAAACAATCCTGACTTAAGATATGAAACCTCTCAGTCACCTGTTGCAATCATACCGAATGTCATTGGTCATGCACCTTCAAGAACACTGATGCCTTCTCAAAGTATTTTCTTCATATATCTCAGTATATCTATGTTTTGTTAAGTTTGATACACAGTATCGAAGATGTGTAGTTACTGTCTTCACATATTTTGTTTCCAATTATGTTGTAGAACCTGGTTTGCTTGGAGCACCAGTTAATCGTGATTATGACATGAAGAGAGGAATCCTTACAATGAAGCATGGTCTAGATCTAAGGAATCAAAGCTCAGGTGAACCTCCTCTTTTGTCAAGATTACCTATTCAAGCACCATCATTGATGCAGCCGCAAGGAGGCTGGTTGGTCGAAGATGATATTAGTAGAGGACCATTAAATAATCGACCCTTGGGATTTGTTCAAGAAGCTGATTCATCAAAACCTGATAAGCAGCGTGCCAATCTAAATCCATTTTCTCCTATTACACCAGGATCTACTCCAACTGGTTTACTCTCACAAACATCCCAAAAGATTGAAGAGGTTTGTTCTGAATATTATTTAAAATTTATTAGAAGTTACTTTTTAGTTTTGACAATCCTTTATACAGGTTACTGAGAGCTCTTAAAAAGTATTGCTTCTTCTTTCTATGCAGACATGTGCTGGTAATGATTTGCAAAAACAAATTCTTCCACCTGCAAGTCAGCTATTAGGTAGGGGAACTTGCAGAATCACGAGTCCATTTATCTTCACAACTAAACTTTAAATTCAAATATTTTTCCAACTATTAAACTAGTCTAATAAACAAGGCACCCATTTGGCTATCTATGTATGATTCTTTCCAAGATACTTCCTCATAATGTGTTAGTTTTAATTTTTCCTACTATGCACCCCAAATCTTTCTTTTGACTATTGGAAAATAAAAAATCTCCAAAGTACCAATATTAATTGCCCTCATAAGCTGCCCTTGTTACAAATTGGGAGAATTGCCTACATCGCCATCTTCTGTTTTGTTCTTTGGGACATGCATAGTTTGTTGACAACAGCTTATTTGATGGACAATATCTCAGTTTTCCCTCTTCATTAATTGTTTATTATTTCCTCTGTTTTAATGCTATATAACCTCACTCTTGTCTCTTGCTTCTGTGTTGCATTATTATAGCCTTTGATTTTTCACTGCATTGAAATCAGAGGGATGGAAAGTTAAATTGATCTTTAGAATTCTCTTGTTAGTGGCAAGATTGTATTAAAAGATTGCCGCTGTGAATTTTATGAATGATATGCTGTTTATGATGACCAATGCCTCTTATGTATATCCATTAGCTGATTGAAGTTTCTTGCAGAGGTTGGTGCGTCTAAAAATCAGGTATCTAATAGCAGAGAATATCAAAGTGATGCTGGAAAATTGAACCTGCTACCTTCCCCTTTATCTACTGGAGTGCTGCATGAAATTGCACGGAGATGTGACACCAAGGTACAAATGTGTTTTGACTTGACTCGGGATGCCTTGCCCCCCCACGCCCCTCTCCTTGTGCTGTTCATCACATTCTGTCTTACTGTGCAGGTTGATTTCAGATCTGTTGTGAGTACCAGTAAGGATTTGCAATTTTCTGTTGAGGTCAGCAAAACCATGTTTCCTTATTGAAAGTAATTTTGTATCTTTAGCCCTGTCTGAATCCTTCAATGATATCATCTTATGTTTTTTTTTTTTTTTGCTAAAAGATATCATCTTATGTTCATTACTGCTTTACCTGTCATTTTTGACCTTACCTTTATACTTATTATAGATCTTTATTGCTTGTTTTCATAACGTTGAAAGCTGATGAAGCTGATATTGCTTCTTATTATCATTCTCGTGTATATTATTTACATTGAAGTAAGCTGCTACTGATGTTTTTTATTTGTGCTTCTCCCAGTCCTTCTCTCTCTGTTTTTATAATTTATATTAAACTTGTGAAAGCTGGACACTCATTCTGTTGGCCTGTTGGTTTAGGTTTTGTTCACGGGTGAGAAGATTGGGGTCGGAATGGGTAAGACAAGGAAGGATGCTCATCAACAAGCTGCTGAGAATGCCCTTCACAACTTAGCAGGTACAACCATTTGTTTAATCATTCTCCACAGAAGATTTCTTTTTTTAACAGATTTGATTTTGTACTACATATACTTTTCAACAATTATTTCTTTTAACATGTAACTGATGCGACCTTAAGTATTCTGGAGCTTAGACTAAAGTGAAGTGTGAATTTATTGGTGAGATAGAGCAGCTTGATTGGTAAGGGGATCTATGTTGAATCTTTTTATTGGGTGGTGGGTGGTGAGGGTAGCTTGTTCTTTTAGATGTGAGGCTATTTGGGGAGGGGAGGTCCCCTTATTGTTGGTGTATCTGGGATTAGAGAAGCAGAAGAAACCTGTGATCTTATTGTACTCAGTCTATGAGGAAGTTATTTATGAGCATAACAATTATGCCACCAACTGGTGGTAATTATAATTATATTCTATTTTCACTCAGTAGCACTCATGCTAATTCTGGTTATTGAATAATGACATCATAAATGCTATTCTTCTGAATGGAATTTTTGTGCGTGAAATTGCAGAAAAATATGTATCATATATTGCACCTCATTCTGGGGTCGTGGACAGAGATTTTGATAAGCTTTCTCTTGGAAATGAAAATGGATTTATATGGGATATTGCTGGACCTGGATCAAATGAACTGCAAAAAGATGGAGCGCCTAAAGAAAGCACGTCTGAGGTGGGAATTTCTGATGATGCCTTTCGTATTTGATTTGATTTCTTTGTTCAAAGACATAGGTGATGCTTGGATAAAGGGTATGTGGGCAAGACATTTCCAGATGAGGGGTAGTGGTTAACTAGAGAAAAACCACTCCCTTTTGGATTTTGCATTGCACCAAGATGTGAGAGCTAAATCATTGAATGGGGAGTGAGCTGGCTTCATGTCTGCTACTGCTGCCTTACCCAGGCTCCATTATTTCCTAATTTGAGAGGTAAGGGCTTGGTGGTCAGTCCCTAGTTTCTACCCGTTATCCAAGTACTCCCTTGTAGTTGATTCAGCAATTTTGTATCTTAAGAGTTAATTGAATATTCGTAGTGTCTGGTGACAATGAACAAATATGATTTGGTGAATTTTTAATTTCTATCATTATATTTATCTATGTTTGGCGTTCATTTTTATGCTTAAAAAACCATAAATCTAGTATAATTATGAACATAAATAAAGAATATATGTGTATGTATGTATGTGTATATATATATAGAACTTTGTTTACAAAATCAATGCACCCGCTTAAATTTGCAAGTTATTCTGTTAAGCAAGTTTTATTTCTTATCTTCTTTTGAGATTGAAACTTGTTCTGCACCCATGTGGGACTCATCATTTTATTCAGTGTCCCAAAAATCAAATATTCAATAACACTATTGTCCTATGATTAATTGATTCTGCTTGGTTTTAGATAGTGTCTTATTTTTTTGGCTTTTGGTGAGGCCAACTTGTCCTATTTGGGTGCAGAGCCTGAAACATAAAATTAATCTCATTGTCAGAAGAAGAAACCATTATTGTATAGTGTGGTTTGTGTTCTTGATGTATTATTTTTTGTCATGGATGATCTGGTTTAATAATCTGTACCTGATGACAATGATTTTCAGGCTACTAAAGATGAACCTCCGAGCACTTCTAATGTAACAAATCAAGCACAAAAGCGTCCCAATTCTCCAAGGTAACATATGAAAAAGGGTTGAGTGTTATTTCTATTTTACTTTCGCAGACTTTTTGTTTGACAAAGGAGAGGGAGAGGGTGGGAGGGGGGACATGCACATTTCTTACAGAGAATTCCAGGGGTGGAGTATCCCGGAGGGGGTTGTTTCCTTCTGATTCATGATATTACCTTCTGTTCTTTCTCTTAGTGAATTTGAATCCATTCCTTGAGAGATTTTCTTTAAGCAATGCTGATTGAGTTGCTTGGTTGAGTTTTATTTTAACTCAGTATTTAAGGAATGTATAACATAGAATATGGTAATCTGAACTAATAAATTATGATGTGCTTTCTGGAGGGGAAGGATTTGCCCATTTTTAGGGGCTTTCCAGAGAGGATAGAGTAGAATGGTGTTTGAAGATATGGAGACTCTATTTTCACGGGTTTAATGCGATGGTCTATTAATTTTTCATTCTTCAATAATGTTTCCGTGGCCCGTCTTGGACTTTCATATAGCATGGTTCCCCTGCATTTATTTTGGGTCTCTATATCTTCTTCTTCTTCTCTTTTTTTGTGTGTGTGTGTGTGTGTGTGTGTGTGTGTGGGCATGTTTTCTGGATGCCATTTTAAGGCACAGAAATTGAGGGGGTGCATCATATATCTACCTAACATTTCAAGAGTGCCAGGAACAGAATGGAGGATGTTTGAGAGCTGGTATTGTTCTTGGGGTGTTGGACAGTCATGCTGCCTTCCCCCTCACTTCCTTATTGGTGCTGCTGCTTCTTTGAGGCTAGATCACATGTATTTTGTTCTTTGTATTATTTGCCATTTTATAATTTTTTTGTTTCTGTACATTTGATCTTGTTTCATTGTGTGTTTGCATTTGTGTGTACGTTTGTTTCAAGAGCAAAAGTTTGAGGCTAACTTGCATTTGCAAGTAATCAGGCATTGTCTTTAACCCTGGGAATGCCTACAATTATAGTGCCTGCTTTGGAAAATACTTCTACTCACTTCTTAATGGCCCTTTTTTTGGAAGGATCATGCAAGTTCTGTGGATTCATGCTTTAGCTATATTTATAAATAAATAGAGCTTACTTTTGTTTATTTATGCTTTAGCTGCTTTAAGTTTCTTATTTGGTTATTCTCTCCAGTTTATCAAATTCTATTCCTAGTAAACGATTGAAGGAAGAGCAATTTCGTGGTTCACAAAGCCTACCCTCATTTCGGCAACAGAAGAATGGGCGTCCTGTTTCATGAGAAACCATAAGGTCTACAGTTAGGCATTTTATTAGTTCAGCACCTGTTTTTCCCTGACAAAACTGGAATTACCTTTGGCTGGGGTGAAAAGATGGGCTTCTTTTTTTTTCCTCTCTCTCTCGCCCTACTTTTTCCCTCTTTTTACTTAGTGGATATCAATGGTGAAACTAGCCCACAGATTTTGTATTGTCATCATATAGGCTTCCATGTAATATTGCAATTGAAATTGTTTAGCTAGTTACAATGTTTTGTTCTTGATCTGACTGGATTGCCATTTCTTACCTGGTTGTAATAAAGCAGTCCATGAAATAACTGTTACAGCTATTCATCGAAGTCAAAGCGATAGGGATAGTAAAATACCTCTAACCTGCCTCGTCCCTCAACTTAGCCCTTTCCTGTCCCACACAAGTTTTTCTTGCGTTGAAGAGGGGACAGGATACCCCTGATCCTACTAAACTCCGCCCTGTTGCCGTCCCTAGCCATATCATATGGTGGGAGCTTTGTTTGCGATGGGAGCATGTGAGGTACTAGACAAGTTTAGAGTGGTGCTAGCCTGTTAGGGATGCTTCAAATTTTACTACATAGGCTTCAAATTACAATTTTTTTTTTAATCTATGGTTAGAAATTTACCTAATCTACCCCACCCTGGCTACTACTCAAAAACGGGAGCACCATACACCATAGTACCATTACCAGGCGGGTGTGTTACAAAAATAATTCAAACATTTATTTCTTATGTTATTGAAATCTATTAATTATATTTATTGTCATATTGGTAAAGTTTGAAATAGTTTTAACATTTTTTTCACACGTTTATTAGATAACATTGAGGTGTATATTTGTTAATGGATGCTCTGATGACAATGGTTTAGAAAATACTTTTAAAAACTTTTTATGGAAGAAAAAAAAGGTAATTTTTATTTTTATTTTTTATATAGAGGGTTATTTATTTAATATTTATTATAAAAATAACATCAATTTTTTTTAAAAATAATCTATTGACAAATGCTCGGACACCCGTTAACCGACTGTAGTATATACACATGTTGCAACATGCTAGATCCAGGTTTAAAGCTGACTGGTGCAATAAATTTGAAGGTGGAGGTGGTGATTTTACTTCCCAATAATGTCTTCAGCCTTGAGGATTAAACTTCTCTAGTCTTAGGCACGCCCAAATTAAATGGTAGAGCTGCCTCGAGATGAGAAAGTGGGCACCCAATTGCGTACGCTGTGCGTTTCACATTTATTACACTGTTAAGTGTTATCGAATATTAGATTTTTAATCCGAGGATATATACTTGGTAATTGAGAATGGTCCTTCTCTGTGGGTTACTATGTGTGTTCCACTCTCATTTACCTAATCATAAATGCCTATGATGATGTCTTAACCAAAATTTAACAAAATACTCGCACCATAAAATAGATTTAAGGTTTGTGTTCTCCAAGTTACATGTTTCCAAGGCCCTCTCTGGGGTCACGTGCACCGACCACTTTGTTCTATGATATCTTAGATACTCAGCAAGCAAATGTCTTGAAAGTCACAGAAAATGGATACCTTATCCTTAGTGGAGTTCCAGTATTTCGGTGATAAAGAGCAATTATAGAGTTTCATTTCATAACTTTTGAATTCTAGCATTTAAAAAAAAAATTATTTTATAGAAAGAACCATAGAAAAGGTTTGAAATTGTAAGCTAAGAGTATCTAGCATCGGAGTATCTAAATTTTTATTATTATTTAACACTAAAAAACTACTTTATTTAATTTAACAGTAATTAGAGTGCACGTACAACAACAACCGCTACAAATTCTCCACACAACCTATTTTTAACAGTAAGTAGAGTGCACATTGTATATCATAACATTTTAACAGTAATTTCAAAGACAGTTAGGACTTGTAACTCCGCCATGCCAACATTTTCTTTTTGATCTAATTCTATCATTTAGAGGAGCCTTTAGGTATATAGTTCACAAACTAATTAAGTAAAGGCTTTGAGAGGGAAATGTACACCATAAATTTAATTGTAAGAGAAAAACTACATTCAGGGTTTTGGCTGGAGCTATTTCCAACTTACCATTGGTTCCAAGGCATGTGATGTAGTCAGGAAACAATCAACTTGGTTTTCTATAATAAGGACAACAACAATATAGAACAAAATATGTTGAGAGCATTACTGTCAAACATAAATCACCACTATTAGTATATTTATACGATTAGCATCTCTAGAATTTCACAGAACCTTCATGGTTAAACTATAGCCAGAATCAATTTTGGTTCCCACAAATAATTGTAGCCAATTCCATTTGGCACATTGAAAAGATCATCAAAACTGTAGAAGAAATACAAAACTTGAGCACTCTCATACTATAGTATACAACAATATCAGGCTGAGGTAACAAATTTCATTTCCACATACAACAACAACCACCTCTACCAATGCTCCACACAACCATCCTGAATGCTGGGTCACTGTGAAGAAGCAGCGTCATAAGCTTGAGTGGCTTTCATAAAATTTCTCCCAAGATCAAATAAGTTGAAGCTAGAGCAATCCTAAATTAGTTAGTAGCTTCTGCAGCGTTTTGCGACCCCATTGGATGTCATTTTGCAAGACATCCTTGTCGATTGGCTTTGAGTCGTGCTGCTCTACTATTTTTGATGGATGATGATTTTGTTTAAAATTGCTATCAAGCTGTTCTTCCTCGCCATTGTAAATCTTGGTAGAAGCTAGTTGAGGTGGGTCACCATGCTGTTCTTGCTTCTCATCTAACTGAATTTGATTAAGTTTTAGTACATGGAAAGGAACACAGAAAAGATGACAATAATAATATCCACAATAGAACAGCTTTTTGGATTCAGTCTTGGGAGGATTACTCTTCACTTTAAAAGCAAAATGCAAGATATTGGAAAAAAGGTCTCACATATAATCACTAACATAACATTGGACGACATGCACCAACTGTTGAGGTTACTCTCATTTTTCATGTAAGTAGAGTGCACATTGTATATCAGAACATTTTAATTCGATGGAATGCACGGTGAAGGACATTTAGTGAAACAATTTGAAGCAATACTAAGTGGTTGATTTCGATTCTGATTATGGAACCATTTTCATCCCCAACTGTGAAACTTGGTCCTACAAGTAATTTAAAAGCTCCTGTTGTATACAAATTAAACAATTAGGTTTGATGCTCAATCCTTCTGTTTAGATTGTGATTAACGAGATGCAGTTGTTCAATATTGACAACATAAAAAGGCTGCCTCACCATTATCATATTGAAAAATTCCTCTTTATAGAAAACAAGATTTCAAGAACATACAAGTTCAGCGATATGGATCTCCTAGCCCTGGATAAGTTATAGTTTATGGAAATGGAATGGGTTGTTATTCTGTCTTAGGCAAAGTAGAAGGAAAGAAAAAAGGGAAGAAAATAGAACATTTCTTTTCTCAAGCAGTTACCTCAGAGACATTATGACCCTGGGCTTCATAGGTTCCAATTAAGGCATCAACTGCATTGCTTTTCTCAGTTTCATCTTGGCTTGCTTCTTGCAGGCTATGATCCTTAGCTTCAGAGGTTCCAGTGGAGGCATCAATTGCATTTCTTTTCTTGGTTTCATCTTGGCTTGCTTCTTGCACGCTATGATCCTTAGCTTCAGAGGTTCCTATAGACACATCCACTGCAATTCTTTTCTCACCTTCATCTTGGTTTGCTTCTTCAGTTGGCTCTATTGACAATGGAGTTAAACCAGGAACCAAAACAGGGCCTCCATAATTATTAAGGTTGTCTTCAATGAGTGTTGGAGCTCTGCCATTACTTTCAAGAATGTCCTTTGCATTCACTTTGGGGTCCTCCTTTGAGTTACTTATATTGTCTGCAACAATAGCTTTAGTTTTCTCTTGTGAAGGAGCAATGTTATCGGCAATAATTTGTTCCTTGTGTGGTTCTGTAATTGAATTTTCTGCTGTAGAAGCATTGCTGTCTGCATTGGCTGATCCCTCGTTAACATAAGACACCAACTCATCTTTTGGAAAAGTCAAATTCTCAGCAACAATCAACATATCTGAGTTAACAGTCGGTTGTTCATTTTGATTAGCCAATTGTTCTCCCTCTATTACTTTCTGAAATTCAGGATTTTCCCAATCTTCACAAACGATGATTGTATTCTTAGTTTCCCATGTCTTAAAAAATCGATCAGGACCAGGTTGCCACAAGATTTTCCCAGCATTTCCTTTTAGTATGAACTTGAACTGGATTGATTTTCCAATGGGCACATCCTAATAACAAACAATGACATAGTACTACATCAATTTGTCTTCAACACACACACACACACACACACACACATTCTTGACTGACTTTGCTTTTAATACTTACCACCTCAGCAGTCCATACATGGCCTTCTGACCAGTCCAATGGTATCGCACTTGAAGGGTCCCATAAGCCCAACTTAGGATCATCCCCTACTATCAGAAATTGCTCACCGAACATGCACTCTTTCTGTAACTGGAATTTGACTTGAACACTCTTCGATTCATCTGCCCAACAAAGAAGCAGTATTTGATAAATTATCAATTCCTCTAAAAGTTTAAATTGGTAGAAAATGACGAAGTTAATCATTTAGCCATTATTCTAACATTCCTTCTCACAAATGAGCTTGGACTCTCAATTGGTGGAGCAGCTCCAATACGGTGAATTTAATCAGTTGACCTTTATTCTAACAATATTGACACTAAAAATTTGAAGGTAGAGACCAATTAAAAGTCACATGATTCTTCAACTTGAGAAAATCCCAAAGATCAATAAGTAACTTACAAGCTTCCAAGTCTGATTCTTCATCAATCTGAGTATCACCAGCTTCCAAGTCTGCCTGCACAGACAATGTCATGTAAAGTCATACATACAGCCAAGAAATCATGGGAAACAAAAACAAATTGAATATATATGAAATGAAAGCTAGAGACTTTAGCAACAGTGTCTCCACTCCCAAAAAAGAAGAAGGAAACAACTTTCATAAAAACAAAAGCAAATATCCAAAAAAAAAAACAACTGAACCCCACAACAAAAAAAAACAACAGAAAATACCTGGGTTTTCGATGACAAAGTAGTAACCGGGTGGACAGCCTTGTGTTGCAAAGATATCAACTTCAAGAACCCAAAATTAACAGCTTTCTGTGACTTTAAGGAACAAATTTCGGGTCTAGTAAGAAGAAACTCTTTCTGGGAAACAAAAAAGCCTCTGTCTCTATACTTGTCCACGATGAGTTTTGAAGAAGAACTCCTTAGGGTTGTCATCACTAACTCAATCAATCACTCACTGTAACTCTCAACCTCAGCTGGCTTCTTCGAGAACTACTATGTGTTTTTTTTTTTGTCTCTTTGTTATTCAATAATGTTGTTATCTGGTTCTAGTGGATATTTTTATCGTAATGAGAGATGATAAAGTAACGGATCCGATTACACGTGGCGTGTTGACACATATTACCACTAATCTGATTTTTATTTTTTTTTTACTTGTGGTGGTGAGATATGAGAATTTCAACCAAGTCACCAGCTGTGAAAATAAAATAGAATTAAATGTGGAACAAGTAAGAGTCACAGTCGGTGGTCACTGCGATCAATCTGAACCGTTCGTTTTATAGTTGGACGGTGTCACGTGTACTACATGAGTATACTCTTTATTGTCTTCGTCGGCCATGTCATAATCGGGCTGGGTATTCAACAGGGCTTGCATACATAAGTGTGGGCCCATGATCTAGTATCATGACTGCATTTATTGGGCTTGTGCTTGTTTTGGTATAACAGTTTTTGTTTGGGCCCAATTGGGCTGGGCTAGTTTGAACTGGCCCCACTCTCCGCCCTCCCACATTTGAAATTTGGATCGACCAACGTGTAAGCATTGTTGTTTGTTTGTTTTTTTTTTTTGATAACCACGTATAAGCATAGTTTAGTACCATAGGAATGTAGGGTTTTTTCAAGTGGAACTCAAGTTTATAAAACTCGTGTTTCAAGTATTATGGCAAAAAAATGTTATATAACTAAAACAGTTTTAAAAAAAGTCAAAGTTGAGTTTGATAAACTTGAGTTAGTGTATTTGAGTTCCAAAAAGGTGATATATTTGGACAGAGACTTTTAGATTAAAATTGTTTTTAGAGAGGAATATTTGCAAAAATGCTCCAAAATGGAATATATATGTATGAAATACGTATATATTTAATCAGTTCAAGATTTAAAAGTACATTGTAAAAAATATGCATAAAAACCAAAGTCAAATTTGAGACTAAACGTACGATTATATAATTTTATTTATTGCTTTTATTATATTATAATTTAATAGTATACTTATGTTTTCGTAATATAATTTTATAAGATATTATAAATTCACCTAGTTAATTGTTTTTTCAGGCAAAATATATAACAAGTTAACGAAGGAGATAGTGTTTCATCATGTATTCCTTCATTCACTTCTCATATCATTATAATTTAAAATAATTATAAAATTTTTATTTAAAAACTATCAAGAGAGAAAAAAATAACATAGGAATAGCCGAATAAGTCCCATGAAACTGTCCACAAAAATTTCTAAGTTAGGACTTAGCTTGGAAGAGGAAGGCCAAAGCCAAATAGCCAAGCAATGACGTAAAGGAGGGATAGTACAAATGGTGTATGAAACACATATACAAATCAAAGTAGGGATCGTACAATCCATAATAACAAAGATTTAGGAATATGGTTTAACAAAGTGTCATTTGGCAAATGACAGTGATTCATTGATCTATATTACATTTGATATGGAAAACAATGGCATAAAGGTCGAGAAGGCATTCTTTTTTATTTCATATAAGATAAAAATTTTACTCTAGCCTAATTTAAGTGTATATGTTTGTAAAGCTCTCTCTTGAAGACTTGAATCCCGTCTCTTACTCTTCACGCCCCACAAGTACTTATACTTATAGAGTGACATAAAGATCGAAGAGGCATACGATCAAACTGAAAAGATCGCTCAATTTAATGTCACAAGCCTATAAATTATGACCATCACAACTCACAAGCCTCGGAAACATTACTCAATCAAGGGTCATTACTTCCATCCTATCTTGTCATGCTATAAAACTGACAATCACATAAATTAATTAATAACGCAAAATGAGTGTATAACTGATATAATTAGGGATGAATGAAACAATTGCAAATTATTTTCTTGCAACAACATAAACAAACAACAACTGCATTCCATTCCATTTGTTGAACAGCAATAACATGCAGACTTGACAATCATAATAGTTTAGATTGATATTCTTTCATCATCTTCTCTTTTCACATTTATATATTTTTTCCTTCAATTTAAATTTATGTTTTTATTATTTTACGAAGAAGTGACCAATCTATATGTTCAAATAAAATGAGTTAACGTACCTGTCTCTTTCTTCGTTTGTTTCCCATCTTAAATTTAAGAAATGTGTCTCTAATTGCATTCATTTTGTTGATGACAACATTCATAGGCACCTGCTCATCCCTTGATGTTGTAGAACACAACAATCCAATTCGAAACACAGATATGAAACAATCTTTTATTCTCTTACTAGCATTGACATGGTGATCTTTGATTGTTGCTCTTTCGTCTATGTCATCCTTATGTTTGTCATCATTAACATCTTCATTGTCCTCTCCAAAGAACATTAGCGGGTCTAATATATCAATGGCATATTCAAGCAAAGCCATTGCAATGAACTTGTGAATGCTCATGCCATCTTTGAACATTTCATCAATAGGTCTTTTTCTAGTGAACAACTCCAACGAGAGTATCCCATAACTGTAAATGTCTCCTAATGTTTAACCACTAATGTATTATGTCGTTTGCTTTTATAACCTTTCATACAATTTTGCAAATATGTTTTTTAGTTTCTTGTTTCTTTTTTTAGGGGGGGGGGGAGGGGTGGGAGGGCTCTTGTTAGGCAAAGAAAAAGACACTTTCAACCCGAGCACGAGTTGCTTTTATAAAGAGTCCCTACTTTAGTTTAATACCAAAACAAAATGTTACAACAGAAATTAGGTGTGCTTCATTTGGATGAAGAATTACCTAGAGGAGTATACCCAATGGAACCCTTTAACTCAATTGACAAGATTTGAGCTTTGGAGGGATTGTTTGATTCTTTGAAAAGGTACTTCATGCATCCAAAATCACCAACATGGGCTACCATATCTTCCTCAAGGAGTATATTGCTTGGCTTTAGATCACAATGAACAACTGGTGTTACGTAATGGTGATGAAGATATTATAATGCATAAGCAACTTCAACGGCTATGTTTAGTCTCTGAATAAAGCTTAACCTCTTGCTTTGATAATGCTTATCATCTTTAGGACGCAACCATCGTTCTAGACTTCCATTGCACATAAACTCAAAAATTAGACTTTTAAAGTCATTCCTTTCATAATTAGTGGTTGAGCAAGCAAAGATAATCTTGAGGAGATTGCGATGACGTACACTTCTCAAAGCATTGCATTCGTTAATGAAACTCTTGGAAGCTCCTTGTTTTTGAAGGTTTAATACTTTAACTGCAGTAGTTGCTCCGTTTCCAAAAAGAACTCCTTCGTATACTAAGCCAAAGCTACTCGAACCAATCAAATTGTTCTCAGAAAACCCATTTGTTGATTTTAGGAGTTCAGCATAACTGACAAGTAATTTCCTATCTTCAAAGGAAGATGTAGTTAATGCTCTCTCTCTTGATTTTTTCACAATAAAACATGTACGGAAAAAAATACAACAGAACAAGTACAAATATGACCATACTAGTGATAAGAATAACTATTTTAAGTGCAATTAGCCTTCCAGATGAACAAAGATTTCTCCTAGCGCATGTAGGCAAATGTAATTCTTAGATTCCACCACATAGCTTATTATTTCCAATGATTGAAATCTTGCTTGCATTTTCAAAAATCCTTTGACTTGTCACTTCGCCCCCGAACTCATTAAAAGAAATATTGAGATGCCTAAGTGACACAAGCTTACAAAGAAATTTAGGAATATTCTCAGAGAAGTTATTTCACGAAAGATCTATTTGTTCTAAACCTTTTAATGTCTCCAAAGATTGAGGTATTTCTCCTTCGAATGAATTACCCTCTAAATATAAGCGCTCCAAACTTTGACAAGTCTCAAGGGTGGAGGGAATTTTGCCTGATAATCTATTATTTGAGAGATCTAACTTGGTGAGATGTATTAAGTTGCCCACTTCAAATGGCAATGTACCTATCAAGAAATTGTGAGACATGTCCAAAGAAATTGAAAGGGAAGAAAGACCAATGACATGTTTTGGAATGGTGCCAATGAGATTGTTATTGGAAATGTCTAGTAAAAACAAATTTTGCAAGTTTCCGAGGCTTAAGGAAATCCTTCCTTCAAATCTGTTCCCCTCGATATAGAGCTTTGTTAGTGTAGTTAAGTTACCCAAAGAGGAAGGGATAGGCCCAGAAAATTTGTTATTATTCAAATATAATCCATACAACTTTTGAAGCTTCCCAAGAACATGAGGGAGAGTACCTCCCAAATAGTTAAAACATAGCCCTAGTAATTCTAAGTTAACAAGATTCCCAATTCCAATAGGGATGTCACCACGGATCATATTCACATGCATAGTAAGAGTATGTAGCTGGGTGGAAAGGTTGGCTATGGAGTTGGGCAATACTCCAAAATAATTATAACTGAGATCCAAGAGCTTCAAACTAGTACAATTAGCCAAGAAACTGAGAAAATTCAAGTCACCATCTTTTCCATATCCAAGTCCATTGCCACCAAAATAAAGTCTAACCAAGCTTTGCAATCTTGCTAGAATTTGAGGGATTGTCCCAATTAGACCATTTTCGCTAATGGCTTGAGAAGCATTTGACAATGACGCAGGAATAGATCCCGTGAAATTGTTAATAGCACAATAAAATAATTGGAGGTTAGGAAGAGTAAGACCAACATCTGGTGGAAGGCTTCCATGTAGCCAGTATTGAGTAACAGAGAAAATGTATATGGAAGAGATATTATAGATTGGATGAGGGATAGTACCGGACAGATTATTTACACCAAGCCGAAAAATTACCAAGCCTGTTAGACCGCCAAGTTCACTAGGTATGCTTCCTTGAAAATTGTTCCTACAAAGACCAAGAGCATACAAAGAAGAAAAGTTTCCAATCCAAGCTAGGATATTTCCTGTAAGGTTGTTCATACCAAGTTCTAGGTACACCAACTTTGACAATGAGCTAAGGTGGTCTGGAATCTACCCAATAAGATTGTTGTAAACAACATTATGCACTCTAAGTTGTGTTCAATAACTTAGATTAGTTGGAAGTTTACCACCAAAGGAATTTCCACTCAAATTGACATGCTGCAAGTGCTGTAGATGTCCCACTTCTTGAGGAATTTCACCATAGAAGCTGTTGTGTTGTAGGTCGATGCTTGTGAGGTAAGTAAGATTTCCTATAGAAGGTGGTATGGAGCAAGACAATTTCTTAGCTGTCAAGTTCAAAGCGATGTCCCGTTTCCTGGAGGGGCCACATGTAACACCTAACCAATTGCAGAAATGAATGGAGTCATTCCATGAGCTCATGATTTGAAGTGGGTCTTGAGTTATTCGATTCTTGAAGTCAAGTAAAGCTAGGTGATCTGTCTCATTTGCAAACACTGGAACTGTTGTAGATTTCAAATATGAGCTCATACACATTAGAAGAATGCCATGAAAGAATATTAATAAAACCCACTTGTAACTCAAACTAGAGTGCGTCATTCTGTTAGGGTTGCAAGTTTGAAGTGAAGGATAGAATCTGGTAATAGCATTTGCTTTCTGTGGAATACAAAAAATTTAATTAAAGTTAATAAAAATATATATTAGTAGGACACAACTATAACTTTTTTTTTTTTGTTGATAAGAGACACATTTATAGCTTGTTAAGAGAAAAACAAGTAAGTGCCCGTTTGGTTCAACGTTTTGAGTCCAAAAAGTCACTTTTTCAAAAAGCCAGCCCTTTATGTGTGTTTGGTTTAGCACAAAACTCAACTTTTTGGAAAAAGTTGCGTTTTGAGCCAAGTCATAAAACGCGCAATCCCTTATGGAGCTCTGGAGATCCATTTTGCCAAAAGCCAATGCGCGTTTTAATGTATCCGTTGAACAATCTTGGGCAATTACCAAATTACCCTTCAATAAATCTGTCAATTCTTCTTTCTTCGTCTTTTTCAACGCCTCTCATCAAGCTCACTCAAGCCTCTATCTCTTCCTTTGTATTTAAAAAAAAAAAAAAAATTATTTGTCTAATTTGATCAACACAAAACAACTTAAAATCAACTCAAATCCCATTGGAAAACCCATCCCAAACCCAACTCAAAATCAACCAAAAACAAAATCAACTCAAAATCAAACCCAAAATCCAAAGAAAAAAAAAATCAACTCAAAATCAAACCCAAAATCAACTCAAAATCCAAAATCAAACCCAAAATCAAACCCAAAATCCCAAAATCCTTATGTTTCAATCTTCATCTTCTTTGGAGTGTGAAAAAAAAAAAGAATAAAGAAGGAAAGACGAAATAAGGAAATAAAGAAAAAAGATGAAAAAAGAGATGCAGTAGCTCTGTGGATGGATGAGTTCTTGCAGAAGAAAAAAAAAAAAAAAAGAAAGAGGAAGAAGGAGAGCTCTATGGAATGTTATGGAGAATGGAAGAAGTGGCTGGAGTGGCTGGAAAAAGTGGGGAAAGAAGGAAAAAAAGGAAAAGAGTTATACGTGGGTGGAGGAGAAAAAAAGAGTGGAAAAAAAAAAGAAAAAAAAAGGGGAAAAAAAGAAGGAAATGCAGTAACGTGCGTGGAGGAGAAAAAAAGAGGGAAAGAAAAAGGATAGAAAAAGAAGGGAATGCTATCACAATATTTTCACAATAAATTTTAAGTAGTAAATTATTATTATCTAATATTGGTGAGAAAAAAAAATAATTTTTATAAAAAAAGAAAAAAATAATTTTAATAGTATGGTCAAATTAAAATCAGTATAATTTTTTATCACAATATTTTCACAATAAATATTAAGTGGTAAGTTATTATTAGCTAATATTGGTGAAAAAAAATAATTTTTATAGAAAGAGAAAAAAATAATTTTAATAGTACGGTCAAATTAAAATCAGTATCAATTTTTATCACAATATTTTCACAATAAATCTTAAGTGGTAAGTTATTATTAGTTAATATTGGTGAGAAAAAAATAATTTTTATAGAAAGAGAAAAAAAAAATAATTTTAATAGTGCGTTCAAATTTTAATCAGTATTAATTTTTATCATAATAAATCTTAAGTGGTAAGTTATTATTAGCTAATATTGGTGAGAAAAAAATAATTTTTATAGAAAGAGAAAAAAATAATTTTTATAGTACGTTCAAATTAAAATCAGTATTAATTTTTATCACAATATTTTCACAATAAATTTTAAGTGGCAGGTTATTATTAGCTAATATTGATGAGAAAAAAATAATTTTTTTAGAAAGAGAAAAATTGATTTAAGCATATGAAGTAGTTGATTTAAGTATGAAATAAGCTCGCTTATATATACATTGTCCTTTTTGGTAATTTATCTCTCAAACTGCAACTTTTATAAGTGATAACCAAACACTCAGTTTTTTCAAAAAACACTTTTTAACAGCTTTTACCAAACACTCAGCTTTTTGAAAAAGCATTTTTTCATTATGCACTTTTTAAAAACTCCACTTTTTTATTATGCATTTTTTTAAAAAGTCCAACCAAACTCACCCTAAATACTCTCCAACAGTGCTGTTTAATCAAGCAAATGAGAAGGAAGGCTTGAAATGGTGTCATTTCAATAATGAGTCATTAAGCAAAACACGCGAGAGATATGTACATCAATACGAAGCAGTTTTAATCAAAGATTTGGACTCACTGTTCTAGCAAGTAGTGACCAACCAAGTTAGTTTTTTTTTAACCTCAAAAAACGAGTTAATTAGTGATTAGTGCCAGTTGTAGTTAGTTGTAACAAATTTGTAATTCTATTATTATCATGCAATGGTTAGATCAGTGACATTAGTTTGTTAGTTATAGTTTCTTTACCTCTCTATACTTGCTCTGTTTTGAATATAAGAACTGTTACGTCCTTAATATTTTCACAATAAATTATAAGTAATTATTTGTCATTGATTCTAATTTAAACTTACCAATGTTCACTAAAATTACTTTTTAACATCTAAAATTACTTTTGAGCTTAGGTTGGGTCGGGTCAATTTCACTGCCACCCAAAACCCATTCCGATAGTAATCAGGTTCAACAAGGAAAAACCTGACCCAACTTGAAATATGCGGGTGTATGGTTGGGTTGGGCCTCCTTTTATATATATATATTCCTTTTTTCAAATTGTGTGAACCATGAAAGGTCTTATAGAAACATTGAAACAATTGGACTTTAATGAGCTATTAATAGGGAAAAAATTACTTATTGTATTATTCAAACTTTCATTTAAAAGTTGTCAAGTTTTCGTTGTTGCTATTTGAAAATTATTAAAGCAATATCAACCGTTTGTAAAAATGTTGTAAATTAGTTTGTATCTGTAGCATTATTCCAAAAAGTTTCTCAAAAAAAAAAAAATTAAGCCATTTAAAAGTTTCTCAAAAAAAAAAAAAACCATTAAAAATTATGAGCAAAAACATTATCTAGCAAGTAATAAAAAGTTCAGAAATTCATTTTCCTATCTTGATATTTATTAGTAAATAAACTAGCAATGTTTTTTTTTTTTTTGTTGTGAGGAGAAAAAACTAGCAACCTAGTCCTAGTGGAAATCGTGGAACTCAATATGGGACGATATTTTAGTTAGTCCAACAAATTCATGCATCCAAAATTTAAAATTTAAAATTTCAATTTTCAATGACAGCTGCAGAACCAAATCCTAGGGTCTTGTAATCCCTTTAAAAAAAAAAAAGTCCTAGGGTCTTGCAATCAAAATTATTTGAAGTATTCCTTATTAAGTCTACCATTCTTCAAGCAATTAAAATAGTTGAAAGCAATTAATGTATTTAAGGGTATAAGATATTTGTTTCAACGTATAAAGCATTGTAATTAGTCAAAGAATAGTAAAAATGGCAGGAGCATTGTAATTGTAATTCCCTACAGTCATGGGATATGGGGTCATTCGTTCCTAATTTTCTTATCTCTTTCCCCCTCTTTTAATGCAATTCCCAAGTTTTGGGCTCTAGCATTAATTTTTAAATGCTAGTAATTGGATTTAATTTTTCTTATTAATATCAAACAATAAATTAGTAAAGAATAATACTATAGACACAAACTTTTTTTAATTTACAATATTTTTACAAATTGCTAATGTAGCTTTAATAATTTTCAAATAATCATTAATAAATATAAATATGATGTTAGTGATGGACCCATACTAGAACTAATAAAAATTTGTTACATCAATAGTTTGTAAAAATGTTATAAAATAGTTTATGGCTGTAATATTACTCAACTTTTTAATGGTTTAACTTAGTGTTGTATGAATGGACAAAGAGTTTTTATAGTGCCTGCCATTAGCAGTGGTGTGCATGTTGCTCTTTTCTCAAATTTCCATTTAGGAATATATGCGGCTATGGCTAGGACCTATGAATCAATTAAATAGTTTTTCAAATTTTCACTTATTTCTATATAAAATTGGTCTATTTTTAATTGCCTTTTTAGGAATTTAAAGAGTTTTATGGTCATAATTAAATTTATTGTCAAACATTTACATATCATGAATCTATCTCTTTATCTATCACTCCTTCTTGGGATACATTTGATTCACTCAATCAGAGTTACATGAGAAAGCAAAGCAAAACATAAGAATTGGAAAAGAAAGAAAGAAGACGAAGAATTTCTTTTGATCTACCTTATGTTTTTTTTCCTTAACTCTCTCTCTCTCTCTTAGGTTTGTTTCATGTTTTGTCTAAAGAAAAAAAAGCAAAGATTTAGTTTCTGTGCATTGATTTTTTTTTCTTTTAATACATCGGCTGGGTTTTGGACCTGAGACCAACCCGAACCCAAAAAGAGATTTGACTTTTTGGCTCGGACCCAATCTGAACACCCATTCAACCCACCCAATACCCTTCGGGTTGGGTCGGATCGGGCGAGTGGTTCAGGTTGGCCGGGTTTATGCTCAGCCCTCCTTATGATTTGTTTTGAAAGTATTGTGGACACAATATTTCTCTTTGTCCTAATTCTTTTCTCTTCTTTGAATAAAAATCTCAATTTCTATTTAAAAATTTCAACTTGTAACCCTCTATCTGAAGGACTTGGGTTAGGTTTAGTGTATTCAGTACACTGAACTAGTCGAGATGATGACATGTGGTCAAAAGTGAACTATTTCAACGAGTCCAGTGTAACCAGACATTGGATCCATGCTTTACCCCTATTTTAATGTTATCTTTAATTCCAAACTACTACATTAATTCCTAACTACTGCATTTTAGTTCTATATCTTATGAAGTATACAAAAGTATGACAATGACATTTCTTACTGAATATATTGCTTATCTTGATAAGTTTGTAAATATCTACCAAATCAAAATATACATATATAAAAATGTTTTGCAAACAAGACACAAAATATCATATCATGATTTTTCGCTCAACAATGAATAACTGCACCAGTTAAGAAAACAACTTTCTTTTAATAACCTATTAAGATTACTTTCTCCATAGAAATTGAAAAGTTTTCCACTCAAATATCAGGTAAATTATATAATAAAAAAAAAGTAAATTTCCATTAAAAGTTTATTGAGATTTAATTATGAATTATGAATTTGATATTGCTTTTGATTAAAACTAATCAATGTGCCACACGATACCCGTGTACGCTATTAGTATATTTTGAAATTTCAGAATCATTGACAATGGAGATAACTTAGATTCAGAACTTTGCATTTAGTTTCTTAGCAGGTAGAGTCATTTTTATTTTTATTTTTCGTTTTTCATTGTTATTTATAAATATCCCTATGGGTATCTATATTTGAACTATTAAGTTAGAATAGTAGGAGATAGTGTCGATCCTCCAAAATGAAGTTTGATAATCAAGACCAAGAGGATTGGTAACTCTATGGGAGTCTAGAGGCTGTGAAACATCGAGCAATTAAATCGGAAGGTAGCTAGTATCGAATGAAATGGATCAGTAATATTTTAGAGTGTAGCTCTATTAAGTGTGAAGCTTTTAATACTGCTGACAAACATTTTCAAATAGATATGTATTATAAAGCAAAAGGAGAGGATCATACGTGACAGACAAACAGTATTGGCTTAGACTAGTGGAAGAAGTTACAACTTCCACTCATAATTCTTTCTGTTGGAGATGCAAGTTTGAAATCTGATGCCAGAGTTTGCTTTTTGTGGAATACAAAAAATTCAATTAGAGTTAATAGAAATATATGTTAGTAGGACACAGGCTTATGTGGAAATGCAAAACTTTAGCCCCACCATAGAGGCCGAAATGGGCAAATGCCTTTTTCGCGCAAAAAAAAAAGAAAAAAAGAAAGCATGATGCCCCATTTTTCAAACTAATTAAGAAAATGTCCTTTTTTTGAAACTCGATTTTCTCAAAATTGAGTTAAGCCCTATATCGATGTTTTAAAGAGCCTATAGTGACGTTTTTAAGGACCTATAGTGGCGTTTTGTAAGAGTTATATGTAAAAAAATAAGAAAAACTTGCATGGAACCCGAGTCTATGGAACTCGAGATACAAAACGCTGCTATAGGTTTTTAAAACGTCACTATAGGCTCCTTAAAACGTCGCTATAGGACTTCAAAATTTTTTTTTTGAAACTCAATTTTGAGAAAATTAAGTTTCAAAAGAGGGATATTTCTCTAATTAGTTTAGGAAAGGGGCATTTGCCCTTTTTTTTTGCGCAAAATGGGCATTTGCCCATTTTCGGCCACCTATGGATAATGAAAATGTAGCGTGGATTTTCTTTTGCACACAAGAATGAACATTTCATCACTGAGCAGTTAACAATTATGTTTGATTTATCGTGTATAAAACTAGTATTGGTTCAAATCAAATATTTTGGATCAGATAATTTTCTACCGTGTTTGACACTCTCTAATAATTCTTATTATTTTGCTAGATGTGATTAGGCTCAAAAGAATATGGTTTATTATTTTTTTGGATCAAAAATTTTTTTTTTTTGAGAAGAAAGACAGACCTTATCATTTAAGGGAGGCAGTTAAGATTAGCCTGAAGTATTTTTGGATCATTTAAATACACCACATTAAGTCTTATTTTTTTTTTTTTTTTTAAGTCTTGGCTGAATTAATAATTATAAGCCTAATTATTGTTTCTCAAATGAACTATATATTATATAAGTTTATAAAAAAAACCGTTATTCAACGAAAATTATGCATTTAAATGAAATGTTTTTTTAGTAGGTATTCATGTTGTTCCCTTTTTCTTTTTAAAAAAAATTATTTGATTTTTATTTTTTGAATATTAGCAGTTTTATTTCTACCTATTCATGTGCATAGAATTGTGTATTGTTTGTAACATTAATTAATATATTTTTGCTAATTGTATTAGTATAATTTTGGGTAAATTGCAAATTGCACCCTTAGAGTTTGGAGGTGTTTGAATTTTACACCCTAAGTTTCAAAATTTGGATTTTACCCTTTGAAATTTGGGGGAGTTTGAATTTTATACCTTGATGTTTCAGAATTTGGATTTTACTTTCTGAAATTTGGAAGTGTTTGAATTTTACATTCTCAAATTCTAAAATTTCATGATGTAAAATCTAAATACTCCCAAACTTTAGAGAGTAAATCCAAATAGCCCTAAATTTTATGCGGTAAAATTCAAGTTCTAAAATATCAAGGTATAAAATTCAAACACTCTAAAACTTCTAGAGGTAAAATTCAAATTCTAAAATTTTAAGGTGCAAAATCTAAATACCTCATAACTTTAGAGCTGTAATTTACAATATACCCTATAATTTTTTATTCATATCGAATTTTTCATAAAGTCACATATTTCACTGGAAATGATACTAGTACAATCATATTTTAAAGATTAGCTATGGCCTATGGGAAAGCAAATCAAGAAAGACGACAATGGAAAGAAAATGATCCGAGAATTAGGCACCAATAGGTCTAGGCGTCCAGCTCCAGCCCACATCCAATTAGATAAGTTTGGAAGGTTGTGGTATTTGTAAACCACGTGAACTTGAGAAAGACTCCTAAATCAACATGTCATTGATCAAAAAGCTGTCCTAGCTAGTTCATTAGTAATTGCGAGGACCAAGAAATAGGCATCAATATCTAAGGATTTCTCGCTAAATGCTGGAGTCTCACATGCAAATGCCTCTTTCATCAAAGATTTTGGATCAGATACTTTTCCACCGTGTTTGACACTTTCCGATAATTTTTATTTTTCCTCTTTGTAGTCAAGATTTCGGGTGATGTTACAGGTTTACAGGGTTTTTTTTTTTTTTTTTTTTTTTTTTTTTTTTTTTTTTTGTGGAGAAGAAGGTACCTCAACGTGTCACCAATGTATAGCTTGTTTTTAACTGTTGCTTTTTTTGCTATGATTGAATAATGAAGGTTCTGATCTCAAAAATAAACCTATTAGTATTAGCCTATGACTGGGGACAAATTCACTATATATGATCAGACCCAAATTGTTGTTGAGATTTCATCCGGATTTAACCGCACTTGATCGTTTAGTTCAATTGGATGTTACAATGGTAAGTTTCACTAATTTATGACCAAACCCATTAAGCTCTGGCAACGCAGAAAATGGAAGAGATGGTGTTACATACATACATACATACATATATATATATATATATATATATATATATATATATATATATATATAATATCTGTTGGTCAATATATGGATAGAATAAAAGAATACTAACGCCAGACTTATTTATTAATGGTGGCGAGAAAACTCTCTGTGAGTGCTAACTCGGTTGATGGATCTTTGGAAGTAAGGAAAAGAACATGAAGGGAAGCTTCATTTGGCTAAGAGCAGAGAAAATGAAGTGTTGAGAAAAGAGAATTACATGCCTGTATATTGAATGAATTGAGGATATTCTTGTATTGTACTGTATATTTTTGTACAGTACATTGTTTTTAAACATTGGAGTCATGATTTAAATCTAGGTAAATATGACCTAAACCCAATTGGGTTGAACTCAAGATCAGCTCAACTTGAACCATTGCCATCTGAGATTAACAAATATTCATATATAATTGAACATATGCACTTTTTTGATTTAGGTTAAAGATTTGATATCTTTTCAAATGATCCAAAAGATTATAAATAAATAAAAAAATGTTATGAATTAGTGAATACAAAAGAGATCTATTAAAATCCATTTATAATACCAAATGGACCAAATTAGACTGAGGTGGACCAAGTAGACGGAAGTGGATTGAATGGATTGAATAGGACTAAAGTGAACCAAATTGGGTAGAGTGGACTGAATGAGATCGAATTGGACCGAGTAGGACCTAATTGGACCACAGTAGACTGAATTAACCGAATTAGACTGAATGGAACCGAAGTGGACCGAATGGATCGAACTAGGAAGAATGGACCGAATTGGACCAAATTTGTCCAAAGTGGACCGAAATGGGAAGAAAGGACGATTGAGACTGAATTGAACATAATATAACCAAATGGACCGAATTAGACTGAATGGGACCGAAGTGGACCGAGTTGACAGAGGTGAAATGAATGGGCAGAAGGGACCGAATGAGACCGAATTGCACCTAATTGGACCGAAGTGGAATGGATTGAATGAAACCAAATTAGAGCAAGGTGGACCAAATGGACCGAATTAGATCGAATTGAACTGAATGGGACCAAAGTGGACAGAATTGGACCAAGGTGGATAGAAATGGATAGAATAGACCGAATTGCACGGTAGAATGGACCGAAGTGAAATGAATTGGACTGAATGGGACCAAAGTGGATAGAATTGGAACAAAGGAGACCAAAATGGACAGAATAGAACGAATTAGACTAAAATGAGCAAAATGGACCGAAGTGGAACGAATTGTACTAAATGGGACTAAAGTGAACAAAATTGGACTAAGGTGGACTGAAATGGATAGAATAGACTGAATTGGACCGAAATTGGCAGAATGGACCGAAGTGGAATGAATTGGACTGAATGAGACAAAAGTAAATAGAATTGGAGCAAGGTGAACCGAAATGAATAGAATAGACCGAATTGGACCAAAATGGGTAGAAGGGACTGAACTAGACTGAGGTGGACCAAAATGGACTGAATGGTACTGTAATATATCAAATGAGACCGAAGTGAATTGAAGTGTTACACTAAGATTGAGGTGCCTCAACAAGAATGTAGCACTAATAAATGCTAAACTTTACCATGGATGATAAAGTAATGGATCCGATTACAATTGGCTTGTTGACACATATTACCATGAATCAGATTTTTTTTTTTTTTTTACTTGTGGTGAGATGTGAGAATCTCAACCAAGTGACTGACTGTGAAAATAAAATAGAATTAAATGTGGAACAAGTAAGAATCACAGTTGGTGGTCACTGCGATCAATCTGCACCGTTCGTTTTATAGTTGGTCAGTGTCACGTGTACTACATAAGTGTACTCTTTATTATGTCTTCGGCGGCCATGTCGTAATCGGAATGGGTATTTAAGACAGAGCCTGCGTACATAAGTGTGGGCCCATGTTTAGTATCATGACTGGAATTATTGGGCTTGTGCTTGTTTTGGTATAACAGTTTATGTACTCTTTATTATGTCTTCGTCGGCCATGTCGTAATCGGAATGGGTATTCAAGACAGAGCCTGCGTACATAAGTGTAGGCCCATGTTTAGTATCATGACTGGAATTATTGGGCTTGTGCTTGTTTTCGTATAACAGTTTTTGTTTGGACCCAATTGGGCTGGGCTAGTTTGAACTGGCCCCACGCTCTGCCCTCCCACATTTGAAATTTGGATCGACCCACGTGTAACAGTATAATCATAGTTAGTATTATACAAAATGTAGGCTTTTTTGGCTAATATTATATTTTTGCAAAAGATTTTACTATGAAACCTCTGCCTAGACATCTAAACTTTTATATAGCACTATTTTTTAAACTCGAGTTCACTAATCTCGAGTTCTAAGTGAAACTCGAGTTTAGTAAACTCAAGATACAAGCATTATGATAAAAAAATGTTACATAACTAAATAATTTCAAGATAAGTCAAACTTGAGTTGGGTAAACTCGAGTTTTACTTAGAACTTGAGTTTAACAAACTTGTATTCCAAAAATGTGGTACCTAACTAAATAAGTTTGGGCAGAGGCTTTTCAGTTAGTTTTTTTATTTTTATTTTTTTGGTAAAAACAGAATATTTGACAAAAAAGCCTTGAAATGATATATATATATATATATATATATATATATATATATATATATATATATATATTAATCAGTTGAAGATTTTATAG
Source organism: Castanea sativa (assembly GCF_040712315.1). NCBI lineage: Eukaryota > Viridiplantae > Streptophyta > Magnoliopsida > Fagales > Fagaceae > Castanea > Castanea sativa. The sequence continues at coordinate 14,570,422 of NC_134021.1, read as the reverse complement.
TAGATTTAAAAGTACACTATAAATATTTGCATAAAAACCAAAATCAAATTTGAGAATAAAAGTACGATTATACATTTTTATTTACTGCTTTTATCATATTATAATTTAACAGAATACTTATGTTTTTGTAATATAATTTTATAAGTTATTATAAAATCACCTAATTAAGCATTTAATAATTTCGGTATTTTTTTTCTTCTTATTTTTAATTGTTTTTCAGGAAAAATATATAACAAGTTAATGAAGGAGATAGTGTTTCATCATGTATTCCTTCATTCACTTCTCATATCATTATAATTTAAAATAATAAAAAAATTATTTAAAAACTGTCAAGAAAAAAAAAAAAACACAGGAATAGCCGAATAAGTCCCATGAAACTGCCCACAAATATTTCTAAGTTAGGATTTAGCTGGGAAGAGTAAGGCCAAAGACAAATAGCCAAGCAATGACATAAAGGAGGGATATAGTACAAATGGTGTATGAAACACATATACAAATCAAAGTAGGGATCGTACATTCCATAGTAATAAAGATTTAGGAATATGGTTTAACAAACTGTCATTTGGCAAATAACAGTTAGTAACTGATCTAAATTACCTTTGATATGGAAAACAATGTCATAAAGGTTGAGGAGGCATACGATTAAACTGTAAAGATCGCTCAATTGAATGTCACAAGCCTATAACTTACGACCATCACAGCCTCGGAAACATTACTCAATCAAGGGTCATTACTTCCATCCTATCCTGTCGTGCAATAAAACGTACAGACAATCACATGAATTAATTAATAATGCAATAAGGGTATGACTAATATAATTAGGGAAGAATTAAACAACTGCAAATTATTTTCTTGCAACAACATAAACAAACAACAATTGCATTCCATTCCATTTATTGAACAACAATAACATGCAGACTTGACAATCATAATAGTTTAGATTGATATTCTTTCCTTATCTTCTCTTTTCACATTAACATTGTTTTTCCTCTTCAATTTAAATTTATGTTTTTATTATTTTATAAAGAAGTATGTTCAAATAAAATGAGTTAACGTACCTAGCTCTTTCTTCTTCTGTTTCCTCATCTTATATTTAAGAAACGTGTCTCTAATTGCATTCATTTCGTTGACGACAACATTCATAGGCACCCTCTCATCCTGTGATATTGTAGAACATGACAATCCAATTCGAAAAACAGATATCAAGCAATCTTTTATTTTTCTACTAACATTGACATGTTGATCTTCGATTATTGCTCTTTCTTCTATGTCATCCTTATGTTTGTCATCATTAACATCTTCATCTTCCTCTCCAAAGAACATTAGCGGGTCCAATATATCCATGACATGTTCAGGCAAAGCCATTGCAGTGAAATTGTAAATGTTCATGCCATCTTTGAACATTTCATCAATGGGTCTTTTTCCAATGAACAACTCCAACAAGAGTATTCCATAGCTATAAACGTCTCCTAGTGTTGAAACTTGGCCACCCATCCCATACTCTGCAATTGATTGATACATTATTACTAACTAGTCATAGACCAGCGTGATGCGCGGAAAAATTTGATATAAATATGTTTTATTGGATAATTATTGAATAAATATATTAGATTGTATATTTTAAAAAGTCAATATGTGTTATTTGAAATTATGTTTTATATTAGAAGTTTTTTTTTGTGGTGTAACAACTAACAAATTAAATATATTTTGTAGTTGGGTCTTATATATAGTGAAATATGTATGAAAATACAATTTAATAAATTATATATATATATATATATATATATATATATATATATATATTTTACCGTATGAGTGTGAGAACTATTAAACTAAGTTTTAACTATGTATACTTTGTTTACTGCTATATAGATGTATGCGATTCAACACTTATATGTATATTTTTCTCCAAAACATAGATCCACATCTCTTTCTTCCACACAATTGAAACTAAGTTAAAAAGTATATACAAATAGCTATGCAATAGATTATTATCAATAAATCATATATCATAAAGTGGAAATATAAAATAAAATAAAAATGCAAAAAGCAAACTTTATTTCATCATATGAACATAATGAACAAATCCCGCAATATATAACTTTTCAAATTCATAAACCACATGATTATTTAGATTTTATAGTAAAATAAGATCAATCCATCCATCATGACATTGCATTATAGTCTTAGATATAATTACATAAAAATCATGTTTTGTTGATCATGTTTCATAAACCAAAAGTACCATCTATACATCTAATAAAATCTTTAAAGAGTAACACATGAAAATTCTTAATTTGAATAGATGTGTGTGTATATATATATATATATATATATATATATATATATATATAGAGAGAGAGAGAGAGAGAGAGAGAGAGAGAGAGAGAGAGAGACATATTTAGATGGTGGTGGAGGGGATAGTGGATTTTAAACCACAAATAGGGGACACCATAAAGAATGTTGCTAGGCTATCACTTGAACCCCCAAAAATTAATCTAAGAGGCTAGACGTAAGGATAATAGGAATTCCAAGGAAGAATTAATCGAATTCCTTAAGTTTCTATACATAAAAACATTAATAGCATAATGATGCTCTAGAGTAAATTAAATTTTTTCTTATTTTTTTTTTGGCTTTTTCTTTAAAGATGATCAACTAAACAAAGTAAAAGCTTACCAAAAAAGCACAAAAAATGTTCATTATCAATATGTTTCATATCACCACCGTATTCTCTTGGTGCGATGGTCACTCCACAAGTATAAATGCTTGTGGAGTGTGGAGGGCAAGGGCCGAGGTTCAAGTCTCCAGGAAGGAGCTTCACACACATATATACTTCGATTAGGCTAGAGTAGAATTCTATCTTGTATAAATAAAAAAAAAAGTTTCATAGCAACATTAGGAATTTCCACAACAATGATAGGCCAAATAAAATTGCATTAACAATTCTAAGTCTCAATTAAAAATAACAAGAGTCAATATTATTGAAAAATTTGGAAAGCAAAACAACAAAATCACTTCAAAAAATGCAAGAACACAAAAAAGAAAGTGAAAAAATAAAAGAAATCATTTTTGAACTTGCATTTTGTTTCCCTCAATGGTCTTCTTATTGTTGCCTTAACTTTGAAAGCTAAAACTTGATTGAAAAATATGGAGAACAATTAGTATTGTACTAATTTTTTTTGTTGTAGATGAGGGGTGATTGTATGTAGAATGTGCATTGGTATATATAACATTGTAAAACTTAAATAAATAATCAATATATGAGAGAGATATATAAGGTTTAAAAAAAAGGTTGTGAAAAACCAAAATTTTGGAAGAGAAAGTACTATAACAGTAAATAAACGAAGAGACACTTAATGCTTGATGTCTTCTCAAAATAGTGAAAATTAAAACTTGATTGAAAAATATGGAAAACAATTAGTATTATGATAAATTTTTTGTTGTAGATGATGGGTGATTGTATCTAAAATGTGCATTGGTATATATAACATTGTAAAATTTAAACAAATAATTAATGTATGAGCGAGAGAGAGATAAGGTTGTGAAAAACTGAAAGTTTGGAAGATGAAACACTATAACGGTAGATAAATGAAGAGACATACTTGAAATGTTAATTTATCCACTAAAAAGATAATGAATTATTTAATTTTAACAATTACTTGAAATTAAAAAGAAGAAAACGAAAAGTTGAAATCAATTAGGGCAGTTGAATAGTCAAATATTTGTATCTAATGAATAATAGTGTTTGTTCATGATCTGTATTTAATTATTTTATATAAAAAATTAGAAAATTCATAAAGAGAAAAATGATTTAAAAAGAAAAAGAGTATAATGTGGCTGATGAGGTGGTTCAATATGAGCATAACAACATTAAATGCTACGTTTCAGCTTTTAGATTATATATATATAAATTATAATTTTATGAGCTTAGAATTTAACCACTAATGTATTATGTATTGTTTCTTTTTATAACCTTTCATACAATTTTGCAAATATGTTTTTTGTTTTTTTTTGGTCTTAGACAAAAGAAAAAGACACTTTAAACCAGAGCATTAGTTGCTGCTTTTTGAAGGAGTCTCTACTTTTAGTTTAATATGAAATCAAAAAATGTTACAAAAGAAATTAGGTGTGCTTCATTTAGTTGAAGAATTACCTGGAGGAATATACCCAATGGAACCTTTTAACCCAACTGACAAGATTTGAGTTTTAGAGAGATTGTTTGATTCTTCGAAAAGGAACTTCACTAATCCAAAATCACCAACATGGGCTACCATATCTTCATCAAGGAGTATATTGCTTGGCTTTAGATCACAGTGAACAATTGGTGTTTCACAATTGTGATGAAGATATTCCAATGCATAAGCAACATCAACGGCTATGTTCAGTCTCTGAATAAAGCTCAATCTCCTGTTTTGATATTGCTCATCATCTTTAGGATGCAACCATTGGTCTAGACTTCCATTGCACATGAACTCAAAAATTAGACTTTTAAATTCATTCCCTTCATAATTAGAGGATGAGCAAGCAGAGATAATCTTAAGGAGATTACGATGACGTATACTTCTCAAAGCATTGCATTCGTTAATGAAACTCTCGGAAGCTCCTTGTTTTTGAAGGTTCAATACTTTAATCGCAACAATTGCTCCATTTCTAGAAAGAACTCCTTTGTATACTGAGCCAAAACTACCCGAACCAATCAAATTGTTCTCAGAAAACCCATTTGTTGATTTTAGGAGTTCTGCATAAGAGACAAGTAATGTCCTATCTTCAAAGGAAGATGCAGTTAATGCTCTCTCTCTTGATTTTTTCACAATAAAACATGCACGGAAAAAATACAGTAAAATAAGTACAAATATGACCATGCTAGTGAAAGGAATTACTATTTTGAGTGCAAGAAGCTTCGTAGATGAATGAGGATTTTTCCTGGTGCATGTAGGTAAATGTAATTCTTGGACACCGCCACACAACTTACTATTTCCGAAGATTGAAATCTGGCTTGCATTTGCAAAAATCCCTTCACTTGGCACTTCACCCTCCAAATCATTATATGAAATATTGAGATACTTAAGTGATGCAAGCTCATCGAGAAATTTAGGAATATTCCCAGAGAAGTTATTCCGTGAAAGATCTATTTGTTCTAAACCTCTTAACATCTTCAAAGATTGAGGTATTGCACCTTGAAATGAATTACCCTCTAAATACAAGTGCTCCAAACTAAGACAAGTCTCAAGGGTGGTGGGAATTTTGCCTGATAATCTATTATTTGAGAGATCTAACCAGGCAAGATGTATTAAATTGCCTACTTCAAACGGCAGTGCACCTATCAAGAAATTGTGAGACATGTCCAAAGAAATTGAAAGGGAAGAAAGACCGATAACTTGTTTTGGAATGGTGTCAGTGAGATTGTTGCTAGAAATGTTTAGGAAGAGCAAATTTTGGCAGTTTCCTAGGCTTGGGGGTATTTTTCCTTCTAATTTGTTCTTCTCCATAGAGAGCATTATCAGCATACTTAAGTTACCCAAGGAGGAAGGGATTGGCCCAGAAAACGTATTATTATCCAAAAATAAGTGCTTTAATTTTTGAAGCTTCCCAAGACCATCGGGGAGAGTACCTCCCAAAAAGTTTAAACTTAGTACTAGTAATTCTAAGTTAACAAGGTTCTCGATTCCAATAGGGATGTCACCACGGATCATATTCCCATCAAAATAAAGAGATTGTAGCTGGGTGGAAAGGTTGGCTATGGATCTGGGTAATACTCCTCCAAAATAATTATAACCAAGATCCAAGACCTTCAAACTAGTACAATTAGCCAAGAAATTGACAAAATGCAGGTCATCATCTTTCCCATATCCAAGTCTATTGTAAGCAAAATAAACTCCAACCAAGCCTTGCAAGCTTGCTAGATTTTGAGGGACTGGCCCAATTAGACCATTATTGCCAAGGTCAAGACCCTGAAGTTGAGAAGCATTTGACAATGACGCGGGAATAGGTCCCGTGAAATTGTTAATACCGCAATAAAATATTTGAAGGTTAGGAAGAGTGAGACCAATATCTGGTGGAAGGCTTCCATGTAGCCGGTTTTCAGTAACAGAGAAAAAGTATATGGAAGATATATTATAGATCAGAGGAGGGATGGTACCAGATAGATTATTCACAGAAAGCTGCAAATATTTCAAGCCTGGTAGATAACCAAGTTCATTAGGTATGCTTCCTTGAAAATTGTTTTCGGACAGACTAAGAGCATACAACGAAGAAAAGTTTCCTATCCAAGCTGGGATATTTCCTGTAAGGTTGTTCCCATCAAGTCTTAGATACACCAACTTTGACAATGAGCTGAGGTGGTCCGGAATCTGCCCGACAAGCTCGTTGTGGCCAACAGTAAGCTCTCTAAGTTGTGAACAGTAGCTCATATTAGTTGGAAGTTTACCACCAAAGGAATTATAAGTCAAACTGAGATGCCAAAGGCGGTGCAGACGTCCCACTTCTTGAGGAATTTCACCGTAGAAGCTGTTGTTTTCTAGGTTGATTCCTGTGAGGTGAGTAAGATTTCCTATAGAGGGTGGCATGGAGCCAGACAATTTCTTAGTTGACAAATTCAAAACCATGACTCGTTTACTGGAGGGGCCACATGTAACACCTAACCAGTTGCAGAAATGTACGGAGTCATTCCATGAGCTCATAATTTGAAGTGGGTCTTGAGTTATCCGATTCTTGAAGTCAAGTAATGCTAGGCGATCAGCCTCATTTGCAAAAGCCGAAACTGTTGCAGAGATCAAAGATGAGCTCATACACAGTAGAAGAATCCCATGAAAAAATATTAATAAAGCCCACTCGTATTTCAAACAAGAGTGCGTCATTCTGTTGGAGTTGCAAGTTTGAAGGGAGGATAAAATCTCATACCGGATTTTGCTTTCTGTGGAATACAAAAATTCAATTATTAATAGAAATATATGTTAGTGGACATAGATTTCTGTGTAAATGCAAAACGTTAGCATGACCTATAGATAATGACACATAACATAATTTGCATTAAAAAAAAAAAAGACATAATATAATAGCACGGATTTTCTTTTAAACAAGAGTGATTATCACGTGAATGTAAATAAAAATGACCCAGAAGAGAAGACTTTTGGCCTATAAGAAACTACCATTTTAACAATGATAAATGACCTGACTGTGAATTATGTTAAAACGTGCCCTGTGCATTGTGACTCGGATAAGTTCATTGGATATTTCTGGGGAAAGAAAGACAGTGTTAATTACACACATTTTAACAATATTCGTTGAAGACAATTTCAAATCGTGTCTGTGTGAGTTTGTTATTGACAACAATGAGATATTCACTAGCAACGATCTTTCTATTGACAAACCTCGCTATTAAGATCTCTAGTACCTTTTTATTTTTATTTTTTATATATATATATTATATATATATATATATATATATATATATATATTTTAAGATATCTTACAATTTTATTTTTTTGATAGATAAGAAAGTAATATTATTAATAGAAAAGAATAAAAGATACACAGTAGTGAACAAAGAACATAGCAACAAAAAGAAATCAAAATCCTATTACAATTTTATTGAATATTCTTAGCTACTAAGTTGGAAAAGAACTAATTTTTATTTTCTGGCTGCATTGTCCAGCCTCTTAAATCATTTTTCATTTTAAAACTAGCTTACATGATTAGGATGGACCCAATATTTTAAGTTAGGGGGGCCAAAATATAAAAAAAAAAAAAAATTGACATATTTATTATATTAATTATTTGTCTTTTTATCTTTGTTACTCACCCATGCCCCAAACACACCCTTACTTAGAGCATCCGTAGCAGACGTGCCAAATGTGCCAAATGCCAAATATTTGACACATTTGGTACACCAAACATAAAAACGGAGCTTTATCAGATGTTCCAAATCTCAAACATTATACCACATTGCTACAGTACCATTGCAAAAATACCACAGTACGGACAACAATGGTATATTTTAATATTATTATTTTATTTCTTTTTCTCTCTCCTCTTTCACTGATATCTCTCTCTCCGTGACTGTATCTCATTTCTTCTCTCTGTCACTCTCTATCTCTTCTCTCTCCTCCCTGTTCAAGAAGGTTGCCACATGTGGTGTCAGCGAACTTGTCGCCGACGAGGACAACTGCACCAGCGGATCTGATAAACGAGAACGAGAGGCTAAGGAAGGAGAACGTTCAGCTTAGCAACAATCTTCGCCTTGATGTCGAACTTCGCGAACAACAATAAGAAGTCGGAACTCGTCGGAAAACCGCTGCTCGACTTGTCGCCGGCGAAGCGGTACACCGATGATGAAGAAACGGAAACGCCGATGACGTCGACGACTTGTGGGTGTGAGATTTGGGATGGGTTTCGATGTGAGTTTCGGGACAGCGTTTTGGATCGGCATTGTGTGGGTTGTGGTTTGTTGGATTGGCGTTTTGGTTCGTTGGTTGCATCGCTGTTTTGGATCGGCTGATCAATGTGGGTTTTTTTTTTCCCTCTTTTTTTGAGGTTTTTGGATTTGGAATTTGCTGGTGTTGTTGGTGTTGATGCTGTTGGTGTTGTTGGTGTTGGTTTGTTGTTGTTGCTGTTGTTGATCGGCGTTGATGTTGTTGCTGACTTACTGTTGCTATTGTTGATGATAATAGAGTGGAGATATTATATTATTTTAATGTGTTGTAATATTATTTTAATGTATAGAATTGAATGATAAAACATTTGATAAATAAGATGTTGTAAAATGATGTGGTAAAATAATAAAGTAGACTTTTAGTACTGTAAAATGACATTTTTTTTTTGCAACATCTACTACAGATACTCTTACGAACATGAATATTTTTGAGCATTCTAAACTCAACACTACCATACCTGATAATATCAAAAACACATTAAAAAACAAAATTAACCAGCAATACCCATACTTCTTAAATCCTAAATGGACCTAATCCAAAAGCCAAGCAAACGACATTACAAAATCCATAAAACGACAAACATAGACGCGAAAAAACATCATTATGAATTTTTAATGCGCTACTAACACACTTTTCCCAAGTATTGGGTTTTTTTTTTTTCCTGAATCACTACCCTCTGTTGGTCTGTTTGTGCATGTTCCTATTGTTGCAGTCAAACAAATGAACATTATTTTATATTATTTTTTACAGCCCCTACTCTCTGTATATAATATAACTTTACTCACAGCAAATATAATTTTCAGTCTCTGAGAGACAGATTCACAAACACAATCACACATTCACAGATCAATTATTCATATATTCAATTCATAATCATCCTCAGCAAAAAAAAAAAAAAAAAAAAAAAAAAAAAAAACCCCAATCATATATTCGCACAAACTATAAACGGTGTGGAGAAAGAGCATCAGAGAAACATCATAGCAGTATCAGGTTTTAAAAGTGATAATAAATACTTGAAATTGGGTAGATCGGAATGGAGAGGCCGACGGCTTGATCGGTGGGTCAGTGGTCGGTGGTTGTGGTTGATGCCTCCCTCTCTCTCTATCTCTCTATCTCTCAGTCTCTGTCGTCTGTCTCTCTTTTCTTTTCTATTTTTCTTAAAAAAAAAAAAAATTTGGAATTAGGTTAAACGGCGCATCTTTCCTTGTTAAGCTGGGGCCTGGGCGGATATGTTCTTGGAGGGGCCCAAAGGCCCCAGACATGATTCAATCATGTAACATGATTGAATGATGTTTCGAGTTTTTTTTTTTTTTTAATAATAATAAATTTAAAAGAATTTTTAGCAGTTTTGGAAATAAGGATTCACAGGGACTAAAGCGAATCTTTTATTATCTTTTGAGAATCAAATGTCAAATGAAACTTAAACCGTGTAACTTGTGTGTTTTAACTAAATATTTTATATATTTTTCTTCTTTATCCTCTAGCCGGGTTTTTGATAGTAAGGGGGCCTGCAACTATTTTTAGCTAGTCTACTATTAATTGTGTGGAAGGGATTGATTAATTGATTATTAAATTCTCAAAGAGATTTTTCGATTGCCTTGACATTTTCAGCATATTAATGGGATTCATGCTTAATATTTGAAATCTCAGTCATTTCAAAATAATCAGTCCTTGGTTGAGAAAAAAGAACAATGAAAAAAGATTGTAACAGCAACAAAAGAAGAATTCTAATTCATAGAAAACAAATGCAAAATTCACACACCAAAAGAACAACAATGAAGAAAATAATTACCTTGAATGCTGTCTTGGTGTTGCAGTAGGGCTTTCTCTCTCAAATAGGGCTTTCTGCTTAGTTTGTAGTGAATGACCATATCTGATACCAGAGTTTGCTTTTATATGTGGAATTCAAAAAATTGCTTTACATGTTCACATAAATTTATATTCTAGACACAAAAAGTGACAAATGTTATATACTTTGACAAATGTTATATACTTTTGCTAAATGTATACAATGTTTATCAATTTTTGCAAATGTGTCACTTTTTATGTGTTGTGTACCGTGTAAAAGAAGAATTTTTCTAAGAAATATATATATATATTTTTGATAGGCTAAGAAACTTATTTTAATATGACAGTAAAATTGGAATTGCAAGACTTTGATATGTCATTGGAAATTTCAGGAGAATTCGAATTCAAATGCTGCTGTCCAGCTAGTTATGAGTTTGATAAAAATTTAAAGTTTTTTTTTTTCTCCTTTTGACTGAAGCAGTAACACATACCGAGTGTCCAACCCACATTATTTAATTTTAATTGTGATAAGTATGAAAGTTTGTGTTGTGGTATCCTAGTATAACAAGAGTTATGAGTTAAAGTTTGTGTTGCGTATCCAAGAATTAGACCATTTTCACAATCCTTCATAATGAATTTCTTGGTTCATTAGCTCATTACATTGAAGTAGCAAGAGATGAATTCTTACTGATGAAATGTTGCTCTCTTGAAAGAAAAGATTTGGAAAAACATTTTGACAGAATGTCAAGTAGGTACTACGCCTTTAATGGAATGGATGATGTCAATTTCAAGCACACTTTCCTTAATTCATTCCCAGAACCATTAGGTGATGAAACTCTCCGCATGATGAATATTCAAAAAATCACCCTGCAGCAAGCCTCTTTAGGAGAAATTTATCAGCATGTGCTCATTGCTTTGGAAAAACTCTGCAATCAAAGAAAGTTTTTTTCAAAAATCGACAAGATCCACAGCAAGCTTAAAGACAATTGTAAAAGGAAAGATTTGCAGATCAAGTGTTATGACAAAAATTATGCTTGTCCAACCAAGAGAAGAGATCATTACAAAAAGTACTCTTGGAAGAAGAAACATTCTCATTCAAAGAAGAAGTTTTTTAGAAAAAAAGAAATGGAAGTTCCTCAGAAGAAAGCAGTTCAAAGGCAAAACTTCAAAAATTTGTTTTGTATGTAGAAAACCCGGTCATTTTGCAAAAAATTGTCCAAAAAGAGAAAAAGTAACAAAGCTTTTGGAGCAAGCCCAAATTCATGCAGATGACACCCCATTTTCAGATGTTGAATCGCTCTTTTCCCTGGATGATGATTACCCTCCTCAAGCCTTGGCAGTCATGGCTTATTCAACCTCAGAAGATGAGTCAGATTCAAACAATACTGATGAATCAGACCCAGAAATCCAAACCATATACACATCTCAGCCTCTCATAGCTCCAATAATTGGCCCCACACCAATAGCTCAAGTTCACATTCTCCTTGATACTTATTCTAGACCCATCTCGGCAATAGCTTTGTTTGATACAGGAGTAGCAACAACAATCCTTCATCCTAAAATATTACCCGAAGACTTTTGGTTACCCCATCATCAGATGTTCAGAGCAGCCAATGGAAAAACATTTTTGATTACCCAGAAAAGTAAGCCCATTCACATTTGAATTTTTCCAACCCTTATCGTTAGACACCAAGTCCTTGGATCCCCCCTCACAGGTAGAGACCTTCTCATAGGATTTAACCTCCTTCACCAGATACCTAGTCTCAGATGGTCCTTAAAAGGACTTTTGCATAAACAACACCTTCTCACCAGGACCCAGGTACCTCATTTGTTCTCAATAAATCCTTTTGACTCCTTGAGATTCCAGATTATCAATGAATGTTGTTCAACCGCTCACTTTGAATTCCTCCTTAAAAATCCAAATCCTTTGTGGAAAAATCCAGCTTTTTTCATCACCCTTCCCTTCAAAAAGAATGAAGACGTTAACCCCACAAAAGCTAGTCATAGACGAATGAATCCAGAACACTTATCCTTAGCTAAGCGGGAGTTATCCACTCTTCTTTCAGAAAACCTCATTGAACCCACAACTTCTTCATGGGCGTGTGAAGCTTTCTATGTTAACAAGCATGCAGAACAAGTTCAAGGAAAGCTTAGATTGGTAATTAGTTACCAAGATCTTAACCATTTCCTTGTTGATGACAAGTTCCCTTGGCCAAACAAAAGTGCCCTTTTCCAACATCTTTCCCATGCCAAAGTGTTTTCAAAGTTTGATCTCAAAGCAGGATTCTGGCAATTAGGAATCCATCCAAAAGAAAGATACAAGACAGCATTTTGCATCCCAGACCACCATTATCAATGGACTGTAATGCCTTTTGGCCTAAAAAATGCTCCATCTTAATTCCAAAAAGCAATGGTAACGCTGTTCCAACCGCTTTTGTCAAATGCATTGATCTATGTAGATGATATCCTCCTATTTTCAAAAGATGTAGAATCCCATGAACAATTGCTTATAGAATTCTACAATTTAGTAAAAGCTCAAGAGATAATGCTTTCAGAAAAGAAAATGGTCATAGGAGTATCTTCTATTGACTTTTTGGGCGTAAATATTTCAGATGGAAAGTACACTTTGCAGCCTCACATAGCAGTCTCTCTTAGTGAATTTTCAGATACGCTCACCAGCACCAAACAGATTCAGCAGTTTCTTGGAATTGTTAATTACATGTCAGATTTCATCCCAAAAATCTCCAGACGCAGAGATTGTTTGTCTAAATTGTTGAAAAAATCTCCCACAAAATGGAATCCGGTTCATATAGAAGTAGTCCAACAATTCAAAAAATTAGCAGAAAAACTTCCCCCTTTGCAGATTCTGGGAACAGGCAAAAGAATTCTACAGACAAATGCAAGTAATGAGTATTGGGCAGTAGCTCTCTTTGAAGAAATTGATAGTAAAAGAAATATTTGTGGATATAAAAGTGGTGCATTCAAGCCTTCAGAGCTTCATTATCATTCTACTTTCAAAGAAATTCTGGAAGTCAAACATGGAATTGAAAAGTTCCAATTTCACCTCTTTGGTCATAATTTTTTTTGTAGAAATGGACATGTCTTCTTTTCCAAAAATGCTCCAATTCAAAAGGAAAATGCTCCCCCATCCTCAGTTACTTAGATGGTCGAATTGGTTTTCACAATGGTCCTTCCAAGTCAAACACATCAAAGGTACAGATAACCTTATCACTGGTTACTTTTCTAGAAAGCCTCTAGTCCTTCATACCACAATAATTCCTCCACCCTTATGTGTATACCCAATAACAAATCCATCCACATCCTTAGGCCCTTTCTTCTTCTTCAGCCCCTAATGATATCATGAACATGATAGAAACACTTCCCCTAGAAATAAAAGACCAAATAAAGACTCTGACCCTTCAAGCCAGATTCCAAAGAATCATTCGAGTCCTCCATGATTACCTCAAACAACACCAACACCATTTCCTTGCCCTTTTCCCAGAAATTGAGCAACCATGGAAAACTCCATTTGCATTTTGGCTAACAAACTGGAATGTTGTACACTACCTTTACATGTGGTACTTACCCAATGAGTACTACTTGTACCTCAATTTCGAACTAGAATTCTACTCATACATTTTTCCTTGAGAGAATAAGTATTTTCACAAATTCTGGCGTGAAATTTTGAAAAATGATGCTCATGATGGCCAATGGTTCAAGTATCCCAGAATAGATTACCTCCGTTTTGGTCGCAAAATTACTTCTGCATGTATAGTAGCTAAGCTAAACTCCAAAAATAATGTTCACGCAGAAGGAATCTTTTACCCTCTAGATATACATTGGGTAACTAATGCTGATAGTACTTTTCACACACACGTGGACGTATCTTGGATATCTTGTCACTATTCCCTCACAATGGCAGAATCCCTTAATCAAGGAATATTCCCAGCCTTAGTACCAGCTGATTGCCTCATCCCAAGGAATATTCCATTTTGCAGGAAGGAAGAAAACATTAAGGCTGGTGTCAGACATGCTTGAATCCAATAGGAAGTAGAAGAGTAGATATTTTTTGTACAAGGGACAAATTGGGTATGTTGTCCAGAAGAGTGGGTTACCATGCCTCATGGTTTTGACAACACTTGGGGCATTGTTAAGGAGTTAGGTTTAGCGTCGTCTGCTTTTACTTTATTTTCTATCTTTTAGATTTAATGTCATCTACTCTTTTAATTTGATGATGCCATCTGCTTCTTTTTTCAGCGAGCATCCATCCACGCATAATTGACAAGCAAGAGGAATTCATTCGTCGGGTCCTTGAAGTTCCATTTGAAGAACAGAGGTGCAGGGACTTGATTACTCTTGATACACTACATGCTTATTGCGGTGGTCTGGAGCCAATGCTAGCAACATGTAGATTAAACAAGTACTCTCGTCGACGTAAGTATTGTGATCTCTTTTTGGCTCGTCACCATTCGTATGTTGTCTATGCATCTAACTTCGTCAGTCGTCCTTTGCAGAAATGGAGGTAGCTAGAATGAGAGCCTCAGTAAGGGCAGCCGCTATCTGCAAGATAGAAGTGAAGGGTAAGGAGGTGGCGACCTCATCAGCTCCCAAGGTCGTTAGGAAGGGGGCGCCCAAACGCAAGGCTGACGGGAAGGAGGATCGGCCCCCAAAGAAGGGCAAGGTTACCCCTTCAATTGACAAACACCTGAAGAAGTCGTCGCCTCCCAAGTAAATTTATGGGGTAGGCAAAGGCCAGATGACGTCGATAGGCCCCATCAGCTAGGAAACCCGTCATCTTCTTACTCACAAGGATTACACGGTCGAGATGGTCGAGTCGATCATTAAGGAGACGAACCTAGATCCTTGTGGTAATTAGGATACTGAGGACTTAGGGTCGTTGGGTCTTTTTGACCTTTCTAGGGTACGTCTCTTCCCTTTGACACATATACGCCTCGTGACTCTTCGTTTCTTAGCTGACGGTTATCTTGCTTAGCAGACGATGGTGCGTATGAAGGCCCTTTAAGATAGGTGTGTTGTCGAGGAAGGGGTGATTCATTGCCTTAGGAAACGTAATGATACCTTAACCGACGAGCAAGCATAGTACAAGGAAGCCCTTCGCATTCTGAACAAGGAGGTGGAGGACTTGAAGAAGAAGGTGACAGAAGAGGCCAATCTTAGAGAAAAGGCTAACGAGGCAAAGGCAAATTTAGAGAAGGATCTTTCGGCTCTCTATTAGCAGATGGAGACGGCCAGAGTCGATGTCGTGACGGAGTTCAAGGCTTTGTAAGAGTTTATTGACTCTTGCGCTGTCTATTATGGTGAAGGGTTTGAGGACTACCTAAAACAGGCCCAGTTCGTCTACCTACACTTGGATTTTTCCAAGGTCAGCATGGACGATTCGGTGCCGTCTACTTCGGCTGGTGACACTATCCTTGAGGAGAACGATGACTCTACCCAGTCAGAGCGAGATCCAAAGGATGATAGCGTTGTTCTCACTCAACCTGCCGTGGAGAAGCCTGACGCTTCTTTAATCTCGTCCCATGAAGCTCAAGATGTTGAAGACCCCTTTGTTCAAGTTGTCCAGGACCTTCTCACTAAGGGTGACAAGAATCCTTCAGCCCAGAACACCTAAGACCCTTAGCTTTTTGTTTTTCATAATTTACTATGTACTCCGTCCATTTTCTAGACAATGTTAATGCCCTTTTGTTTTTAGGCTTCTTATTGTAAACACTTTTTATGCTGTGGCGTTTCTTTACATCCATTGCTTTATTTGAACTCTACGTATTGCTTTAGTTGATCTCTACATCTCTTGATTGTATATCTATTTTTGGATACTAGGACAATTCCGATTGTTTGTGGACTTAGACTTGTCCACTTGTGGACTTAATAAGCATGTCCACTTGTGGACTAAGCTCGTCCACTTCTGGCCTTTACCAGCTCGTCCTCTTGTGGACTTGATAATCTCGTCCATTAGTGGACTTGATAAACTTGTCCACTTTGTGGTCTTATAATAAACTCATCCACTTTGTGGACTTAGTAATAGGCTCGTCCACTTTGTGGTCTTTGAAATAGGCTCGTCCACTTTGTGGTCTTTGAAATAGACTTGTCCACTTCATGGACATAGTAATAGGCTCGTCCACTTTGTGGACTTAGTAATAGGCTCGTCCACTTTGTGGGCTTAGTAATATGCTTGTCCACTTTGCGAACTTAGTAATATGCTTGTCCACTTTGTGGACTTAGTAATAAAATCGTCCACTTTGTGGATTTGGTAATAAAATTGTCCACTTTGTGGACTTGTAATAAACCTATCCACTTTGTGGACTTAGTAATAAGCTCGTCCACTTTGTGGACTTATAATAAACTCGTTCACTTTTGGACTTGGTAATAAGCTTGTCCATTTTGTGGACTTATAATAAACTCATCCACTTTGTGGACTTAGTAATAAACTCATCCACTTTATGGACTCAGTAATAAACTCGTGGACTTATAATAAACTCATCCACTTTGTGGACTTAGTAATAAGCTCATCCACTTTGTGGACTTATAATAAACTCGTCCACTTTGTGGACTTATAATAAACTCATCCACTTTTGGACTTAGTAATAAGCTTGTCCACTTTGTGGACTTATAATAAACTCATCCACTTTATGGACTCAGTAATAAACTCATCCATTTTGTGGATTCAGCAATAACCTCGTCCACTTTGTGGACTTATAATGAACTCGTCCACTTAGTGGACTTAGTAATAAACTTGTAGCTTTATAGGAGCAAACATGCACATAGCTTATAATTGAATAATTCCTCATATTGTGATGAATGCATATATAAGTAGAAAATTGTTCCAAAAAGAAAAAAACTCAGCCCTTTAGGCTTAAAAAGTACTATAGATAAGAGTTGACTAAAAGAAATGGCAAAAAGAAAATAAACTAGAAATGAGGAGTAGTGTCCTTCATGTTGTCTTCTACTGGTAGTACTTCCTGAGATGCCTAGCATTCCATGGATGGCACAATTTCTGCCTTTCAAGTGTCTCTAAGTAGTAAGTGCCTTTTCTCTACCATGACGTGACTCTGTAAGGTCCTTTCCAATTGGGTCCAAGCGTTCCTTGGGATGGATCTCTCGTGGCGCACGGGACCTTTCTTAGGATGAGATCTCCAACTTGGAAGTCCCTGTGCTTGACTTTGGCATTGTAGTGCTTGGCCATAAGGTCTTGATATCTCGCTAGCCTCTGCTTAGTTGTCGCCCTTACTTCATCAACTGGGTCAAGCTGTAAACATAAGGCCTCATCATTCCTCCTCTTGTCATAATTGTCCATTCTGTAGCTTGTGAGCCTGACCTCAGCTGGGATGATTGCTTCGCTTCCGTATGCCAGTCGAAACGGCGTTTCTCCAGTGGGAGTTCTGGTTGTCATCTTGTAGGCCCATAGTACGCTTGGCAACTCTTTGGGCCATACACCCTTGGCCCCCTTGAGCTGAGTCTTAATGATTCAAAGCAAGGATCGGTTTGTGACCTCAACTTGTCCGTTAGCCTGAGGATGGGCAGGGGAGGAGTAGTGGTTCTTGATCCCCAACTGTGAGCAAAAGTCTCTGAAGGAGTCGTTGTTGAACTGCTTCCCATTATCTGATATCAATACCCTAGGGATCCTGTATATGCAAATGATGTTTTTCAAGATGAAGCTTCGTACATTTTTCTCTGTGATGGTGGCCAGGGCTTCAGCTTCTACTTATTTGGTGAAGTAGTCTATGCCGACTATTAGGAACTTCAGTTGTCTCATTGCTATCGGGAATGAGCCCATGATGTCTAGTCTCCATTGAGAAAAAGGCTATGGGGTTGCCACTGGGGTAAGTTCTTCTGCCGGCTGCCTAATGACATTGCTAAACCTTTGGCACTTGTCATAGGCTTTAACATATGCCTGTGCATCTTTCTGTGTGGTAGGCCAATAGTACCCGACCCGAATCATTTTTTGCACCAAGAATCATAATCCTGAGTGGTTCCCGCAGATGCCTTCATGGACTTCTCTCATGACATAGTTTGCTTCTTCAGGACTCAAGCATCTTAGGTATGGGTAGGAGAAACCCCTCTTGTAAAGGATGTCCTTTATCTGGACGAATCGCGCTGCTTGGACCTACAGTTTTTTGGCAACCTCCTTTCCATCGAGTAGCATGGCGTTTTTCAAACAAGAGACTATTAGCGTAGTCCAGTTGCTTCCTGAGTTTATCTCTTGTACACCGATGTCATCAATCAAAGGAGAAAGCTGAACAAAAGAAAGTACCTTATCAGGGATAAGCATAGGTTCTGCTAATGCGGCTTTAGCTAGGCGATTAGCTTGTTCATTCTCCTCCCTTGGGATTTGGATGAACTTGGCGCGCAACTCGCTTGCTCATTTCTGTACTTGCTCTAGGTACCTCTTCATTCTTTCCCCTTTGCACTCGTAGTTGCCATTTATTTGACTGATGATTGCCTGAGAGTCGCAGCGTATGATCACACTTGTTGCTCTCGCGGCTTTAGCAAGGTTTAGTCATGCCGCCAATGCTTCGTACTCGGCTTCATTGTTTGTTATTGGGAAGTTGAGATGAACTATGCACTCAACCTCATCTCCTTTAGGGGAATGGAGCAATACACTGGCTCCTCCAACATGCCTGTTAGATGACCCATCCGTGTGAACACTCCATTGATGATGTTCTTCTGCCCCTTGGCCTTCCATATTAGTGAACTCCGCAATGAAGTCGACGATTACTTGCTCGTTTATTGTGGTGCGCGGGCGGTACTGTATGTTGAACTCACTCAGTTCTATCACCCATAGCGCCATTCGTTCAGCGGCTTTAGGACTACTCATTGCTCGCCACAGAGGCTTGTCAATTAGGATGACGATAGTGTGAGCCTGAAAATATGGCTTCAGCTTACGGGCTGCGGTGACTAAAGCGAATACGAGTTTCTCCATTGGTGGGTATCTCTCCTCCGCGCCTTGGAGTGCTTAACTGGTGTAGTACACGAGCATTTGTGCCTTATTTTCCTCCCTGACCATGGCCGCGTTGACGGTAGCCGGGGATACTGCCAAATAGAGGAACAACTCTTCCCTAGGCTTGAAGGGACTTAGCAATGGTGGGGAAGAGAGGTAGGTTTTTAAATCCTCGAACGCCTACTGACACTCGGCAGTCCACTCAAAAGACTTCTTTAATGTACGGAAGAAAGGTAGGAATTTGTCCATTGCCCGTGATACAAACCTATTCAGCGCTGCTACTTTGCCGTTGAGGCTTTGGACTTCCTTCATGTTCCTTGGTGGCGTCATTTCCATAATGGCCCAGACCTTGTCGGGTTTGACTTCGATACCTCTTTAAGATACCATGAACCCCAAGAATTTTTCGGCCATCACCCCGAGCGCATACTTGCTCGGATTGAGCTTCATGTTGTAAGAGCGGAGGGTGTTGAAGGTTTCCCTGAGGTCGTTCAAATAATAGCCCTCCCTTTAACTTTTTACCAACATGTCGTTAACATAGATTTCGACATTCCTTCCGATCTGATGTGTACACATCTTGTTCATTAGCCTTTGATACGTCGCGCCTGCGCTTTTAAGTCTGAATGGCATCACTTTATAGCAAAATAGCACTTGGCTTGTGACAAACGAAGTCTTCTCTTGATCAGCTTCATTTAGCTTGATTTGATTGTAGCCAGAAAAGGAGTCCATGAAGCTTAGCAACTGGTGGCGAGCTGTAGAGTCTACAAGAACGTCAATCTGCGGTAGCGGGTAGCTGTTCTTGAGGCATGCTTTGTTCAGGTCCGTAAAG
Source organism: Castanea sativa (assembly GCF_040712315.1). Taxonomy (NCBI): domain Eukaryota; kingdom Viridiplantae; phylum Streptophyta; class Magnoliopsida; order Fagales; family Fagaceae; genus Castanea; species Castanea sativa. Next base: position 14,550,420 of record NC_134021.1, on the reverse strand, counting down.
TCTACGCACATTCTCCATTTCCCATTGGCTTTCTTAACCATCATCACGTTGGCTAGCCAATCGGGGTAATATACTTCCCTAATAAAGTTCGCATCTTGAAATTTGCAGACCTCTTCCATTATAGCCTGGTCCCACTCTTGGGCGAATACTCTCTTCTTTTGTCGAACAGGTGGAAAAGTAGGCGACACATTCTGTTAGGATGTGTGCGCTTAAATCCTATTGTATGACTTTTCAAAAAAAAAAAAAAAAAATCCTATTGTATGATGTTATGTATGTTATTATTTATAACATTATGTATGACTTAATGTTATGTTTAATAAAGTTGTTTTATTATTATCTAAAATAATGATAACATGAATATTGAGACATTATCATATAGTCCATGAGATGCATTGTATGTAATTTATGTGATATAGTCACAGAAGATGTAAATCATAAGTTCTTTGTAAACTCAAAATGTAGCTCGTAGTCGGTGATGAAATTTGGCATTTCATTTGTGAAGACTATAACATATCGACTAAGATGATTTGTCTTGATCATGGAGATGAAGATTTCTAGTTGGTATGTTGATATGTTTAAGAGTTAAAACATATTGAACTGGATCGCTGTGAGATTTATTATTCTTCCAACGACTGTCAAATGAATAATAAACTCACGACTTCTATTTACATGAACTCTTAATCTTGAGAGAATAGTGGACTTGATCATGAAATGTAGGTTGCTTTGATATATCAGGAGTGAGATCTAATATTACGGTCAAAATCTCAGAATGTTGGACAGCCACATTTAGTGTTGATGAAACATATATTCTCAAGATGGAATTCATAGTCTCTTAATGGAGATATAAAATATTCCCTTGAGATAAGTTTAATGGGTTTGTTATTCAGAGAGTTAGGCCTAACCACTTTAGTAAGAAGTTACTAAAGTATATGTTTATGGAATTGGATTTCATAAATATATGATGAATAACTTAAAGGATTAAACCGAGTACTCAAGGATAAGATGTAGTAATTTACAAAGTGGCAATCTACATTCATGACTTTGTATTACTACGAATATTTTATGAAGGGATTACATGTATAATAAAGTCTTGGGATATAATTTATAAATAAGGCCTAGAGTGCAATTATATTTATATATGAAGGAAAAATTCTGGTTTTGTATCTCATACAAAACACATAGCGGAAGCGACGAATAAGGATCTATTTCATTCATGATTGATAACGTGCACTACATAAATTTCAGAATTTAAGAACAAGATAGCGTACCTTGGTGTGGAGAAATTCAAAACAAAGATTAGAAGCACTTAGGAACATTTTTAATCTTCACTCCAATTCCACTTTACGCCCAAGATGTGTGGTCTCTCAATCAGTTTTTCAAAGGGAGAATGAAAGTGTGTCTCACACTCTCTCACACACCGTGTCTTTTCTTTTCTAATCTCATCTAATAAAAATTATGTATGTTTCTCCCTTTATAACTAACTGATTATCTAATTGGGCTGGCCTATTGGGCCTTTCCAATTGGGCTTTAGTGTGTGGCTTGGAGTGGGACCAAAAGGGACCAATAAGACACTAGCTCCAATGGGCCTTGGGCTTTTCCGTCAACTCTTGACAAGTCCAATGTTACCATTAATTATATTTAATACCACTATATAAATATAATTGCACTCTAGGCCTTATTAATAAATTATATCCCAAAACTTTATTAAACACGTAACCCATTCATAAAATATTCGTAGTAACACAAAGTCATAAACGTAGACTGCCACTTTGTAAATTACTACATCTTATCCTTGAGTACCCGGTTTAATTCTTTAAAGTTATTCATCATATATTTATGAAATCCAATTTCATAAATATATACTTTAGTAATTTCTCACTAAAGTGGTTAGGCTTAACTCTCTAAATAACTGAAACCATTAAACTTATCTCAAGGGAATATTTTATATCTCCATCAAGAGATTATGAATTCCATCTTGAGAATATATGTTCCATCAACACTAAATGTGGCTGCCCAACATACTGAGGTTTTGACCGTCACTTCAGATCTCACTCCTGATATATCAAAGCAACCTATACTTCATGATCAGGTCCATTATTCTCTCAGGATTAAGAGTTCATGCAAATAGAAGTCGTGAGATTTATTATTCATTTGACAGTCGTTAGAAGAATAATAAATCTCACAGCGGTCCTGTTCAATATGTTTTAACTCTTAAAACATATCAACATATCAACTAGAAGCTTCCACTTCTATGATCAAGACAAATCATCTTAGTTGACACGTTATAGTCTTCGCAGATGAAATGCCCAATTTCATCACCGACTACGAACTATAAATTCTGAGTTTACAAAGAACTTGTGATTTACATCTTCTGTGACTTTTCACATAAATCACATACAATGCATCTCATGGACTATATGATAATGTCCCATATTCACGTTACCATTATTTTAGATAATAATAAAATAAATTTATCAATTACAATATAAAGTCATACATCATGTCATACATAATGTCATACATAACATCATACAATAGGATTTAAGGGCACTAATTCTAACAATATAGTGGTATTAAATATAATTAATGGCAATTTTGGACTTGTCAAGAGTTGATAGAAAAAGCCCGAGACCCATTGGAGCTAGTGTCTTATTGTTCTCTTTTGGTCCTACTCCAAGCCACACACTTAAGCCTAATTGGAAAGACCCAAAAGACCAGCCCAATCAGATAATTAGTTAGATACAAAGAGAGAAACATACAAAATTTTCTGTAGAGAATTGTAAGAATACTATTGTAAAAAAAGGCGTGTAGAAAGTGCTAGACACTTTGACATTCTCCCTTTGGAACTGATTGAGAGACCACACATCTTGGGCGTTAGTGGAATTGGAGTGAAGATTGAAAGTGTTCCCAAGTGATTTTGATCTTCGGTTTTGAAATTCACCGCTCCAAGGTACACTCTCTTGTTCTATATTTTGAACTTTACATAGTACATGTTAACAATTACGAATGAAGTAGATCCCTTTTTTTTTTTTTTTTTTTTTTTTTTTTTTTTTTTCCGTTGCGTACATGCACTTTTCCATCACATTCAACCTATGTTCTATGACTGAGGGGTTGATCCCTAGCATGCCTTCATGACTCCAAGCGAAGACATCTTGATTTTCCCAAAGAAAAGTTGTGAGCGCTTAGCGGATAGTCGGATTGGAAAGGGTGCCAATCCTAGTCATCCAGTTAGGTCTGGAATCAACAAGATGTATTTCTTCAAGTCTCTCAGCGGGCTTTGACACCACCCAATGCTCTTCTATATTCTTGGCCTAAAGATGGTTGTCCATCTCCAACATAGCTATGTAACATTTGCGAGTGGCCACCTGATCTTCACGTAATTCTTCTACTCCATAGTCGATAGGGAATTTGATCATCAAATGGTAGGTTGAAGTTACCGCTTTCCACAAGTTGAGGGTAGGCCGTCCTAAGATGGCATTGTAAGTAGACGAGCAGTCGACCACTAGGAATGTCACGTCCTTAATGATCTGCTAGGGGTAATCACCAACTGTAATAGGCAACGTGACTGTGCCGAGGGGGAGTACACTGGTTCCTCCAAAACCAACAAGCGGAGTGTTAGTCCATACCAGTCGTTCTCTATCAATCCTCATCTGCTGAAATGCTAGGTAATAAAGGATATCTGCGGAGCTACCATTATCAATTAGGACCGGGTGTGTGTTTTTATCCCCCACTTGTACGCTAATATCTAGTGCATCATCATGTGGGTGGTGGAGATGGCGAGCGTCTTCCTCTGAAAATCCAATGACGAGGCTGTCGACCTGTGCCATCTTGGGGACGATGCTTGTGAGCTAAACATTCTGAATCATCCTTAGGTAAGTCTTGTGAGCCTTTTTAGTGGAGCAGGAGGCTGTAGTTCCACCCACGATCATCCTTATGTCTCCTATAGGCGGCTTGGGACGTTTGTTCTCTCGTCGTGTAGGTGCTCTTGTGGTGTGTCCGTCCTCTCTTTGCTGACGAACCTCTGCAACCTTCCTTGCTGAATAAGGGCTTCAATTTGTTGCTTCAAATCGTAGCAGTTGGATGTGTCGTGCCCGTGATCTCGGTGGAATCGGCAGTACTTATCTTAAGACCTTTTGTTGGGATCTCCTTTTAGCTTCCCTATGAACGTCAGGGCTTCTTTGTCCCTGATTTGCATCAAGACTTGATCAATCGGGGCATTTAAAGGCGTGAAGTTTGTAAACCTCCCAATGGGGGGTTTGGATTACCCATCTTTTCATCGGTCCGCAGTCCTTGTTCTCTTTCATCCTCTGTCCTGTCGTGCTTCCTCTTGTCTTTCCCTCTTCTTAGGTCTATCTTCTTGGGCTAGCAATGCGTCTTCAACATCCATGTACTTGGTTGCCCTATAGAGTACCTCTAACACAGTTTTGGGGTCATTTTTGTATAAGGAAAATAGAAACTTACCCTTCCGTAGTCCGTTGGTGAACGCTGCCACGAGTATCTTATCGTCGACTTCGTCAATCAAGAGTGCCTCCTTGTTGAAACGTGCTATGTTGGATCTCAGCGTCTCCTTCTCCCGTTGTTTGATATTCATCAGGCACGCTGTGGTCTTCTTGTGTCTATGCCCTCCAATGAAGTGCGAAGCGAACTGGATGCTTAACTCCTTAAAAGTGCCGATGAAATTCGGTGTCAACTTACTGAACCATACCCTTGCAGGACCTTCTGGCATTGTTGGGAAGGCTTGGCACATGATTTCATCTGCCACCCTTTGTAGGTGCATCAATGTTTTGAAGGTCTTCAGGTGATCAAGGGGGTCCCTACTGCCGTTGTAAGTTTCCACTTGGGGCATGCAAAACTTTGGCAGAAGGGGGAATGAGGTAACAGACATAGTGAAGGGCGAGTTCGTCCGGTGGACCAACTCATCAAGAAAATTTGATACCCGCCTTCTAGTGTTCATTATGAACTCCATCCGTTCCTTCATCATCTGCATCTCGATGACTATGTTCGACGATAGAGCCGTATCTACGGCGGATGGACGGCTTGTATCCTGCCGCTTTTGTATGGTTAGGGCGTTGCTGCCTTCCGGCCCCTCTTGGTTTCTCCTCTCGACGTTGGTCCTCCTTCTGGGTGTTAGGCATCGCGTTCTTTTGGCGTAGTTGCTCCTCTAGGTCATGGTTTTGCTTGGTATGGCGTTCAACAGCTGCAACAAGTGTTTGAACTTGTCTCTTGAGGGTAGTGGTGCGCGGTTTGTCCCCTTGATTGTTGGTGGTCTCCATTGAGTAAGTAAGTACCCTACAACTCTTTGTCCGGGAAGCGATAGTACGGCTTACTTCCTATCGTTCCCACAGACGGCGCCAGCTGATGATACCGAAAATCGTCAGTGAGCCACATGGTCCTCACATACTCCAAACTAGACCTACATAACACAAAGGAAAGAAAAAGAACCTACGAAGAGTACCAGTGTGCTGCCGGCCAAAGACCCTTTGAAGGTTAAGTTAGAGAATTTTTTTCATCATTCTAGAGTGTCAGAGCTGGGATCAATTATACGTATCTTGGTTTGTTAGGGGTTTTTATAGTAGCATAGGGTTGACATTTGTTTCTTGGCTTAGAAGATCTTTCCTTATGGGAGAGATCTTTAATTTGCGCATCTTGGGGAATACTTTCCTTGTACGAGTCTTTTTTATTAGGGTTTATCGTGGAGCCCAAGATATTTCCTTATATATGCATACGTGGAGCCCAAGTAAAATACGTATTGGACTTGTTAAGAGTTTCTCTTACCCCCATCAGCTTCAAGTCGTCAGCTTCTCATTCCGTCTATGTCTCCAGGTTGTCTCATAAACGCACCAAGGATTTTGAGATGCTCCCGTCAGCTTTGGGATGGACCCGTCAGCTTTATGGTGTCATTTACAGGTACACGAGCAAGAATGTCAGCTTTACTTAGACTTCAAGAATTACCCTTATCTATATATATGAGTTGTGAGGTGTGAGTAGGTTGGGTTCAAGAAATAGGCAGCAATAGATAAGGATTTTTGTCTAAATGCTGTCAAATACCTCTTTCTTTCGAATCAAATATTATGGACAAGATATTTGGGTTCATGAAATAGGATTTAATTAGCTAAAATGTAATATATATTTTTCTATTATATAAACACTTAGCGAGTGGTCTTAAAAGTGACTCTTTTCTAGTGTCTTTTTTGTTTTGGTAAAGTAGAGTAGACTAGTAGCTTTATTTTGTTGTTAATTAAAAGTTAAAACCATCAGGCCCATCACTAGATTTTATTTATTTATTTTTTTTCTGAGAAGAATCACTAGACAAGTAGACACTGGACTATTAGGCTTTATTTTATTGAGCTCGTGGTTTCCAACTAATTAGCAACTCAGCAGAATAGATTGTGCAGTACTATAGCATGCATGAGTCAGTGAATGATTTTGTACTTAAATTTACTTATTTACTATAATTTGATAATAGTATTTCTTTTAATTGTTTATTTTAATTGATAGTAATGCATACTTAGGGTGCGTTTGAATATCGTTTATTTTATAGGAAATTGAAAATAATAAAATTTTTTTTTGATTACTATGCACACTAAAAAACACTATTCATATGCTTTGATGCACTGTTTATGTTGCATGAACAGTGTACCAAGCGCAAAAAGGATTCTAATTACTTGATGAGAAAAAATACTTTCCTTCCATATAAAGAAGATCCAAAAATAAAAAAAATCCAAAAAAGGTGATTTTGTTAAATTAGAGATATGAGATAATTTCTAACATTGCCCCTCCATGTCCGCATTAAACATAATGATAAAGAAGTTGGTTTCCTTTGCCAACATTGGAGCAATGTGTGCATGGATTCAGTCATTATCCATCTAACACAAAACATCATGGTTTCAGTCATTATAGCAACTTGACGTTGTTGTTGAATCTACAAATGATCCGTTTTCTCACCAATCCTCTTACACATACAACAACATTGATTATCACTTGCTCGATAAGAATATGTACGGTGAGAAACTAGGAAGCACGGGTGTGCCGATTGGGCCAGCGCACCCGAGTTGGATATGCATGGATGCGCTGTGCGGCCATGGTCACGGCTGCACTTGTGTCCATGGCCTATCCTGCCACATCATCTGTCTATTGTTAAGTGGGTACACCTTGCATCGATTAAGCCAGCATCTCTCCAGGTACCTTCAGAAACTCCCTGAGATGATTGATATCTTTGGCGGGTTGTTGAGGCTGCTGCTAGAGAAGGTGCCAAACTTGTAGAATAATGGTTTGTTGGTTCTGGTGCTAGTCATGTGGTTTGTGAAGGGACTTCTGTGCAAAGATATCTTGGCCACTTGAGCAACATCGTCACAGTGAGTACCCGTCACATTGCATTTTATATTTTTGTGAATGAATATTCTATATCTCTAGTTTTACGGAGAATGGATATTATTTGTCATTAAATTTCCTGATTCTCTTACTGTTGGCATGTCTCACTGTATTAAATTTTGGCTGTCTTCATATTCATGTATTGTAACCTTTGTACCATTGGTGACATTGTCTGCAATGTGAAAAATATTGATATACCTGATAGAGGTCAGAGTGCGCTCAATGTAATTAATTTTATCACAAAGAAATTCATCTGATATATGATGTGTCTCAGCCACTGTGGGGTCTGAAAACAGTAAAGGAGAAATATGTACAATGGCTTGTTCACATACCCGCTGACTTGGCCAGGCAGGTTGGTATGATGCTTGAAGATTCTCAAAATGGCATTGCAGGGAAGGTAAATATTGATTCTTTATTTTCAATATTATGAAATGCCATTTCTATTCTTTTGCACTTACTGGTATGAATGAAACGTTAAATACAGAAATATCATGTTTGATTTAGTCTCTTTTTTCTGCCCCCAAACCTCAGGGTGATCAATGGGTGGAGTGAAGTTGGACTGTTTAATGTTCAAATCTTGCTAGCAGGAAAAGAAAGAAGGGGGTGGGGGAGGGGGGGGGGCGGGGCTGGAAGGTGGTGAATGCTTTAGAGTAAAAACAATGAAATCTCGCTTTGGGTTTTTTTTTTTTCCTTATAATATCAATATGGGTGGGGCAAGGGGTCTTCAAATTATAGTATGGGATTAAAAGTATAATGGATTGAAACATTAAAACTAGTTGTAAATGCAGATTACTCTAGAATTTATCATTTCAGGAATATGCTGGAATGAATGAGAATTTGGAGTGGTTAGAGGAAGTCAATGATGGATAACATGATACTGATATGAATGAAACGTTAAATACAGAAATATTATGTTTGATTTAGTGTCTCTTTTTTCTTCCTCAAACCTCAGGGTGATCAATGGGTGGGGTGAGGTTGGACTATGTTTAATGTTCAAATCTTGCTAGCAGGAAAAGAAAGAAAGGGCTGGGGGGGGGGGGGGGGGGGGGTGCCTGGGAAGTGGCGAATGCTTTAGAGTAAAAACAATGAAATCTTGCTTTGGGTTTTTTTTCTTCTTATAATATCAATATGGGTGGGGCAAGGGATCTTCAAATTATAGTATGGGATTAAAAGTATAATGGATTGAAACATTAAAACTACTTGTAAATGCAGATTACTCAAGAATTTATCATTTCAGGAATATGCTGGAATGAATGAGAATTTGGAGTGGTTAGAGGAAGTCAATGATGGATAACATGATACTGACACATTTGAACTAACATAATTGTCTTTTGAATTCTCAACTCTTGTTCACATTGTATTCCTATTCCATGGCAAAAAGCCTTCGGCATTCTTTAAAGTGTGAAATTGATAATCTTTCATTATTTTATTCAAAAATTCATTTAATTTGTATTGTCTCAGCATTAAATTTTAAGTGGACAGACGACAGGCCCTAAATTGTGAGATACTGAAGCTATCTGGCTATCACTATCCTGCCATTTATTTTTTTTTCTCTTTGTTCACTTCCAAAATGGTGAAAGAGCATTTTATGAAATTTAATAATGATTGGTAAAACTTGATTAGATTATCTTAGCTATCTGATGTATTGACTTATGAGTAATTAGAAGAAACATGAAGGGTGATTTATGATAGTTGAATATGTTTGACCGTTTGACATTTTTTACATTAGTAATTTTTTACCAGAAAAATCCTAAGTCTTTTTTAGTAAGTGCAAGATCCCAATGGAAGGTCTTTGCATGATTTCTTTACTTCACTCAAGTGCAGAAATGCTGGAAATCTTTGTAGTGAATCTTGAATGTATTCTTTCTGTGTGTCTGTTTAAGCAATTGGTGGTTGGGAAAGGGCGGGGGGGGGGGGGTGGTTTGATCTGTCTTAATATGGAACACTCTATCAATGGATTTACGAGTATTGATGTGAAGTCATCTAATTATTTTCTGTTGTTATTATAGACCTGTCAAACCCCAATACATCTAATAACCCCAACCAGCCTTTTGGATTCAATCTGCTGGTCAATATCCGAGCCAACTTTGACTGTTTCTATTTACAGACTCTTTCAGTGTTGATGGTACAGGTGAACATCCCTCATCTGTATTCCTAGATGCAAAAGGGGATGGCAAGGATTCAGAAGCTTCATTTACGAACTTAACCCAGCCACTTACAGAAAGGTGTTTGTTCTCTCTCTCTCACTGCTAATATGTAGATTTCATCTTTTTCTGATAGGCATGAGTTTGATGGATGGATTTTACGCTCTACTGTGTTACTTCATCTTTGTTTATACGTGTGTGTATCTTGCTGTAAATTATAAAGTGGTTCAAATTTTTATGTTGTAATGATCTGATGAGATGGAATATGTGAACTCTGACCTGTTCATATGGCATCATTATCCAAATTTTGTGAACCACACTTGTGCTTGTAATGCCGTGTTTCTGGTTATAGCAGTGTTCTCTATCCATGAGGAGCGTATTATCTCATTGCATTTAATTTTTCTTTGGCCTGTTTGCAGTGAGGAATCCGAATTGATATTTAAATACCATTTTCTTACCATACTGCTTCCCATTGACCGATTTGCTGAGATGGGGCCTTCTTCAAGAATGTTTTTCAGCGATAATGGCTTTACATGTTTGCAAATGTTAGATCATATTTATGTATATTATCAGGTAAGACTTTCCTTCGCGTGTCTATATATATTTTCTTATGCATAAGCAATGATTTAATAATTTTCTTTTCAAGTTATATCTTTCATAGTTGGTTTGGTTATCAAATTTCAATATGGTATTGCGTTTGGCATCCCGTAGTTTTTAATAATGTATTTGCTAAAGGTGAAACAAAAAGCAAAAAGTTGGAAGCGAAACCAATTTTGCCAAACCTATGAAGAAATACAAACCTTTTGTCCTTTTGACGTTTTTTAATCACCATTTTGACATGTTCTGTTACTGCATCAAGAAAAAACTCAACAGAACGTATGTGGCTAGTGGTGTATAATTAACCCCTTTTGTATAATTATGATGGATGTTTTTGAAGCTTAAAGGGGGCTGTTAGTTTAATCACTTTTGAAGTTTATGTGCATCTACCAGACAGTAGAGCTAATTCATATACCAGGGACCTTGATGTTTATGTTTGCTCTCTGGCAGGAGAACATGTCTGCTCACGAAATAGAGGCTGCAGTTCACACTGATTCTAGGCATGCAGACCGGCTGCGATCAGTGTACTCTAGTAGAGAAACATCAGAATGTGGTTATGTGGTTTTTAAACGGATTGATATCTTAGGAAGTCGCAAAAGTTTTGAAGTGTTGAAGCGTGTCAGTGGGGACAACAACAGTAACGTATACGAGCTGTTGGTCAGGGCATGATGTCATCTTTTCAGTGGCTAATCCCTTTCCCATATTTTAGTTTTGATTCAGTGGCAGTTCAATGGCCTAGCTGAACTGTTAGTCCCAGGTCAAGATGCATTCAACCTTGCTTCTTTAAGATATCAAGAAGAATGGTAAACGTTTCTATGATTTTATAGAACACTTAAGAATATGTGATTTGCATTTACTAAGCACAGTGAATGGTAAATGAGTGAAATATTTACAAATAGTCTTTTTGTTCAAAGCCTACAGATTGATAGTATACACCAATTCAAATGGCAGTGCCTTCATACAGCAGCTTTGAATTTCAGATCCCTTGTACATTGACAATATATTTGATGGTTAAGATTTTTTTTTTACTTCATTTGACAACTGTAGTAAATAGTAAATGAGTGAAATACTTGCAAATAATATTTTTGTTCATAACCCATACCCATCCAAGGGGCAGTGCCATGACACAGCAGGTTTGAATTTAAGATGGTTGAGATGTTTTTAAATCTGTGTTAGCTTCAGACTGTTCAACAAACTCCACATGTGATGCATCTTGTAATCAAAGGTTCTATACTTGGTCTTGTAATCAAAGGTATCAAATGGGGGTTCAAGTGATTGCAAAGTGGTAATAACATCATTTGTAGTGTCCTACGTCTGCAATTCAAATCACACTTCTCCCCCCACTAAAAGTTAGGTGAAGGAATCACTCTAGATTTCTTAGGATGATATTAGATCTCAGCTGTATCACAGAAAGTGTGGATTTAGTTAGGATGCAACTTAACGACAGTCCCGCACAAGTTGTGAGACTCATATGTTGTTGTGACTCTTGTGAGGGGCTGGTTGCATTATATGCCTATTACACAAGATAAATTTTCATCAATTATTGAGGCAGATTTGCTTCAAAATGACTCCGTTGATATTTTTGCATCCTAAAACATCAATGTGACCCATGTAAGGATAAGCCAAGTACAGTAACTGATGTGTCTCATGTCTGCATGGATCTTAACAGATTCCACTGTTGGCATCTGGTATGTACTAAAGTTCAAACACATAAAAGCAACTTGTGTGTGTGTGAGAGAGAGAAAGTGCGTCAAAACCCTGAGAATAACGATCGTGAAAGTGGTGTAGTTCGGCTACAATTTTTCGGGCTCTGGAGGGGCGTCATTCCTATCCTTTTTAGGCTCTGGAGGATCCTCGCCAGTAACTGCAGCAGCCTAGGCCACCTAGTCTGCCTCAAACTCCTTATCAATGGCTTCAAAGTCTAGATCCTCCAAGTCTGTCTCTAGACCATGTTTCACAAGGTACCTTTTCAGTAGTTTTGAACCCTTGAAGTACCAGCCAAAGAGAATGGCATTATACTCGTCTGTAAGCTGAAAGGCATGGATGGCCTTGGCAATGGGGCTCTTCATCTTCTGGTTGACCGCAGCGAGTTGTTCGTCCTTTTGCTTCACCAGCAGCTTCTCCGCGCTCAGCTGCTTAGATAAAGTCTTGATCTTCTCTTGGACGTGTTGTTGGCGTCCATCGCCGCTATCAAGTCCTTTCTTAAACTAGAAGCTTCGGCCTTTAGTGCCTCTCCTTGGAAGTGGCTACCACGGCTTTCTCCTCATTCACCAAGTATTGGGAGGTAATGTGCATCGCCTCCCCTAACACCTGGCAACCAAAATCATACAATAGTCAATACCAGCTGAGATAATTGATGCTTAAGGATGAAAGAAAAGAAGAAATGGAAGAAGGTTACTTGGACGAGTTGATGAACATGACGGCTAGCCATCTTGTGAGAGGGCATGCCTAAAATCTCCTTTAGCTCCTTGGGCATCACGATCTCATTAGCCCGAGCCAAAGCTGTCCCAGCATCTGCCCAGACGCTTGCCCCCACCTTCCCTTTCCCTTTGTCTCCTGTCTTGCGCTTCTTTGCATGAAGAGTAACCTCCTCGAGGGAAAAGTCTAAGGAAGCAGCCCATCCTTTGTCCAAGGCAGGGGTGGACAAACCCTTCTTTGCCACCTCCTTCTCAACAACCTTCACCTTCCGCTGACCAATGCTAGAGAGGGGCTCATCCTTCTTTGCCTTGTTCTTAGCATACAACTCATGGTTAAACTTAGCGTTCATCTCTGCAAAAGAGGAGTAACGACAGAAGAGTTATAAAATAAAAAAAAAGAAGAAGAGAAAAGAGGAAAGGAAGAAAGACGATCCATTGTCGTCTTAAGATAACTTACTCTTCTTCTCTTCCCAATGAATGGCACGAAGGATGTAGTGAGAAGGCTTTGGTCCCAAATAGTAACGAGATAAAGTTCGGGGGTCAACCAGCTGGTCGAAATCGTTGATGGTGCTCGCGTATCTAATGGCTTCTTGAACACGCTTCTCGTATTGGTTATCTAGCTCAGGATGCTCTTTAACTACAAAACAAAAAAAATACACAAGGTTAGAATGAACAATCAAAACAAGTAACAAATTAAAAGAAAGGCGTCACTTAGTTGGCACACGCACCAAGTTGAGGGGTCTCCCACCGACGCAGCAACCTAGGGACATCCCCCCATAAGTCGTCAGAAAGGCTCTCCCAACCATTATTCGACACAAAGAAATATCTAGACTTCCAATAACGGAAGAACGAAGGGAGATCGACGATGAGATGAGACCTTCTATCCCAGGGCATAAGCTCATAATATCCAAACGCTTTAGATTCTTTTAGACGATAAAGATAGATGAACTCATTTAGCGTGATCATATCCTTGTTAGCTATGGTTGTCCAAATCACCATACAGCTTATGACGATTCTCCACGAATTTGGCATAAGATGTCCTGGAGCTATGTTTAGATGATGTAGAAGTTCCATTATAAATGGATGGACGGGAAATCTGAGGTCATACAAGAACACAGCCTCATAAAAACAAACCTCACCATGGGCAAAAGCACAAAATTTCTCGCCTTTTCTAGAAAGACGAACTCGGGTCTCATTAGGGAACTAGAACCTATCCCTAAATCTTCTAAAGGTATCTCCCTTCAAGGAGCACTATTCTTTAAGAGCGTGAAATACTCGGGGTGGAGCAGGAACGGAAGGATGAGAAGATGAGGGTATGGAAGAAGGCATGGAGGTAGTTGTGTCCGTCTTGGCCCTAGACATGCTAGCATTGGATGATAGGCCTGTCTCTAAGTCACTCGATCTAACCTCAAAACCCGTGTTCTCCCTCCTTAAAGCCTCTTTCACAGACCTAAACTAGTCCAAGGATTGGTGCAGCAATGGGTATAGATCACCTAACACTAGACCTAGACTACTAACGCCTTGAACAAAATCCCCCACCCCGTGGGCAATGATCACTGGAGGAACCTAAAAACACACCTAAGCGAGCAAAAAAGAAGGCAATAGAAGGGGAAATGCACCTAATTTCAGAATAATCAACCATCGAGGGAAGAACTAAAGCTCTAAAAGGAAAAAGGAGTGCAAGAAAAAGGGAAGAAATAAAAACTCTAAAAGGAAAATAATGAGTAAAAAGGAGCGTTCCTGAGAAGCTGTGAAGTTAAAGAGCAAATCGCAGAAAGGAGAAGCTATGAAGTCAAAAAGCTGAACACAGAGGAATAATGAAGAAATAAGAGGAGAAAGGCAAGGGTTAAAAAGGTTTGCCTCAAAAATTGCAGGAAAGTTGAAAGGTCTCATCAGAAACGAGACCCCTCAACCAGTCTGAACGTGACACGTGGCCACGATGCATGCCACGCCGCCACTGAGCAATTAATGCGGGGGTTGGAACCCCAAGCGCCATAACTACCAAAGAAAAAAAAAACTCTCCATATTCCCATGATTGTCCCAAAATTGGACGACCTTGTAATAGGGGGGCAGCTAATAGGCTTAACAATATCCTCATCTAGAGAAAGAGGTAGTAGACAAAGGTAGTCTCAGTCTTCGTCCAATATAGCTTTCGTTTGACGAGGAAAAGACCATTCATCTACAATCAATAGCGAAGCGTTACAAAACAATCATGAGTCTCTTTATCGTTGGAAAGGCGAAAATCTTACCATTAACACCTCACACAGGCTTTACAGGTACCACATTGAAAGCCACCATCAATACACCTCCAACGGCTAGGAGGAGAAAACAGGTATATATACTAGAACCTCAGACTGGAGAAGGTACGGAATTCTAACCCAGAACTCTGATATTTTGGTGCTAAGCATTTCTTCTTCTCTCTCAATTACCTGACTTTACCATCGGAGGTTCTGGCCAACATCACATTGGTATTCTTTTATCTTACGTTCTTGCAGGGCTTTGGATGATCTTGGCTGGCTCTCCTTTTGGACGATCATTTAGAGTGACGATTTTAGCATCATCAATGATAAATTTCCACTTTGTCACTTTGCTATTTCACATTGAATGTACTGACCAAGATGATTTTTTACACTGGTCGGTTGACAGATTTTAAAATACCCGGGTGACATTACAGGCTTACAGCTGGCTCAATGTGCCACCAAATGTAGTGATCTACCAGCCTTGTGCAAACTTTCACACTTGCTAGCAAAAAATGCTTTGAGCATCAATAATTATAACTTGGATAGAGGAGAATTCATGTATCTTAAAACATACTTATTGTCTTCATTTCATTGAATAGAGTTTATGGAATTCCTATTAAAAAAAAAAGTGTCACCAGACCAAATAGTCAAATACAAATGCACAGCTTGTGTTTAACTGTTTTTGCTTCTCAGCAAAAAAAAAAAAAAAAAAAAAAAAACTGTTTTTGCTATGATTGAATGAAGGTTCTGATTTCAAAAACAAAGTAATTACTGGGGACAAATTCACTAATATGGTCATACCCAAATTGTTTTTGAGGTTTCATCTGGATTTACACTCGTTTAGTTCAATTGGATGTTCCAACAGTAAGTTCCACGCCAACCCATTAAACTCTCGGTTACGTATTTATTACCTTTGACATGGAAAGCAATGACAATGGCTGAGGCAGCAATGTGTACATTTTAAAGAACACAGTAAAATGTCACAAGCATATAATTTATAGCCATCACGAGCTTCAGAAACACACAATCAAGGGCGTTCATTACTTAGATTCCATCCAATCCGGTCATACTACAAAACTAACAATCACAATTCACAATTAGAGTCAATAATAGAAACATATGTTAGTAGGACACAGCTTTCTGTGGAAATGCAAAACTTTAGCCCCACCTACAGATAATGACAATATAAGAGCATCCACATCAGTCTAGTTAAAATCATCTAAAACACAAAAAACTACCAATTTTACACATTTTGAGCCAAAAAATGCACACATCAATGGGTGTAAAAACATGCAAAATTGTGCAAATCCATCCCCGAGCTACAGTAACCGTGTATATTAACACGGTTACTGTAGCTCGTTTATCCCTTTTTTTAATTAATTTCCATTGGCTCCTTTTTTTCTCTTTCTTATCCGTGCTCAACAACCCAGTTAACTGCTCATCTTCGTTTTCCTCAGATGCACACAAACACACCTACACACAAACACACAGACATCATCACAGCGATACACTTCTCAAAAAGAAAAAAAAAAAAAATAGAGATACACACACATATAGTGGATCGGGGCTTGTGGCTGGTGGATTGTGGATTGGACCTTGTGGATCGGAGCTCCGAGCTGGTGGATCGTGGATCGGAACTTGAAGCTCGGATTGGAGCGGATCGGAGCCGATGGATCGGCGCGGATCTGAGTTGGTGGATCGGAGCAAATCGGAGCTTGTGGATCGGACGAATCGGAGCGAATTCGAGCTCGGAGCTGGTGAATCATGGATCGGAGCTCGGATCCGAGTGGATCGAAGTGTTAATCGAGAGAGAGAGAGAGAGAGAGAGAGAGAGAGAGAGAGAGAGATTCTGAAACGGGATGGTAGAGAGAGAGAGATGATCTGAAACGGGTAGAGAGAGAGAGTTGATTTGAAACGGGATGGTAGAGAGAGAGAGATGATCTGAAACGAGTAGAGAGAGAGAGAAAAAAAATCTGAAATGAGAAAGGAGAAAAAGAGAGAGCGAGAGAGAAAAGAATGAGAAATGAGAAAGAAGAGAGAGAGAAAAAAAAATCAGAAATGAGAAAGAAGAGAGAGAGAGAGAAAAAAATCAGAAATGAGAAAGGAGAGAGAGAGAGCGCGCGTTTTGTCAAGGTGGTTAGGAAAAACAATAAAAAATTGTGAGAGTATTGATTATTTAATTAAAAAATGGGTATAATAGAGGAACTGATGTGGGTATTTTGTAAAAGTGAATGTGTAAAATATAAAAAGTAGGCTTTTAGTGTAAAAATGAATGTGTAAAATAGAGGGACTGATGTAGATGCTCTAATAGCACGGATTTTCTTTTGCTCACTAGAGTACAAGAGTGAGCATTACGTAAACGTGAATAAGAATGACCCAGAAGAGAAGACCTTTAGGTCACCTTCTGGCATAGATCTGGGCCTGTTCCACTCTCTTGCCCTCCTGCTATTGTAGCTCAAACTTTGGAAAGAGATGGATTTCTGTCTAAATGTTGGACTCTCACCTACAAATTACCCTTTTTTTTTTTGCTTCAATCCTGCAAATACCCCTCCTCAAATCAAATATTTTGGACCAGATAATTTTCGATTAGACACTTCGCTATAAATTTTTGGTCTATGCTTATTAGGCATAAATTGTTTTCCTCAATTTCACATATGTCCAAAAAATAACTAATACCATAAAATTGTGTAAACAGTTTATGAACAAGAAGCAGGGCCGCGTTAGGCTCAAACGAACCCCCTCAGCTAGCCAAATTATTATTTTTTGTTTTTTTGATATGACCCTCTAAAATAATAAAAATTTGAACATCCTAATTTCCTGAGCCTAAATCTGTTAGAATTTCAATTGAAATAAATTTGAATATGATCATTTTAACAATATATTTTTACAAATAATTTATACTTTTGACTAAACTTGTGAGTGGAGTGAGTAAATTTGAATGTGTTTTTAATTTGTTATTTGCTAAGTGGGGACTAAGGGCATGGGCCAGTTAGTCAATTAATAGTTAGCAAATGTTAGTACTAAAAGACAATTAAAAAATTAGACAAGGGACAATTCTAATATATAAAATAAAAATTTACAAGGGGCACGGGATAGGAGAGTGAGTGAGTGAAGACAAAAATAAATATTCATACAACAAAAATTTTCTTACTATAATTATAAAAACAAATAGTTGTCAAAGTTAAGTTGAATAGTTAAATAATAGAATTGTACAAAGTAAAGACATAAACTAATTATTAAAAATATTCTAAGTATAATAATGAAAGTTCACTTAACAACAATAATTAATATGTTGATTTAAAATGTATTTTTATTTTAAATAAACATATTAATTATTTTTATAACTTTGACAGAGGAGAATTCTTGTATTTTAGTCTTCGTTTCACTGAATAAAGTTTATTGAATTCTTTTTTTAAAAAAAAAGTGTCACCAAAATAGTCAAATACCAATATACAGCTTGTATTTTACTGTTGCTGTTTTTGCCATGATTGAATGAAGGTTCTGATTTCAAAAACAAAGCTATTACTGGGGACAAATTCACTAATATGGTCATACCCAAATTGTTGTTGAGGTGTCATCTGGGTTTACGCTTGTTTAGTTCAATTGGATGTTCCAGCGGTAAGTTTTACGCCAAACCCATTCAGTTCGGGGTTACATATTTATTAGTCAATGGTTAGAAGAACAGAACACAAAACGCCATACTATCTATTGATGGTAGCCAGAAACAATTTCAACAGTGCACACATCAAGACCCATGGATCTGCAAGCCCTCATTTCTCAAAACCCAAATGAAATCCTCAAGCTTTCATAACCAAATCGCCAAATCAACCAAAGGATAGAGCCAAACCAAATAGGCTCAGTGCTACATGTGGTGTTAGATAAGGAGAGAAATCAAAAGAGAAAATCAAGAGAGATAGAGAGAGAGATGGCCGCTGGTGATAGCAACGCCATTGAACGGTGCTGCTGTGGATAGTGGCTGTGATCGCGAGGTTCGACCATACCTGAACTAGAGAGAGAAACTTGCAAGAGGAGAGCGAGAGAGAGCCATCCATTTGTGGCTTGCGGTGGTCGCTGGTGGCAGACAAGGGATAGTGAGTAGATGTAAACTCTATTTTCTATAGTGAATTGCCATGTTGGGGTATGTTGCCCCCCTAGTGGTTTTTTCCCTTGAACCGTTCATCTTTAGCTTTCTACTTTGTCACCAATTGCTGTGTCATTTGCTTATTGCTTAACTTATATTGTACTTAATTGGTAATTAAAAGTAATCTCTTGCATGGGAGACCTAATTAATATAAACTTGCTGAATTGTGGTGATTATAAACATTGGGGTGAAAATTGATTTTACAGTTAGTATCAGAGTAGAAATATACTTAGTTAAGAATTTATCCTTGAGTGTGATCCTTTATCCAGTTGTCACGGATTATCATTGAATATGCCACCATACTTTATCGTTTCAACTATGTTTATAGGAAGGTTCACATGAGAGTATTCCTAAAATTTGTAAATGATTGAGTATTTAAAAAGAAAAAAAAGATATAGCATAGTTAAATTTTAAACTTAGACAAAATTTGTCAATTATATTACATTTTGTTGGGGTGGAGTATGGGCTTCACAGGAGAGGACAGTCGTTACTACCTTTTATTAAGTTCACAGCTTATTACTCCCTCTTGGTCTGGACTAGTCTCGTTATTGGGGGCAAGTCTTAGTGGAATGCTTCTATAGATTATGTCACTTAATTGCTAAGTTTAGTCTAACCAGTTGTAGAGAGAGCTCTAATTTATGTACACAGATCTTCTTTGAAAAATTTTAAGCTTTTATCTGAAACAAAAAACTTAAAATTTGTACAACCTTTTACTTCAAATGCCAGCAAATTTTCACTGAACATAACAAAGAGTAGTAAATTTGTGGAGTACTATGATTATCACATTTTACTGATGCAAGTTAAAAAAAAAAAAAAAATCCATTTTGCATTAGTTTATTTAGTTTATATTTGAACTAGTACAATTTGATTATGAGAATTCTTAATGTAAGGGATTTAAAGTTTTTCAAGAAGAATAGGAGCTTATTATGTCAGTTCACTCCTTGTTTATTACACAATTAAGCAGGAACCCATTATTCTATTCTTCGTTTTTGAATTCATTTGTAAGAAAACCCAGCCCAATGAGAGAAAAACCCAACCGTACATAACTTTAAAAAAACAAAATCTATTTTTTTAGCCTAACCAATTTAGCGGACCTTCTCAAAAAAAAAAAAAAAAAAAAAAAATAGCGGACCAAGCTACCTAGGCTGACCTCACAAAGGCCAAAAAAGCCCACCGGTGCAGTGCGACTGGTGTATTGACCGAACCGATCTATAAGTTCGTTGCAAAAAGGGTCAGTTCCACTCTACCCTCTACGCTCTACTTTTTGCCACGGCCCATGCCAATGAGTCAAAAACTTGAACTTTGTGGCAAGAAGTTTACACCTCTTTAAAAGGCAATTAATTTGAAACTTGAGTAAGAATAAAACCAACTAATACATACATTTTTGGGTCAACGAACTACCAGTTTGAGTAATACTAATACTAGATAAGTCAATAGTAAATTTTAGTAGTCTAGACACAAAAGAATTGAGAAGTCTATGCGAGTACAAACTACAAAGGGCGTGAGTGATTGAGGAATTGAACCGAAAGATAGTTATTAATTTGTTATGGATTGCTCTATTAAATCGGTGATATTTGATTAATTAGAAATATTAGAGGGAAACCAAATTTAACCCAAAAAAGAAGAAGAAAAGAAAATAACCGAGGAATAGGTGCAGTGAAACTGTTAATACCTGCCCGCAAACATTCTAAGTTAAGAAGATTAAGGCCCAGGTCAAGTGTATGGAACACAAATTACAAATCAAAGGCGGGATCATACAATCCATGATAAAAGAATATAGTAATATGGTTTAAGAAATAAGAAATGCCATTGACAAATAACAGGGAGCCATTCGATCTAAATTACCTTTGACATGGAAAGCAATGACAATGGCTGCAGCAGTAAATGCGTACACTGTAAAGAACACAGTAAAATGTTACAAGCATATAATTTATAGCCATCATGAGCTTAAGAAATACTCATTCAAGGGCGTTCATTACTTAGATTCCATCCAATCCGGTCATACTACAAAACTAACAATCACAAACCAAAGGAGAGATCGTATATCCTAATCCCATAATCAAAACAACATAGAAATATGGTTTAACCAAAAGTCATTGACCAATAACACTAAGTCATTCATCTAAATTACCATTGATAATTAGGATAACAAAGACATAAATGTTTAAGGCAGCATATGCGTGTCAACTATTTATGTCCAGCACGAACCTCGTAATTCGTAAATATCTGGTGATGCTACAAAACAGACAATCACATGAATTAATTAATAACGCAACAACTGTTGACTAATAGAATTTGGGACGAATGAAACAACTCTGATGAATTACTTTCTCGCAACAACATGAACAAAAAACAAATTAATATAAAAAATTTACTAAAATAGTTTATTAATAAATGCCCTAAGAGCACCCATTAATCATATTCATTGTAAATTTATATTCTTTTCTTTTTGCTTCTACATTTCTTTCCTCAATTTTAAATTTATGTTATTATTATTACTATTTTCTTATAAGGAATTGACCAATATATATGTCCATTAATTATATAAAAAAACACGTAACATACCTAGCTCATTTGTCTTCCTCTTCTTCTTCTCTTTTCCTTCTCAAGTTTAAGAAATTTGTCTCTAATTGCATTCATTTCATTGACAACAACATTTATTAGAATCCACTCATCTGGTGATGTTTTAGAACACAACAATCCAATTTGGAACACTGATATCAAGCATTCTTTTGGATCTTCTTCAATTATTTGTATTTCTTCTATGTTATCATTGGCATCTTCTTCATCCTTCTCAAAGAACATTGATGGGTCAACTATATCCATGACATGTTCGAGCAAAGCCATTGCAGTGAACTTGTGAATGTTTAAACCATCTTTGAACATTTCATCAATTGGTCTTTTTCCAATAAACATCTCCAGCAAGAGTATCTCATAGATGTAAATGTCTCCTAGTGTTGAAACTTGGCCACCCATCCCATACTCTACAATACATCAATACATACACAGTAACAAATAATAGTCATATGCGCTTGAAATTTTTAATCACTAAAGCATTATGCATTGTTGGCACATATAGCCCTTCATAAAATTGTGTGAATATGTGGGTTGATGAGAATTATGCAGAAAGAATGCTGCTCCTCCAGATGTAGTAGTGTTTCTACTTGAAGATAAGCAATAAGAGGGAGTCATTTCTCAAAAGATAAGTGGATGAGAGAGTGGAATTTTATGGAAGGTTTTATTATTCAGGTAGATTCTTGGCCATGGAGTTTGGTGAAGGGTTAGGTGGTGGAATAGGAATGGAAGACTGTGCATTTTGAATTGGATTTCTATCTTTTTTCCATTTTGATTCTCTTTGCGTGTGTGTGTGTGGAAAGGGAGGTAGAAGTGAGTGGATTTGGCTGTTTGTTTTTGGTAGACTGGAACGAGTGGTGGTTGTTTTTCTTAAGAGCCTCTCAACCAATCACCACCACAATCCACACGTCCATATTCTGAAAAATTATAAAAGAAAATTGAGAACTGGATATTAGATACCATATCCACTAGAGAAAAAAACTGCTTTATCCATAGTTACATACTATTTTCGTTACTTTTATTGCTTAAAATTACTTGATTACATGATTAATTGATTATTAATAAAAAGTTAAAAAAGTAAGACGATTTGCATGAAAATATACTTTATAAAGGTGTTTAAGCATGGTATAACTTTTGAGAGGAATCAAGGTTGGAATCTCTCCTCTCCACTTGGTGCTACAATTGATATATGATTTATAAAAATATGAAATAAAAACTTCTGAGAAAAAAATAACAAAAAAAAAAAAATGGGAACAATATAAAATATTTTAAGATTAAGTATACTTTTGGTTCTTAAAGTTTAGGGTTATTTTCATTTTGGCTCTTTACGTTTCAAATTTTTATTTTAGCCCTTTATATTTGATTTGTTTTCAATTTAGCCATTTATGTTTCAAAATTTCCATTTTGACTCTTTATATTCGGTTTAGTTTTATGTGTGACATTTTATGTTTTAAAATTTTCATTTTCGTGAATGACCAAACAAAAAAACTAAATCAAATGTAAAAGGCTAAAAAATGAAAAAAATTTGAAGCATAAAGGGCATATGAATATGAAATCAAACATTAAAATGAAAACATGACACATGTGAGACCAAACTTTTACTATTAACACAAAAACTTATGAAGATTAATAAAGCAATTTAAATTGGAATAATCATTTGCAAACTTCTAGAAATTTGATAATAGAGTTTCATTTTGAAAAAAAAAAAACTTTATTAATAATTTTAATGTACTTACAACTTATATTCTTATAATGTACCAAATTTATTGTTTTCCATAAAATAAATATGTAAATAAATAAATAATGTAAAAAAATGCTGAAAAATAGAAGAAGAATTGAGGTCTATTTAACACAATTATAATATAGAATATAAAATTTATTATATAATATTTCATTTTTATTATTAATTTTTTGATGAAACTTTTTGAACAATAAGCTCTTACTTCCTGAGAGAGTGAAATTATTGTCCAAGTGACATGATTGACTTTGTTACATTGTTATTGGGCTAGATGCATGTATCCATAGGAAGCCTCATGCACACACTCATTCCATTAAGTCTTATGTTGATGATCCTTTTTATTTCAATTTATTTCAGGATCATGGTCGACCCCAAGAGATCTCAGACTAGTGCATCTTCTTCTCATTTTGATGGTAATAGGTTTAGGGAATGCCAACATCGCCAAGGCACTTAGTGATTGTAATGGCCATCGTCGTATGCACATTCTGCTAGAGAATTCTCATTGGTCCTGCCCCGTCCTTGTTTTAGAGTTCTTTTCCAATGTGCACCATGTTACAGAATCTACAAACTTTCTTTTTTTTAATACCAAGAATAAGAATAAGAATAAGTATAACTAGTACATGGTCCAATATCAAAATTAAACTATCATTTTGATCAAAAGTTAAAATTGATGAGAAATAGTAATTATGATTCATAGTCTTTAAACTTTTTTTTTTTTAAAGGTGACATAATATTTAAACTTTAATGGAACTTCAAATAGTGAGAGTTATGTTGTAACCCCATGTGAGAGGCCTCGACTTTGGTTTGGTGGTTCCTTTCTAGCCAAACCGACCTGAATTGGTGAGATCATGTTGGTGCTCTTCAAAATAGCAGTTCAAATAATTATATTTATCCCTAGATTAAGGGTTATACATGGAATCACCACTTATTTTATTTATATGTAAAAAAGAAAAAAGAAAAAAGAAAAAAGAAAAAAGAAAAAAGAACACCATATGAAAAGAGTCATTATTGTTGATACTATATGTTAAGTTATGATTTTTGCCTAACATTTATGTTGACTTTATTCTATGACAAAAAGTGTTGTAATTTCATTAATTTATTTCTTTGTATTTTTTGGGATTTAATTGTAATAAGTTTAGTCTTAAGTGGTGAAAATTTGATCAAGACAGTTGAAGGTCACATAAGGAGTACATGCCGGAAGCTGAAAAGTTAGCGTATCTCGTGAGTAATCTTGTGACTTGGCCAACTTGCGAGATGACCCGTGAGATGCATTGATAGCTAGGATTTTAAGTGTGACTCTTATACCTTTCACCCATACTATATATACTCTCATTTCCCAAAAAATTGTAAGGAGAGCATTCAAAAGAAAACCCTAGAGAGAGGTTTCTATAACACCCACCATTTTAGAGAGAGCTACTATCCTTAAGTGAGAATTCATTGCTAGTCTCTTTACCTTCCCCTTTCTTATTGTCATATCTTGAGAGGAGATTTGTACTCAAACACAATCCACACCCATTTAGAGTGTAGAGTGTTTTGGAGCATGGGAAGTATTGAGTCTTAGTCAAAATAAGGCGGTGAGGCTTGGCGGTGCAATCTTGCGGTATTGTAGGATCCGGGAAGCAAGTAAAGACATGACTTAGTGAAGTCCATTGGTAGCTAGAGCTTGGAGAGCTTAAGTACTTTGGGTAGATTAGGCTTGGAGGGTCTTTTTGGTATCCTTGTACTCCAATTTATTTACTAGTGGATCATTTCGGCTTGGAGGGCCGTGGTGAGATTTTTACGCCGAGTTCTTCGATTTTCCTCTTCGATAACACCTTAACGTGCTATCTTGGGTTTGCTATCCTTTTCCCTACTACCCTTTACATATTTGCCTTGAACCTATTTGTTTATCCATGCAATTGTTGAATGATTTGATTAATTAATTTGCTAATTATGTATATTCCACATTACGTGTGTTTAGATTAAAATTAATCAAGCCATAATTAAAATTGGGGGTCAAAACATGCTCTAGTAGTTTTACACTATCATTAAGACTATTGAGTTTTCATGATAAAAGTATAAATCTTGTTAAAAATAACTATATAAAATTACATGTCTTTAGTTCTAGATACAATTTAAGAAAAAAATTACATGGCTTTGATCCTAGTTCTATTTTAAAAGACAAAAATTACATGGGTAGGAACTAATCTAAAACCCTTGATTTAAGTTCAAAGGCTAAGTTATAAGATGGGAAAATGTTAAGCACCCAACTTACTTGGTAAAAACCAATCTTTTGACTAGGGGCGGAGCTAGGGGGGGGGGGGGGTCGAGAGGGGGCATTTGCCCCCCTGACCTCACCCAAACCCCACCCCCTCAATATATATATATATATATATATATATATATGTATATATCTTTAGATTTATTATTTGCATTGTATATGTTTTTGTTTGCTTTAAGCTTATGTTTTTCAACTTTGCAATTGCATGTAATTGTGCTATGGGGCTGTCATTCTTGGCTCCACTTATAATAAACTTTTCTCGGCCGGTGAGCTCTTTTAACTTTGTATAATAATGACTATATATTGATTTTTTTTAATCTTTTACTTGTTTGAAAAATATGCTTGTAGTCACCTATGAAGTATCATAAGTACAACAACATTTATACTAAATCTAACGTTACGCATAAGGAAAAAAAAAAAAAAAAAAACTTAACACTTACATTAAATTTTATATGTTAATCAAATTTTTTTGTTTAATTAGTTAAGTATTTTTTTTAATTATACTAATTAAAAAAATTTAAATTGATATTGTCTTCAACTCTTTATTTTCATCTTGCTCCCCCTAAATTAAAATCCTGACTCCGCCACTACTTCTGACTATGATGACCAACTAACATGTCACATCATTTAAATAACTAATATGTCATGAACAATCAAGAGCGTGTCATTTTTACTAAAATAGATTGAAACAGAAATTGAAAACAAAAACATGTGATTGAGTGCGATTAGTGATGATCTTAAATAATATTTAGTTTTTTTTTTGTTAAATTTCAAATCTATTATTAATTTTTACTTATCAATATGACTAATTCACCCAAAGTGAGCTAATGATACTTATTGCCCATTCATTGAAAGCTTAACAGACCTCTCTTTGACTTTTATCTAATTGCCCATTCATTGAAAGCTTATGTGTGGAAGGCTCGTGGTCTCTGGAGTCTGGAGAAGTTAAAGACTTCTGCCCCTTCGCCCAAGCCAAAGCATTTAGAGATAATAAACTGCGTCCATTTCAAACAGATTGAGATTCATGCTATAAATCTTGTTTCTTTCAAATATTTTGGGCATAAGACATTGAAGGCCGTTCTAGGTGATGTTCCCAATTTTGTTTCTCTAACTGTGATGGCTGACTATGCTCAATATTTATTTAAAAATGATTGCTCAATTTCACGTTCTCTCTCTCAGCTGGAGACACTTGATATAAGCTACATTTTGGTAAGTCATAAATTTGAAGATTCTGCATTGTATTTTTCTTTCCCATACATCAATGTTTGTTTATGAATGTGCTCTTATATCTTGGTTCAGTTGTTCAGGAATGCCGGTTCCGCAGAATTCCAGAGTTAAAAAATCTTAGGCAACTGAAATTGGGTATGTATAACCATTTTAGGAATGGCCTCCTTAATTGCACTTCCTTTCTAATGGCATCCCCTATGTTGCATAGATTTGTGCTCAAGGTAACTCTTATAAATTTAGAGTTGTGGGATTTATTGTGCAGACATTTTATTATCTACATTTTCAGTTAAGTTGTATATTCTATTAACTTAGTATGTGTGGGGGGTAAGATTTATAAAATAAACAAATGGGTCGTGGGCTTGATCGACTGGTACCAGTTTGTTTTTGTCATTGGACTCCTAAATCCATGGGTCAGCCTGCACTACAGACATCCGAGGAACCGTCCAAGGATGAATGTCTCCTCGGATGGGCCCAGCGAACACCCTGGGATTTGCCAAGAAGATTAAAGGCAGAGTTCTGGAAGAATTATTAGGTAAGAGGGGGATCCAAGTACCCTCTAGAGGCAACGGTGTGATAGAAATATATGAGAAAAAGGCTGCTACATCCACATTAAAGACTCTGCACCTACCTCCCTGGCCGCATTAATGGGAAAATGACCCCTGAACAGTAGAATTGAACTTTTCTGCTACTATTCAAAGATTTTAAGAAGGTGGTTGAAGAGAGAGGCACAAAATGATAAGATTTGTATGACACGTGGATGTAAGAGGGAAGATGAAGAATATTTAAGGAGAGAAAGGAGAAAAGAAAGGGGAAATCTATCAGTTAGCAAGAAAAAGAACTAAGAGCTGTAATTTTTAGCATAAAGTAGAAGCAATATACAAATCGTCCTCGGCTTACGTCCGAGGAGGGTCCATTGTTATATTTGTTTATCATTTGCAAAGATTATGACATTCTAGAAAGATTGTGGCATTCTAGCCTGCTTATCAAGTTTCCAATACCCTTAAACTAGATTTCAAATTGACACTTTACAAATCTTATTATTTAAGGCTCATTGAGCCTAAGCCCACGTCTATCTTTAGGTCTAGACGCAATTGTGCACTTACAGTATGTATATGTATTCTTCTCCCAAAAAAAAAAAAAAGTATGTGTATGTATTATGTCACCAAAGATTTGCTTTGCTATCAAGTATTAATTGTAGATAACTCACACGTGATGTTTTATTGTTGTTTCAATTTTTTTGAAAAATATACACAAAAAAATCATTAAGAAATTATTTTTATTAAACATGTTTTCCTTCTGTTGTAATGATATTTTGATGTTCATTTGCAAATTAATAAACCCGATTACAAGCCTTATGGAACCTACAATGATCAGTTGGCATTGCATGGGTGATGACGTACTTATAATAAAAGATAATAAAGATTTTGGCTGTCACGCAGCTTGCCTTGTATGTAATCAATAAAGTTACGTCATTGGAAAAAATAATTATTCATACGAAAAAGCTAAGTGTGGGAAATATATTTTCTGAATGTACTGAGAAGAATTTAACAGCTATAAATAGTTCGAAAGAAAAACATGTTGAATATAAATACTTATTAACATGGAATGTGAGCTTAAAGGAAATCAAATTTCAATAAGAGCTTAATTAGCGTAGCAATAAAGCTAAAAATTGAGAACATAAAAATAAAGACAATAATTATTTAGAAAATCATGTTGGAAAATCACATTTAAGACAATAGGAAAACTATATTCAAAGGATTCTAAACTTTGTAAATTTAGCTAGCTCAAAGGAAAAACCTAAATTCAATTATGCAACAACAAATCTATATAACTTCATGCAGGTTTGGTTAGTATATGAATTCAAATACTACTTTTTTGAAAAATAGAAAAAACTATTAAAAATATTTAGCTAGGTACGATTAAAAAAATCATTAATGTAGGGTACAATTAATAGGTGTCCTTTGGGCATTTTTTAAAGAACTATTTTAGAAAAGTTTTGATACTATTTTTATGAGAAATAAAAAAAGTTATATAAAAAAAGGGGACAAAGTTTGGATACAAATTTTGTTGTAGCCTAAGGTTACAACTTCCTTTAAAAAAAAACTAGTAAGTTACTCGTGCGATGCACGGATAATGTTGTAATATTTTATGTAAGATGATTTTGGAGAATGTTGTATATGTATTATATCATAACTATTATAAAAATTTGTTAGTAATGAGTTCATCATAAAAAGTAACAATTATAAATTGCATACACATATCTATTATAATTATTCAATTGAACTAATAAGAAATTAAAAAAAAAAACTTTGGAGGAATATTATAGAATAAAGGTTTATATAGAACGTGTCTTTCTTTTTCTCCTTAATTCTAAAACAAAATACACATTCTAAACACTCATAACCAATCACATCATTTTAGAACCCACAAATCCACAATGTCTATCCTTAACATCAAAATCATAATTGTCATTGTCATTAAATATAAAATGCAAGCCCTTCTTTCTTCGTTGTAGCTAACTTATATGGGTTAAAATTAGATGAGATAATAATGTTAAAGCTAGGTAGGTGTTGCCAAAAGTTTGAAGATAAATGACATCGTTTTTGGTCTGTGTGTATTTGAAATGGGATAGCTTGAAAAATTATAAGTAGGTATATATAAAGGGGTAGAAGTGCAAGAAGTGAAAATAATGAACTAAAATATAAAAAGTTTTGTCTGTGAGGGATGAAAAGTCTTGAAACATTGAATCAAAAGATACAAAGAATATTTATTTTTTAATTAGAATAGTCTTGAAACATTGAACAAAATGAAACAAAAAGTCATTATAAAATTTGTTCTTATCTCCGATGTGACACTTGACAATATTTCAGTACTCTTTGCATAGAATGCGCCACTTGGTAAAACCTCATACTTTCTCACATGAGATCTCTGCTTTTATATGTATATTGATATTGATAGTTAACATTTTTTTGAATTGCATTTTATTTACGCTCTTAACACACATATAAAATTTTGTACCACTCGGATGTTAATTACTATACGATCAATAAACTTATTTTTAAAATATAATTTTAGGCTAGAAAAACTTGCAATTTATACAATTAATTGATGATTGATATTATAATTATTGATCTTTGATCATATAAAAAATTTGACAAGCATGAACGAAATAAGAAGAAAATATAATTTAATGATAAATTTTTCAAAATTCACTCACAATAAAGAGATATTAAATAAAGTTACACCCAATAAAAAGATATTAAAAAAAGTGATTAAACGAAGTTATAGCTTTTAGTCTTGACGGCCGACTTAATCCTAAAAAAAAAAAAAAAAAAATCAATAAGTGAGGTATGATATTACTGGCTCTATTCCAATGAGACTGTTTCTGAATTCAGCCACAGAAAGTGTGCATTAGGCCTTGTATCAGAATAGAGTTTGGACTTGAAATTTAGCCCATATTCAGATTTGCTTCACATAGCCACCGGAGCAAATGTAATTCGATAAAATTCTAAAAATCAGTCAAAAGAAATATATATCTAAGTAATTTTACTGAAAATAATAATTAATATTTACTAATAAAAATGAATGCTTCTGGAATTCTTTCACTTAATAATGAATAAGGATATTTACTAATTAAAAATTTTAATTATGTCCAATCCATCTTAGAAGGTCCTTTTGTTTAATATCTTAATTCAAATCATTGTTAAGATTTATATATCCATCTAATCATTATATGCAATGGCTCCTTTAATATTTTTAAAAGGATTAAAGGATCAAAGTATGAATAACACTTAAAAGTCCCCCCAAAAAAAAAAAAAAAACAAAGTTTAACTACAAAATTGATTAGTCTAAGGTTATAATCTTACTCAATATCATTAAAATTACTACATGTTTTGAAAATTTAATTGTTGGATTGCATATTCTTTATGCTCTTAATACACATGTCAAATTTTGTGTCAATCAAATATTATTTACTAAATGACTTATAAGCTTATATTTTATATATAATTTTAAACTACAAAAACCTGCAATTTAAAAAATTTATTGATGACATAACTATTAATCTTTAATTTTTTTAAAATTTTGCAAATATGGATAATATAATAAAAAATGTAATCTAATAAAGGCGGAGCTAGTGAGGGGCGAGAGGGGGCAAGTGCCCCTCTTGACCTCACCAAAAATTCCTATATAATGCACTTACAAAACATTTTGCCCATGATAAAAAAAAACGTTTTGCCCCTCACAATTTTTTCCTTATATCCACTTTGCCCATAGCACAAATAAGAAAAACCTCTCAACTTCTAAATAAATAAAAAAAAATGTTATATTTATAAGTCTATATAACTACATATCACATTTTCCTCTTTTTCCAATGAAAAAAAAGTTCAATGGCCCACTTAAAACTAACAATATCGACCTTTTGACAGGTTTCTAAGCTATTTATAGTAAATAATGTACATATACAATTTTTTTCACAATAAATTTTGTAATTGTCAGAACAATAATATTTCTTACAATAAATTTTACAATTGGTGAATCATCAATTTTTATTTAAGTCCACCACTTACGTTATTTTATTGTCTACCAATTATATAATTTCCAATGACAACTTGTGAAAATACTAGCTTAATTTTTTTTATAAAATGGCCTACTTATATTCATATATAGCACTAAAACCTATCTTCCACTCTTTTTCTTATCTCTTAGTTTTTATTTTTTATTTTTTTTTAATCTCAAAATCTGTGTTTTTGCTATAATCCAAATTTTAATTGCTTAAAAGAATAGAGAAAAAAAAAATATTGAATTCAACATATTTTTTTAAGAGCATTCAAGGCGGTGAGAATACAACCTTGCTAGTACATTGTTATATTCTTAGCACTTTTACAATAATTTATTTTAAGAAATCAAATTACTTGTTTAAACTCTATTTATTTAGATTAATCTCTAAATTACATTAATATATATTTGTTTATTTATTTTGCTATTAATATCAATTAATTTTTTTAGGTTGCTTTTGATTTCAATACTGTCCCCTGAACTGAAATCTTGGCTCTGCCACTAAATTTAATGGTAGATTTATCAAAATTCACTTTCAATAAAATAATATTGAATAAAATTGTAGGTTATAACCAATTTTATAGTTAAACTTTATCCTAAAAAAATTGAAGCAATATACCTATGAAAACAACTATACAAAGGCAGATGGTTTTCAAAAGCCACTCCCCACCCACCCAAAAAAAAAAAAAAAAAACTCAGCCAATGAAGCCCATGGTTCAGTTTCTCAAAATATTAATATTATTAAAATAAAATTCCTCCTAATTGAAAGCCACTGACAATTCAGTTGTCTCTCTTATTAGATTGGATGAGGGTATTTTTTTATTTTTATTTTTTTATGTGGGTTTGGAACACTCAATTAACTCATAGGATTCTCATTATGAGAGTGTTTTTAATATGGCTATGGAACATGGGCTTTAATGCTGTAGCATTATTTATTATTATTATTTTTGCTGAGAAGGCTGAAGCATTTTTTTTTTCTTTTTTGAAATGAGGCTGAAGCATCTTTAAACATTAAACTTTGGCAAGAATGCATGTTCATACTTTATACACATCAGTCCAATAAATTGTGCAAAAATAAAATGCCGAATAAACCCAATGGTTTTATACTTTTATTCTATTCATTTGGACCATTTCTTCAATCAAAGAGTTCTTTATCAACGCGTAGAAGTGTGGAAACTAAAACATAATAAAGTTTCACAAGGTCTTCTTGACTCTATTGCTTTCCTATCATTTTTATTCAAAATTTGAGCCATGAAAGCTCAAATATTGACAAATCCATTTGTAGCCCAATGGGAATGAAATGAGCAAAAAACCCACATATTTTTTTGTAATCTTTTGTTAAGCAATTCAACGTGTTAAGGTAAGGTAGGTATAACCATTTTATTTTGTAAAGTTTGAATAACATTATTTATTTTTATGCAATTGTCATTATTTATCTATCATTGTTTTTATAAAATATTTAAACTGAATGATAAAACTCAACCAATGTGTATTGTATTAATTATTGACCCAAAAAACCGCACTCATTCATACATATATAAATAATACATTATGTATCTACTTAACCAATCAAATATTTGAAGAATCACTAACTTTACTAATTTTTTTAATCACTAACTTTATATGTTATTATAACATGATAACTATACACACAAATGTAATAAACCTTCCATATTTCCATATTTTTAAAAGATAATTAAACTAAAAAAACTATATTTTATACCTATAATGCTTTTTTTATCAAGTCGTTGAACCCCCTGAAGCATGAGTAATGCTGACACAAATTTTTTTTATCAAATATTTAGGTACAAGTGGCGCACACATAATATTTCCACCACAAATTGGTGTTCAACGTCCCAAATTCACAAAAGTCAAATTTGAAGATAGAATAGCCAGTTATTGCCCTTTTTTACATAATTCACACGCCATTAGCCGGCCAAATGCGGTGTTAAATGTTATGGTTCATTCCTAACAAAAATGGTTATTTGAAAGTTAAATGTTATGGTTCACTCCTAACAAAAATGGTTATTTGAAAAAAGATGTTTAACTTGTTAGGGCAATTAATGTAGTCTCCAAACAAAAAAAGAATGAGAAAAGTTAACCAAGGTTTGGGAACTATTTTTTAAAACATTTTAGTAGGAGAATAATAAAATAATAAATATTATTGATAATTTTTTATATTTTTTATGAAATTGGTATTAAAACTTTGCTATTATAATTAATTAACAATTGCACTCAAGGATGTGTGCCTTTTTCTCCTCTAGGTTTTCTTTGGAAAACTTACAGCGGTGAAACTACTTCCTATCTTTTGATAGGCCTTTTCCCCCCTCAGGTGGGACCTCTTTTTCTTTCCTACACCAATCCTATCTTCTCCACTTTCTACTCCTCCACCCTTATCCCACCTCGCACCTATACGCTCATCTTCTCCCAACTCCACACCATGGATGATATCACAAGTAAATGGGACCGCTTATCACTGAAACCGAAAGAAACCCAAACAGTCCCTTTAACCTCTAATCCTACTGGCGACGGTAAGGTACTTGTGGCCAAGTTCTTCACCAAGCGATGCATCAACATGGAAGCGGTCTTCCGAACACTAAAGAGCATGTGGAAAACTGAAAAAAGTTTTGACATTCGTGACCTTGGCTCCAATACAGTTATGATTCTTTTTATGATGAGTATGACCTATATCACATACTGACGCGAGGACCATGGTCTTTTGATAAGTACCTGCTCAGTCTCTACAAACCAAGAAAGAATGAGGCGGTAAAGAATGCCAAGTTTGACAAGGAAAGTTTCTGGGTACAGGTTCATGATTTGCCAATCCAATACATGAGCAAGGAAAATGCTGAAGCTATAGGGAGCACCCTCGAAGTTGTTGATCAAGTTGACATGGGCCCAAGGGGAGACTATCGAGGGCGATGTCTTTGAGTAAGGATCAACATGGATATTAGCCAACCTCTCTGTCGAGGAAGGATGGTGGACATAGGTGACTCATCTCCTTCATAGGTATCCTACTAGTATGAGCGCATGCCAATTTTTTGTTACTGGTGTGGTGTATTAAACCACGATGAGAAAGACTGCAAAATGTGGATACGTAGTAAGGGTACTCTACGTAAGGATGAGCAACAATACAGTGCGTGGTTGAGAGCTAGCGATGAACGACTTCAGAACCACCCAGTTCAGCCACCACAGCCTTACCGCGGCTTTATTCCCATGGCTACCGCGACACTCTCTGACGCCACCACCACCACCATCGCCGCCTGTGAGCCTTCAGCCATACCAGCCATTATCACAACTGCTACAGGAGATAAGGAAAATGCTGAAATATCTGAAACGGATGCCCATAGACATATCCCGACAAACAGGGAGATTTTGAAAAGTCACGATCTTTTCCGTTTACATCTTGCGGAGATTGATCACGACTTAAATGCTAATGATGAGGCAACTAATAATAATATGACGTTTAAAGCTGGCACCTTCAATAAAACTAACGGAAAATATGGAATTGTGTACAATCACACTTGATGCCATATGGGCCTCACAATGGGCTTATTGCTGCCACACACCTTGCTACTGGCCAAAACCAAAGGAAATGGAAAAGAATTATCCTAGCCCAACCCCACACAAACCCCATGGACATAGACACAACCCAACTAGGATCCAAACGCAAGTTTGAAGACATAGGTTGGGACGTTGATGATGATAAAAAGCAGAAGTTTGAGACTGAAACTCGTATGTTGGGTAAGATTTTTGCAAAAAAACTAAGATTGGCGGTGGTTGCTACGCAGTATCACTTGGCCGAATGAGTACCATCAGCTAAAACTGTCGAGGATTTGGGAACCCTCATACAATTCGTGCTCTCTAGCGAGCACTAAATAAGGAAGCTCTTTAGTTGGTTTTCCTAATGGAGACCAAACTGTCACAAGAAGAAATGAAATAAAAGAAGCAAGAACTTGGTTACACTCAACGCTTAGTCGTATCTAGCATAGGTCAAAGCGGTGTTCTAGCCTTACTATGGAAACCAGAAACTAAGGTGGCAATCCAAGGCTTCTCACATTGGCATATTGACGTGCACATCACATGTAACACAACTGGTGCGAAGTGGCGTTTGACTGGTTTTTATGGGCAACTAGACACTAGTAAAAAGGAGAAGACGTGGTCTATTTTAGAATCTCTTGGCCAAACAAACCAGCTGCCATGGCTCTGCATCGGGGATTACAACAAGATTACTAGCCAATTTGAAAAATTTGGAGGTAGACTTTGACCAAGTAGACAGATAGAAAAATTCCGCCGAGTCATCAATGCTTGTGATTTTCACGACTTAGGCTTCATTGGTTCATCGTTCACCTGGTTTAAAACTGATCACACTGAAGGACGTTTAAAGATAAGACTTGACAGAGCACTTGCAAACAATGCATGGCAGTTGATCTTCCATGGTGCTGCTGTCGACCACGTATCCATGTCAATGTGAGATCATTCTATGCTCTCCCTTCGCCTAAAAAATAACAGCCATCAATGATGACCAACCAAAAAGCTCTTCCAATTTGAAGAGATGTGGTTGAGGGACCCTGTTATTCTGAAGTGGTTCAAGAATCATGGCACGAGGGCCTTTATAAAACTGAAGGCTTCCCTATTACGAATTGCCTTGAACGATGCCGTACAAGGTTACAGGCTTGGAACAAGATGGAGTACAGCCATGTGGGGCGGAAAATAGAGCCATTGCAAAGCAAACTACAAATGTTGGAGCAACAATCCAGTAGCATGAAAACAGATAGTGAGATTAGGGATGTTCCCAATGCATTGAATGTTTGGCTAGACGCTGAGAGTACCATGTGGAAACAATGCTCGTGTAACTTTTGGCTCACTGATGGAGACCGCTATTGGAAAACAGAGAGAATTCTGAAAAAATGAAATTCTATTTCATTGAACAAAAACTGAACTAATCTGATACAACCAGATACATATATATATATATATATATATATATATATATATATATATATATATATATATATATATACATCAAATCCCTCCACTTAGTAACTAACCACTTAGTAACTAACTAATTAATCAGCTAACAGAAACAGAAATAACAAACTAATGCACGTGCCTATCACATGCTGAGTTAAATACATATACAACTAAAAACTACATGCCGTTTCTATTATCTATTACTGTCGTTTCCTTTACAAACTGAAATTGAATCTCTGGAACAGGAACTTTGCTTCTTATTTGTGCTCTTGATTTTGCTCCTCTTAGTTCCATTACTTCCTTTAGCATCTTTACACCCCCCCTCAAGTGGAAGAGGGGCATGAATATTGACCATATTCAACTTGGAAACAAGAAAGGAAAATTGTTGAGCATTCAAGGCTTTGGTTAACAGATCTGCAATTTGAGAATTGGTCCTAACATGTAGCATTCTAACATACCCTTCCAAGACCTTATCTCTGACTAGGTGACAGTCAATCTCTATATGCTTTGTTCTTTCATGAAAAACAGGATTTGCAGCAATGTGAAGGGCTGCCTGACTCTCACAGAACAGGAGGGCTGCTTGAGGGTGTTTGATTTGAAAATCATGAAGAACATACAAGAGCCAAATGACCTCACAGACTACTACTGCCATTGACCTGTACTCAGACTCTACTGAAGACCTTGAGACTGTTTGTTGTTTCTTTGACTTCCATGAAATCAAAGACTCACCAAGGAAGATGCAAAAACCAGTGACAGATCTCCTAGTGTCAGGGCAGGAGGCCCAATCTGCATCAGCAAAAGCCTTCAAATGCAGCTCTGATTTGCTTGAGAAAAATAACCCTTGGCCTGGTGAGCTCTTTAGATATTGCAAGACCTTATGAGCTGCTTGGAAATGAGGCTCTCTAGGGTGTGCCATGAACTGGCTGAGTCTATTCACAGCAAAAGTTATGTCAGGCCTGGTTATTGTCAAGTATGGCAACCTTCCTATCAATCTTCTGTAGGAGCTTGGATCTTGCAACTCCTTCCCTTCATACTTACTAAGTTTGAGATTCTGATCCATAGGTATTTTGGCTGGTTTACAACCTAGCATGCTAGCATCATCCAACACCTCAAGTGTGTACTTTCTTTGGCATAAATTGATACCATTAGTAGTCCTTGCAACTTCAAGACCTAAGAAAAACTTTAAATCACCCAAATCCTTTAGCTTGAACTGTTGATCCAACAAAATCTTCAAGTCATCAACTGCTTGCTTGTTATCACTAGCAATCAATATGTCATCAACATAAACTAATAGAGCAATAAAGGAAGTAGAGGTCTTCTTAATGTAAAGGGAGTAATCAGCCTTGGACTGTGTAAATCCAAGAAGAACCAATGCAGCAGAAAATTTGGCAAACCACTGCCTTGAAGCTTGTTTTAGTCCATATAAGGACTTAGTAAGTTTGCAAACTAGCCCCCCTTTGCTGTGGAAGCCTGGTGGGAGATCCATATAGACTTCTTCCTTCAATTCACCATGAAGGAAGGCATTATTCACATCAAGTTGACAAAGATACCAGCCTTGCACAGCAGCCACTGCAAGGAGACATTTGACAGTAACAAGCTTTGCAATAGGGGAGAAAGTTTCAATATAATCAAGGCCTTCTTTCTGTGTGAAGCCTTTAGCCACCAACCTAGCTTTATATCTTTTCACAGTGCCATCAGATTTGTATTTCACCCTATAGACCCACTTACAACCAATTGTCTTTTTATGAGGTGGAAGAGCTGTGAGGGTCCAAGTGTGATTAGCCTCAAGAGCAGAATCTCAGCTGCCATAGCCTCTCTCCACTTGGAATCTTTAACTGCTTGATGATAGAATTTAGGCTCCTCAATGGTAGAAATAGCATGACAGAAATGCAAGTGTCTGGGAGACAATTTTTGGGAAGATAGGTAAGAGGATAAAGGGAAAGCAGTGCTAGGTGGAACTTGAGACACCTGATTGCACTTATAAGCTTGCAAATAAGCAGGTTTGGTTGAAAGTCTAGTTGATTTTCTAAGAGGTAGAATGGAAGCAGGAGGTGTAGTATGGACAGAAGGTAAGGAGTGATCAAGAGAAACAGTGGACTGATTAGGGGGAATAGCAGACTGATTAGAAACATCAGAATGATCCAAGGGAACAGGTAAGGAACCAATAAGAATAGAAGAAGGAGAAGAAGTATCTGAACAAGGATGGGAATGAGGAACATGATCAATAATAGAAGTGGAGTCTGCAATAGGAAGTTGAACAGAAATTGGACAAGATGGAGAGTCAAAATTAGGAGGAGATGAATCAGATAAAGAAAAAGAGGTGAGATCAGAGGAGGAAGAAGAGTGTGAAAAAGGGAAGATAGACTCATGAAAGACAACATCTCTAGATATAGTAATCTTCCTAGTATGAAGATTGAGAACTTTGTAACCTTTCATGTTAAAAGGGTAACCTAAGAAGACACATGGAGAGGCTCTAGAATCAAACTTTAACTTATGGACAGATGAAGTTGAAACAAAACATAAGCAACCAAACACTCTAAGATGAGTAAAAGATGGTTGTTTATGAAACAAAATCTCAAATGGAGATTTATAACCTAACAAAGGCATAGGCAACCTGTTGAGGAGATAAGTGGCTGTCAAAATGCATTCACCCCAATATGCTGAGGGCAAATTGGATTGAATCTTAAGAGATCTAGCAACATTCAAAAGATGTTGGTGCTTTCTCTCAACCACAGAATTTTGCTGAGGTGTATAAGCACAACTCTTTTGATGTATAATGCCATGATCACTATAAAAATTGGACAAAGAGAATTCAGGAGCATTATCTGATCTAATTGCCTTAATGCCAATGTTAAATTGAGTCAAAATCATGTTATAGAATGAAATTAAAAGCTGTTTGACATCAGACTTACCTTTCATGAGATATACCCAAGTAGACCTAGTGGCATCATCAACAATGGTAAGAAAAAATCTAAAACCATCATAAGTGCAAATAGAGTAGGGACCCCAAACATCTACATGAATCAAAGCAAAAGGCTCAGTGCTCATATTATTGTTTGAAGGAAATGGCAACCTCTTTTGCTTAGCCAAAGGACAGATGGTACAAATGTCATTACATTTGGAAGAAAAAGAAGGCAAAACACTTTGCATAGAGGACAATTTATTAAAAGAAGGATGTCCTAATCTAAAATGCCATAAAATGGACATATCTTTGTTAGAAACAGACGTTGAAAAGGCTGACTTAGGAAGCTTGTTGGTGGAGAGGTAGTCTGATAGAGAAGGTGGAGTCCTAGAAGTGCTGTTCTGCAGCAAGTACAGACCATGTTGGACTTCACCCACTCCAATCGTCCTCCAACAAGAAAGGTCCTGAATAAAGCAGAATTGAGACAAAAACACAAGACAAAAATGTAAGCGTTGAGTGAGTTGGCTGACAGACACAAGATTAAAGGAAAATGAAGGAACACAAAGAACATGTTCAAGGGTAAGTGAATTGGATAGTTGGACAGTACCAATGTGAGTAACATGAGCAGATTCACCATTAGGTAATTCAACAACACAATGGGAAACAGCAATATAAGAGTGAAAAAGTGAAAGAGAACAAGCAATATGATCACTTGCACCTGTGTCAAGAACCCAAGTACTACCACCAAAAGCAGATCTATTCACAAGCTTAGCAGAGAAAATGGAGTGCTTGAGATTACCTGCCAAAGGAGTTGGTTGAGAGGTAGAAGCTTGGTTGGAAGAAACACTGTTAGCCATAGAAATTGGACTGTTGTGAGAGTCAGAACCTCCAATCATGGCAAGTAGTTTCTGACATTGCTCCATTATGAAAGGAAAATGCTGTGGGGTGGGTGTGGCAATAGACTCTTGAATAGAATCAAGAGAGGAGACCTGGTTTGCCCTTGCCTTGGTCTTATAGCCAGGAGGATATCCATGAATTTTGTAGCATCTCTCCACGGTATGACCAAGCAATCCATAATGGCTGCAGGTAGGCCTCTCTTTTCCTTTCTTGAAAGTCTTAGAACCAAAACCAAGATTCATTGTTTTGGCTGCAAGGGCAGTGGATTCAACAAAAGGACCATTGTTGCTATGTCCAACTGACCTCTGCCTTTCATCTTGAACCAACAATGAATATACCTTATCAACAGAAGGAATATGATCCATTAACAGAATTTGGCCTCGAATGTGAGAGAATGAATCATTAAGACCCATTAGAAGTTACATAATTGCTTCTCTGTGATGAAGATTGGAAATCTTTTCATTCACATGGCACACACACTTCTCACAAGAGCAAAGAGGAACTGGTTCATAGTTTTGTATTTCATCCCATAAGATTGAGAGATTAGTAAAATAATCACTCACAGTGAGTTCCCCCTGAGAAATGCTAGCAAGATCTTTCTGCAATTGGTAAACCCTAGGTCCATTTCCTTGAGAGAACATATTCTGAAGCTTCTTCCAAACTTCCTTGGCAGTTCTTCGATACACCATGCTAGTTGCAATCTTGGGGGAAACACAATTGATGATCCAAGAAACCACAATTTCATTGCATCGTGACCAACTTTGAACAAGAAGAGGAACTTTCTCCATGGATGAAGTCAGAGAAGCAGAGCCATCAATTAACCAAAATTTATTTTTGATCCTAAGAGCTCTTTTCATAGATCGTGCCCACGTAGGATAGTTTTCTCCTCCAATCAGTGGCTGAGATACAAGAATTGCTCCAGGGCTCTCAGCGTGGTGAAGAAAGAAGGGATGTGATTCATCAATGGTGATGCTTGTAGAAGCTTGATCAGAAGGTGCCATTGATGTAGCTTCGAAAGAAAAAAAAAACTAGCTTTTGAAGAAGAAGAAATTGAAACAAAGAAATTAGGCGGAAGCAAGAAATGAATTCTCTGATACCATATTGGAAAACAGAGAGAATGCTGAAGATATGAAATTCTATTTCATTGAACAAAAACTGAACTAATCTGATACAACCAGATACGTATATATATACATCAAATCCCTCCACTTAGTAACTAACCACTTAGTAACTAACTAATTAATCAGCTAACAGAAACAGAAATAACAAACTAATGCACGTGCCTATCACATGCTGAGTTAAATACATATACAACTAAAAACTACATGCCGTTTCTATTATCTATTACTGTCTTTTCCTTTACAAACTGAAATTGAATCTCTGGAACAGGAACTTTGCTTCTTATCTGTGCTCTTGATTTTGCTCCTCTTAGTTCCATTACTTCCTTTAGAATCTTTACAACCGCAACACGAGCTTCTTCCATACCAAAGCCACCAACCGCAAGTAGTGTAATGTGATTTTCGGTGTATGTGACTTAGCTGGGGTTTGGCAGGATGATGAGCAGCAGATAGAAAGTATCATTGTCAACTACTTCACAGACATTTTCCACTCACAAGGCCAGATAGATTCAACCACTCTAATAGAAGTCGGGGAGCCCGTTGTGACCACTGACATGAATGACTTTCTTACGCAGGAATTCAAAGTTGATGAAGTTTACAGAGCATTGAAACAAATGCACCCCAAGAAATCTCCTAGTCCTAATGGTATGCCCTCTCTTTTTTATCAACATTTTTTGTCTTTAGTTGGTGATTGTGTTACAAAAACTGTCCTGGAGTTCCTCAATCATGATATCACCCCCCAAATTTTAATGAGACTCATGTTGTGCTTATAGCAAAAATAAAAAAAACCCAAAAAAGATCACCCTATACTGACCCATCACTCTTAGCAATGTCATATCCTGTTTAGCTTCAAAAGTCCTAGCAAACCGCCTAAAACGCTTCCTCCAAAAAATTATTAATGAAAACCAAAGCGCCTTCATGTCTGACCGCCTCATCGCTGATATAATATCCTAGTTGCCTTTGAAACCATGCACCATATCAACCAAAAGCGTAGTGGTAAAGTTGAGGAAATGACCTTGAAGCTTGATATAAGTAAAGCTTTTGATGGAGTTGAGTGGGGAAGCTTGGAAAAAATAATGTATAAAATGGGTTTCCATGAGTCATGGGTGAAAATTATGATGAGATGTATTAGCACAGTCACATATTCTATAATTATCAATGGGCAACCTTGAGGAAACATCATCCCTTCTAGGGGTTTGGGTTAAGGGGACCCCCTCTCCCTTTTTTGTTTCTTTTTTTATGCAAAAGGCTTATCAGCTTTAATCAGGAAATTAGTGGAGTTGGGACTTTTGAGTGGTGTAGCTGTATGTTAATATCTCATCTCTTTTTTGCAGATGATAGCCTGATCTTCTACAAAGCCACCATTGAAGAATATTCCACACTTGAGGAAGTTTTGGAAATCTATGAATTCTTATCTGGCTAGCAACTGAATCATGAGAAGACCTCTCTATTTTTTAGCCGAAACACCTCCCAAGATATCTAGGATGCCATTAAAAATCGTTTTGGGGTTGAAGTCATTTGGCAACATGAAACTTACTTAGGGCTGCCATCCTTGGTAGGAAAATCAAGGCGCAA
This sequence comes from Castanea sativa, assembly GCF_040712315.1. Lineage (NCBI taxonomy): Eukaryota > Viridiplantae > Streptophyta > Magnoliopsida > Fagales > Fagaceae > Castanea > Castanea sativa. The sequence goes on along the minus strand of NC_134021.1, from coordinate 14,507,688 downwards.
CACTTTCCAAGCTTTGAAGGAAAAATTAAACAATAAGCTTTCAGGTTGGAAGGAAAAACTATTGTCTCATGTAGGAAAGGAGATTCTTATAAAGACGGTAGCTAAAGCAATCCCAACATATACGATGAGTGTGTTTCAACTTCCACATGCCTTATGTGATGAACCAACAAGTATGGTCATAAGTTTTTGGTGGGGACAAAACAATGGAAGAAACAAGGTAGTAGGAACTAGCTGGGATAAAATTTGTATACCCAAAATTGAAGGCAGCTTGGGATTTTGAGACCTAAAGGCTTTCAACCTTGCTCTCCTAGCCAAGCAAGGTTGGCGCCTACAAACAAACACTTCCTCACTAGTCCACAAAGTCTTCAAAGCTCGGTATTTTCCTGAAACTGACTTCCTCAAAGCTGAAATGGGGACAAAACCATCATATGCATGGAGAAGCATCATGGCTGCTCATGGCTGCTCAGGGGATAGTCAAGCAAGGCTACCGATGGCAGGTCGGCAATGGGAACTCCATCAAAATTTGGACTGATAAGTGGCTGCCCACTTGTTCTACTTTTTGCGTCACCACCCACCAACATGCACTGCCAGTGAACGCACACGTAAGCACTCTATTGATCATGATACTGGAATGTGGAGGATTGGCTTCATTGAAGAAATCTTCCTACCACATGATGCCCAGGCAATCCTAAGTATCCCACTGAGCCTTCGCCGCCCACCGGATCGTATTATTTGGGCGTACACGCCGAATGGTTGCTTCACAGTGAACTCTGCCTATAAAATTGCCCTCTCCCCTTCACACACTCCAAATGGGTCTTCTGGTGGTCCATCGAATAACCGAAATAGTGGCTGTTTTGGAAAACTCTATGGCGCCTGAACGTTCCTAACAAAATCCGGTCCTTTGCATGGCGAGCGTGCAAGAATTTACTCCCAACGAAGTCCAACCTGCAGCGCAGAAAAATCCTGGATGATCCCACTTGTGACGCCTGTGGCAATGCAGTGGAAACAAGCGGACATGCATTATGGGCTTGCGAGAAAGCGCAGGCAGTTTGGCTTAACACAAGCCTACCTATCCACAGCCACGGCCTACCGTTTGACAATTTCCTAGACTTTCTCTAACATCTTATTTTCCACCAACATGTCGAGGATGAGGTACTAGGACTCAGTATCACTATCACATGGAGTCTATGGAAGAATCGGAATGCAGCTCGAACAGATGGATCACGACAACCCAACACACACATTCTTTAGATGGCAATCAAGTTGATAAAGGAATATCGGCTCGCAAACCACAAGATCATGGTCCAAACTGTCGCCGCAAACACCATATGGGTTCCGTCACAAAGCCCCTGGTACAAGGTGAACGTCATCATCGCTATTTTTTGCTTTCTTCAGGCAGTAGGTGTTGGGGTCGTCGTCAGGGACCTTGCAGGACAAATAGTCGTAGCAATGAGCAAAAAGATGTGGGTGCCACTTGGTCCATTGGAGGCAGAAGCTAAGGCAATGGAAGAAGCTATTGACTTCGCATTGGACATCGGACTATAGGACGTGGTCTTTAAATGTGGCTCGGAAGTACTCCATGGTGCACTCACTGGGGCCAACACGCCTTCTGCAGCTATAGCGAATGTCATCGCCTCTTGTCTTGCATAGCTCCAAGACTTCAGATCAGTACAACTCTCACATGTTTGACGTTAAGGAAATACACCGGCTCATACCTTGGCACATTACTCCAAAAGTTTAGAAACATTTGTAGCCTGGATTGAGGATGATCCAGCACCTATCGAGCATGCATTAGCTCGGGATGTAATGACTTTTGCATGATTTTAATAAAGCTCAAGTATTTCATATATAAAAAAAAACAATTACCCTCAGGGTATTTGTTAATATAACTTAGAAAGAAATAGTAGTAGTCAGGGTCGGCCCTACCTAGGTCTAAGCTACTTAGGCCATCGTTTAGGGCCCCTATTAGAGAAAGACCCCGAATTTTGGGGCAAAATTTGATATATATAAAAAAAAAAAAAATAGGAGAGAGAGAGAGAGAGGCATTTTACTTAACCAAACTCATTACATAAACCAATACTAAATAGAGACTCAAACTGCCTTTTGCTACAATTTCTGCTCATCTCTATCTGATAACATGGATGGGAAGAACAAGGAGGCATTAAAGGAGATTGAGAGACTTACTGCAAAGGCTGATGAAGTACAAGAGAACATTTTGAAAGAGATCTTAAGTCAAAATGGTGCAACCGAGTATCTTATTAAGTATATGAAAGGATCAAAATTGGGAGTTCAAGCAAAGTGTCCCTGTCGTTACTTACAAGGCTATTCGCCCTTACATCCAAAGAATTGCTAATGGTGAAGATTCCTCTCTCATTACTAGCCACCCTATAACTGAAATGATAATGAGGTCTTACACTCTCTCTCATGAATTCCTCATTTTTTGTGGGTTTTCAATAGTATTTTGTTTTGTGAAGTAATTAATTTGTGTCATGGTACTTGCAGTACAGGGATATTTCTTTTAGTAGATTTTTAAATTTTAGTAGATTTTTAATGTTTAAATATACTTATTCAATATATATATATATTTTTTATATTTCTTTTAGTTAATAACCCTTTTTTCTTCCTTTTTGAGATATAAAAATTGCTAATATAATTTTTGTTTGGGTCATGATAACCGATACCTTTAAAGTAATTGTTAATAAACCATAATAGAAAAGTTTTGACATCACTTTCATTGGAAATATAAAAAGTTTTCAACAACATTTATTGTTTTATTATTCTCCTAATAAAATATTTCTAAAAATACCTCTTAAACCAATGTCCTAAGGGCATTGTTTAATATTTCCCTTTTTGTTTTTATGTTTTTATTAATGTTTCTTTTAAAAGTTGTTAAGAAAATTGACTTCCACTTACTATTTACCTTGCAACCCATACTTACACAACACAGACATGTTCAATTATAATGGTACTATTGATGTTATATATATATATATATATATATATATATATATATATATATATACACACACACTTCATATTCATGTAGACAACATAACATTTCAAAGAATAAAAATATGAGATGAAAAAAAGAAAAAATACCTTTGAATTTTGCCAAGTAGTAATGTTTTTGAAACGTAGATCTAATTTTGAATTTGAAGCATGCACAACTAGTAGGCGAAGATATAAAGTTAAAAGTAGACTAGCATCAATTAGAAGTATATAATGACATTTGGGTTATTCTTTTAAGAACTATTACACCAGTTCATTTTCCTATGTAAAACATATATAAACAATGAATGGAATACAAATAGATATCTATGAATAATAAATGGGACTCACATTTTTGTAGGGTGCTCATCTCCAGAATAGTTGAGCAATAAGTATTGTAATGAGATTGAAGCAATGACACTATTGTGGTTCACCAAAACTTTAAAAGTTCAATTGGACACTTAACAGTTAGCACAAAATTAAACTTCAATTAAAATCCAGTTAGATTTTTTCTAAGTTTGGACTTCAAATCATTTCAGTCATATAACCATAATCACAAGCTTGCATTGAATTAGATTTCATAACAAGTTAGTATTTGTTATAACCCACACAACTAATTAAGGTCAGGTTAGCTATACAAGAATACATCTTGTTTCTAATTAAGCATGTGTGACATTCTAATTCCAGGTATGTCCCTGTTGTTGACGAGGGCAAGGGCATGTGCTTCTACTTTGTCAAGAAAGAAATATCCACTCCTTGTGGTTTACCAGCTCGGACTGCGATCTCCAGGCTCTTAAAGAGCAAACACTTCAAACGCCTAGCACAAGACCCTTCCAATGACAACAACACAAGCCCATACCAAGCCCTTTTGTGCAGTGATATCAGTCAAAGCATGTATTGCCAAATTCTAGCTAGTCTAATCTACCGCCACCAAGTCCAAAGGCTAGGAGGTGCGTTTGCCTCAGTTCTCCTCCAAGTCATCTCTGTCCTTGAACGCAATTGGGTTCGTTTCTGCAATGATATCCGTACTGGCCAACTAGACCCCATCATCACAGACCTTGAGTGTGTTCATGTATGTCTACCTTGCTTTCATCTCCTGACCTGACCCATGTCTAGCTCATGAGACTGAGGACATTTGTAGCCGTGTGCCATGGAAGGGAATTTTTGCCAACTTTGGCCTAGAGCTAAGTTCATTGAGGCTGCGATCACTGGCTCGATGGCACAATATATACTGGCCCTAGAGTATTATAGTGATGGGAAATTGCCATTTGTGTCAAACATGCATACCTCATCAGAATGTTTCTTTGGGGTTAACTTGAAGCCCTTATGTCACTACAACAAAAGTGGGCTATTGTGACGAAATCTAGTGAGGATAAACAATTTCGTCACTGAATGTTAGCATTCGGTGAGGAAAAGAGGATTTTGTCACCAAAAATTTAAAATGGGCGACGAAATCAATATTTCGTCACTATAGATGTTCAAATTGGTGACGAAATATTTATTTCGTCACTATAAGTCATTAAAAAAAAAAAAACACAAATGTAACGATACAAAATATTTGCATCACCAAAGGCCTATCTTGGGTGATGAAATTCTATATTTGTCACCCAATATAAAGATTTAGGTGTTTTAGGAGACAAAATAATTTTTCGTCTCTTATTACTACAATAATGAGGTTTCTTTTTGGGTTTTGAAGGTATTTTGGTAATTTTTAGGTTTCAAGGGTATTTTGGTAATTTTAAGGTTTTGGGGGTATTTTGGTAATTTTTAGGTTTTGGGGGGGGTATATTGGTCATTTCTTGGGTTTTGAGGGTATTTTGGTCATTTTTTAAGTTTCAGGAGTATTTTGGTCATTTTTTGGGTTTTGAGGGTATTTTGGTCATTTTTTAAGTTTCAGAGATATTTTGGTAATTTTATGGTTTTGGGGGTATTTTGGTAATTTATAGGTTTTGGGAGTATTTTGGTCATTTTTTGGATTTTTGGGGTATTTTGGTAATTTTTAAGTTTTGGGAGTACTTTGGTCATTTTTTGGGTTTCGAGGATATTATGGTCATTTTTAGGTTTCGGAGATATTTTAGTCATTTTTGGGGTTTCAAAGGTATTTTGGTCATTTTTAGGGTTTTGGGGGTATTTTGGTCATTTTTAGGTTTCAAGGGGGTATTTTGGTCATTTTATGGGTTCTTCAATCACAATAGAACCTAGAGGTGTGATGAAAAAATTATTTCACTTACAAATACATAATACTCATCACACCCCAAGGTTTTTTTGTGATTGAAAAATTTAGTAATCCCAAATTATAATAGATGCAAATTTTTAACTTTTATCCCAAAAATATAGAAGTGTCTCTAAGCACGCGCGTGAAGGCTAATAATTATTAAAAAAAAATGTAAATTGAATTTCACATAAAATTATACAAATGATAAATTTAGTTTATGTTACAAAAGAAAATTTTTTACAACAATTTCTAAGATAACAACTACTTCATGTGACGTTTGAATCATACAATAATTTTTGTAAACTCTCTCACGCGAACTTATCTAATATTCCATTACAATGCCTCGTCGATGCAATCCAATAAATTTTTGTATACGCCAACCTGAGAGGGATAAAAGAGTTAGAAAAAAAAAAAAACTTCAATAAAAAAATAAATAAAAAACCAAAAAAAGAGTTTGTGTTTGTTTTAAATTGGGAAACCAATTAAGTAGCATAATCCCCCAAAAAAAATCCTAAAAAAAAAAAAAACCAAACCGTAGGCCTGTTATGTCACGTTATTTTACAAAGAGAGTAAATTCCTATACAAAAAATTCCATGCCAATATTCATTAATTGGATTAATTATGATCAATTGATAGTAGGAAAATTTTGTTCTTATGGATCATACAATATGGGTCTTAAAGTGTAGAAATTTTAATTTATATATTTATTCTCGTTAGTTGAAAACTTGTAAGTGGGTATGATGAGGGTATATTAGGGATCAAGATTGAGGAATCCAAATAGGAGAAGCCCCTTAAATAGTAATATAGATTAATTTAAACTATAATTTGAATTTACTATTTTTTGTTATCATAACTATCAATTTTTGGAAAGCATATTAAAAAAAATGTGTGTGTTTTTCTTTTTTTGTTCTTGAAAACTTTAAATATCTACTAGTGTTAGAATAGATTAATTTAGTTTCCACATACAAACAACAAGTTATTTACGAGTCTACTGGTAGCATTCTTTTTGGAGTAACACTCCCTCAAGGGTTCAATTGCCGGCGCCAACATAAATTTCATCTTAATTTTAATTTTTAGCTTTTTTTTTTTTTTTCAGCGCCATGCCCAATTTTCAGCGCCAATTTTTTTTTTCATTTATTTTTTATTTGAAAAACAAAACCCTAACCTATCTCTCTCGCTCCTCTACTCAAGCATTTCTACCTCCCACAGACCTCACGCCTCTCCTCCCTCATTGATCGGTAAGCTCTCTCTCTCTCTCTCTCTCCTATAGGGGATGAACTTTAATTTTGTTTTTAAAGTTATACTGCAGAGATTACCATATCCTTTAAATATGAATTTGTGGTTCTAATGATTATTTAGTATATTAGTTGCATTTAACTTCTGCTGGGTCTGATAGATGGCAAACTCTCTATTGCTTACATGCTATGGTTATTGTAGAGTAACAAGGAAGTTTTACCCATCAAAATAATTTCAATACTGAGCAAATTCTATAAGTTATTGTTTTAAAAAAAAAAAAATATATATATATATATATATATATAGAAATGTGTTACATGGCCAGAAAAGGGACCATTAAATACTTTGATCTCATAAAATCTTTCAGTCATGTTTGGTTGATGGAAATGTCTTTGGAGACCAACTTATTTGTAATTTTGTAGCATGATTTTGCTATTACAGGGTTGATTAAGATCTTGAATGCTTTGAAAGAATTTCCGCATTTGATGTATAAGTTTATCTTACTTTATATTTTTCCTGGAAAATACGTGAGAATTAGGATCAGAGTTAAGACCTTGTGCTCGCACATAAATTATATTCATGCTTTTGTAGTTCATAGCCTATTTGAAAAGATTTATGGCTTATTAATATGAAAATATTTTGAAGAGAATGAATGATTCCTCTCATTAAAATCCATACAGAACCCAAAATCTGCATCCATGACCAGTAGGAATCGAGTACAATAGGGGTTCCCTTATAAATCCAAGATGTGTTTTTACATGATTATCCCAAAAACATGGAACCGGGCTTTCTTACTTTATTGGTGATTGTCTCATTTGTACAAGTAAAATGCATAAAGGGCCACCCCTTTTATTTGGTAGTTAAATTCATACTCCATGGTCCATATATATATGGGGGTTAGTGTTTAGACAATTTCCTCACTTATTATTTTTTTTTTGATGGGAAATAAATAACTTTATTATGATGAAGATAAATACATAGCATCTTGAATTACAAAAGATTCAATAATGGGTGGAGTTTCCTCAATCCAACTTACAAAGTTGTTAATTCCTTTGGCATATCTTGCCAGATTATGAGCTGGTTTGTTGCTGTGTCTTAGTACGTGGAGAAAACAAGTGGCTCGGAAGAAATGCAGCTTTTGGTGAATCCCATCAATAAGGTTTGCAATGGCTATTGGGGGAGTGATCGTTCTAGTGAGGGCGTCGAAAACTGTCCGTGAGTCAGTTTCAAACACAACATCTCTAACTCCAATATCCCATGCAAAGGTGACAGCTTCATCCATTGCTTTTCCTTCTGCTTCCAATGGACCTAGCGGTAAGGGAAGGTGTTTGCTCATAGCTGCAACCACCGATCCTTCGTGGTCCCGAATTAAGACACCTACTCCCACAGAGTTGAGCTGGTCGAAGACAGTAGCGTCCACGTTGACCTTGTACCATGGTGGAGATGGTGGGACCTAGCGTGGGTCCATGGCGTCCCTATGTTGCGGTGGGCGATGATGCGCTAGCTGGAATTCGCAAAGCAGGGTGCGAGCTTTATGGAGAATTTCATGACATGTTTGTCTTGGCTGGCCTACACGTACTTTGTTTCTACTAAACCACATGCACCAAGTGATAGTGATAATGAGTTCAAGAATATCATTTCCAACGTGCTGTATGTATATGAGGTACCAAAGCCAATCCGCAAAATCATGGAAATGGATTCCATGCATGTCAAAAGGGATGCCCGAGATAGCCCATAGTTCAACGGCTTTTGTGCACTCCCAGAATAAGTGGGTTGTAGTTTCTGTCGCTAATCCACAAGCTTCACAGAGGGGCTCGTCAAGCACCTTTCTATGATAGAGATTCTCTTTGGTGGGGAGGATATTACGGCATGCTCGCCAAGTGAAGGTCTTGATTTTATTTGGAGCATGCAAACTCCAAATCTTTTTCCAGAACGAGCTTATATCACGGCTTGTGGAGGGGGACCCAGTGGTGCTTTGCAAATGCAGAGAAAGGGCGAGCTTGTAGGCACTATTCACAGTGAAGGTTCCTCTAGATGTGTAAGCCCAGACCTGTCGATCTCGGTTCCCATTTTTGTTGATGGGGATGCTTAGAATTTTTTTTTGCATCATGGGGAAGGAAGGCTGCATTGATCAAGTTATGTTTCCATTCACCCACCGTGTTGTCTATAAGAGTGCTGACAGTGGAGCTTTCGGGTAGGACACTGTAGGGTGGAGAGGTGATCATAAAGGTGGACGGTTGAGGCAGCCACTTATCCTTCCAAATATTGATGGATGCTCCATCTCCAACCTGCCATCGACAACCTGCCTTGACAATATTTTGAGCCGCCATAATGCTACGCCATGCATATGATGGCTTTGAACCTAGTTCAGCATGGAGGAAGTCACTGTTTGGAAAATAGCGTGCTTTGAGGACACGGTGCACCAGGGAGTGTGTGTTTGTTTGCAATCGCCATTCTTGTTTTGCCAAGAGTGCTAAGTTAAAGGTTGGTAGATCACGAAAGCCAAGTCCACCGTCTTGTTTTGGAGTGCAAATTTTGTTCCAGCTAAGCCATGCTATCTTGTTCTTTCCATTTGATTGTCCCCACCAAAACCGACGAACCATGGCAGTTAAGTCATCACAAAGTGTGTCAGGGAGTTTGAAGACACTCATGGTGTAAGTGGGTATAGCCTGTGCCACTGCTTTAATAAGAATTTCCTTCCCCGCTTGAGAGAGCATTTTTTCCTCACTTATTGACTGGTGATGAATTTTAGATTATAAAGGTATTTTTCAATCTCTTAACAAGATGTGCTTTGGTTTGAAAGCAAGAGTCACGGGTTTGAGTTTGGGAATCTAACTTTTCCTAATAATTATTAGGGGTAAGATTGATTATTAATCACTTTTTAAAAACCTCATAAAAATGGAAGTTTTTGTATATTGGGAACCAATTTTTTTCCCCAATAATGTGATTGGCTCTTAATTTGGTTTAGCTTCTTTTCCCTTCAACTATTTACAAAAACACAAGGTGGCCATCTCGTACCTTGAACTCCCCAACAAGGTGGGATCTGAGATTTGCTCTGAAATATTTGATACTTAAGATTTTATTACTATTTAAGCTTGGGGTCATCTTCTATTTCTATCCATTGAGTTCCTTGGTCTATGCGTTTAAGAGGAGGGAATTCCTTTCTAACTTGTAAATGAATCACGTGCATGGAAGCAAGCCATTAATTTAAACGAGATTAATCAAGAAGTGCAAAGCTCAATATTTGCTTTTGTCACACAGAAAAAAGTCAGTGTGATCACAAATGTTTCATGGAAACAAATGGTTATTAATATTATGTAAATGGGCTTGATATATATATATATATATATATATATATATATATATATATATATATATATATATATATTAGTTTAAATGGTATAATTTTTTTTTGAGAAGAGAATGGTATAATTCCTTTTTGGTTAATATATATATATATATTAGTTTAAATGGTATAATTTTTTTTTTTGAGAAGAGAATGGTATAATTCCTTTTTTTTTTAACCAAAGTTTACCCACTTGAATGTTTTTTCCCCCCAATAAAATACTACGTTTTCTTTTAGAAGTAAATAGATTTCTTGTGTTGGCCAACTAAGCCTTGTGACTTATTATAATTATTTATGACCATTAAACCTTGTGTTGAACTTTCATTTGTGCAGGGTTGAGTTTGCTTGGCTTTTTTGTGATTATAAGCTGAGGTAAGGATTTTGGGTCTTTTGAGACTAGTATTAAATTTTTTTTACTCTAGGGTTTTGTCTTCTAAAACTTAAATTGAAGTTTACAAGTTGATCTGGACTGAAAATCTTAGTTAAAATTTTTTAATGAAATTGGTGATGTTTGATATATTTGTGGGTTGTTGATTTGGAGCAAGCGGGTAGCTTGCATGTTATTTATGGTAGTGGCTGGGTTTTTGTGTTAATGGTGGTTGCTGTGCTTTTTGTTTATTGTGATGGTTGGGTTTTTTCTTTATGACAGTGGCTGAGTTTTTGTGTTAATGGTGGTAACTGTGCTTTTTGTTTAATGGTGGTGGTGGGTTTTTTGTTTACGGAAGTGGCTGGGTTTTTGTGTTAATGGTGGTGGTTGGGTTTTTCGTTTATGGTGGTGGCTGTGTTTTTTTGTTTAATAGTGGTGGTGGGTTTTTTGTTTATGATGGTGGCTGAGTCTTTTGTTTATTGTGATGGCTAGGTTTTTTGTTTATGGTAGTGGCTGGGTTTTTGTATTAATAGTGGTGGCTATGTTTTTTGTTTAATGGTGGTGGTGAGTTTTTTGTTTATGGTGGTAGCTGTGTTTTTTGTTTAATGGTAGTGGTGAGGTTTTTGTTTACGGTAGTGGCTGGGTTTTTGTGTTAATGGTGGTGGCTGTGCTTTTTGTTTAATGGTGGCTGTTGAGTTTTTTGTTTATGGTAGTGGCTGGTCTTTTGTGTTAATGGTGGTGGCTGTGTTTTTTTGTATAATAGCGGTGGTGGGTTTTTTGTATATGGTGGTGGCTGAGTTTTTTGTTTATTGTGATGGCTAGGTTTTTTGTTTATAGTAGTGGCTGGGTTTTTGTGTTAATGGTGGTGGCTGTGTTTTTTGTTTAATGGTGATGGTGAGTTTTTTATTTATGGTTGTGGCTGTGTTTTTTGTTTAATGGTGGTGGTGAGGTTTTTGTTTATGGTAGTGGCTAGGTTTTTGTGTTAATGGTGGTGGTTGTGCTTTTTGTTTAATGGTGGTTGTTGAGTTTTTTGTTTATGGTAGTGGCTGGATTTTTGTGTTAATGGTGGTGACTGTATTTTTTTGTTTAATAGTGGTGGTGGGTTTTTTGTTTATGGTGGTGGCTAAGTTTTTTGTTTATTGTGATGGCTGAGTTTTTTGTTTATGGTAGTGGCTGTGGTTTTTGTTTAATGGTGGTGGCTAGTTTTTTTTTTCTTTTTAAAAAAAAAAAAAATAGTATTGGCTAGATTTTTTATTCATTGTGGTGGTTGGGTTTGTGTTTATGATGGTGACTGGGTTTTTGTTTTGGATTTCACTTTATTTGTTTTGTTTTAAATTGTGATTTTTTTTGCATTCTTTATGATTTCTCCATGGTTTGTAATGTGGGTTTGGTTTTTATTTGATGAGAATGTTGTAGGTCTTCTTTCTTTGATAGTTTGGCTTCATATGATGTTGCATTATGATTATTTTGTCTAGTTTGTTATTGGGTATTCTGTGGACAATATTTGCATTGTCTTACTACTAATAATTTTTTTTTGTAGTACATCTTATTAGAGATATAGGTTTGCAGTTTAGTTTGTTATTGATGTATTTTCCTTTACACTTGTGCAGATATGGGATTGGTGGCAAAAAGATAGCTTTTGTGAGACTACTTGAGTTCAAATAATTTTCTGTAAAGTTTGGAAGCTAAGACATCATTTGTATATAAATGGTTGTAATTACTTTGTGAACATCTTTATTGCATTTTTAGATTGTATGGATGTTTTTTTTATGGATTTGGTTAGAAATGAATGGATGTTTGTTTTTATGGATTTGGTTAGAAATGAACAGGTTAATGTAATGGCAAGTAAATGTAAAGAATATTAATAAAAAAATAAAATTGGTGACAATAATTTTCGTTGCCATATCTGACTATAAGTAGAAATTGGTGACGAAATAATTCATCACCTGATCTATTGAATTAAAAAAAAAAAAAAAATCAGTGACGCAAAACTTCGTCACCTAATCTATTGAAATTGGAAAAAAAATACATTTGGTGACGAAATATTCCATCACTGAAACTAAGATTTAGTGACGAAAATATTAGGTGACAAAAAACTTTTGTCACTTATCATTTTTTATTGGTAACGAAAAAATTTCGTCACCTAGCATTTTTTTATTGGTGACGAAACATTTTCGTCACCAATACATTCTGTGACGGAGCTTAGGTGACGAATGCTGTTTCGTCACCATATGTATTCGGTGACGAAATAAGGACATATTGTGACGAAATGTTTCGTCACCATAGTTCACTTTTGTTGTAGTGTGTGACCCTTCTGATGTAGCATATACCCTCTTGCCCAATATGGGTTATTTTGAATTTTACCCTTGGGAGAGAATGGGACAATCTTGGATGAACGTAGGTGAAGAAGATGAAGTACCCAATGATAAACTTGTCGACCTTGTACAAGTTAGGCTTGGTTATTATTATGAATTGGTGGTCACTACTTTTGCTGGTGAGTCTTTACTTGCAAATGCTTTTTTTTTTTTTTTTTTTTTTTTAAAATGAAAATATTATATAAGAAAAAAAAAGGGACACTTAACTAATTGAAGAATTACAAGCAATCAAAACATTAAAAGTGGGACAAATGTTTTTATTCTTATTTCCCTACTTTAATTTTAAGTTTGAATATATTCTTTTGTTTTCAGACTAAGCGAAAAAAGGAACTCATAGATAAATTCACTTCTCCTAACTCACTTAAACTCTACTTATGAATACTGTGAATTGTGAAACTATCATCACGACATAAAAGTCCTTTTCTTTAATTTTTTTTTTAAAAAAAAGGTTCAAATTCAAAGCTTTTCTTAATACCAATTTTGTTATTTATGCACTAATATATACATTAGTGTATACCATTGGTGTCGTATTTTCATTAACACTAAGCTTTTTAATTTCAACATGTCTCATTAGGACTATATCGTCATCGTGTTGGTGACGTGCTTCAAGTGATCGGATTCTACAATCGAGCCCTACAATTTCGATACATATGTAGGAGAGACGTCATTCTCAGCGTAGAAGACGACAAAATCAACGAAGAGGATTTACAAAAGAGCATCAATGTGGCCCAGAAATTGCTAGAGCCGTATAGTGCTCTACTCATGGACTACACTAGCTATGTGGATGCATCAAATATGCCAGGAGGCCTAGGACATTATGTATTGTATTGGGAAATTCGATTTCATGAATCATCGAAGGCAGATGATCAGTTGGCTAATATTGCAGCACTCGATGACAAGGTGCTACAAGAATGTTGCATTACTATGGAAGAAGAGCTCGATTACACTTATCGAATATGCTGTACACATAACAAGTCTGTAGGGCAACTTGAGATTCGAGTGGTGGAGCCAGGCACGTTTGAAGAATTGATGAACTTTTTCATCAAATAAGGGGCCTCGATCAGCCAATATAAAACACCAAGGTGCATCAGGTCTGAAGGAGCTCTTAAGTTATTAATTCTCACGTGAAACTATCTTTTTTTAGTCCTTGAGAACCAAAGTGACTCCTTATTTAAGGTAATTATAGGTTTACACATTATACTTGCAATGTAAATCTTACATTGTAGACTCAACAAATTGTGTATAATATAAGATTTACATTGCTAGTACAATTTAAACCTATAATTAATTCCTTAATTAATTATAATGTTTTGCCATAGAAGAATCAAAACTTTGTTGGCTAATAAGTTTCAATTTCTTTGTAGTCCTCCTTATGTTTTGAAGTTTAAAGGGAATGCCTTGGCATGTGGACTGATTTAATATGCTTTCATTCATCGTTTACAATTTAATGGTGGAACAAGAATTTTGGATATGGTGTGATATTGTATTGTATAATAAGCAATTATAAAATCTATTTAGGAAAAGAGATCAACCATATTCACATGGAGAATAAAAATGATACTTTGGCGTGGCTAAGTGCCGCAGCTAACTGTTGCATGCATGTGTCAAGCAATAAAGTAGTAAGAGTAGATCTAGTATGACAAGCTAAGCTACAACTTTTATCCCAATTATTTTATGTGGCAACCTGTGATAAGTTGTTTGTCATTTTTTGATTTTCACATGAACACACTATTTTTTCTCTACGGAACACACTATTTTATGTGGCAACAGTTTTTAGCGTAGGAAACATGCCGGATAATTTGCTGCATCATTACTCAACATGTCTCATAGTCAAATTTGAGATCCATTTGATTTGATATTTAAAGGACGTTATAATCCATATATAGTGAGCCTTTTTTGAGAGATAAAAGTTCGTTTGTGCAACTAGGGTTTGTGAAACTAAGTTTCTTTCAATTTCACCATAACAAATCAACACACAAACAAAAACAACAAACCAACCCAATAAAATCCAAATTACAAAACCACCAAATAGAAATCCCAACAAACCCATCCTCTCCCTCGTCACCATGACTTACCATAACACAAAATCCAAATCCAAAGACACCAAAGACAACCCTAACCTCCCTTTTAAGTTAAAGCAAGTGATGGAGAAGTCAAGGTAGTTCAATGAAATGGTAAGGTGACAATGGCAGTGGCAGAACGACAAATGAGCTGAGAGTCATGGTGGTTGGATTGGACAGTCTTTGGCTTTGCCGATGAAGCTCAACCCTTTCACCTCCAAGCTCGCCCTTAATACCATATTTGAGTTCTCTCTCTCTCTCTCTCTCTCTCTCTCATGAATGTTTTGTTTATAAAAAAGGGATAATATATCATTTTTTTTATATTATTATTCTAAGCTCTACTTTGTAACTCCTTTGATTATGTGCATTCTATTGAATATTGAAAGAGAACCCTTTATTGCTCATGTAGGGTCAATGGGCTCAGAAGTATGTATTGGGCCAGAGGCCCAATCCAAGGACACTAAATGGTCCGAGTATGTGGGAGTGTCGACCCAAGAGTCAATGTTGATGGATAAAGAGGCAAAGGCTGATCAAGGTCATCCCGGAAAGTGGTCCGAGGAGGAGTCTGTCATCAACTAAATAAAGCCGAGGCAGGAAAGGGTTGCTCGACGTCCAAAAACGATGTTCTAGGAGATCCTGTAAGTAAGGATATGTATGGTGGGTGTACAAGATAGGAAGAAGGGCTATGAAATATCCAAGATAAAGCTGCTACCATCGCATTAAATACTCTGCAGCTAAATCTATGGCCGCATTAATGGGGAAGTGATGCCTGAGTATTAGGATTCAGCCTTATAGCTACCTCCAAAGACTTCAGGGATGGTTTGATGGGAAAAATATCTAAACTAGTAATCTAATCCATACGTGGAGGATGGAGAGAGAAAGAAAGATGATATAAAAGAAGGAGAAGACATTCAGGAGAAGGGATCGAAAAGAAGAGAAATAAAACACTGTAGACATTAAGATCAATATCTGTAACCTGTCTTTGAGAAAGAGAAATATAGGATCTAGCCTCCTCGGCTTGAGTCCGAGGACAATTTTTGTTATATAAGCTATCCCATCTGTATGATGTTGCGATCTAGCCCATTATCTTTCTTATTTAAAATCGCTAGAACCTAGATCTCAAGCTCACTCTCTACAAATTCATTGTATTGAGCTTTTTGGGCATATCCTAATCTTATTTTTTTGGGTTTGGGTGCAAATTGTGTCCTTACAATTGGCGCCGTCTATGGGAAATCTTGTGTTTTAGGAAGTTTAACATTATGGTAGGCTTAGGTCCACACGATGCAGAGTCTATGGGGTCACAGCGTCAAGATCATTTCCTACATCTCGAAAGGGAAAGAGATCGGGAGGACAGTGTGCATACGACCCATACTAGTAGAAGTCATTCACGAGGTGGAAGCAGAGTCTCTCACGAGGAAAATGCTAGAGCCATACAGCTAGAGATTGACCATTTAAAGAGGAAGTTGCGCCACAAACGGCGAAAGTGAACTCCCTCCTTTTCTAACCCTTCTTCTAAAGACACCAGGGATAGCAGTTACAGGCCTAGGTCAAAGACTCCCCCTAGTGAGTCTTTTTCCTATGAGGAGGACAACCCTCATGGTCATAAAGGTAGGAACTCATCTTAAAGAGGCTTAGGAAATGATGCTATAAGTAAAGCGTTGAACCAAATTTTCTAGTCACCCTTTACACGTAGGGTGGAAGGAGGGAAGCTTCCTCGGCGGTTCACCCAGCCAACATTCACCATATATAATGGCCGAATGGACCCTGTGGAGAACGTGAGCTACTTTAACTAGAGGATGACAGTGCACTCCAAAAATGAGACTTTGATGTGCAAGGTCTTCCCATCCAACCTAGGACTTGTGGCGATGAGGTGGTTTAATGGCTTGAGGGCAAGTTCTATCAATTCCTTCATGGAACTCACCCGGGCGTTTGGGTCTCGCTTCATTACATGTAGTAGAGTTCCTTGGCACCTGGATTCGTTACTGTCCATGGCCATGCGAGAGGGGGAAACCCTGAAAACATACTCTGACAGAACTGGGAGATTTCAATGAGATTGACGGAGATTTTGACGACGTAGCAATAATGACTTTCAAAGTTGGCCTACCTACCGAACATAACTTAAGGAAATCTTTGACCAAGAAGCCGGTAAGGAGTGTGCGCTGGCTCATGGACCGTATTGACGAGTATAAACGGGTTGAGGAAGATCAACAGCAAGGTAAGGGAAAGACGAAAGTTATCCCTTAGGAGAGGAGGGATTTCAAGTCGGACAGATACAATAGCAGCAGACCTCGAAGAGATTTTGCTGGGCAATTCGGTCCTATTGCTCCTCAAGTGGTTAACACGGTATTCCGAGAACCGGTACATCAGCTTTTGGAGAAAATCCTGAATGAGCCATACTTCAAATGGCCAAACAAGATGGCAGGGGATCCCATGAGTCGTAATCAAAATCTTCACTGCTAGTATCATCGAGAAAGGGGCTATACCATTGAGGATTGTAGGACCCTGTGGAATCATTTAGAGCAGTTGGTCAGGGAGAGGAGGTTAAAATAGTTTTTGTATCACCCAATGGGCAGGGAGATCATTCGGGCTCAGTATATCAGGGAAACTCTTTTTCAATGCCTCTTTTGGGTACAATTAACGTCATCTTTGCTGCTCTTAGGAGGACTGGTTATCGTCCTTCCAGGGTGATGTCTGTAGCACGAACTCTCGCTAAGGACTCTAATTCTGAGCTGAAGAGGGCTAGGGGGAATATCCAACCAGCATTGAGTTTCTCAGAAGAAGATAAGATTGAAATTACGCAGCCACATGATGATGCTTTGGTAGTTATGCTAAGGATAGGGGGTATGATGTGAAGAGGGTGATAGTAGATCAGGGTAGTGGTGCAGAGATTATGTACCTTGACTTATACAAAGGGCTAAACTTAAAGCTTGAAGACTTGACGGCTTATGATTTACCATTGATAAGCTTTGATGGGAAGGCTGTCATACCAAAGGACCAAATTAGATTACCTGTGCAATCAGGCTTAGAGGTGGTAGAAGTGGATTTCATTGTAGTGGATGCTTGCTCTCCCTACACAACTATTATAGCAAGACCTTGGCTTCATGCCTTAGGTGCTGTTTCCTCAACTCTACATTTGAATGTGAAATTTCCATTTGGAGACCAGATTGAGGAACTAGTTAGGATTCAGTCTATCACTAGACAATGTATGGTGGTTGCAATTCTGCATTAGCCTGAGGTTGAATCCTTGGCCTTTGTTGAAGCGGGCTTATAGCAATTAATGACTTCGGTCATGCCTATGGGGGCAGCGGTAGAAAAACCCGCGTGTGAGGAGTTAGATGAAATTATTATAGGTAATGACCCTGAAAAATTCTTTTAGGTGGGAGCTCAGTTGCCTTCTCAGGAAAATGAGGAGCTGATTATGTTCTTGAAGAAGAACATTGATGTATTCGCGTGGAATGCTTATGAAGCCCCCGGGGTTGATCCGAGTTTCATTTGTCATCATCTAAATGTTAATCCGGCTATGGCACCGAGGAAACAACCACCTTGGTGTTCATCCAAGGAGCATTTCGAAACTGTTAAAGAAGAGGTAATCAAGCTTAAAAAGGCTGGCGCTATCTAGGAAGTTTATTATTTTTTATTTTTTATTATTATCCTGAATGGTTGACTCATATAGTGGTGGTGAAGAAGTAGAATAGGAAGTGGAGAGTATATGTAGACTTTACGGATTTGAACAGGACTTGTCCTAAAGATCCTTTCCCAATGCCTCGTATAGATCAGTTGGTGGATGCCACTGTTGGGCACCCTCGAATGAGTTTTTTGGATACTTTCTAAGGTTATCACCAAATACCTTTAGCTTCGGGGGATCAGGAGAAAACAACCTTTGTCACTCCAACAGGGAATTATCATCACAAGGTAATGCTCTTTGGTTTGAAGAATGCAGGAGCTACTTATTAAAGGATGATGACTAGGATGTTTGAGCCATAATTGGGAAAAACTATTGAGGTTTATGTGGACGACATGGTAGTAAAGAGTAAAGTGGCGTCCACGCATGTGGAGGATCTAAATGACACCTTTTAGAGATTGAGAAAATATAAGCTGCACCTTAATACTTCTAAATGTTCCTTTGGTGTAGGATCAGGTAAATTTCTAGGTTATATGGTCACTCATCGTAGAATTGAGGTTAACCCAATGCAGATTAGAACAATTAACAGCTTACAGCCACCTCGGAATCCCAAGGAGGTTCAGAAACCGATAGGGATAACTGCTGCCCTAAACCGGTTTATTTCTCGGTTCGCAGACAAATGTAGGCCTTTCTTCTAGTTTTTGAACAAGTGGAAGGGATTTGAATGGACCAAGGAGTGCGATTCAGCCTTTCAGTAGCTTAAGGAATATCTTTCTCGACCGCCTATTATGACTCGGCTCAAGGGGGATGAAGTTTTGTTTGCCTACATTGTTGTGGCTAACCATGCCGTTAGTCTAGTTCTAATACGGGTTGATGATGGTGTACAGAGGCTAGTTTATTATGTGAGCAAGTCCTTACATGAGGCCGAGGTGCATTATTTACCGTTGGAGAAAGCTATTTTAGCAGTGGTGTATGCTACGCGTAAGCTTCTCCATTACTTCCAATCCTATACAGTTGTTGTTTTGACTTAACTTCCTTTTAGGTCAATATTTCGAAGTGCCGACTACATGGGAAGGATTGCCAAATGGAGTACCATCTTGGGGGCTTTTGATATCAAGTATATGCCTCACACCTCTATAAAGGGCCAAGTCCTTGTTGATTTGGTGGCTGAATTTGCTGAGCCCTCATTAGAAGAGAATGCTAAGAGGCTGGACATGGATGAAAAATCAGTTGGCATGATTTCACTCAAGGAATCTCTGTTATGGAAGGTGTACGTCAACGGGGCAGTGAACGAGGATCTAGAGTAGGGCTAGTTTTGGTATCTCCTAAGGGAATTACTTTTGAGAAGTCCCTAAGATTGGGATTCTCGGCCACCAATAATGAGGCTGAATATGAAGCTCCTGGTAGGAATGGTTGTGGTTCAGAAAATGGGGGGAAAAATAAGTGCAGATGTTCTCAAATTCACGATTGATGGTGGGCCAGGTGGAAGGAGAATTAGAGGCTAGAGATCTGAGAATGCAAGAGTATTTGACCTAGGTGAGATATTTACAGTCAAAGTTTGAATCTTTTGCTTTGGTACAGATCCCTAGGAGCAGGAATACCCATGCAGACTCTTTGGCCACTCGCGTGACGTCCTCGGCTCAAGGCCTACCTCGGGTTATCCTTATTGAAGATTTGTGTAAACCTACTAGGACAAATGGTGACATCATCCGAATTCATCAAATCAGGGTGGGACCTAGTTGGATGGTCCCATAGTGTTATTCCTTAAGAATGATATCTTGCCCGAAGAGAAGTCTGAGGCAGATAAAGTACGCAGAAAAACACCTCGGTTCTGGCTATCCGAGGACCAAAAGTTGTACAAATGCTTTTTTTCTAGACTATATCTACTGTGTATACATCCTGAAGCAACAGAACTACTTCTGGAAGAGTTGCACGAAGGGATTTGTGGAAGTCACACGGGAGGAAGGTCTTCATCTCATAAAGCTCTTACACAAGGGTATTGGTGGCCAAATATATAGAGAGAAGCACAAGATTATGTGAAGAAGTGTGACCAGTGTCAAAAGTTTGCTCCCAACATCCATCAACTAGGGGGTGTCCTTAATCCTCTGTTCAGCCCTTGGCTTTTTGCTTAATGGGGCTTGGATATTGTAGGACCTTTCCCAAAGGCAGCAGGGAATAAGAGATGGTTGCTCGTGGGTACAGATTATTTTACTAAATAGGTTGAAGCAGAGCCACTATCAAATATCAGGGATTTGGATGTGAAAAGATTTGTTTGGAAAAACATTATCACTTGGAATTCCATACACCCTTATTTCAGATAATGACCTGTAATTTGATAGTAAGGCCTTCAGAAGATACTATTGTGATCTAGGCATAACGGATAGATATTCCACCCCGCTTATTCACAGGGGAATGGACAAGCCGAGACTGTTAACAAAGTTATAGTTAATGGGCTCAAGAAAAGATTGGATGATGCGAAGGGAAGGTGGGTGGAAGAATTGTCGCATGTTTTATGGACGTATTGAACTACACCTCGGAGGTCCACTGGAGAAACACCATTCTCTATAACTTATGGAGCCGATGCTGTAATCCCTCTAGAGACTGGGTTTCCAACATTGAGGACGAGCTCTTTTACTCCAAGCAATAATGATGGCTTATTAGAAAAAATCTTAGACTTAGTTGAAAAATGACGAGAAAACATCATGGTTCAGCTAGCTTATTATCAACATAAGCTCAAACAGGGGTACGATTCCAATGTAAAGTTAAGGCCACTCGCACTTGGAGATTTGGTATTGAGAAAGGTTTTGGGTACCGCAAAAAACCTAGCATGGGAAAAATTAGGACCCAACTGGAAAAGACCATATCGCATCACCTTGATAGCTGGGATAGTGGCATATTATCTTGAAGATCTAGATGAAAAAGTTGTACCATGTCCCTGGAATGTAAATAACCTACAAAGGTATTATTATTAATGAAAGGTACTTCTGCCATGTTATTACTGATGACATTATGCGTTACGTTGATTATCATTTTTTTAAGTATCAAACTGAACATTGGTCATGCCTAGCACCCCAGATCACTAAGTGTTGAACAGAACCTTAGTTATGTCTGGTCCTCAGACCATCTACTTTGGGTAAATTAACATTTCAGTTCATTTTTTTAAGTATCAAACTGAACCTTGGTCATACCTGGCTCCTCGGACCACATACCTTGGATAAATTGATATTTTACTAAGTGTTGAACAGAACCTTAGTTATGTTTGGTCCTTGGACCATCTACTTTGGGTAAATTAACACTTCAGTACATTTTTCTAAGTATCAAACTGAACCTTGGTCATGCCTGGCTCTTCGGACCATATACCTTGGATAAATTGATATTTTACTAAGTGTTGAATAGAACCTTAGTTATGTCTAATCCTTGGACGATCTACTTTGGGTAAATTAACACTTCAGTACATTTTTCTAAGTATCAAACTGAACCGTGGTCATGCCTGGCTCTTCGGACCACATATCTTGGATAAATTGATATTTTACTAAGTGTTGAATAGAACCTTATTTATGTCTAGTCCTTGGACCATCTACTTTGGGTAAATTAATACTTCAATTCATTTTTCTAAGTATCAAACTGAACCTTGGTTTTGCCTGACTTCTCGGACCACATACCTTGGATAAATTGATATATTATTAAGTGTTAAACATAACCTTATTTATGTCTGGTCCTTGGACCATCTACTTTGGGTAAATTAACATTTCAGTTCATTTTTCTAAGTATCAAACTGAACATTGGTCATGTCTGGCTCCTCGGACAACATACATTGGATAAATTGATATTTTATTAAGTGTTGAACAAAACCTTAGTTATGTCTGGTCCTCGGACCATCTACTTTAGGTAAATTAACACTTCAGTTCATTTTTCTTTAAATATCAAACAGAACCATGACTATGCCTGACTCCTCAGACCACGTACCTTGGGTAAATTTATATTTCACAACATTTTTCTAAGTGTTAAACAAAACCTTAGTTATGCCTGGTTCCTCAGACCATCTACTTTGGATAAATTAATACTGTAAGTTGTTTTCCTAAGTGTCAAACAGAACCCTTTGGTTCCTCGAAACATCCATTTTTTAGTCAACTAATACTTAAGGTTGATTTTAGCAATGTTTAGCCATTCTGATCGCATATCTTGGGGACTCCCAAAACAGTGATGAACAAATGGGAGTTTATGAGCATCACTTAAAGCATTTGTAAGTATATCAAACATATTTGTCGCCTGACCCATATCTGATGACTTCCTTAAGATCATTAAGTTATATTGGAAATGATGTGAATGATTGTTCTATTGTGATATATAGACTTTGCAGTTATAAAGGTGTTTTGCTAGATTTGGTTGACTAACTAACTCTTGATTCATTAGAAATGAATTATCACTTATGCAGATGACCAAGCTAGGCATATTTCATTGTCTTATTAATTAGGCATTAAGTAAAGTAGAGGTTATACAAAGAAAAGATACAGGCGTCAAACAAAAAAAAGAATAAACTTGGCATTTTCATTAATTTAAAGTCTTTTGAAAAGACAATTTACTTACAGAATATCCAACTACATTATATATAAAAAAATGTTAAAGCTAAAAGAAAGGATAGACAAGGATCAATCACGGTTTCATTTTTATCACAAGATTGCCCTTGGGATTCTTCAGAGGCTAGATAGGAGCTGTGTGGTCAGAAGCCAGCCCTTTGCCCTTTGGATCCTCCTTGGGGTTGATAGGAAGGGTCGCTGAGACAATCTGCATTGGTTAGGTAGCTTCCTTCTCTCCCTCAGACTCCTTAAGGGTAATGGGGGGTTGGGCAGCATCATGGGCCACCTCCTTGGTTGTCTCAGATGATTTCCTAGTGAGCTCAGACTGCTTAACCTCCTCTGATGGATAGTCAGAGGAAGGAAGGATATCAGTTGAGCCGTCCTTTCCAGCTTCTACCCCCTAGGAGGTAGCATCAGCCTTGGAGATAAGTGGATCAGAAGCTCGGATGGCTGGGGGATTATAAAAATTTTCTATCCTCCAGAGGGTAGAAGAGCCATCAACCCCAACTTGGGTGAGTGCCTCATTCCACACCTGGAGGCAGCAATGCCTACATACCTCCGAAACCTGCGACCTGAGGTTTTCCTCGGTCTTAGACACCCTAACCTCGTATTCATCTTGTCCAGCTTGATCTTTCGCCTTCTCAGCTTCCTCCTTGGCTTTCTCTGTTTCTTCTTTAGCCTTGTTAGCTTCCTCCCTGGCTTTCTTAGACTCCTTCAAACTCTTCTTAAGGGCCTCTATTTGTTTCTTCGCCGCCTATTGTCTTCGTCGGGTTGGCGAAGTTGCAGACGTTGAGTCTCAACCTGCTTCTTAGTTGTCTTTAGAGCTGCCTCAGTGCTTTTTCTCACTTTCAGCCGAGTTTAGCTGGGTAGTGACCTCTTGTGGCTTCTTGTCTGCCACCTCAAAGGTCTTCTGGGCAGAAATGCGCCTGGCCTCCTTATCCTTCAATGCTTTGTGTGAACTGATAACAATCTCTTCAGCCCTATGAGCAGATTGGACGGCCTATTCACAACAACATAGAGAAACAAAGAGGTGTAGTCAAATCAGAAAACCTAAGTAAAAAAAAAAAAAAAAGAGTATAAGTTGAATGGGAATCTTACCATAGCGAGCTCCTTCTTCAGTGTCATAAAGACATCTTGCTTCCTCATTTGCCTTAGCTCGGCCATGTCCTCAAGCAACAGAAGAGCTTGCTCTAATGAATCTGCCACAAAGGCAGCTGTTCCTACGTTAGAACCCTTAATGGAGGCGTCAGCAGTGACTTCATGATCGTCTAGGATCATTGCCGGGGCCCGAATTGGGGTGGACATAGGTGCCTAGACCTCAATCCTTTTCTCTAGCCTCATCTATGTTGTCCGAGCCTGCTTAACTCCCTTTTGAGGCTCCACGTCCTTGGGAAGGAGACTCTTCCCCCCCTCAACCACATCTTTCCCCTTAGGCTGGTCCCTTTTTCTCTATGATCAGCCTGATCAACGCATTGCGGTTGAAGGGATAGAAAAGAAGAGAGTTTAGATTGAGATGATTTTTCGGGCTGTTTTTCCTTAGGAGAGGGGAGTTTAGACTGAGCAGTCTTCCCAAGCTCTTAACTCCCCACCGGGGATTCCATTATATCTCTAAGGCTCTGTCTAGTCTTGCGCTAGATTCCCATTGTACCTAGATTGATAGTTTCTTCTTGTGGATGGCTTATTGATTTTGAAGATGAAATGCCGAGGTCACTAGCTACGCTTCTTGAGGAAGTGGGTTGCTGAAAACCTCAAATTCGTCCTCAGAATTTGAAACTTTGACGATTTCTTTTTCTTCCTTAATGTTGGGTTGGGAAGAGGTCATTTCACCGATCGTGTGTTGGGATGGAAAAGGAATTGTGGGGATACCTTCAGGTATGGATTATGTGATGAGGGTGCCTTGAGGAATAGGAGCACCCTCAGGAAGAAGGAAACCTTTAGCAGCAACACTTATCTGATGTATACGTGGGTTTTTTGCTCTAATCATGCATTTCGGTGCTTGAAAGGATTTGGAGATAGGATTGTAGCCGAGGATCAAATGTTCTGCTCGAAGTTGATTATCAGTGTGTATTAATACTTCTGCCTTCAATATTTCGTCTAATTTCGCTTGGTTGACAAGGCCGAAGTGGGGGATAGTAGCACGCCTGTCTGCGAAATCACCAAGAAAAATAAGATTAAATCAAAAGAAAATTTCTATATAGACCCAAATTAAAGAAAAAGAAGAGAGGGTGATTATAAGTAGTTCATCTAAACCTAGAGCCTCACCTGGTTCCCCTTCCCTTGTCAGACAGGGGAGGCCATTGTGCCATTCCCTCGATATGATCAGAAAGTCTTTTTTCAAACCCTTGTTAGATTCAGGGAGGCATTAAATCAGTCTAACCTCGAGATACCTAGATTTTAAGTAATATCCCTGCCCTTTTAAGTGGTGGAGATTGTAAATCCAGTTAATGTCGTGATGGGTGAGTTCCAAACCCATCTTTTCATTGAGTGCATCTACAGAACCTAAAATCCTAAACATATTTGGGGCGTACTACGTAGGAGCTAATCTATAGGCCCTAAGGTAATCCCTAGTGACCGTCCCCATCAGAATTTTCATCCCTTCCTCTATGAAGATGATCATCGGGATTGCTACTTCTCCTTCTCTCCTTTTCTCATGCCATTCTCCATCCTTATAGTACCTAATGGATACCCTCGGTGGAATCCTATACAAAGTCTTAAACTGTTCTATTTTTTCCTCGGAATCTACTATGGAGGCAAATCTACCCATCTTTAGGAGAGGGTTGAAGGTATTGAAAAATAGAGAAAGGGATAAGTGAGCCGAGGAGAAAGAGATACAGAAAAGAGAAAAACGTATAAAAAGAGAATGAGTGGAGAGGTTTATGAAGACTTACGCTAAGAAGAAAAGCCTCCTCGGACAAGTTCTTGGTAATTGTGAGGGCACGTGTGGATTGTGAAATTTTGCAAGATCATTGCATGAATGTTGAAGTGAGAAAGATGATTTGATTAGGTGGTATTTATATCAAAGGAGGTACACAAGCAGGAAAATTCTCGCCTGTGTTCCTGCACAATCCTCAGCCGTTGGATCTACATTACATCGTAGAATGTGAGGGACAAAAAGCCATAGATATTTAATGAGGGAGCGACTCAAGTGCCGAAACGTCAGGAATGTGCAATGGGTAGCTCAAGGGACACCTTCACTGTCAGGAATGATGTATGACGAATACAAAATAACATTGACAAATATCGAGATCCTCTTTTCCTCTTGAGATGGAAAAAATGAGAATCTCGAGGGGCTATTGTAGGGTCAATGGGCCCAGGAGTATGTATTGGGTCAAAGGCCCAATCCGAGGACACTAAATGGTCCGAGGATGTGGGAGTGTCGACCCAAGAGTCAATGTTGATGGATAAAGAGGCAAAGGCTGATCAAGGTCTTCTCGGAAGGTGATCCAAGGAGGATTCCGTCCTCGGCTTTATGGCAAGAAAGGGTTGCTCAACGTCCAAAAGTGATGTTCTAGGAGATCCTGTAAGTAAGGATATGCATGGTGGGTGTACAGGATAGGAAGAAGGGCTATGAAATATTAAAGATAAAGCTGCTACCACCGCATTAAATACTTTGCAGCTAAACTTCTAGCCACATTAATGGGGAAGTGATGCCTGAACATTAGGATTCAGCCTTACAGCTACCTCTAAAGACTTCAGGGATGGTCTGATGGGAAAAGTATCCAAACCAGTAATTTGATCCATATGTGGAGGATGGAAAGAGGAAGAAAGATGATATAAAAGGAGGAGAAGACATTTAGGAGGAGGGATCGAAAAGAAGAGAAAGAAAACAATGTAGAATTAAGATCAATATCTGTAACCTGTCTTTGAGAAAGAGAAATATAGGATCCAGCCTCCCCAGCTTGAGTCCGAGGACCAATTTTGTTATATAAACTATCCCATCTGTATGATATTGCGATCTATCCCATTATCTTTGTTATTTAAAATCACTAAAACCTAGATTTCAAGCCCATTCTCTATAAATTCATTGTATTGGGTTTTTTAGGCCTATCCTAATCTTATTTTTTGGGTTTGGGTGCAAATTGTGTCCTTACAGCTTAAATGTTGGTGGCCTACAAGTAGTGTTTGAGTTATTTATTTATTTATTTATTATTTATTATTTATTTTTAAGAAAAGAGAGCGTTCGAGTGTGTGTTTTGGGGTAAGGGATGTGAAGGAGAAAACTACTATTTTTTTTAGAGAGTTTCAACCTATGATATCTGCTCCTGATAATAGCTCTTTATCATTAGACTAAGACACTAATTGCTTTTTGGTATTGATGAAAAGAGGGAGAGTAAGAGCATCAGTACTCGATCTTCTAATTCTAAAAAAAATTACAATTGTGCTATAGTATCATCATAAATTTATGAAGGTATTGTAGCAACATTCTAAAACCTAAATAATATATTTTTATTCCCACCTACAAATATCTGCCTCTTTCCCTCCCTTCATTGTCTCATTTTCTCTGTTTGTTTGTTTGTCTGTCTATCTGTTTGTCTATTTATCTGTCTCTCCAGAACATGGCTTCTCTCTCTCACATCTCTCTCATGGTGGTCATTTTTTCTTGGTGTGGGTTGTGGGTTCGGCGTAGGTCTGGTGGTTTCGGCGACATGGTCTTGTGATGGAGGTGGTCAAGCTTGCCTTCGATGATGGGTTGCTTAACCTCTCCTCCAATGATGAGAGGCTTAACCTCGCCTCCGATGAGAGGCTCAACCTCGCCGATTATTGGATTTTGGGGTATTTATTTGAAGTTTATGATTTTTTTGCTTTGCTTTGCTTTTAATGGGTTTTTGTTTTTAAGTGTTTAATTTAGTTGTTGGAGTTTTTTGATTTTAAGATAGAGTTTTTGCTTAATGGGTTGAAGGGATTTTGTTTAAATGTTTAATTTAGTAATAGCTTGTTTGAGTTTTGGTAGCTTTTTTTGGGTTTGTTCGTTGTCATGGTGGTGGTAGCAGGTGGTTGCAGTGGCAGTTTGGATTTTGAGATTTAGTTGGGTACTGGTATTGAGTTTCTGTTTGGCTAATTGAGTTTCCGTTTTGGGATTTATATGGCTTTGAGTTTCTGTTATGGTTTGAATCAGTAGCTGTGCCGGTGCATGGTGCTATGCTATTGGGTTGCTTGACGGTGATAGGTGGTTGAGAGAAAGAGAGAGAGAGATAGAGGAGAGAGACAAAAACTAGCGAGGGGAGACAAATGAGAGAAAATAGACATGATTTTGGGTTATATTGTTTTATTATGTAGAAATATTATTTTAATGTGTTATATGGTAAAATAAAAGTTGAAATATTAGTGTATTGTAAAATAATATTATATAATAAATAAATTAACTTTTGAGATACTAAAATAAGATATTTTCTAAAAACTAGATGCTATTACTTTAACAATTTAAATGGACCAACTAATATTTAGATTCAGACCTCCGACTAATATTTAGATTCAGACCTTCTAGAGAAGTTAACAATTTAAGTGGCTCATCCCATTATGGCCCAAAAGAAAAGAAACAAAATTAAAGCCCGTCTTGGCATATCCGCCACCTCCGGTGAGTGAGTCCCTGTATAATTTTTTTCTTTTAGTTCTTTGTTTTTTTAATTTTGATTTTTTTTTTTAAAATTTTGTCTTCTTTCTACCTGCTTGTATGTGAATCTAGGTTCCGAAATTGGTTTGTTTTGATTTTTTTTATTTCTATACCTTCTTTGTTCTTCTCATAACCTTCGTAGTACCTAAAAATCCTGCCCTTTTATTTTCTCTATTTTATTTTGATAGTTATTTTTTCATTACTTAATTTTAAACATTGGATGTGCTGACAGACTCTGGTCTCAGCCAATATCGACTAAAGTTTTGATCTTTTCTTTGTGCTGCAGTCTTTATTATATTTATTAAAGTCCTATGCTAGATGGCGAAGAGACAGACTAACCTGGCAAAGATAGTTCATCCCAGCTCTAAAATTACACACCAAAAGGTGATAAATTTCGTTACCCGAAATCAAAATTTTATTGACTCTCTTTTTTTTTGGTGGTTATTTGATTAAAAGTTACAAAAATATGTTATAGTCTTTGCTAATATACACTACCTCTAATATTCAGAGAACCAATTTGTCCCAAGATCGGTTAAATGACGTGTCAGATGAAATTCTTATCTCGATTCTGTCATTATTGAAGTTGGAAGAAAGGCTGAGAACAAGTATCCTGTCTAGAAGGTGGAGATATTTGTGGACATTTGTGACTTGTAACTTGGTTTTCAATAAATCAAGGTTGCAACCTGTGCGGGAGAAATACAAGTGTCATGAGATTTCTATTGCTGACTTTAGGACGGCGTTGTCTTCTGAAAGATCTAAGTTTATTGTTTGGGTAAATGATGTATTGGAATTGCATCAAGGTGATACTATAGATGAGTTTAGAGTTTTCTTTGACATGGATGGGACATTCTCGGTGGTACTTGACAATTGGATTAGATTTTCAATAAGAAAAAAAGTTAAAAGGCTTTCATTGAATTTGTTGACGTTTGAGCGTCATAAATATTCTCTTACTAGTCAGCCTCTTCAGAGTTACAGTCTTGAATCCTTAACAGACCTCTCTTTGACTTCTGTGGAAGTGACTGGGGAAGTTCTCGAATATATTTTATCCAATTGCCCGTTCATTGAAATATTACATGTGGAGATATCAAGGTCTCTAATGAATTTAAAGACTTCTTGCCCTTTGCCCAAGCTAAAGCATTTAAAGATAATATACTGCCAATATCTCAAACACGTTCAGATTCATGCTATAAATCTGGTTTCTTTCGAATACCTTGGAGGTGAGACAACAAGGATCCTTTTAGGTGATGTTCCCAATTTTGTTTCTCTGTCTGTGATGGGTGGCCACGTTGGCTATTTATTTAAAAATGGTTGCCCAATTTCACATTATTTCTCTCAGCTGGAGACACTTGAATTAGTGATTTTGGTTAGTCAAAAAAATTTCATGATTGTCAACTATATATATATATAATTTTATTTTTCTCATACTGATAATGTTTGTTTATGAATGTGCTATTTTTTCTTGGTTCAATTTTTCGGAGATTTTTCAGGTTCCCCAAATTACCAAAGTTAAGAAATCTTAGGCTACTGAAATTGGATATACATCGACTTTTCATGGATGGCATTCCTTGTTGCACTTCCTTTCTTACGGCAACCCCTATGTTGCAAAGATTTGTGCTCAAGGTAACTCTTATAAATTTAGAGTTGTAAGTTTTATTGTGCTGACATTTTATTATCTACATCTTCACTTAAGCTGTATATTTTATTATCTTAGTATGCATATGTATTATGTAACCACATATTTGCTTTGCTATCAAGTATCAATTGTAGATAAGTCCTACGTAATGTTTTATTGTTGTCTCAATTGTTTATCAAACTCCTTTTGTCAATTACTTGTACAGCCCTTACCTTGTCATTTTTAGTATGTGTTTTTTTGCTGTCTATAGAGGTTATTGGCTTGGTTTAGGTCACACTTGGTGTAACATTAATCATTGTAATATCACTAACTTTTAAATGAATGTGTTTGTTGACTAATCCATTGTTGGCATTGTTTGATTATATCATCATGCAGCATGCTTGCAGTATCAAAGTGATTAGAGCAGTGTTGTTAAAATTGCTGAGCGCACTTAAGCGCAAAGGCCTACTGGAGTCTAGGCGCAAAGCGCAAGCGCGCGCCTGATTGATGTGAAGCGCACATTTAAAAAATTTTAATAAATTAAAAAAAAAAGATTAATGATCAATGCAACAATCAAGTGATCAATTTAATCATATAAATTACAATAAAAAATTTTATATAATTTATATAACATTTATATAATTCTATTGTGCTTTACAAAATATATGCAACCATGATATTTGATGGCAAAACCTGGTTGAATCAAAATAGAAGTATAGAACCAAAAAGGCAAAGGCTAAAAAGTACTAAAATGTTAAGTAATGTTATCTTTGCCTAACAAAATTAATATCTTTGCCTAACAAAATTAATATCTTTGCCTAACAAAATCAATGCAAATATGCAATGAAATCCTGATCTACATAATCATCATCATCCTCATCAAGCAAGGGACCATCATCATTTTCATCACAAGATTTGTAGCCCTCATCATTTTCCTCATCATCTTCATCTCCATCATAAGGAGCATGTTGTAAACTAGAACTTGAGCCTGTAGCTTGTCCTAATGGTCCCATTCTTGATTTGAAGTTGAATCTTTCTTCTTCAACTCCAGAAGCTCTAGCAACACTGCCCCATGTCAAAATATCATCATTAAACACAAGATCATCTTCAGCAAATTCTTCTACTTCATCTTCTTCTACTCTTCCAATCAACCACTCATTGCTATCATCTACATCTTTCAAGGAGATTGGATCAATTGTGTCACACAAATTATATCTCCGCTTCAAGGCTCTATTGTACTTAATATATACCAAATCATTCACCCGGGATTGTGCTAACCTATTTCTTGTCTTGCTATGCACCTACACAATCCATATATCCATATATTAATATGCATATATGATGATATCATGATTATTAAATCATGAAATAAATTTCACAATTAAGTCCCTAACTTTTTAGTCACTCACATGTTTAAACATACTCCAGTTCCGCTCGCACCCTGATGAACTACAAGCTAGGCTATGAACTTTTACAGCAAATTGCTGTAAACTTGGAGTTGAAGCTCCATAAGCAGACCACCAATCAGCTATTAAGGAAAATAAAAAATGGTCTTAACTCTTAAGTCTTAATCCTTAACTCATACTATATAAGAACTAAATAATTTTTCCATTTAATAAAATGGGCAAACTAATAAGTAACAACTAACAAAAGCTAACAAAGCAAATACCTAGTGCTTTTTTCTTTCTCTGCCTCTTAGCCATTTCCAACCCAAAGAGGCCCTCTTCTCTATTATATAATGTCAACTCTTCAAGAATCTTATCTTGTTGATTAATGTTTGGAACCAACCTTTGTATGCATTTGTATAGGCCAGCCATCACCTCTTTATCTCGCTCAATTTTAGAGCGATTATCATAAAAAAAATTATGGATTCAAGAAATAGCCAGCCACATGCAAAGGTCGATGGAGTTGACAGTCCCACCTTCGACCTATTATTTCAAAATTTTCTTTGTATCTTTCTTCCCTTCTATTAAAATATTTTTCAATTGCTTCTTTAGCTTGATCGATAGCCTCATAAATGTATCCCATGGCAGACCTTTTCTCCTCATCAACCAATCGAAGCACACGAACAATAAGACCTGACACTTTAAGGTATAGACAACAGTGTTCCAAAATGTAGGCATTAGAACTGTTTGAGCCACCCTTTTTCCTGTTAGCTCCTTTGCCCACTTGCTACAAGTCCAATCCTCTGAAGTAAACATCTTTCTCAAGTTTTCCTTTTGCTTATGTATACTTCATAATGTGAGAAATGATTTAGCAAATCGAGTTTTAGCGGGCCTAAGCAAGTTCCTTTGCCCTGTAAACTGTCTCATCATGTTTATGAGACCAGTTCGATTATATATATACCCAGTAAGCTTAATTGCCCTTTTTATTTTTCTCATGATTGTAGGAAGCTTTGCAATGTCTTCCAACATCAAATCCAAACAATGGGTAGCATATGGGGTCTAATACAAACGAGGTCTTTTTGCCTTCAATAATCGTCCTAATAATGTAAAAATATAAGTAGGACTATTAGTAACAATTAAGAAAAAATAAAAATAAAATATGAATACTATTTTCTAATTTCATGAGATTAAGATATATAGTTCTATATATAACTTCTTACCTACCATCACATAACTTCAGTCTTTATCACTTATAACTTGTACAACTTTATCTTCTCCAATTTTCTCCACCATGCTATCAAGTGGTTGAGACATCCTTTCTTCGGTCTTCATATATGAAGACGCATCAATAAACTCGATAAACATGCTTCCCTTAGAGCAATTCACCAAGAAATTTATCAAAGATCTATGAATTTTATCTTTCCATCCATCAGACATAATGGAACATCCAGTTCTTGCCCATTCTTCTTTATGGCTATTCATTTTATCATTGGTGTGGACCACTTCCTTTTTCAATAAAGGAACTCTCATTTCATGGTAGCCTGGGGGCTTCATACCAACTCCATATCGTCCAATGGATTGAATTGTAGCATTGAAACTATCATAATTAACAGCATTGAATGGAATTGTTGCTTCATACATCCACCTTGCTATATCAACACAAGCCTTTTCTCTTAACTCTTTCTTGTAAGCATCATTAATTGTTGTTTGGACCCCCTTTCCACTCTTTCCCATTTTTGCTGATTTAGGAGGAGAGACAAATGCATCCATAGGACCTACATGCCTTGGTTTCTTTTTACTAGTGCCACTGCCACCTACATTTTGCACTCATTTGCCACAAGCATCAACTTTAGCAACCTCATCCTCCTCTTCTTCATCAAAAGCGACATCATCAAATTTAGCCGTCAAATTTACTTGCTCTTTTTCTGTTTTTTTTTTCTCAGCATATATTGATTAACATCTTCCTTCACATGTTCAGGGCACTTTTGACAGCCAACAACAGCTCTATAACCTCCAACCAAGTGTTGCTTAAGTCTATAAGCCCCTCCTTTTGCAACTTTCCCACATAAATTGCAAGTTAAATCATTTTTATTGTTTTGATTAGCTAGATCCGCATACTTCCATGCAATATCTTTTCTTGAATTTGAATCTCCAGTAGCCATAATGCATTAATACCTTATAACTAATTACTAACATTAGTTAATAATTTAATCACTTAATAAATTTAAGAAAAATTCAATATGAGTCTAAGTGCTATGTTGACATCTATAAAAGTAACTAAAGTTACTAAACAATTAACACATATAAATAATTTCATACATTCATACATGTTTATTTATTTATTTTCATGAATGGCCCAACTAAGAAAGAGAGGAGCTTTGGGTTTCATTAATGAGGGAAAAAATGGAATAGCTTTAAGAAGAAGAAGAAGAAGAAACAGAGGAGCTATTGACTGGGTCATGGGTTTCAAAATGAGGAGAGAGAGAGAGAGAGAGAGAGAGAGAGAGAGAATGGAACAGGTTTAAGAAAAGAAAAAAAACAAAAGAAGAAAGAGGAGTCATGTGACTGTGTCATGGGTTTCAGAATAAGGGGAAAAAGAGAGAGAAAGAGGAAGATGATAGGATTAGTGCCCTTAAATCCTATTGTATGATGCTATGTATGTTATTATTTATGACATTATGTATGACTTAATGTTGTGTTTAATAAAGTTGTTTTGTTATTATCTAAAAATAAAGGTAACATAAATATTGAGACATTATCATATAGTCCATGAGATGCACAGTATGTGATTTATGTGAAAAGTCACAGAAGATATAAATCACAAGTTCTTTGTAAACTTAGAATTGTAGTTCGTAGTCGGTGATGAAATTTGGTATTTCATCTGCGAAGACTATAGCATATCAACTAAGATGATTTGTCTTGATCATGGAAATAAAGATTTTTAGTTGATATGTTGATATGTTTTAAGAGTAAAAAATATATTGAACTGGACCAATGTGAGATTTATTATTCTCCTAATGACTGTCAAATGAATAATAAACTCACGACTTGTATTTATATGAACTCTTAATCCTGAGAGAATAATGGACTTGATCATGAGATGTAGATTGCTTTGATGTATCAGGAGTGAGATCTTGAGTTATGGTTGAAACCTCAGTATGTTGGGTAACCACATTTAATATTAATGGAACATATATTCTCAAGATGGAATTCATAGTCTCTTAACGGAGATACAAAATATTCCTTTGAGATAAGTTTAATGAGTTTCTTATTCAGAATATTAGGTTTAACTACTCTAGTAAATTGTTGCTAGAGTATATATTTATGAAATTGAATTTCATAAATATATGATGAATAACTTAAAGGATTAAACTGGGTACTCAAGGATAAGATATAGTAATTTACAAAGTGGCAGTCTACATTCAGGACTTTGTGTTACTATGAATATTTTATGAAGGGGTTGCATGTACGATAAAGTCTTGGAATATAATTTATAAATAAGACCTAGAGTGCAAATATATTTATATAGTGGTATTAAATATAGTTAATGGTAACTTTGGACTTGTCAAGAGTTGACAGAAAAGTCCAAGGCCCATTGGAGCTAGTGTCTTATTGGTCCATTTTGGTCCCACTCCAAGCCACACACTTAAGTCCAATTGGAAAGGCCCAAAAGGCTAGCCTAATTAAATAATCAGTTATAAGGAGAGAAACATACAGAATTTAAATATATGAAAAAGAGAAACATCATTGTGAAGTGGCGTGTATGTGAGAGTGAGACACTCTATCATTCTCCTTTTGAAACTAATTGAGAGATCACACATCTTGGGCGTTAGTGGAATTGAAGTGAAGATTGAAAGTGTTCCCAAGTGCTTCTGATCTTGAGTTTTGAAATTCACCACTTCAACTTATACTCTCTTGTTTTATATTCTGAAACTTACATAGTACATGTTAACAATTACGAATGAAGTAGATCCATTTATATTCCGCTGCGTACATACATTTTTCCTTCAAATGGTATCAGAGCAGTATTCATTTTGAATCTGTATAACATGTTTTGTGAGTTTTGGAATTAGAAATAATAGTTTCATTATGTTAGAAGATTATATATGTATTTAATTTTCTGCATGGTTGTTGAAACTATGATTTGATAAAAACTGATATTGATGTTATGATGTTGTTTAAATTTGAATTTAAGTATGTTAAATTGATCTTTAAGGCTATAGTATCAATGAAATTCAGTTTTGATATCAAATTCCATTTATTATGTTCATATGGTGGTTGTTTGTTCATGGAAAACCGTTGGAAACGTTTCAGATCTTCTCTTTAAAAACTGAAAACACGGGTTTCTCGCGGGTAAGCCTTACTCGCGAGCTAGTCATGAAAGTTTCTGTCTGAATTTTGTTCTTGTGCAAAAACTTTCGCGGGTAAGCTCCACTCGTGAGACAGTAGCGAAACTCTCTGTCTGAAATTTTGTGTTTTCATTTTTTGCTTTAATTCATTTTCGTGGGAAGAGCTTAGTCGCGAGCTACCCGCGAAAATGCCACTGAAGGAAATTTTAAACCTTTTCTAAATGTCTTCAAATGTATAAAGTGCAAGGCTATGTGTAATTTGTTTATGCATGTTTTAAATTAAGAACCTTTATCTTAAAACATGTAGTGGGAGAGAGATACAAGGGTTGGATCTCACGGCATCCATTATTGGTTCATAGTAGTGTGAAATATATACTTTGTCTTTGCCTCAAGCTTAGCATTCCATGCGGAGAGTATTTATTTCATAGTCCTACAAGATTGGATTTATTGGTTTATAGTGGTTTGATCAAACGCCTTGTCTTAGCTTCGAGCTTTGCATTCCATGCGGAGGGTGTTTTATCATGGTACTACAAAATAAGTCTGTTAAACGGATGAAATTTGGCTAAACACGATTCTAGACAATGGTATACACTAGACTAAGTATTATAGTATCCTCTATGTTGAGATCTTACTATTATTACTTAGAAGCTAAATGTAAAACGGCATCTTATTAGTGTTTGATAAGAGTTATCATGATAGCACTAATAATGAGAATAGTTCTCAATCAATCATAGTATTTAATGTTCACTCTATGCTGAGGGATATTGAATATGGGATTGGATTGTCGTTGCATATATTGTGTTATGGTTTTATTAAGGTTCCATACTATATGTTTATATGCTAAATTGATAATGTCTAGTTTATTTATTATATTCATGTTTATTATTTTAAGATTTGAACATGGCATCATTTAGCCCATTTGTTTCTATTCTTAATCAAAACAAACTGACTGGATCAAACTATGTTGACTGGAAAAGAAATTTGGACATTGTTTTAACAGCTGAAGAGCACAAATATGTGCTTACTCAACCATGTCCTAGCTTTCCTTCATTAGATGCTCCTCTTGAGGAAAAACAACGATATGATCGTTGGCAGAAATCTAATGAAATGACCAAGTGCTATATTCTAGCATCTATCTCAAATGTTCTACAGCATCAAATGTAGGATGTAGAACTAGTTTCGGACATTATGCATAGTCTGAAGGAGATGTTTGGTGAGT
This sequence comes from Castanea sativa, assembly GCF_040712315.1. Classification (NCBI taxonomy): domain Eukaryota; kingdom Viridiplantae; phylum Streptophyta; class Magnoliopsida; order Fagales; family Fagaceae; genus Castanea; species Castanea sativa. The sequence continues at coordinate 14,470,726 of NC_134021.1, read as the reverse complement.
AAGGTTGTTCAACAAGGCAAGAAACCATGAGACAAATTTATAATACCAAAATGGCTGAAGGTACTTCAGTTAGGGAGCATTGTCTTACAATGATCTCTAATCTGAATACATTAGAGATTTTAGGTGCCGACATTGATGGAGAATCCCAAGTGGATATGATAATCCAGTCACTATCGTAATCATTCAAGGAATTCAGACTAAATTATAATATGAACAAAAATGTTTATTCTTTGTCTGAATTAATAAATGAGTTAATGGCGGCGGAAGGTATCCTTGGTACTTCTAGTGTTGAAGCCAATGTGGGTGAAGCCAATGTGGGTGAAACTTCTACTTCTCAACCTAAGTCGAAAGGCAAGGGTAAGAAAAAGAAGAAGAAGGACTTTATTAAGCAGGATGGTAAGCAAATTGCCTTTGGAGTTGCCGACAAAGGAAAGAAGCTTAAAGGAAAGTGTTTTCATTGTGGTGAAAAAGGACATTGGAAGAGAAATTTTCCAAAGTTTAAGGCTGCCAAGAACAAGGGTATGAATACTTCGTTTCTTCTTGAAATATGTTTGGTACAGAATCCTATGGATTCTTGGTGTGTGGATTCAGGTTGTACTAATCATATCTGCAATTCTTTGTAGGGGTTTCAGGAGACTAGAAAGCTGAATGAAGGGAAATTGTTTCTTACTTTAGTGGATGGGAGTAGAGTTCTAGTTGTAGCTGTTAGTGTTGTTAATTTATGTTTCGAGTCTAGGGTTTTAATATTACAAGACTGTCTGTTTGTACCTAATGTTCGTAGGAATTTAATTTCAGCAACTTACTTAGGTAAACATGGGTATTGTATTATCTTGAAAGACAATGTTATAATAAAGAATGATAAAATGTTTATCTGTTCTGGCAATATTGTAGATGGTCTTTATATTTTAACTCCTGATAAGCATGAATTATACAATTCTGAATTAGATAATAATTCACATGTGAAATCATTAAAGAGAAAGTTTCATTCTACTAATGAAGAGAAATTTTCATTCTACTAGTGAAGCATATCTTTGGCACTTGCGTTTGGGTCATATTAATTCAAACAAAATTCAAAGACTTATCAAAGATGGACTCTTGGAGCCCATGGAATTTGATGAATTTCCGGTTTGCAAATCTTGTTTGGAAGGTAAAATGACCAAACGACTTTTTAATGCAAAAGGTAGAAGAGCTCAAGATTTGCTGGAATTAGTACATTCAGATGTATGTGGGCTTATGTCAATCCAAGCAAGAGGTGGTTATGAGCATTTCATTACTTTCACTGATGATTACTCTAGATTTGGTTATGTGTACCTAATGAAACGGAAGTCCGAAACTTTTGACAAGTTCAAAGAGTTTAGGGTTGAAGTTGAGAATCAATTAGGTAAATGCATAAAGGCCATTCGATCTGATCGAGGTGACAAATACCTTCTTGGGGATTTTAAGGATTACTTGACTGAAAATAGGATTATGTCCCAGTTGACTGCACCTGGAACTCCACAACAAAATGGTGTAGCAAAAAGAAGGAATATGACTCTTTTAGATATGGTTAGATCCATGATAAGTTATTCCACTCTACCAATTTCATTTTGGGAATATGCCTTAAGTACTGCAATATATCTTCTGAATTTAGTACTTTCGAAGTTTGTTCCTAAAACACCTGTAGAGTTGTGGAATGGGCGTAAGCCTAGTATGAGACATCTCCATATTTGGGGCTGTCCAGTACATGTGTTAAAAGGAAAGTCTAACAAGTTACAGTCTAAAACAGAAGTGGATTTCTTTGTAGGGTATCCAAAAGGAACAGTTGAAGGTTTATTCTATAGTCATAAGGATAATAAAGTGTTTGTTAGAACAAATGCCAAATTCTTGGAAAATGACTATATGAATAATTTTACTCCTAGAAGTAGAGTTGTGTTGGCTGAAATGAATGAACCTGTAGTTAAACAATCAATGTATGAAACTATGGATGATGTGGTTGTATTAGATACACCAAAAGATACTACTCATGAGATGTCTAGTACATAGGTGCCTTGTCGTAGTGGGAGAATTGTTCGGCCTCTTGTGAGATTTATAGGTTTGGGAGAAACTTATGAAGCTATCTTAGAAGAGGCTGAATCGGATCCCTACACTTATGATGAAGCAATAAATGATATAGATGTACATCATTGGGTTCAAGTTATGAAATCTGAATTAGATTCTATATATTCCAATCAAGTTTGGGATCTTGTAGAAGTGCCTAACGGCATTAAACCTTTTGGTTGCAAATGGGTTTACAAGAGGAATAGATGGATAGATGGAAATGTTGAAACCTTTAAAGTAAGACTAGTAGCGAAAGGGTATACACAAAAAGAAGGCATTAACTACAATGAAACTTTTTCGCTAGTAGTCATGCTTAAATCTATTAGAATTCTCTTATCCATTGCTGCTCATTATGATTATGAGATTTGGAAAATGGATGTCAAGACTGCATTTCTTAATGGCAATCTTGAAGAAGAAATCTACATGCTGCAACCAAAAGGTTTCATAACAAAGAACCAAGAGCATATGGTATGCAAGTTGAAAAGGTCCATTTATGGACTTAAGCAAACATCTAGGTCATGGAACATCAGATTCGATTAGGCAATCAAATCATTTGGTTTTGAACAAAATCTTGATGAACCATGTGTGTACAAAAGACATCAAGATAAAGTAGTAATGTTCTTAGTACTTTATGTTAATGACATTCTACTAATTAGAAATGATGTAGGAGTAATGTTATCAGTTAAAGTTTGGTTGTCAAGTTAATTTGATATGAAGGACTTGGGTGAAGCTAACTATATTTTAGGGATCAAGCTTTGGCGAGATTGAAAGAATAAGATGTTAGGTTTGTCACAAGATGGATATATAGATAAGGTTCTAGAACGGTTTAGCATGCAAAACTCCAAGAAATGATTACTTCTTTATAGACATGGAGTTCCTCTATCTGATGACCAAAGGCCTAAGACTCAAGAGGAAGAAAACATGATGAGATAGGTTCCTTATGCTTTTGCGGTAGGAAGTCTAATGTATGCCATGCTTTGTACTAGACCGGATATTTGTTATTCAATTGGCATGGTCAGCCGATATCAATCAAATCCAAGACTAAAATATTGGCAAGTTGTAAAGTATATTCTCAAGTATCTTAGGAGAATGAGAGATTATATGCTTGTTTACTGGTGTAAGGATTTGATTCTCATTGGCTATACAGATTTAGATTTTCAGTTGGATCTAGATTTCAGAAAAATCCATGTCAGGATGTATTTTCACCTTGGGAGGTAAAATAATAAGTTAGAGGAGTGTTAAGCAATCTTGTATTGTAGACTCCACCATGGAAGCCGAATATGTTGCTGCTTGTGAGGCAGCAAAAGAGACTGTTTGGCTCAAGAAATTCCTTTCTGATCTTGATGTTATGAGAATTAAGCAAGTTCCTATTACATTGTTCTGCGATAATAGTGGAGCAGTTGCACAATCCAAGGATCCAAGAAACCACAAAAAAGAAAAACACATAGAGAGAAAATATCACATCATTCGAGACATTTTTGCTCGTGGAGATGTGGTAGTAGCAAAGATTGATGGTGCAAAGAATCTAGCGGATCCTTTTACTAAAGTCTTACCCCAAAGGACTTTCGAGTCACATTTGGAGGAGATGAGAGTTAGATTAGTGCACAATAGTCTTTAGGGCAAGTGGGAGATTGTTAGGATTAGTGTTCTTAAATCCTATTGTATGATGTTATGTATGTTATTATTTATGACATTATGTATGACTTAATGTTGTGTTTAATAAAGTTATTTTGTTATTATCTAAAAATAAAGGTAACATGAATATTGAAACATTATCATATAGTCCATGAGATGCATAATATGTGATTTATGTGAACAGTCACAGAAGATATAAATCACAAGTTCTTTGTAAACTCAGAATTGTAGTTCGTAGTCGATGATGAAATTGGGCATTTCATCTACGAAGACTATAACATATCAACTAAGATGATTTGTCTGGATCATGGAAATGGAGATTTCTAGTTGATATGTCGATATGTTTTAAGAGTTAAAATATATTGAATTGGACCAGTGTGAGATTCATTATTCTCCTAACGACTGTCAAATATATAATAAACTCACGACTTGTATTTACATGAACTCTTAATCCTGAAAGAATAATAGACTTGATCATGAGATATAGGTTGGTTTGATGTATAAGGAGTGAGATCTTGAGTTATGGTCAAAACCTCAGTATGTTGGGCAACCACATTTAATGTTGATGGAACATATATTCTCAAGATGTAATTCATAGTCTCTTAACGGAGATACAAAATATTCTTTTGAGATAAGTTTAATAGGTTTGTTATTCAGAATGTTAGGCCTAACTACTCTAGTAAATTGTTGTTAGAGTATATATTTATGAAATTGGATTTCATAAATATATGATGAATAACTTAAAGGATTAAATCGGGTATTCAAGAATAAGATGTAGTAATTTACAAAGTGGCAGTCTACATTCATGACTTTGTGTTACTATGAATATTTTATGAAGGGGTTGCATGTACAATAAAGTCTTGGGATATAATTAATAAATAAGGTCTAGAGTACAACTATATCTATATAGTGGTATTAAATATGGTTAATAGTAATTTTGGACTTGTCAAGAGTTGACAGAAAAGCCCAAAACCCATTGGAGCTAGTATTTTATTGGTCCCTTTTGGTCCCACTCTAAGCCACACACTTAAGCCCAATTGGAAAGGCCCAAAAGGCTAGCCCAATTAGATAATCAATTATAAGAAGAGAAACATATATAATTTTTATATATGAAAAAGAGAAACATCATTGTGAAGTGGTGTGTATGTGAGAGTGAGACACTCTATCATTTTCATTTTGAAACTGATTGAGAGACCACACATTTTGGGTGTTAGTGGAATTGGAGTGAAGATTGAAAGTGTTCCCAAGTGCTTTTGATTTTGAGTTTTGAAATTCACCGCTTCAAGGTATACTCTCTTGTTCTATATTTTGAAACTTACATAGTACATGCTAACAATTATGAATGAAATAGATCTGTTTATTTTTCGCTGTGTACATGCATTTTTCCTTAAGAAGAGAAGAAGATTGAGGACTGGGTTTCAAAAAGAGTAAAAAAAGAAAGGTTTAAAAAGGAAGAATAAGAGAGAGAGAGAGAGAGAGAGAGAGAGAGAGAGAGAGAGAGATGTACCTTTGAATCTTTGAGCTTGATACCGAGAGAGCACTGTGATTGGGAGGGAGCAGTGGGGTTAGGAGTGTCTGATTTAGTGTTTGTTTGTGTGGTTGTGGTTAAAAGTTCAAAAATATCTAAAGTGATATGTTTAGGTGTATGGTAGTACACCACACTATTAGTGATGAGAATCAACAAGCATTCAATGATCCATTGCATGTTCAAGTTGGGCCTATTACGATAACAAGATCCAAGAAGATCAAAGAAGCACTAAATGGGTTGATTCAAGAAATTTGGGCTAATTCTAATGCAGGACATTTCAAGCTTGGCCCAAAGAAAGATAAAGGCGTAATAAATTTAATCCAAGCTACTGAAGGCTGATCTAGCTTAATTGGGCGTGATTTATGGCGTGGATTAATGGCTGATTGACTTTCCAGTTTTATATCAGATAATATAGATTTTTTCCTATTCTAGAGTTGCTATTTCAGACAAAATCTAGCTGAATTTAGGGTTTTTATTATTTAGAACG